>NC_081824.1:447996434-448613081 GCF_030867095.1 Alligator mississippiensis
ACTAGCACAGCTAACCACCTCTCAGCATAGCTATTATTAACACACACAATGAATGGACCATCCTGGGTTATCAAATCCAGTCCCTTTATTGCAACCAACCAACCACACCAGATAATCCCTGCACAGCCTGATCAAGCTCCCTCTTAAAACAGTTGTTTCACACCTATTATTTCTACTGCCAGTCTATTTGAGAAGTTCACTTTTGTGATGGTTCAGTAGCCTAACTAGGGGTGAACAAGAAGGGCACTAGCTCAGAGTGCCAACTAAGGAAGGGTGCCTTAATTGTCCCCCACCTCCATGGATTCTACTCCCTGGCAACAACAGCAGCCCCATGGCACTGCTCTTGCAGCAGCAACAACTCTATAAGGACACCTGGGTACTGCACTTTAAAAGAAAGGGTGGGGACTAGCAGAGCACATGGTGATGATGATGGCAGCAGTGGCACAGCCAGGGACCCTTTGGGAGTTCCTGGCAGAGATAAGGCTCCTGTGCTCCCCACTCTCAAAGTCATGCTCCCACTCTTCCTCTGCCCCCAGGGCACAAACCCTGATTTTTATGTCTGCATGGTGGTTAGAAAACCTCTAGTTGCCCTCCTAGATTTCTTTCTGGCCAGTTACCAATTTGTTCTTGTTTCAATATTATTAACTCATTTTTACTGTCTAGAACAAATTATATTGAAAGCAATTGTATCACCCTCAGCCTTTGTTGGCTAGGCCACAAAGCCAAGTCATTTCAGCCCCTCTCATAAAATAATCTCTCTATTCCCCTTATCATCTGAGTAAACTTTCTCTGAACCTCTTGAAATGCGAGTTATTTCTTGAACATGGGTGACCAGAATTGTAAACAGTGTCCCAACTGAGGTCTTGCCAAGACCTTGTTCAATTCTCTGTCTCTATTAGAAATACATTGTCTGGCACATTCTAGGATTGCATTTGCTTTTTCAGTCACACACACACCTGTTTGAACAGGTATAGAGGACTGAATAAAGGAAAAAAGCAGTGGAGAATCAAAGTAAAAAAATACCTGGGTCCCACAAGGGAAATGGTCCAGGGCTCCGTGGTAAGAGTTAAACAAATAATGGGATCTCCATTTCAGTGGCTAAGCTGAAATTGGGGAGGAGGAAGGGGAAGTCAATGCAGGTGGAACCAAAACATAAATGCAATAAAATTCCAATTAAACAAGAAAATAATTTTGAGGGTAAATCTGAAATGATTTGTTCAATTTAAAGTGAAATACTTTGTTATAATTTTTGGATTAGTTGGCCTTTTAAAAAACAATCTTTTATTTTTAAATTTAAAAATAAATTCATTATTTTATTATAGGTCATTATTCATTGTAGGTCATTATTTTATCCAAAATACCTTTATGAACATAAGCAATTGTTTTGTAAATTTCCAAGCAGTACTTCCAAAACAATTCAGATACAAAAAGTTGAAAGTGTTATAATGAAACAATTTCCTATTTCCCTCTTTCCATCTTTTTCAGCAGGAGTATTTTGCTGGATTCACCCTGATTTTTCTAAATAGATCTGGTCCTTCTGACACTTCACCTAGACTCCATTTTTACTTGAATTCATTATTTGTTGAAAAAAATTCACTCAGTTCTACCCATCACGTTAGCCTCAATGGAAATAATGTGAAAGCACAGTTTATAGCAAAAAATAAACTCACCTGACTGCATGTCTGTTTTGTCTGTTTGACACAGTTGCACTGGAACAGCACAAATCTTATTATCAGTATCAAATTTAGTGACTGTACTGCTCTTTTGAGCCTTGATTGCAAAGCTTGTTGTTGTTCCTGTTGGGAGCTATAATGGTCTAGATATTAACCTGTTTTATTTCCCTCTTGGTAAAGCTTGCCCCATCAAAGTGTTCACTATACCATATGTGCCAATGACACACTTTCTTGTCTCATAACATGAGCATTCAGAGTTGTTACCAAGAAGCAGCCAGTTTGCTAAGAGCTAAAAGAGCAAAGATGGAAAGAGGAAAACACAGGAAATAACCACCTATAAAGGATCTTTGCTGTAAGCCAAAATTATACATCAGTACTTTATTTTCCCCTTTGCCTTGTCAGTTCATTTAGCATAGCAGGGAGCCTGCTGTTGAAATCTTCCTAGTCCCATTGCCAAGGCCTGTTTCATTACAGAGAAGGCACTGGCAGGCTCCAATTCATTATTCCATTTTCTCTTGTGAGGCAAGGGAAAGAGATAATTAAACTAATTGTCTGTAGCCTTTTTCCTGAAGTTGGAAACCAACTTTTTTCTGAAAATCTGGCTGCAGGTATTGGAATGGGAGCTGCCGAGCTGTCTAGAGTATCTGGCCTCAAATATAAATGCAAGGTACTTAAATAGCTGGCCCTGGATCAATACAGCACAAATGTCCATATCTGCAATACCAACCAGCCAGTACACAGCACACCCAAGTGCCTTGACTTGGGCAACCCCCTGCTCTTGTAATATCTGCAGTGGAATTACCTCTGCTGATAATCACCTGCCCCATGTTCATGGGTGTGCTATCTAGCCTCCCTAAATGAAGAACAAGACAATGGCCATCCATTAGCAAGCTCCAGAGCCCAAGAGAGAGGCTCCTTCTCAGAGGTAATCTGTGGAGTTCTTGCTGGTTGTCTGCAGAGAGCCTGTGGTAAAGCTTGTGGAACCTCCTTATGTTCAGCTGATGGGCAACATGAGAAAACAGCTAAAATATTAAATACTTTACTAACATTATTTTCCCAGGAAGCAGTTGCTGCTGTTCCAAAAGGATCTTATGAAATCAAGCAAAGAACAAATCAGGGGGTTTACAAGACAAGCTCTTAATAGGCTCCAGATAATGAAAAAAAATTGAGAAGTCTTGAATTAAGGCATCACACAGAAACAGGGGAAGAACCACCAGAAGGAGAGCGAGGATGCAATTAAATAACGAGCGTTACACACATCCCAGTGTCATCTTATTTTGTCCCAAACACAGATGTTACATTTCAAAATAAGCACATTGCAACACCTATCTTTTCTGTGCCAAGCACCAAGTCCTCTGCCTTCATTCTGCTCAGTTTGTTCTGTTAGGCAACTTCTGATCCTTCCAGGTTTCCTAAGTTTTGGGGGGGGAATTTAGCAGTTAACCATTTCCAGTCATGCTAACAAGGCCAGCACCACTGGCACAGCCAACATTCCACTGCTTTTCTTTTTATATATAAAAGTTTTTAAAAAACCCTGAAACGTATCATTCACTACCTCTTTTTTATCATAGCTAGAACCTGTCACTTTCCAGTTTGTTTTTGTACACTGCAAGCTTTGCAATGGCACCACATATAATAGCACATACCCATCAACTCTTACTGCTGGTGCTACCATAAGCGAAAGACTCAGGGTTCTGATTATATTGTGCTGGGTCATATCATCCAGAATTACCCACCAAGCACCCTCCATTTCTTCCTCAACCTCTTCTATTTCCTCAAGTTGTTGCTGAATTAGGTAAACTGTGGTACCCACGGTTTCTTACGCATAAACAGATTGCAGCCAAATGCATCTCAGCACAGCTGGGACCACTGCTGGGACACTTCACTGGGCAAAATAGTGTGTGATCCATTTCACTGGGCAAAACAGATGTCAACTGTTGTCCTACTCAGGGCACCCCTCTGCAAACAGGAGAACCTCAGGTTTTGCTGCTAGCAAAGGAGTGACTAGGGAACCCCAGGATTTTCTTGCTTGCAGAGACAAATGCTGGGAGTCTCAAATGCACTCTAGCTGATTGTTGGTCCCAGCTCTGGGACAACACTAATTGGCAATCCCAGCCCTGAAACTACACTGGAGTATCAAACTTGCTCCAGGGTGTAGGTTGTAGCCATATTGGTCTATGCACATAGGCAGACAAAGTTCTTTGGGTGAATCTGATATCTTTTATTAGACCAACTTAAGCAGTTGGGAGAAAAATTGTTAAGCAAGCTTTTGGGTTTAAAAACCCTTCACCAGGCCTGAGGAAGTTTCTGCAGTTGATGTGTGCTCTTCCTGGATGGAATGAAAAGTGAAGACTATTCATCCCCTTTCTCCCCCACACCCAGCCTATCTCTCACCCACTGACTCCTCAGTTTACATCTTCACTGACTGCCTTTCTTGTATGCAGACCAGCACAGCCTCTGACTTCTTTACTTTTCATTCCATCCAGGAAGAGCATACACCAACTGCAGAAACTTCCTCAGCCTGGTGAAGGGTTTTTAACCCTGAAAACTTGCTAAATATTTTTTTTCCCCAACTACTTAAGTTGGTCTAATAAAAAATATCAGATTCACCCAAAGAACCTTGTCTGCAAACTCGCTTGGGTGCAGTCCCATGGCATAGACAGCCAATCAGCTCTCCTGTCTTAAAGCAAACAGATGTTGGCTGCAAAATAGTAGCATAAAATCATACCACCTGTGTTGCAGCCACAAATATGGGGCAATGAGGGCTCTTATACACATGCAGGAAGCAAATCCAGTGCATCAGACCAGGCTCAATTAATCGATTAACTGAGTCTGCTGAAGCACAGAAATTAATGTGGTCCAGCAGACTCTAGCATCATGTGAACCAGCGTCCCTGTTCTAAAAAATGGCAGTGGGGCACTTCGAAGAAAAGCTCATTCAATGAGCTTTAGTTCAAAGTGCTCCACTGCCATTTTTCAGCACAGGGGACGCTGATACAGATGAAGCTTAGGTAATTTTAATTAGCACAACTCAGTAATTAAAGCACCTCCCCCACACGCCTCCCAGAGCATGTGTAAAAATGCCCACAGTTTCCCTATTTGTAGAGATGCACACCCAGAGTCTCAATCTCACTCCAGTGTAATCCCAGGGTGCAACAAGGGGCCACTGCTTGGTCTTTGAACCAAATTTTTATGGAGGCACAAAGGCAATGTCGGTTTACACCCTTACTGCACTTTACCAATCCTTGAGTCTCCAGCCTTAATTCAGTTATAGGCAGAAACAGTTTAACCAGTAAGTCACTCATGTAACCAGAAGGAGTCCCGAGTTCAGTCAGACTGCTTGTATCAGCCATCAGATAGAAAGCACGGATCCCAACCTGGACCACAACTCAAATGTTAGAAATGCTAAGTCTGTCTTGTTCCCTGTTCTCTTAGTTGTGTTATGATGGCTCTGCTGTGTAGCAGACAGGCCGCTGCTATGGTTTTATTTGGAACATGTTCCAGTCAAGAAAAACAACTCTCTTCCTGTCTTGGGGGTGACCCGGTGGCAGCTAGGCCTGTGTGAATACACAACTATTTAATTCAGATTTGGATTTGGCCAATTCAGATTCAGCTGATTCAATTCGGCTGAATTGATTCAGAAAAGATTTGGAGCCAATTAGGAGAGATTTGGAGATTCAGCCATAGGGTATAATGGGGAATCAATGAAATATCTATAACATTGTTAGTTTTGGGCTGATTTGGATGAAACTTCCCAGTGTGGTATCCTCTGCTGAGGGCATAAAGTCTGCCAGCTTTCAAGGTGATAGGTGCAGGAGTTTCTGGGCCTGCCAATTTCCAAGGAGATAGGCGCAGGGGGAGTCTGGGTTCTGGGGCCCTGCACCTCTGGCCACTGGCAGGAAAAACATGTGACATGGGTGCTTGCGGGACAGTGTGTGTGTTCAGGTTTCTTCCCTTCATTGTGTGCCAGGCCAGCCTCTGGCTTCTTTCCTATTCCTTCCAGGACCAGGAGACACGCAACTGCACATACTTCCTCAGCCTGACAAAGGGTTTTTCAACCCGAAAGCTTCCTAAGATATATTTTTCTATTTTGTTTTTTTCCCTAATAAACATATAAACATAAAAACACACAATAAGCCATCACACACCATGAGTAACATATATCCAACACAACATCTTTATTTCTTGCTGTCAATTCCTTTATGACAAGAAAGGCTCTGTGGCACTTCCGTCTGGCTACCTTTGATGCTGCTGGTGCTATTGGTGTTGAGCCAGCTAAGTTATTTTGACCTGCTGTTGTTTACAGTGGTGGACCGGACCGAATCTGTAGGGTAGGAAGAGGCCTTGTTGGGGCACGCTGCTGTGTTGTGCGGAGGCCCCAGCGCCAGGAAGGGTGCACTTGAACATACACACAGTACCACAAGCACCCATGTCACGAGTTTTGCCTGCCTGCAGCCAGAGGTGCAGGGCTCCAGAACCCAGACTCCCCCTGCACCTATCTCCTTGACAGCTGGCAGGCTTTGTGGATGCAGTAGGTCCTAGCAGGCCTGCAGTTTTCACCCAACTGTGCCTTAACACATACACAGTGTCACCTATGTCATGAGTTTTGCTTGTCAGCAGTTTATGGTGCAGTTTCCCAGAAACCCCTGCACCTATCACCTTGAAACTTGACAGGCTTCATGCCCTCAGCAGAGGCAACCACCCCTGCAAGTTTCATCTGAAAAACAACAGTTATAGATATTTCATTGATTCCCCATTAAACCTTATGGCCAAATCTCTGAATCTTTTCTGAATCTATTCGGAAGCTCCAAATCAATTCAGAAACCCTAAGGCTTCTAGCAATTCAATTTGGATTCATAGATTTGGCCTCCGAATCACCCAAATCATCTCTGAATCCGAATTGCAATCCAAAGCTTTGCACAGCCCTAGTGGCAGCCTATAAGTATATAAGGGGTGTGCATCAGTATCTGGGAGAATGCCTGTTCACCAGAGCACCCCAAGGGATGACAAGGTACAACGGTCACAAACTCTTCCAAGGCTGTTTTAGGCTGGGCATAAGGAAAAACTTCTTTACTGTCCAAGCCCCCAAAGCCTGGAATAGGCTCCCTCCAGAGGTGGTGCAAGCACCTACTCTGGACTCCTTTAAGAAGCATTTGGATGCTTATCTTGCTGGGATCCTTTGACCCTAGCGGACTTCCTGCCCCTGGGGTGGGGGGCTGGACTTGATCTTCCAAGGTCCTTCCAGCCCTGAAGTCTATGAAATATATCATATGTGCAACTGCCAATGGTACATCATTATGTTCCAAACCATTCATTAATAAATATAACACTGGCATTAATAGGTGCAAATTATGTGCAATTAAACGCATGTTGTTAATTGAAAGTAAATGCTGATTAAGCAACAAGCTACTAACTTTGCCTTGAGTCTTAACAGCTTTTTCTACTCCATTAATTCCACTGTTAATTTTAAGATTTAACATTTCAATATCTCCAGTATTCCCAAGGAACATGTCAATGCCAGAACCTCCCAGCACAGTGACTAAGCTCTTGCACTCTAATTGGGTGTTATTATTTGTGAATAGGCCCAGAGGGTATTTCCACAATTTAATTTGTATATCTATTTCTCCACAATTTAATTTGTATATCTATTTCTCCATTAAACTAATTTCAATAGTTTGACATGTTCTTGGCATGGTAAACTGATTAAATGTTTAAGGACAGTCAAATGTATAGTCAACCACCACTTTATCACATATTTCATTTTCAGGTGTAAGAATACAATGTATCTTGGCTAAGATTGTGAACTAGGACAATCCTAGCATTGTAAGAACAGGAGTGGACACAGAGGAAGTGTTTGAAGGGGGTGAGCTTGCAGTGGGAAGAGTTGTGCATGTTGGGGGGAGTTACACTTTTACATGGAAAATAAACTTAGTAATTAAAGCAATTATTTTGCTCTTTAGCCCATGTTTCTACACAGAGCCTTCATCTTCCGCTTGGAAATTATGAATGCTAATGGATGTACTCTACTTGTTGCCAGGTTTAATAAAAGTTATTCTCTCCTCCCACCAATTATATGCTCAGATAGTTTCTTCTAACAGAGTAATTACTGGGGTAATTGTTCTAAACCAGTGGTCCCCAGCTCATCCAACCCATGGGTTGGATGAGTGGTGTGGGGCCAGTCCACAGAGGTGTGCCATTTGGTCCAAACGGCTGGACTCTGGCAGTGGCAGTGTTTATTGCTATGGTTCCTGGAGCTGCAGCAGCCACCTCTGCTATCCCACAGCCAGCCCCATGGGCTGGGATTCATCTATGGCCAGCACAGATTTTTGAACCATTGCAAAGCATTTGTATAACTGTCATGTCCATTGTTCAGACAGGAACAACAGTGGCTAGCTGGCCAAGCATAGGATTTGCTACCAATTCCCAAATGGAAATTGGGTTACCCAGCAGGGCTCGTATCAGGTGAAACCAGTTGAGTAAAGCATCTTTGCACAAACGCACATCAGAATTCAAGCTAGAATCCCATCCCAGTTGAATCCTGTAGCATTAACTGCTTTCTTTAACTCACATTTAATTATTCTGCTCACCCTTTCTACTTGGCCTGAGGCCACCAAGTGACTCATCCAGAGGCATGGAAGGGGGAGGGTGTTCCCGCCCCTATGTGCACCCCCAGAGCAGGAACAGGAGGCACATGCCCCCTGATCTGCATGTGGGGTGGAGGCAGGCTGCCACTGTGGGCTGGGGTCTGCATCCCACTGCCAGTGCCCTGGGAGCAGCACAGCACCATGTGCCTCCTGTGTGCTGGCTGCATCACCTGCCTGGCAGTGGGAGGCACGTGGAGTCATATGGCTGCCAGGGCACCAGCAGCAGGGTGCAGAGCATGGTCTCAGTGGCAGCCTGCCTCCGCCCTATGCACAGCACAGATCAGGGGGCAAGTATCCCCTGTGCCTGCCCTGGAGGTGTGGGCAGTGGTGGGAGTCCCCCTGTGTCCCTGGATGAGCCACCTGGGCAGCGAGCATCCCACAACCCACCCCAGGGCCTCTTCCCCCCCCCCCCGATGGGCCTTGCTCTGGCCCTCCATGCCTCTTCCCATCCACACATTTACCTGCTGGGTGCTGCTTCACACAGTCAAGCCAGGCTGAGTTCCTGACTCCTAGCAACTCACAATCCTCCTTTACCACATCTCTAACAAAGTTATCACCAGTGTTTGAATACATAACTTTTGGAATTCACCATCTACCAAAGGCATTGTATATTAGCTGCTGAGCTGTTGTGTTTTGTGGAGAGGGCTTCTACCCAGTGGGTCATCTGCTATGACCACTAGCAGATATTTGTAGCGTATCTAGATGTAAGAAAACTCACCCATGCAGTCTACCTGGATTATTTCCCAAAGGCCCTCAGGGGCCTGACTCCTGACATACCTTCTCTGTTTTCAATCCACAGAGTCATTCCCAATACAGATTAAACAATAATTGATAGGAACATTTGGATCATCTTTCCAATTTGCCTTAGTTGCTATTCCATAGTAATGACATCCTGTGATTTGCTGGTCACTCCTTGGATTTTCCAATGCAAAGTTCCCTCTTTTGAGTATCCCAGGGTGCATCTACATGAAACATTTACTGCAGAGCTACCTAATTAGCTCCACAGTAAAGTCTCAACTTTTACTCATGCAGGCCTATTAGGCCACAGGACACTAATTAACTCTGGTGCAAGTTAGTACTTGTAAATGCAAGTGCTATCCTATGGCAGAGTTCTTTAGTGTGCAGCAAAACATGTTTAGGTACCAACAGGGCTAGCTGGGACACAAGAGTGCTTCAGTGTGGGGCTGCCTGCCAGCTAGCCCCACACTGAAGCACCCTCATGCCCCAGCTAGCCCCTCCACAGCATGCTGAGCTGGGCTGGAGCAGCTGCAAGCTGGCGGGCTGATCCCCCGGGTCCCCTGTCAGCCAGAGATGCTCTGGCCCAGCTCAATGTGCTGCAGTCCCAGGTTCAAGTTCAAACACAGCACCTGGGAGCAATAAACTTCAACACAATATGCACCAAAGTTTATTGCTCCATGCTAATAGCATGTGTAGATGCACCCCCATTCTGGTAATTGTTTCTCCAATGGCTAAACATTTCCCTTTCAAACCCAGCTATGATGGTAGTTATAGTGGGCTACCTCCAACTGTCCTCATTAAGAATTGTTAGGATAGACCACCAGAGCATAGCAGACATGGGGTATCCCTATCAAGGTCTGCTAGACTCTACAATTCTGGACATAGAATTCGGTTTTGGTGGGACACCTATCTGAGTGGTTGTGAAAGCCACAGTGGCTTGCTGAACTGATCCTGGATCTGATCTGGGGCATATGCAGCCCTGCCCTCTGGAGATGAGTTTCCTCCAGCCTGTCTACCTTTTGTTTTAGTTGAGAGAATGAGGACCCAAGTCAATTGGGTGCAGACTACCATGACTGCCACTGGCATAATTAAAATCCTGGCTGCAGCTAAAACCTCATGTATGGTTTGGCCAATTGTTCTGAGGTCCAGATTTTACTTCAGGTATTTTAGCCTCTTGCCCTGATATAACCTTTTTTATTCTGTATCTACCAATTATCTGTTTGGAGGGTCATATCTTTCATGGGATCAGGGTTAGGGGTACACTATAAAATGTATTATCTGCAACCATTTAGTAGTCAATACAAAATGTTTCCTTATGAAAGGTATCTTGCTATTGTGATTGAAGTCCTTAGCATCCTTGGCATTCCAAAGAAAAATTCACCGTGCCTTTTTTTTTGGCCCAGCTTCTGGCAGTATTTTTAACCTCAAAGATTTCAGTTTCCAGAGACCTAATGTTGAATACGTGCTTGGTTAACTCTGCTACTATTGCAGTATTTCCTTGAGGACCTTGGGATTCTGCAACAGCAGCAGCAAAAAAAAGTGCTCAATGGATATGGCAAAGGATACTGGCCCCTTGTGGCAGCAACAAACGAATGGGTCTCATAGCTCTGCCCTCTTATCAAGGAGCTCATCTTGCTCCTGCTGAATGTCTTCCCAGCTTTATCTTTGACCAAAAATGTTTCTGTTGCTTCTATTGGCTGTACTTTAAAAAGTTCCCCTTGCTCCTGTAGTCAGATTTGTCTTCCCCTAGTAATCCATTTTGGCTCATTCAATTTATAGTTTGCCTGCAGAGGGCACCAACCCCAAGGCAAAGACTTTATAGTAGAAAGCAAGCCCTCTATTTACCTTTCTTTATCCAAGGGCTCATCTACATGAGATGCTTTATGCAAGATTAGAGCTAATTACTGCGCAGTAAACATCACCATCTACACATGCACACACTTACTGCACAGTAATTGGCTCTAATCATGAGTAAATTTGCTACCTGTAAATACAAGTAGCAAATTTACTTGTGATTACTTCCTGTGCTGTTTGGTACATGTAGATAGCTGACTGCCGCCAGGAGCTGCCTGCTGCTGGGGCACTGGAGCTCAGGCGGGGACCATACTCCAGCAGTGGGGAGTTCCCAGCCCTTGCTTCCTGACTGTGATCACAGAGCGAGGGCTGGGGAGATTGTTCTCTGCCACAGTTCCATAATGGTGATCATGGAGCAGGGGCTGGGAACAGGCTGGAGAGCCTGTTCCCTGTGCAGCTCCACAGTCAGGAACCTGGGTGTGGAACAGGTTCCCTAGGCTGTTTCCTGCCCAACTCTGCAATCACAGAGCTAGGCAGGGGACAGGCTTTCCAGCCCCGACCCCTTGATCACATTTGAATGTAAGGAGCCAGAGGAGTTGGGTTTTGTGTGCATGGACCTTCCCTTCCAAAAATGTAAAGTGCATAAGGGTAACGATATTATAAGAAAAATTGGGAAAAGGTTACTGTCCCGGTGGGAAGACCGTCTGATGAGGAGTAACAAAAGAAGCTTAGGGGAAATTCTATTAAACAGCTACTCCTAGGATGGCATTTTAGCCTGTCTTCAAGCTTGTCAAACATTTTCCCAACCTACAGCAACAGCCAGCAGTCCCCCAGGCAGGAGGTGGAAGAGCTGGAAGTAGGGAAGGCAGATGAGGAAGGAAAGGAGGGCATTGCAAAAAAAAAAAGAATTAATTTCACCCAGAAGAACTGAACTCTACTCCTGCCTCAGCACAGAGTTCCAGAACTGCATTTTCAGTACACAGAGCTGTGCTATATATGCCAAGGACTAAAGGAAAAAAAAAAGAAAAAAGAAGTCATAGATTTATAGATTCATAGAAGTAGAGTCGGAAGGGACCTTGCAGGTCTTCTAGTCTGACCCCCTGCTCTGGCAGGAGAGAAAACTGGGCTCAAATGACCCCAGCTGGGTAATCGTCAAACCTCCTCTTAAAGATCCCCAGGGTAGGAGCCAGCACCGCTTCCCTTGGAAGTTGGTTCCAGCTCCTAGCCACCCTGACAGTGAAGTAGCACCTCCTGATGTCTAGTCTGAACCTACTCTCTAACGATTTATGGCCATTATTCCTTGTTAATCCGGGAGGCACTCGGGGGAACAAGGTCTCTCCCATTCCCTGCTGGCCCCCCCCCTAGTAAGTTTATAGATGGCCACCAGATCCCCTCTCAGCCTTCCCTTGTGAAGGCTGAACAGGTTCAGGTCCCATAGCCTCTCCTCGTAGGGCCTGCCCAGCTGCTCATTGATCATGCGGGTGGCCCTCCCCTGGACCCTCTCCATGTTGTCCACATCCCTCCTGAAGTGTGGCACCCAGAACTGGACACAGTACTCCAACTGCAGCCTGACCAGTGTCACATAGAGGGGGAGGATCACCTCCTTGGCCCTGCTTGTGATGCATCTGTGGATGTACGACAAGGTATGGTTAGCCCTACTGATTGTGTCCTTGCATTGGTGGCCCATGTTCATCTTGGAATCGATAATGACTCCAAGATCTCTTTCTGCCACTGTGCATTTGAGAAGAGAGTTCCCCAGCATGTTGGTATGCTGCTGGTTCTTACTGCCCAAGTACAGCACCCTGCACTTGTCAGTATTGAATCCCATCCTATTCTCATTTGCCCACCCCTGTAACCTGTCCAGGTCCGGCTGTATCCTGTCCCTCCCTTCTAGCATGCCCACCTCACCCCAAATCTTGGTGTTGTCCGTGAATTTAAACAGGGTGCTTTTCACCTTCTAATCCAAGTCGCTAATAGAGAAATTGAACAGGCCTTGGGTATCTCACAATGGGCACCCAAAAATTAGGAGATAATTTTAACTTCACTCCCTTTGCTTTGGTTTCCCAACTGTAAAGTGGGGACAATAATAAGCCTTAATCTTGCAGGGATTTTGTGAAAAAAAAAATTCATTAGTGTTGACAGACAAGGTTCTTTGGGTGAATATGATATCTTTTATTAGACCAACTTCAATAGTTGAGAAAAAAAATTATAGCAAGCTTTCAGGTTTAAAAACCCTTCATCAGGCTGCGAAAGTCTCTGCAGTTGGTCTGTGCTCTTCTTGGATAGAATGAATAGTAAAGAAGCCAGAGGCTGCGCTGGTACGCATACAAGATAGGCAGTCAGTGAAAATGTAAACTGAGGATTTAAATTATAATAGTAAATGAAGTGAAGATGTAGACTAAGGATGTAAATTAGCGTTGTGAAGCACTCAGATATGGTAGAAGGTATCATAGAAAGCAATGAGCACTGCAAAAAAGCCTGGAAGAAAATTAAAAATTTATCTTCAGATCAGGGATTGAACAGTTTGCAATAACTAAAGCATAGCTGAATGTGTGCCCATTACAGTAGAATCCAGAGCTAGGCTTGCCAGAACTGTTGCCTAAAGAGTGCTCAGACTGGCTGGTTCGATTTTTCTATAGAACTTTTTTATGATGCACATTAAATTTTCTCTCTTCCACTATATACATATAGTATATGACAGAAAGATGTAAGGCAAGTTCATACATGATTTACATTGGCTTGTCTATGTCACACTGGGCATGTCTACGTGAGATACTGACTGCTCAGTAAATGAAAAATACTGTGCAGTAGCACGTCCCAGCACAGTCAGCGCTAATATGCCACGGTGCAGTATTATTAGACTAACATGCAGTGGCATCACCTAAAAGATGTTCGCTGGCACTACTGCACAGTAACTCCAGTTACTGCACATTAATTTAGTACTTGCTAATACAAGTATTAAATAAATGCACAGTAACGACTGCATAGTAGCATTCGTTTTGTGTACATGTACCCACTTTTTCAGAGGCTTTCTAGCTGTGCTGAGTTTTGGTACTTTGTATCTATTTGCAGCCACTAATCATTTTCTGCCTGGCATTCTGGATATGTATGTTTTTCTGTTTGTACACTGACATTTTGACTAGGTCTTGGTATAGCAAATATGGTAGAAGTTAAAAGATTCTGTCAGTAGTGTCTGTTCTGTCTAGAAGTGTTAAAGATCCTGGTTGGATCTGAATTTGGGAATTCATTACTACTGTATGTCAAAATCTTCCTAGATGGAGAGAACTACCTACATGTTTCCAGATTGTTCAAAGAGTGACTGTTTGGTGGGAAGATGATCTGATGAATCTGCCATTTTAATAACATCTAATACTAGATGCACTGAAGTGCCATGGTCAGCATTCAAAATTAGGCAATTTGGGGACCTATACATGTGATGGAGCTCTGTTCTGATGGGTGCTAATTAGCACACATCAGGGTAGACTCAATTAATCGAGTCTACTGGAACATGCTAATTAGCATGCTCCAGCAGCCTCTGCATCATGGGTATTCAGTGTCTCACTTCAAAATGGCAGCAGGGGCACTTTAACTAAAGCTTGTTTGAGGAATTTTAGTTAAAGCGCCCCCTCTGCCAATTTCAGAACGTATCTTTTGTAACTTTTGTCTGGGGAGCTCCCAGACTATTGATGTTTTCAGAATGGGAGGGAGGAAAGGGAGAGAAGGGAGTTCTGTCTGAGGGGGGGTGTTCAGCCCCCCTGGAGGGCAGGGTGGGTGTATTGGAGCCTTCCCCCAAGGTTGGGGGGGGGGGGGGAGGGCTACAGTTCATCCATCCCACCATTCAGCACCGGCTGGAGAGCCCCAAGAATGAGATCGCTCTGTTGCCTTTCCCTCCTTCCATTCTGAAAACAGCCAGCACTGGCCGAGAGCTGTGGCCATTGCTATGAGAACCTGGCTGCAGATTCCCAGCCCACAGCCAAATTCCTCTGCCCTCCTGGAGCCAACAGTGAACTTCTATTTGGTCTGGGGTAACCTGGTAACTAATAACACTTTGCAAAAATCATTTTAAGTTATAGCTGGGGGCTGCACTTCTGTCTCCACCCTACATGTGCATATTAAATGCAATGCAATAAACTCTAGTGCTTATCACACTAGTGTTTATTGTTCCCAGGCACATGTTTACATGTATGCCCAGGACTGTAGCACATTGAGCCAGGTCAGAGCCTCCCCAGCTGGCAGGGAGTCTTGGGTTGGGGGGAGGTCAGCCTGCCAGCCCAGGGATGCTCCCTCTGGCTTAACATGCTGTGGAGAGGCTGGCTGGGGCATGTGTGCTCCAGTGAGGGGCTACTCAGTAGGCAGCCCCAGCACTGAAGCACCCTTGTGCCCCTCCCAGCCCCATCAGCATCTAAACATGTGCTGCTGCAGAGTAAAAAACTCTGCAGCAGAACAGTACTTGTATTTACAAGTACTATCCTTCAATGGAGTGAATTAGTTTACTCCAGCCTAATAGTGCACATGTAGATGCACAATGCTTACTTTGCAACTAATTAGTCTGCTGCACAGTAAACATCTCATGTAGAGCCCAGGATGAATAAAGTTTTAGTACAAAGCTCTTTTGCAGCTATTCATTTTTGTTGAATGGCATTCAGCAGCAAAAAAAGAGAAAAAGTATTCAGGTGTATTCTGATCCTAAGCTTCATGACCTAGCCATATCGATTAGCAAGTCATGGTTACCTTTCACACATGGCATATCTTGCACAGTTCCTTTGTTATTTTATTCATCACTAAGGATGATTAATTATTATCTCCATTGCATGTCAAAACTTAAGCAATCACCAGTCGCCAGAGCAGGCCAGAGCTTCCTTTTCCACTTCTTCCACAAAACATGGAGTATAAAGCTTCATTTTCTATGTCTTTTATCCAGGGGGCTCTAGAAATTTAAGTTGTTTGGGGTATCTAGCTGCCAATAGAACAGAGATCTCTCTTTGAAGCATTACTGCAGCCAGTTCAGGTTATGAGATGCATTTGGAAGGTGTGTGGCACCTGGCCTCATTAAAACCTCAACTAATGATATCCAGAGGTGAAGGACTAGTCTGTACAGTTACTCATTACCCCTCAAGAATTAAGTGAAGCATCAGCACCATTAACAATGACATATTAATAATGATAAATCCATTTATTCATACCTGCATCTCACTGATGAGTTAATGAAATAAAGCTGTTCAAGCCATATTATGCTATTGCACTGGGCATCCTGAACACTGAGGCAGCCTGGTAGGGAAGCAATTGACAAAATTTATTTTAAACTACACTGAATTCTTTAATAAAAAGTCCCAATAACAGCAGCAGAGAGATCAACTCCTTTAGGTATCCATCTGTCTTCCCTGCTGCTGTTTGGCTGAAACTCCTAATACTCCTGAAATATTCTATTCACTGCATTCTAGTCTATGAAGGCTACGTCCAGGACAGGTTCAGATAATTCTTTTTACAGTTAAAAGTATCAGAGATTTCCCTCCCAACATGCTCCCTGTGAAGCTACTAGCTCATTTCTTATAGATTAATATACCAGAAGGCCCATGATTATGACTGCGAGTTTGTGGTGCCATCATTGTCCTAGATGCACATTGATATACTTTGTGCCTGAGATGGCACCTTTCCTGCAGACTGAATCATAAGCTGTTCAGCTATATTTGCAGTCTCTGGCTGCAGTGAGAATTTTCCAAAACACTCAAGTGAATTAGGAAAGCAAGTGACATTGTGACTTTTAGAGTGGGCTTGCGGTCCATGACGAGGGCTCATTTGATCTACTCCAATACAAATGAAAAATAAAAACAACAAAATGTTTTTCCTTACCACTTGTTTTGTTTTGTTTACTGAATATGCACATGAATATTCATAAAGGGGAACAACAGTATGGCTTCCAGAGATCATACCTTAAACTGTACACATATGCAGAGAGACACATAATGAAGGCATAAGTAAGAATCCTTGGGCAGGTCTAAACATTCATTAATGCACCATTGTTACTGCACATTAAGTTTAGTACCTGTAATAACAGATACAAACTGAATGCATAGTAACTGGTGCTACTGCACAGTAGTGCCGGGGCATACCTTTTTGGAGACACTAATGTTCAGTAGACTAATTCTACTGCACATTAGCACAGCTTTGCCATAATGCCCTAATGTGCAGTAGAATTAGTCTACTGCACATTTAGCATCTTGTGTAGATGCACCCCCTGTTCTCCTAAGAGATAGCATAAGGCTCATTCTAATAGGTAGCCTTAACATGAGCCACCAAAGAATGCTTGGAGTTTAAGAAATCACAGTTACATCCCACAAAAACAAGCAAGGACTACGGTTATTAAATTAAAATATTCCAAGGGGGGAGAAGGGACATGTGGTGAAGAGTTTCAGTGAGTAATAATTCTATGTTGTTTGTCATTATTTCAAGAAAATTGGATGCCTTCCAAAGCCAAACATTTCATATAGAGTTATGCGGTAATAACAAGCCATTTGGGGTCAGCAGTAACTGCAAAGCAGAGTAGTTCCTCATTACTGGGCCTCAGTGCAAATGAAAAAATAATTGATGACCAGTTTCATGCTCTGACTTCAAAGGAAACCAGAATTACCTCAGGCCAAAGTAATGCTGGCTAAAAAGAACCTATTGGAGTTCTACAGTCTATGTAAAATCCAGTGTCTGATGAAGTCAGAGGTCCCTGCTAAATCCACTAAGAACACTCTGTTCAACAAAGGACACTGAACTTAAATACATACTGAAATAGTGCTGGAAAGAAAGAAACTCCAAAATAAATTCTGACCTTGTAAGATGTAAATGGAACCCAACAGGCCAAAGGGTCAGAAGATCAACCTTTAATGAGGCTTTCAGTAAAGAGAATCCTGAACATAAGTTTATAGCTCCATTAACTCTGCCTGAATGCAAAAAGGGAACTCTGATTGTATAACACAAGCCACATTTCTATTCATGCTACAGGTCACAGTCATTCTGAGCATGTCTACATGTGCAATTAATGCTCTTGAATTTAATGCAGAGCCCTGTGCAGTAGTATTGGGCTACTGCACAGCCATTGTCTCATGTAGACACAGCAAGTAAAGTCTCAGCATCTACACATGTGGCCCTATTAAGCCACAGTAAACTAAATAACTCCACTGTGGCCACATCTACATGAGACGCTAACTGCACAGTAGCCTGTGACTACTGTTCAGTAGCACTGCATGGCAGAAAGCGTGATGTGATGCTACTGTGCAGTAGTCTCAGCCTACTGTGAAGTAAGTGTCACAAAAGGTTGTACTTGCTTATATACTTATTAAATGATGGCTCAGTAATGACTGTGCAGTCAGAGTCTCATGTAGATGGAGCCCTGTAACAGAGGGGACTCTCCAGGGGCAGGTTTGATGTTGGCCCATGCACCTGTCTCTAGGCTAACTGCCCACCTCTCTTGTCTGCCATGCCTTGATGATAAATGTTTAGGATGTTACTCGGGGAGGAGGCTGCCCATTTTTGAACCCCAATGTTAAGGGGAATATCCACAGCTCTGTTTGACCCCTACTGTGGCCCAAGCCCTGTAGATGGCATCCCAGGCAGCTACACTCAGCTGTACCCTTCACCCCATTAGCTGTGGTCCCCCCTCTGGGACCTTTGGCTCCTCCTTAGGCCCTGGCCCCATCTCAAGCCAGTGTTTAGATATACCAAGGAGAGACACCTTATAAATACCAAGGAGAGAAAGAGAGAGAAGCTGGGTAAGCAGAGCAAGGGAGAGGGAAGCAGGCATCCTCTGGCTTTCTAGTGCAGCTGCCTCTGAATCTTCTGGACTAGAGGAAGATAAAAGTAAGGTAGTCATGCCCCTTTCTGGAAAAAGAGGGAAAACAATGTTACTTGCCTAATCTAACCTGTTATAGAGGCCCCTTAGAGCAAGGTAGCAGGATCTAGAACCCTGAATAGGGTTGCTCAGCTTTCCTACTGGGCCATCCAATTGTCAAGTGCATGCAGTCACAGGAAGACTTCTGCTGATTCATGATAATAAGTGAATGTTGATCACTGCAAAGGTTGGAAAGACCCTGTCATTAGGAAAAGTAAACTAGAGGCTAGGCCAGCAGGTACCTTTGTCTGATGGTTTTTAGGGTATTAGTAAAAGCTAGCAGTAAGGAAAGAGATGAGTCTGGACACTGCAGATCATTCTGAACAGTATCCAGGCAAGGCACAGTATGAATCAGGGCAGAGAAAAGGCTGCCTACTCCTTTTCAGAGAGCTAATGCCGACCCCCCTGGATTCTGGAGTCAGTTTAAGAGGACTGGCACTTCTGGCTTTTCCTCTCCTGGAAACCCACCTACATTAGAGGATCTATGAAGTAGCAGCTTCCTCTGAATTTATGGCCCTGTTTGCCAGTCTAGTCAGCATAACAGGGCCATGGTGGAACCCAAGGATGTTCCATGAGACCATAAGATAGTAGGGTGAGGGTGTTAGTAAGAGATAATACTTCTTCCTGAGATATAGAGGTGTGAGATGTCCCTTGCCTGCCCACGTGGTAAGAGAGAAGAGGAGGAGGTAAGCAGGGGCTAGGGCACTGGGTGTGAGAGGCACTGGCTAGCCACCTCCTTCTGCACTCCCTGCTGTGGCCCACCTGGACAACTGCCCACAAACACCCCACCTCACCGCCCATCCCCAGTACCATGCTTACTGTGGATAATTATCAGAAAAAACTTTATTGCCCTCACAAAAAACAGCCCCCCTCTTCCTTCCCAACAACAGAGCCCATCCCGCCTCCCTCCCCAACACTGTGTCTTGAATTCCTGGTCTGCCCAGCCCCACATATCTTCATGAGCCATGTCCTCTGCCCACTACATGTCCTCATGGGCCTTGTCCTCTGCCTGCCCCCTGTCCTGGTGGGCAACCTCCTCTATCTACCATGGCAGTGCATCTTCCAGATGGTCCTCCGTAGCTGTCACCAGCCAGTCCAGAAAGAGGATCTGGTCCTGGGTCCTCCTCCTGCAAAGCTGCCATATCCACAGGGCCCCAGCAATGTATGGTGGCAACCCTAAGGCTGCATCTCAGCTGCCAACTGTGACATCTCCCCTGCATGAAGATTCAGGGCCTGCAGAGCCATGAGAAAGAAGCTGTTTCTGAGAGTTTGCAACATTTCTGAGATAAGATGCTCTGCACCAGGGGCCCATGTGCTGCCCGGCCTCAGATCAGGGGTTGGACATGCATATGTTCCATGGGACCATAGTAAGTTGGCCAGGCAGGCCCGGGAAGCCAATGTCAAAGCCCCACACCCCCACTCACTCTCCTGAGGCCAGCAGGCAGCCTGCCTCCCTGACCCCCTTCCCAGTCCAGGACAAGCCAAGCTTCTGGCAGCACCTGTTGCCACAGCTCCAGACCTTAGTGCCCCAGACCTCACTCCCCCGCTTCTCCTCCTGCAGGCCAGCCTATCTCCTGTGCTGCCACCAAGCCCACAGCACCCAGGCTCGGGGGGCATGGGGCTCCCAGACAACTGGGAGGTTGAGCTGTTCATACCCCCGTCCTTCCTGCAGTGGGCCTCTCCAGGGAGGCACCCCAGGGCCAGGCCCCTCCCACACCAGCACTTCTCCCTGAACGTGCCCCTGCTACATGTGTCCCAGGCACTGTGCGAGGAGCTGTTTGCATGAACTGAGGGGTGCCCAACCCACTATGCCCTGCTGCTTTTGATGGCCATGGTGCCCCAGGGACACCTGTACACCTGGCATGGGACCTCAAGCTTCAACAGTGCGAGAGAGCCTGGGCTTCCCTGTTACCTCTGCTGCTTCCTGGAGGGCTACCTGTGGCTGCACGACATGTCCCTGTCCCCTGCAGCTGAGGAAGACATTGCCATCAGCACCGATGCATTCCTTATCACATGAGAGGCTCATGCATGCCTAGCTGTGGGGGCACAGGGTGCTCAATAATGTTTTGCAGTCTCCTGCTTCCCTGTGTGCTCTGGCAGGTGGGGAAGTGTTAGGCTTACTATGTGGGCAGGTCTGGCATGCCCAGAAGCTTTGTTCAGTCACAGCTGGTGGCGATGGTGTGCAGCTTCTAGCAGACTCATTAGGTGGCAGGGTACAGCATGCAGGTGCCCAGGTAGGGGCCCCCACCAGGGAGGAGCTGATGCTGCTGGCTGCCAGCGGTGACATAGCTGGCCACACCTCATTCTGGGGCTGAGGTTGCATAGCTGTCAGGGCGGACACTGGCCCAAACTGCTAAGCTGCTGCTGGGGGTGGGGAGCTTGGCAGGATGGGATCCTGGCACCCTGAGGGACCCTCTCCTCATGACACATCAGCATAGGTGCCAGGTCAAAGGCGTGGGGTGGCACTACTATACTTTTGTGCCCCACCCCCCCAGCATGCTGTCAGCCCACATGGCAAATAAAGTGCCTTGCCCTGAGCGGTGCCGAATCAGGGGGCAATCTCGCGGGGGGGGGGGGGGGGAGGCATATGCCCCTCCTACCAGTCGCCTGTGCCTGGCAGCTGCACAGCACTGTGGTGCTAGGCAGTGGCAACAGGATGCAGGCAGGCTGGCACAGGTAGCCCACAGCCTGTGCAGGGGAAGCAGAGGACAGGTCTCCGCAGGCTCCCTGCTTTGTGCCCCAGGACTCAAAATGCCTGTAGGCTTTTAAAGGGTCTGTGACTGGGGATGCCATAGAGGCATCCGAGCTCTGGGGCAGGAGAGGCTCCCAGCTGTAGCCCTGGGACTGAGCTCAGACTGGCCCCTTAATGGCAGGGCTGACCAGGAGCAAATTTGCTCCTGGTTGGTGTCTACACGTGCGCTACTGCTCAGTAACTACTTGTGAGTAAATTTGCTACTTGCATTTGCAGGTAGCAAATTTACTTATTAGTAGTGAAGTTTACTGCACAGTAAGCATGTGCACCTGTAGATGTGCATGCTTACTGCTCAGTAAACTACACTACCGTGCAGTAAAGTGTCTCATGTAGATGCACCTACTGGGTGTGTCTACATGTGCCCCCGACTGCACAGTACGTGCCAGTACTGTGCAGTCCCAGCAGACACTAGGAGGCAGCATTGTCTAGTCCTGCCCAGGCACTTAGAATTCTTGGCTCTGAGAGTGACCTGCTGTGGTGACCTTGTACAAAACACCTCATCTCTTTCTGCATCAGTTTCTCCATCTCTCAGAGAGGAATAATGGTTCTTATGGTCTGTTGCAAAATACTCTGAGGTCTACAAATGAAAAATGATACTAAGAGCTAGGTATGATTATGGAAAGGTTCCAAGGTTAATGCCAATACTACAGGATCCAGTGCTAGGCTTTTGCTAGCTCCACTACAAAATACTATTAGCTTTCTTACTGCAAAAAATTATCTACCACAGATAACTACACACGTTAGTCATTCTTCAGCCTTACACTATTTCTGTGTCAACCCACAGAGAGGCACTGTCATAAGACACCACTGGTTTGCAAAGCTTTTAACAAGGTGATAGTTATCAACTCTTCATTTTTTGTTCATCAGGCAATAACAGTACTATTTCCTAATTGCCCCAGTGCTTGGAGGAAAAGTGACAGCACATGAAGGTCATGGGAATTGTTGCTATTCTTGGTGATAAGGAGATTTTTTTTCTAATAGTGTCTATCCTGTAAATCTGTATGAGCAGATGGGTTGAGAAGTTACAGTTGCACAGAAGTGATGACAGATGATTCAGTTTAATCACAACTAGGAATACTGTGAAAGTAGGAGGGAATCTGCTGAAAGCTGCACGAAGTGGCACTTAGTTGGAGACAGTGCCTCCCACCCCTTCCCCTGCTGTCTGCTCTTCATCCTTTTAGCCCTAGGCATAATGGCAGTCAGGGACACATCCACCAGAGGCTGTGTGGAATGTTTCTAGCTCAGAGCTGATTATGGCCCTGGTGAACTACTGTATTTACTAAAATAGAAGACAACCCTGGTTATAAGATGACCCCCAATAATTAGATTCTATATATAGAAAATGTATAAATTTGCTGTAATTTTACAGGTATTCAATGTAATTATTGGAGGTTTGGCTTGATATTGTATCCATCCCACTGCTACAGCAGAGAAAATAAATCTGGGGGGGCCAGATAACCACTTTGCTCTGTACTCCTGCCCCCAAACATTTTTTTCTAGCTGCCCCTTCCCCGTCTCCGTACTATCAGACCCTGATCTCCCTGAGCACAGAGAAATGAGAGGCAAATCTGAAAACAAAAAGCTTAAAATGAAACATGACTATAGCAATTTACATACAGTACTGGTACAATTCACTCATCCAAAATTGATGCATGCTATTTTTTTTTTTTTTTTTGAAGCTGCTGCAAGTTTTAGTATAGGTACTCCATAAACACACTTTTCCATCCTTCCTTTCTTCCTTCCTTCCTTCCTTCCTGGCCCTTGAGGGAGCACTGTGCCACGTGGAGGATGGCCATCTTCAATATGTGCTCTGATGTCATTACCGGTATGGGTGACCAGGCAGGCTCAGTGTCGGACTGCGACTCCCAGCTTGTGCCACACCCTGGGCCCTCACCAGGCTGCTTTTTGCTTTTTTCTTTGTGTGGGAAGTTGAAGGTGATGTCATGTGTATGATTGGATAGAGCAGGGTAGAAATCATTTGTTTATAGAGGGCTTTGGTCTGTACGACTGTGTGGCTGGTGTCCCAACCGCATAACGGCATGTTAGGCACAACATGTAATTCAATGAAGGTGTCTGTCATGGTGTGATGTTATGAAAGTAATGACATGGTGCTCTTGGTTTGATGGTAATTTGTTTGTCTTTGCTTTGTATATTGGACCTGGGCCCCAGAGGGGCCAACTTTTCGTACCCCAAACCCCTGAGTAAAGTAGTTAAAAAAGTCAAAGTCCTTCCTTCTTTTTTTTTGGAAATGTCATGTCTTGAGCCAAATCAATTTCAAATCCTATCAACTAAACAGAGCTCAGTTATTCAAGTCTTGTGTGGCACTATCACTGGCAACTATCCTATAAGCCAGATTTACCAGACTAGTGCTCCAGATACTCCAAAATCCATGGTAAGGATCCTGTATGTACACTCCAAGCCTGGAGACCTTAAAGCTCAGATGCTGCTAAATCCTACTTGTCATTAGCTTAAAGACTATAGAACAGACCTGAAACAATCCTCAATTAGAAAATAAAAAAAAACACATAGCCAAAATCTTCCTACTAGAAGACTTTAGCAGGTTGTTTTAGTGTAATGACCAAGTCTTTGACCTCACCTTTATGAAACTTTTTAAAACAGTTTTAAGAAGTTGGGGCTTCAGTCCAGAGTGGGTGCACGTGTGCCTCCAGCACACATGTGCCCCCTGTATTCACCAGCAACAGCAGCCGCAGAGGCAGAGGCAGCAGCGGTGGATCCTCTGAAGGTAAGTGGGGCAGAGAAGCCAGCACACCTGTAGAGGATACGGAGGGGGAGCCCCCCAGATCCTTCTTAACTGAGCCAGCAGGAAGCCGTGCTCCCAAGCTGTGTGTGAACAGAGTATGCAAACAGGTGTGCTCTGTAAGGGTGTGCTGGCAATTGCACTGGCATTCGCACTAGACAGGCATGCAGGAGTAAGTCAGGAGGGAGTCTCCAGCAAGGAAGAGAGAAAGACTCGGAGCTCCATGGACATGGTAAGGATGCAGTGAGCTGCTGCTAGGGACCCAGCCCTGGTGTTGTCACCTTCCCTGGGCTCCTCTGAGGCCTCCACCCAGATGGAGCCCATGGCGGGGTCAGTGGCACCCAGCCCCCCTGTCTGTGGGAGCTGCCTGGCAGGGGCCCTGCAGTCAGGGGTTGGAGAGGGGTCTGGAGGCTCCCTCGCCTGTCCCTCTTGTAACTGCCTATGGGCCCTGGAAGAGCAGGTGAGGGAACTCCAGGCTGAGGTGAGCAGGCTGTGGGGGATCAGGGCTGCAAAGGACGAAATTGATGGTTATTTCCATTCTCTGCAGGGTCAGAAATCAAGTGGAGAGGCCCCCCAAGCAGGATGCACTGCAGAGGCATGGCAGAAGGTACTCATCAGAACAAGGCCTGTCCAGGCTAGCGCTGTGTCAGCTCCCCAGGTACAACTGGGGAGCAGACATGAGGCCCTGGCAGCCTTGGGGGAGGGAGCCACTCCAGCCAATGCATGGACTGAGCAAGGATGGAACGCCAAGAAGAGGAGATGCAGAGTCCTCGTCATTGGCGATTCCATCCTGAGGGGAACAGAGGGACTCATCTGTCACCCTGATCCCATGGCACGTGAGGTCTGCTGCCTGCCTGGGGCCCAGATTCAGGACATCACAGAGATGATTCTGGACCTCATCCGACCCTCTGACCAGTACCCCATGGTCCTGATACACATGGGAATGAATGATACGGCCAAGAGCAGTCCAGACCGCATCATGAAGGACTACAAGGCTCTGTGGGCCAAGCTCAAGGAGACAGGGGCACAGGTGGTATTCTCCTCTATTCTCCCAGTGAGTAGATGTGGACAGCACCACAAGGCTTGCATTGGTGAGGTCAACCAGTGGCTTCAGAGCTGGTGTTACTAGGTGGCCTTCGGGTTTTTTGAAAATGACCTGCATTTCCGCACAAGGGGCATGCTCGGGTGGGATGAGCTTCATCTTTCCCCAAAAGGTAAACGTGTCTTTTCTTCCAGGGTGGCTGACTTCATATGGTGGGCTTTAAACTAGTCTCACTGGGGAATAGGCCACAGAGGCACAGGATGGCACTTCACCATCAAGCCAGGTGTCGAGCACAGGAAGTACCCAGGTAAGTGACAGTGGCCATGATAGGCTTAAGAACAAGGGGGCAGCATGAACACCCACAAGAGGTCTTAAATGCCTCTACACTAACGCTAGAAGTATGGGGAATAAGCAGGAGGATCTCGCCCTCCTGCTAGCTATCATAAATCCAGACATAGTAGGGCTCAAAGAAACCTGATGGGATTCTACCCATGATTGGACAGTAGATATTAAGGGCTACAAGCTGTACAGGTGGGATAGAGCAGGGAGAAAAGGAGAGGGTGTAGCGCTCTATGTCAAGGAGCAATATATGTCCTCAATGAGCAAACGGGTCAGAAGAGGGGCTGACTGAGGTGCTCTGGGTAAGAATACAAGGGGATCATGGGGAAAGGGACTTAACGGTGGATGTCTATTACAGACTGCCCAACCAGGGGGAAGAGCTGGACCGGAATTTTTAGGACAGCTCGCGGAGGCTGTCAAGTCAAGAGATGTGGTAGTTATGGGTGACCTGAACTACCCAGACATCTGCTGGGAAGAGCAGTGAGCTAGGTCTGACCCCTCACATAGATTCCTAGCCGAGATACGGGACCTCCACCTAACTCAGGAGGTGCACAGTCCCACCAGGCGAAATGACCTGCTGGACATGGTCCTTGCCACAGGCAATGATCTGGTAAGGGAATTGCAGGTTCTTAGCCACCTGGGTGATAGCGATTATCGCCTGCTAGAATTCACTATCCAGCGCAGGGTGTCAAGGGCTAGCAGTAAGGCAGAAGTCCTTGACTTCAGGAGGGCCGACTTCAATGAGTTAAGAAGACTAGTACAAGAGGCATTGGGATCCGGAAGTTTCAGGGAGATAGGAGTCCAAGACAGATGGTCGTTCCTCAAGAAAACAATACTCTGAGCCCAAAGGGATTCAGACCCAATGCATACCAAGGTAGGTAAGAGTGCTAAAAAGCCCCCATAGCTCAGCAAGAGCATTCAGGAATGCCTGAGGGCTAAAAAGGAAGTGTACATCCAATGAAAGCAAGGGACTATTACCAAAGAGGATCACACCTCCATTGCTCAATGATGTAGGGCAGGTGTTAGGAAGGCCAAGGCTGAGATGGAACTGGGGTTGTTGACCAGGATTAAGGATAATAAAAATTCCTTTTTCAAATACATAGGGAACAAGAAGAAGGCACTGGGTAACATAGAGCCCCTGCAGGATGCGCTTGGCAATCTGGTGATTGCTGCAAATGAAAAAGCAGATCTCTCTAACAAATTATTTGCCTCCACTTTTCTGAGCAGGGACCAGGACATCTCCCCCATCGGGAGTATGGAAGGACTCAGGGGAGGCACCGCCAGGCCCAAGGTTAGGGATGACATAGTTAGGGAACTTCTGGAGGGGCTGGATGTGTTCAGATCAGCAGACCCAGATGCTCTTCATCCAAGAGTGTTGAGGGAATTGGTGGGGGTCATTGCAGGGCCCCTGGCACAGCTATACAAGTGCTCATGGAGCTCTGGTCACATGCCAGATGACTGGAAAAAGGCCAGTGTGGTCCCCATTTACAAGAAAGGGAGAAAGGAGGACCCAGGTAACTATAGGCCTATCAGTCTTACTTTGTTCCTAGGGAAGATCTTTGAGAAAATTATCAAGGAGCACATCTGCGAGGGACTAGCAGGGGAGATCATGCTCAGGGGAAACCAACATGGTTTTATTAAGGGAAGATCCTGTCAGACTAACCTTACTGCCTTTTACAATCAGGTCACAAAGTCCTTGGATGAAGGCATGGGTGTGGATGTCATCTTCCTGGACTTTAAGAAGGCCTTTGACACTGTCTCTCACCCCATTCTCATAAAAAAAACTAGGTGACTGTGGCATTGATAGTCAGATGGGTGGCTAATTGGCTGGATGCTCACACACAGAGAGTGGTGTTGGACGGGTCATTTTCAACCTGGAGGGATGTTGGCAGTGGGGCTCCCCAGGGCTCGGTCCTTGGGCCTGTACTGCTCAACATCTTTATCAACAACTTGGACGAGGTGGGGGAAAGCACATTGTCCAAGTTCGCTGATGACACCAAGATGTGGGGCAAGGTGGGCACACCAGAAGGGTGGGACAGAATCCAGCTAGATCTGGACAGGTTACAGAGATGGGCATATGAGAATAGGATGGAATTCAATGCGGACAAGTGCAAGGTACTGCATCTAGAGAGAAGGAACCAGCAGCACACCTATAGGCTGGGGAACACCCTTCTCATCAGCACAGAGGCAGAAAGGGATCTTGGAGTCGTTGTTGACTCCAGGTTGAACATGAGCCACCAGTGTGAGGAAGTGGTCAGTAAGGCTAGCCACACCTTGTCATGCATCTACAAATTCATCACAAGCAGGACCAGGGAGGTGATCCTCCCCATCTATGCAGCATTGGTCAGGCCACATTTGGAGTACTGAGTCCAGTTTTGGGCGCCACGCTTCCAAGAGAGATGTGGCTAGCATTGAGAGGGTCCAGAGGAGGGCCACTCACATGATCAGGGGGCAGCAGGGCAGGCCATATGACGAGAGACTAGAGGGCCTGAACCTATTCCACCTCCACAAGAGAAGGCTGAGGGAGGATCTGGTGCCGTCTACAAATTCACCAGAGGGGATCAGCAGGGAATAGGAGATGCCCTGTTCCCCTGGGCACCACACAGGGTAACTAGGAATAATGGCCACAAGTTGATAGAGAGCGGGTTCAGGCTAGACATCAGGAAGCATTACTTTACGTTTAGGGAGGCTAGGATCTGGAACCAACTTCCAAGGGAAGTTGTGCTTGCTCCTACCTTGGGGGTCTTTAAGAGGAGGCTGGATAGACAGCTGACTGGGGTTATATGACCCCAGCATCTGTTTCTGCCCAAGGCAGGGGTCAGACTTGATGATCTGTTTAGGTCCCTTCCAACCCTAGTTACTATGATACTATAATACTAAGAGACATCATATTGCTGATGGACTTACTACCTGGTTACTGCTGCCAAGCTGTGTGGGAGCAAATCTTCCACAAGGACTTGCAGAAGGAGCACAGCAACCTGAACCGGCAGGCACTCCCTATAGGGACATAAAAAAATAGTACAGGGCAGAGAGGTCCATTGAAATGCCTGAGGCAAACCTGCTGATGGCGGGCAGAAACAATCCCACCTGTTTTGGGACTGCCCATATGCCAGAGAGGTGTGGAAGAAAATATGTCCATTCTTCCTGGTGGTGACAGGTTTCAGAACCCTGACCAGAGAAGCGGTCCTCTATGGGCACTTGACCAAACAACAAGGGGCCCCAACAGCTCACTTTGACCAGTTTCTCTCCTGCTTCAGGTATACCCTATGGAAAGCCAGCAACCTGCTCACAAATAGGCACTCAGACTCCACAGTCGAGGACTGTATTAAAATGGGGCTGAGTAAAATGTACTGGCACTACAGGAAGACTGAAGAGGATGATGGGAAAGAGATGGCAGACCTCATATGGAAGAGAGCGGACTGGCATAGACTCTTCAGAGGCAAGCCCTGTGAAGAGAACGAGGAGGACAGCGACAACGTTGATGATAAATACAACAATGACGGGAGAAAGCACAGGAATGGTGATGGGCATGCAGACGCATGGACACATAGGTGCACAGTGCAAAATTTGTAATGGGACTAAAATCATTTAACTGTTAAAGTGTGTTTTGGTCTGTCAAGTGAACCACAGTGGACCACCTGACAGGTTGTTAGAGGTACAGTTATATATATATATATATATATATATATATATATATATATATATATGTGTGTGTGTGTGTGTGTGTGTGTGTGTGTGTATTTATATATATAGATATAAATATCTATATATATAAATACACACACACACACTTACATACATACATACATACAAGAAAGAAAGACAAAGACAGACTTGTTTTTAACTTTTTATAAATGTCTATTGGGGGAAAATGGGTGACAATACAACAAGACAAAAAAAAGACAGCCCACATAGGGGCCCAGGTTCAGAAGACAGAGCCTGGGGCTAGCCCACAAGGCCTGCCATCACAATGAAAAACACCACCAAAAACATCCAGCAGCACAGCGATCCACTAGGGTCAATGCCGGTACCCTAGGAGGAGTGGGAGGTGGGACGTGTCACAGTCTGAAGGCCAAACGGGCACTCACAATACTGCAGAGCACCCCCTATATGACCCAACATGCCTGGAAGGAGGGTTCTGTCTGCTGGAGAACTGCATATGAGAATTGCATTGACAGGAGCACACAAACCAAAAACCAAAAGAGTCACAGGGCGGCATCAGTACTGGCCCACGTGAGCCAGCTTCTTCAGCTCCGGAGGGTTGCCATCTTGACCTAACCAAATAGAAAGTCAACCAGGCAGATGACACTCACCTCAGCTGCCCGTCATGAAAAGGAAAACAAATAGGCATTGCCTGAGAGGTTCAAGTATAGCACCACAAGCAAGGTGCCAAGGGCTGGTGCCACTAGGCGCCACCATCGCCTCGTTCTGGATGAATGACAAGCATGAAGGTGTAGTGGCCATGAGCTGCCCATGTGTACAGGGCCCCCAAGGGAAACGTATCAAGGCGAACCCCAACTTTGCTGTCAGGAGGCACAGCAAGAGTCAAGGAAGTGTTGTGCCCATTGTTCAGGTCACTATCCATGGATTGTGATCCAAGAGTCTAGACAGGATGAGGCAGCCATCCCACAGGGCTGGCAGGTAATGCTTGGCAATGCACAAGCAGTCATGGCATGCCATGGCAATCCTACCAGTGGTCACCATTAATGAGGTGTACTGGTCCACGTCAGCATGGAAACAGTGCCAGACATTGATGAAGTTCACTGCCACCAAAGCAGTCTGCAGCTACCGGGCTGAGGACAGATGGGGTTCCAGCCCATTCCAGTCAGGCCACTCGTCGGTTGTGTGAATTGAAGTCCCCACCCAGGAGGAGAGGGTCATCACCATCAGCTGCGTTCGGTAAGAAAGCAACCAAGGTCTCAAAGAGGGAAAGCTGTTCCTGCCCAAGACTGGGCACATAAGTGGTGATGTGAAGGAGGTGATGTAGTACCACCAAGAGACAAGCAGTCAGCAGGTGGTCAGAGACAACCTCTCAGGCAATCAGGTATCAGCTCCAGTGACAAGAGGAGCATGACCCCTGCGCTAAGGAAGGTGCCATGACCCAGAAACATATGGCCCCACCAGGCAGCATGCCAGCTGGCTTGATTAGCTACATCAGTGTGTGTTCCATGCAGAAAGGCAACATCTAGCTGGCTCCGGCGCAGGAAATCAAAGAGAGCTGTCTGCATCACAGGGGCTCGGCAGTCATTGGCATTGAGAGAGCCAAAGGCCATAGCAGGCATGTGGGAGAGGTGTAGAAAGGGGGACAGGCAAGGCCAAAGGAGCAGACAGGAACACTAGAGAAGAGTAAGCATGAAGGACAGGGAAAAAAATGGGCCTATAGCCCGCTAGCCTGCATGTCATGCAGCAAGCGCCCAACATCAACCACAAGCTTGCTCAGGCAAAAACTATAATGCTGCATCTCTGGAGTGAAGTGCAGCACTGCTGCTGCAGCTTTGGCTGATAGCATGAACATCTCAGGTTCTGGGAACCATTTACAAATGCTCTGTGCAACCTTCTGGTGGTGCTTGGTTTGATCAAGAAACTCAATAAGGTGTTCAACAGAGTAACCAGTACAGGGAGGTTCCTCAAAATCAGGAACAGGTTCTACCTCTGGGGTGGGAACCTTCCCTATGGAAGGGGGCACTGTAGCCACATTGGGGAATGCCACCTCCCAAGGCAGGACTTCTGTCACTTCACCCTTAGAGGCAGGGTCAAAATCATTTCTATTCAAGTAAATATTGATAATTCAAAGGTTAAAATATCTCATCTCCAGAAACACTGGTATGTCCTGAGGATTAAACCAAATGGGGCAACCAGTAAATAACATTTTTCATGTTTGATGAGGAAAAAATGTGAAGGTGAGAATGCCAGTAGTGTCTCATGCGCTGCACTGGGGTCGTTGAATGCTGTGAGAGATTTTAAAATAGTAAAAGCTTGATACCTAATGGATTTTTTGCTTTGCAAACAAAAAAAATTCAAAGAAAAGCAAAAATACATGGACACCACCTATGTGTAGTATCAAACTACCATGCAGAGTATGAAAGTCCTCCACAGTCACCATTCCATTTTAATATGGGATGCTGGTTTTTATTATTTTTCATTTCTTTCCATTCATAAGTAATTCTCCTCTCCCCAATTCCAGCCCCTCTTCAACATTTTAAATGTACAGAAAAAGGAGTGAAAATAGAAGAGACCAGTTCCATTAAAATCAATGTCTTGATAACATGAATACACAAGGTTGGTATTTATTAAGTCAGAAACCTTAAATTAGCTACACCATATAAAGTTTAATTCCTGATTTTAATCCCTCGGGGATAGAACAGTTTCTTTATTAAAAGATAGATGCAGGTGGGTAAACTAGGCACCTAAATAGACTTAAGCTAAGTTTAGCTACCGAAGTCACAAAATGTGATCCTAATCAACCCTCTTCCAGAAGCTGCAAAACCCTTCAGGCATTTAGATCATCTGGAGGCTCTATTTGAACCTGAAAAGTTCCCTAAACCTCTAAACACTGACTTCTGGTATGCACAGAAACACCCCACTCTAAGCAGTTGGATGCTAGACCTGTGCGAATAGGGAAGTATTCAATTCAGATTTGGATTTGGCTGATTTAGAGGACAGTTATTTGATTCAGTGATTCAAATCACTGTCCCCATTTGATTTGGTGCTGATTTGGAGATTTGGATCAGCCAGGGTGAGGCAGGCACAGCTGCAGGTTCACCCACAGCTCCTCCGGCTATGCCTGCCTCTCCCCTGGCAGGGGAAGCCATGGGAGAAGCCCCCATGACTGCCCTGCCTGGCCCCAGCCCCCACCCAGCCCCAGCTTAGTCCTGGCACTAAAAAAAAAAAAATCCCCGCGCTCACTGTCTGCAGCAGCAGTGATCATAGCCCCCCACGACCGAAGCTTCGCACAGTCCTATTGGATGCTTAACTCCTGCCCAAGCTCCACTGTGAACAGAATGGCTTGGAGACCTGTTCGGAGCATACTACACTCACACCTACAGCATGAAGTTCAGTTTCACCTACAGCACTGACAGACACTTGAAAAATGTGATAGTGCCATCACCCACCTTCTGTATAATATCCTCCCCCAAGAAATGAAACCAGAATTTGGTTTCTCCTCAAATGGCATCTAATGAAGTAGGTTGTTGCTTATGAAAGTCATGCCTCTGAACCTGTTAGTCTCTAAGGGCACCTATACACATACATCGAGGCTCCTCTGATATACACTGTAATTACAGTGCGTGGCCACAGACTCAATTAATCAAGTCTGCTGGAGCGTGGTAATTAGTGCGCTCCAGCCGACTCTGGTGGAGTGGTATGTGTATCAGTGTCCCCACACTGAAAAATGATGGTGGGGGTGCTTTAACTAAAGTTCAGTCAATAAGCTTTAGTTAAAGCACCCCCCCACCATTTTTCAGTGTTGGGATGTTGATACGCATGCCACTCCAGGTGCTTTAATTACAGTGGCTGTCAGAGCCGCTCTAATTAAAGTGCACCCTCCCCCTCCTCCCGGAGCACATGTATAAACATCCTAAGAGACCTCCCTTCCCTACCTTCTCCAAGTGAGAAATTCAGCCTGAGAGTATTTCAACCTGTACTGCTCACTTTTGAGAAGAGTGTCCCAACCACCAGATTGTAGAACAGGCTGTAGGGTCATTGTGTAAAAAAATGCAAGTCACAAGCCAGTAGGGGTATGAGCAAGAAAAAAACTTGATTCTGCAGTTTGATGATGAGAGCAGCTCCCAAGGGACAGTGTGCTGAGTTGTGATCCCTGAACCTGATGTTGGGGGACACCACTAGTAATCCCTTTCCAGCCTGATCCTTCAACATTCAACTACCTCCTTTTCAGGCAGGTTCTTATGCACCCTACACCTCTAGCAATCTTCAGTTTATCTAGCTTAACTAATCATTTCCTAAATGGCACCATATCAAATGGTTCACTGAGGTCCAGACAGATGAATTTACCGCATTTCTTCTGCCTAGACAATCAATTATCTTATAAAAGAAAGATATCAGGTTAGTCTGACATGACATGATTTATCTTTGGTAAACCTATGTTGTATTTTATCCCATTTTATATTTCTATGTAAGTCTTTAACTATCCTTTCATTCAAAATTTGTTCCAAACGCTTGCCTGCTGTTGAGCTTAGACTAGAGCCTACAGTTGCCTGGATCACTTTTCTTTCCTCTAAATATACGTGCTATGTTTGCTATTCTTCAGTCATTTGGTACCATTGTAATTTGATAGATTTGTTAAAAGTACTTGTTACCAAACCTACAATTTCACAGACCAATTCTTTTGGTTTTCTGGAATAGAAATTATCTGGATCCCCTGACTTTGAACACACTGAGCTATTCAATTTTGCTTTCTGCTCAGTTGTTGTAATTCCCACTTCTAAACTCTCATTTCCATTAGTTCTTCTGCCTTGCCCCCACAATTGCACATCATTGCCCTTATTAAAAACAGAGACAATAACAACATTAATGCCAATTAGTGCTTCATGAATACATTTCCTCATATAGACACCAATTCTGATAGGTATTTAAGCACATGTCCAACTGTAAAGTCAATGGGACTTATGCATGTGATAAAATTTCGGCCCATATTTAAATACTTTGCTAAATTGGGCGCATCACCCCAGTTGTGAAGCAGTCTGTTGCAGCTCAAGTGACATTGTGAGCTTCAGCGTGTCTGGTGTAGTCTTCAAGCAATTTAAGGAGCTGACACAGGTGTCTAGGGGGCACTTCCCAAAGTTAAATATTGGAGCCTGCATTTTAATACAGTGCATTATTCCAGGAAAATATGCTCACCTAGCACCTATCTAGCATATGGCTGTCTAGTTTCAAAACAGACTGCTAACTCCAGACTGCCATAAAGCGAGCAAATCCTGACATTATTCTAGTAAATTGAAGGCTGCATCTGGTATCCTGCACCTGTCACCACTTGCATACTTAGACAACAGAGTGATTTATAGTTCTAAACCTCAAATCATTATGAAATGATGCATGAATAGACATGTGTGCCATCAACAGCTCCTTGAACAGATGGAAATGTAACAAGGTCATAAACTTCAGACATTATTTCGTGCTAATACCAAACATCGCTGGGACCATTAATATAATGACCAGTGCTTCTGGGAATGACAACTGGAACTTGGTAACTCATCAAAATCTGTATTTTCCCAATAGTAGTTTGATGAAAAGTCAGAACAAAAAATACTCAGGCTAAAGTGACTTTGACAACTGCAACTAAAAAATAACAGCTAATGTAGTCTGACTGATTTAAAGTCATCCTATGAGGTTAATACATAACTTTTGTGCAAGGCATACAAATGAAAATCAATGTGCATATATATGGCTTGTGTGCCAACAGAGATTACTAGTTATTTCTATTTTGCTTTTTCTTTAATGGCATATTGGGAGATTTAAAGTTCATCTGCAGCTCAGACAGAACCTAGAAGTTAGCAAGTAGACCATGACTGCCACCACTTACGGGCAGTTTTAGCTACTAGTAGTCCAAACACCAACAACAGAACAAATTCATATTGAACGAATGCTGACTAATTAGCTCCACAGTAAAACATCACCATCTACACGTGCAGCCCTATTAGGTGACAGCAGACTAATAAACATCACCCCAGGGTAGTCCGACTAAACACAAGTACCATCCTGCAGCAATGTTGTTTCATGCACCACAGCACACATGCAGATGGTGACAGGGCTGGCTGAGGCATGAGGGCACTTCAGTGCAAGGCTAGCCGGCACGTGGGGTCAGGTCAGAGCATCCCAGGCTGGCAGGTGACCTGGGGGTCAGCCTGTCTGGCCAGGGCTGCTTCGACTGGGCTCCACATATTCTGGAGTGGCTGGCTGAAGCACGAGCAGCCTTGTGCCTCAGCCAGCTGCCCCACCGCACATGGAGTCTGGTCAGAGCAGCCTGGGCTGGCAGGCTGACCCCCCAGATCCCCCGCCAGCCCAGGGCTGCTCCGACCAGGCTCCATGCATGGAGTTTATTTGTGTGCATTAATTGCACGTGTAGACACGCCCGATGAAAACAAGTTCAGACCTCAGCAAACTCCACTGCCACTCCACATAGCTCCAATTCCCAGACCACTTTGCACTCCATGACCCACATTGCCCATGTAGCTGCTTGCTGCTGCTCTTGCACGCTGTTTCCTGCGGGAAGGGTGACAAAGGACTACCCTGGACTCATTCTGCTCACATTACACTCTGATAAAGCCCAATTTAAAGCCATCTAACTGTCTGAAGTCCTTGAATCATTAGCAAGTAATTTCTCTTGGAGAGTCCACTGGGTTTCCTATTCTTCCATTTTATTCTGCTTCCTGTTACAATTACACTCCTTGCTGATTGCAGGAGTTGACAGGCAGATATTAGTGGAGTAGCTCCTGGTTTGATAGTGGTACACACTAGAGGTACCTAAACATTCCTAAGAAATGTTTTTCAGTCAGGAAAGGCTGATTTGTCAAGATGTGATGTCTTCCATGGGAATGTGCTGATTTAGGTGAATCTTCTAAAGGAATATTTCTAACAGAAAACCGTCCTGTTTCCTGGCAGCTTGGCAGCACCCCAGCTCCTTGGCTCCTCAGCAGTCCATCTGACAGGGAGCTTGGGAGATCCAGCCCCTAAGCACTAAAGCTGCTTGGCAGGCTGCCTGGATGACTTGGTACAGCCTGAGCTCCCAAGCCTCATAGCCCCACCACGTCCAGAAGCATGGGAACCCCAACTCCCACACTCACCTGGCAGACTGCTGTAAAGCCACCACTGCCTGCTATCGCTCCCAGGCAGCCCTGAAACCTGAGGACTACATATTATTTTGGAAACTCCAAAATATATTTACTGTGAGGCTGTTTTAGGGCTTCTGCAGCTAAACAGCACAGAATTTCACTGCCATGAATATTTCCAAGATTTGGACTTTTGGGCTTTATGTTCCAATTCAGGGGTGGGCAAAATATGGCCTGTGGGCCGTCAGGCACATTCATCTGGCCCACAGCACCCCCCCAGTGAATTGCACCCCACCCAGCCCTTCCACCAACAAGGGTGGGAGTGAGGCACCCATGTGTACAACCCCCTAACATACTTATTGGGCCACGCTCCCACCCTCATGGGCAGAAGGGCTCTGCCCAGCCAGCAGCTGCCAGGTGGGGTCCTGCTGCAGCCAGAACCTGCTTGCTTGGGGCAGCAGGTAGGGAAACAGCGGGTCTGGGATGGGGGTGGAGTCGCAGCTGGTCAGAAGCAGGAGCGCAGCACAGAGCCTGGGCCTGGAGGGGCAGTAGGAGTGCAGAACTCAGCTGGGCAAGGTGTGGGTGTAAGTGTGAAGGTGTGGGGTGTAGGGACTCCCCCCATGATGTGCAGTCCCAGCTGCCAGCAGCAGCAGCAGGCAGGGAGGTCAGGGTGCTTGTTCCTAGTGTAGGCACCCAGTGGGGCACCGCTCTGGACAGCGCTGCGCGGTGGCGGGGGAGCAGAGACTGCCCTATTGCTGGGGCTCCATGCCATGTACCTGCAACTCCAGCACTCACAGCGGGGGAAGCTCCACATTAGAGACTGCTGCTTCCCCCACTCCCTGCTGCTTAGGGCCCCAAACTGTGCCTGGAGTGGAGGGAGCCCCACCCCCTGCTTCCCCACAGAGTCCAACGCAGAGCTTCCCCTCTGCAAGTGTAGAGCTGCAGGCACACAGCATGTAGCCCCTGCAATAGAAGTGGCTGGGCAGGCTGTGCAGGGGTGCACTCCTCACCCCCAAAGCAGCACTGGCCGTTTCTATTGCAGAGGATCTGCACCACAGTCCTGCAGGGGGCAGGGCTCCCTCCACTCCCAGCAGAGTGCGAGGACCTGCACAGCAGGGAGTGGGGGAAGCAGCAGGCTCCAGTGTGGGTCATCCCCTGCGGTAAGTGCTGGATCTACAGGCATGCAGTGCAGCACCCCAACAATAATACAGGCTCCACTTCCTCCCCCCACACGGCGCTGGCAGGAGCCTCACCTGCACTGGGAACAAGCACCCTGACCTTCCAGCCTGCTGCTGCTGCCAGGCAGCAGGGGCTACATGCCATCAGGGGAATGTGTGAGAGGCCCCTACACCCCCCACCCTCCCTCACACCCCACACCCTGCCCCCACAGCCCCACATCGACATATACATACACTCCAACATATCCTATGCCCAGCTACACCGCCACATCCTCTCACAACCCCTCCACATACTCCCACACCCCACCACACACACACACACACACACACACACACACACACACACACACACACACTATAAAAGAGTGATACTTTATTTTTTAGTTATTATCCCTTCTATATACAGTACACAATCACAAGTCATGACAAATATTTTTTATAATAAAATTAAAACATATTACAGGAGGTGTTTGATTTCTAGTGTATGGTTTTATTCTGGTTTTAGGATGGCAACCCCCCTCCCAAAAGGAGTATGGGGGGGGGGGGAACAAGGGGAGGGACTTCCAGTGGCAAAGGTCAGAAGTTAGGGAGCAGGACTTCTGGTCCCAATGTGGTGACCAGGTGGCGGGGCAACTGTCAAGGAGTGGGGCTACCTATGCAGCTCCTGACAGCTCATCAAAACTTGTTAAGCGGCCCTCCACCCAAAATAATTGCCTGCCCCTGTCCCAATTACTAAAATGTCAGCATTTTCAGAGATGTTAAATTTATGTTCCCTGCAAGGAGAACATAAATTTATTTATTAGGTAAGAATCTTTCGGTGACAAGTCAGTTTATTTTTGTGAGATAAGGACCAATATCAAATGTATTTAGATGCCCAAAGATGCAGATGGACACTTAACCAAAAATTTAAAGTGACTAGGTACCTAACATCTATTGATATCAAAAGCAAGTTACACACACTAACACTTCTGAATATCCCACTGTGCAACTATCTGCACCTACAGCCTTTTAAGATTCAGCCCTTAATATTGAAAATGAACATTTGTCAGCTCCTTTTATTTTCTCTCTGTCAACTGTTCTGTTGTGACAGCTCTCCCTATAATTGGGGGGGGGGGGGGTGGGGGTTAAGGTCTTCTGATGCTCTGATACACTTTGTGAGGATTCCCAATGGTCTAATGATCTAAGGTTGCGCTTCAATGTGTGAAAGGTGTCTAAATTGTGACAGTCTTAAATTTACATTATATTAATAATATTTCTGAAAGATTAATTATGAGTAAATGGTGAATTGATTTTTCAAACTGGTGTCAACAACATATAGAAGACAGGACCAAATTCCAAATTCTGCCTGAGTATGTACATAATAACATGCCAATAACTTCTCTAAATTGCAAATCAAGTCAGATTTTGGCCAATACAGTGCAACAGAAGTGTAAAGCCATAAGACTCTATAACTCCCTTTCATTAATTGATTTGGAGAGATTCAGAAAGAGTCGGTGATTCGGACATAGACACAGCTTTAAATGTTTTTCTACTTACCTCTAGGTAGCAGGCAGCTCATGAATGCTGCGATACTGGGGCACATGGAGTGTCCCACAGAAGTGCGGGGGCCCCCCAGCACACTCCTCAGAGGACCAGGAAGTGGACCAGAAGTACTTCTGGTCCACTTCTGGGTTTGCCAACGAGCACGTGGAAGGCCCTCCCCCCACTCCTGTGGGACACTCCATCTGCCCCAGCATCGCAGTGTTCACAAGCCATGCTGGTACCTTGAGGTATGTAGAAAAGACTTTTAAAGCTGTGTCTATGTCCGAATCGCTGATTCTCCGAATCATCGTTGACACTTCAGATTTGGATTTGGCCGAATCGAATCAGGGACAGTGATCTGAATCAACTAATCAAATCACTGTCCCTGATTTGGGCCAAATCTGAATCCAAATCGAATAGAGCCCACTTTGCACACTCCTAACTACTATTAAATCTCCCCTCAGTCTTCTCTTCTCCAGGCTAAATAAGCCCAGTTCCCTCAGCCTCCCCTCAGAAATCATGTCCCCCAGCTTCCTAATCATTTTTGCTGCCCTCAGCTGAACTCTCTCCAAATTGTCCACATCCTTCTATAGTGGGGGGTCCATAACTAGACACAGTACTCCAGCTGTGGTCTCACCAGTGCCAAATAGAGGGATAGAGAGGAAAAATCACTTCCTTCGATCTGCTGGCAATGATCTTACTAATGCAGCCCAGTATGCTGTTAGTATTCTTCTCAACAAGGGCACACTGCTGGCTTATATTCAGCTTACTGTCCACTGTAACTCCCAGATCCTTTTCTGCAAAGCTGCTGCTTAGCTAGTTGGTCCCCAGCTTATAGCTGTTTATGGGATTGTTCTGTCCTAAGTGAAGGACTTTGCACTTCTCTTTACTGAACCTCATGAGCTTTCTTTTGGTTCAATCCTCCAATTTGTTCAGGTCTCTCTGAAGCGTAGCCCTACCCTCCAATTGCTCCAGCCAGTTTTCTATCCACCTTACAGTCCATTCAGCCAAACTGTACTTTAGCTTGCTTGCAAGAATGTTGTGGGAAGCTATATCAAAAGCCTTGTAAAGTCAAGGGATAAGTCAAGAGGCTGTCTCTAGACAAAATTTATGCTTTCAAATGAAAATATACCTTACCTATTTTTAGTTATGTAGAACCCAATTCAAAGCCTTTGAAAGCCCATCATGTATTGTAGTGGGTTTTAGTGGAGCGGACCTTTAATTGTGGCAAGTAGAGGATAGTGGAGCATGTCAGCTTGGGTGGCACATCTGAATGGAACAGGAGCTGGGTAGTCCAGATCAGAGATAATCCTGCCCTGAATGGTGTCACTCTGAGCTGCATAACAAGTGTTTAAAACACTTTAAAGTGTTAATGGGCATGACTACATGTTCATGAATACACCATAATTATGGCACATTAAGTTTAGTAGCTGTAATAGCAGGTAATGACATAAAGTTTAGTACCGGTACCTGTACCTTAATGATATTAAGTTTAGTACCTGTAAAGACACGCCCATTAACTTAATGCACCGTAATCAGAACTATTGCACATTAATGACAACCAACGGTCTTTTTGTGATGTCAATGCACAGTAGAGTAAACCTACTGTGCATTAGCACAGGTTTTGCCCACAATGCTAATGCTCCATGGAATTAGTCTACTGCAGTCAAGGCATCTCGTGTAGAAGTGCCCAATGTGCAAACAATCCAGTGGTTAAAAGCTCCAGGAGCCACCCAAAATTACCATGTAACAAAGCTTCCAGTCCTGTTCTGAGATCCCTAGACAATGCTTTTTTCCTTAGATTTAATGGGTGAGACTCTGATCTTTTATACATTGGATTCAAGTGGAGTAATCCCTTTGAAATGAGATGATTATCTGGCCCAGTGAGTCTTATACTCTTCTTACTTCTCCTCTTGTCCTCTATTATAACATACAGATTTCATGCTGAGAGTTTTATAGCAGTGTCTGATCATGTAGATAGCCTCTAAGTACCCAATGCACTGAAGCTGAAAGTGGAATGCATCACTAGGGAGAGGCAGACAAAACTAAGTAATAAAAAGAGGTCAGCTACAATCTATTTCTCTTTCTAAACTGCAAGTAGAAATGACATTATTTGTACAGTAGCATAATAGGATGGATCTCCCATTTGAAGAAGTAACAATACAAAAACCTCACTGAGTCACAATAGACTTCAACCAAGATACTAGTAATTGTCTCATAAAGTGAGGCATCCTATTCTTCTTTTTGCTTAATTATATTGAAGATACAAAAAGAATCTTAAATTGATTTAATCGTCTTCCAGCTCTACATTTGCAAATGTACAAATGGATTGTCTAAGGACTTGAGTAGGGGAGAAGGCTGAAAAAAATGTAGTCCTTTCAGGGAACAATAATTTTACTTTTCTTGTCTACCTTGCTAGACTGTAGACCAAAGGATGAATCACCATAGTACATATTTTATTAATGTGCTCAGTTAGTAACTGGAATTTGCACAGTCAGTCTAATCATCCAGTATACTCTGAAATGCTAGGGGAGTGTTTCTCAAAATAGTTTTGAGGGTTGCTTTCAAATGAGTTTGAAGAAAGGAAGCAATGTCAGCTACAATGATCTTTTGTGATATCCTTGCACATCCAGCTTTGCTAAATTTACAATTTGTTTATTTCAATATCTTATAGCCTCTTGAACAATTCACTGCTATATTTGGTCCCTGAACTATTATTGCAAGGCATTAATGTAATGGGCTTCTGACAGCATAAAAATTAGAGAAGAAAAAAAGCGTAATAGGTCATTTTGTCCATTTCCTTATCAATGCAAGTGTTCCTTGGAGTACATTCCTGAGTGCTCTGTCCACTCTAATTCAATGTTACTTGAACGACAAGAGTAACACTTACTAACTAGGCACTAGTACAATTTAACAGGAAACGCTGTTGAGATTTTTTCCTGATGGTCTAATTTTTCTCTGTTCAGCTTCAGTCCCTTGCCCCTAGTTTCTCTCCCTTGACCACAATGAACAAATTCCTCTCCTTCAGAGATGATTAAGCCCTTCAAAATATGTACAAAAGAAAAACAGAATGGATCTCCCATTTCAAGCAGTAGTAATGTGGCTGTAAAAGCTCACAGTAAAATTCTACCAGAGAGCATCCTTCTGCTCTGTGCAAGGCTAAAGGTATTCTCCCTCTAGCACATTCCTAGCCACAACTCCACCTCACATACTCCAAAACACAGAAATGAGCTAGTTAGGTCACTTAAGGATTGTCAGCAATGGCTGCTCTCAAGCATGATAGAGAAAAATGTCTCAAGAGCAGGTGCAGAAGTCCTGCACCCGTGGGTGCAGCTACACATTCCTTAACGTACCTTAGGTACTAAAAGATATCACCTCTGAACCAAGAACTTTGTGTATCTCTTTTTTCTCAGACCAACACGACTACAACATAGATCCCTGAAACATGGAAGATATCGTATTTTAGCCGCTTTGGAAAAGTAAACTTCATTGCTAAACAAGAAACAAGGATTTTTCACCTCTTTGTCTGCCTCTGACATCAGACACCACCAGATAGCCTAATCTATACAACAAACAGCAACCCTCTCCAAAAGGACTCAGAGATACGCAAGGAAATAAACTTCCCCTCTCTACATCTCTGAGCAAAATGGAGTTTCTTTTCTACCTAGGAGGACTTTTACAATCTTTGGTTCCTCCTTACTCTTAAAAAGGGTGTTTGTGCCAAAAAGCTTGCAAAGAAAGAATTTTTTTTGCTACTATTCAGTTAGTCTAATAAAAGATATAATCACTGAACCAAGAACTTTGTGTATCCCCTTAGGTACTGCACATTTAGTTTAGTACTTACTTAATAAAGTATTAATTAAATGAGCAGTACCTAGAGTTACTGCACAGTAGTGCTGGTGCATGTTTTTTTTGTGATGTGTACTGAGCATTATCCTAATAACCCTACACAGTAGGCTATTAGCATGGTTTTTAATCACTACACTACTGTGCAGTAGGGCTGTGCGAAATTTCGCCACCAGTTTTGTTTCAAGGCTGTTTTGACCTGTTTTGAGGCTGAAACAGCAAAATTGAAATGGAACAGATATGGTCAAAACAGCCCTGAAACAAAACAAGGCAAGTCGAAACGTTTAACCGTTTTGACGCCGTTTTGACGCCGTATAGACGCTGTTTCGACGTTTCACCCACAGGCTATAATGGGGAAGGTTAAAACAGCCTATAACTTTGTCATTTCTGGCCAGATTTGGATGAAATTTGCCACCACAGACCCCCTCCAAGAGGGACCAGGATGTTGGGAGCCACTCGAGGTGGCTCAGGTTCCAACGCTGGCACAAGGCCAGATGGTGCAGGTGTCACTGCATGGAGGGTCCAAGAGGGGCTGGGACATTGACAGCCACTCTAGGTGGCTCGGGTCTCCAACCCTGGCACAAGGCTAGATGGTGCAGGTGTCACTGCACAGAGAGTCTGAGAGGGACCGGGACCCTGAGAGCCGCTTGAGGCAGCTCAGGTCTCCAACCCCGGCACAAGGCCGGACGGTGCAGATGCCACTGCACAGTGAGTCACTGTGGGGCCAAGAGCCCTTGGAGGGGGCAGGGGGCAGGTCAAGCCTCATTCCCCGCTGCTGGGTACGAGGGCCCATGGGCAGCACAGGCTCCACAGTGCAGCGGGCCTGTACTGGACCTCTGGCCCTGGGCATGCATGAGGCAGCCCAGGCCCAGACCCTGCTGAGAAGGCTAAGCCATCTGGGTGTGTGAATGAGCTATGCACCCCACATGGGGACTGAGACAGAGCACCCGCTGTAGGAGCCGCTTGCCTAGTTGGGGACAAAACACTGGGAACCCTTGCTGGACCCCTACTCACCAGGAAGTTCTCAGGCGAGGGGTTTCCCACCAGGGAGGGATACAGTGGATAGCCCCATCAGAGAGGGTTTAGGCTAGAGACAGAGAGACTCCTCTAAAGGTGGGGGTATTTGGAATTACCACAACCTACATTTTCAGAGTGTTTCTTAATTGCTTGTTGTGCTTTACATTTTGGGGGGTGCTTACCCATCGATTGCTGGGACATACTTACCCTCTGAGGATCCATAGGTGAAGTTTCTCTTGTGGGTCTTGGGGACTGCTACACTTACCTGTTCTGTTATTTGCTGACTGGAATATATGTTAATATTTATCTTTATCACCCATTCAGTTTATTCTATCCCTTCCCCTTTTATTCTGCATCTGAATAAACCATATATATAGTTAAGATATTATGTCCTGGTCTTCCTCTATAGAGACACCGGAGAAGGGGAAGCTGCGAGCATGCTGCAGTTTCCATCTCCAGCATGTACACCCTGCTGACGATCCCCTTCTGGGGAGGGGGGTACACCCCGGTTACACTAGGCTGAACAGTCCCATATTGGTCAGTCTTTCCTCATATGGCTTGCTCTTCAGGCCTCTAATCATACAAGTGGCTCTTCTCTGAACTCTCTCAAGTTTTTCCACATCTTTCTTGAAGTGTGGTGCCCAGAACTGGATGCAGTACTCCAGTTGCAGCCTCACCAATGCCCAGTAGAGTGGGAGAATAACTTCCTTAGTTTTGCTTGAGATGCACTGGTCGATGCATGCCAGCATATTGTTTGCTCTGCTAAATGTAGCATCACTATGGTGGCTCATATTCATTTTATGGTCAATTATGACCCTCGGGTCCCTTTCAAATGTGGTGCTGGCTAGTGTAGCACCACTAAGCCTGTAAATTTGTTGTGTATTTTCTTCCCCAGATGGAGCACTTTACACTTCTCAGTGTTAAACAGCATCTGGTTCTGGTCCACCCAACTAATCTGTCTAGGTCCGCCTGAATCATCAGCCTACCCTGATGTGTAGCCTCGCTTCCCCACAGCTTAGTGTCATTGGTGAACTTTACCAGTGTGTTTTTCACCCCCACATCCAGACCACTGATGAAAAGCACTGGTCCAAGTACCAAACCCTGGCAGACCCCACTGGCTACCTTCTACCAGGTTGACACAGATCCATCTATTAGTACTCTCTGGGTCTGACCCCGCAGACAGTTTCCCACCCATCTGACCATTGAATTGTTGAGCCCATAATCCCCTAGTTTTACCTTGAGAGCCTCATGGGATACCAAGTCAAAGGCCTTCCTAAAATCCAAGTAAATGACGTCGACCTCATCTCCCTTATCCAGGTGATGAGTAACCTGGACATAGAAGGAGATGAGGTTAGTCAGGCATGACCTACCCATGACAAAACTGCTGGCTGCAGGCACGGCTGGTGAACTCAGACTGGTGGGGTGGGGGAACATCCCATGGGAGCAGGGAGAGGTGGAGAGTTTGCAGCCAGCCAGCAGCAGCAGAAGGGGGAGGGTTTGCAGCTGGCTTGGGGGGGGGGGGGGGGTTTGCAGCCTCCATGCTACTGGCCGGAGTGCCTGACTAGCTGCAAAGCCTCTCCCACCCTGCTCCTGGCCAGCTGCAAACACCCCCCCACCCCCCACCCTGCTCCCTGGCTTCCATGGGATGCTCCACTGCCCCACCAATCTGAGTTTACCAACCGTGCCTGGCTGGCTGTAATTCAGAATTTTGACTTCTACTGGTTTATTGCATATGGATGCCTTGAGAAGTTTTTCAAGGATTTTTCCTGGGATTGAGGTCAGGCTGATCGGCTTGTAGTTCCCTTGGTCCTCTCTCCTCCCCTTCTTGAAGATGGGCACAACACTGCCCCTCTTCCAGTCCTGAGACCACTCCCGAGTGCCATGAATTCTCAAACAGGTTCACCAGCAATCCTGCGATGACTTCTTCTAGTTTGTTCAGCACTCTCAGATGGGGTGTATCTGGTCCTGCTGATTTATAGATATCTAGCCTCTCTAGCTGTTGTTTCACCAGCTCTACATTGACTGTTGGTAAGTGATTACCCCTACCGTGACTATTCTGTGTCATATTTGAATTTGGCAGGCTATCACTCTTAGACTGGTAGAATACAGATGCGAAGTACTCATTCAGGAGTTCAGTTTTCTCCTTGGCGTCAGTGATCAGCTGTCCAGATGCACTGAGCAGTGGTCCCAAGTTTCCACTGGTTTTCCTCTTGTTACCTACATACCTATAGAAGGACTTCTTATTGTCCTTGATTTTGGTGGCTAACCTGAATTCGGTCACTGCCTTTGCTTTTCTAACCTGCCCCCTATAGATGTAGGCCAATTTTATGTAGTTCTCCTTGGGGGCCATTCCTAGCTCCCACTGTTGGTAAGCCTCCCTTTTATTTTTCAGAAGATCTGTAACTTCCCTACTGAGGCCTCCCGGCCCCTGTGCCACCTTTTTTGCGCTCAGGTATTGACAACTTCTGTGCACTGAGGATTGTGTCCTTGAGGAACAACCACTCTTCATCCACACTTTTTCATAGCAGAAAAAGTGATATGAAAGGAGTCCAAATCTTTAAAAAGTTGGAAACCCACTGGTTTAGAGCCTGCATGCAGGAGTGGGTGGACAGAATGTGTTTAGGGACCTCATTGCTGAGGCCACACTTCCAGCAGAGTATAGATGTGCTCTACATGACAATACAGGGCATACAAAATGGCAAATTAGGCCCATTGTATTTTGTTTTTAACTTCTGGTGCTTTTAACTCTTAACCTTTTTAAACTTGTTGGGCATTGTGATGTTTGCTATTCATTTCTAATTTTTTTCTGAAAGATTGACATCTTTCACCTACTGAGATACCTGGAACCGTAACAGACCTTATTACCTAACAAGCCCGTCACATCTCTCTGCATCCTTTGGTCTTCTGTACCTCTTCATAGAAGAAACCACATTTTCTCCCTGCTTATGAGGAGTAACTCAAATACTGTCACTCAAATACTGCTCCCTGTCTCCAGCAGGACAGTATGATTAACATTTCCTTAGAAATTGTCAAATAGCATTCACTCCAGTGTAAGTTAACTGTAGCAATTCCTGTCTAGTTCTCTTGCTTAATAATAAAAATAGAAAGGCTGATTTATTTATTCTGCACTATTTGCACTACAGTAACACTTAGAGGCCTGAGGCCCATCGGGCCTAGTACCCTGTAAGTGTAATAAAAAGATGAACCCTGCCTGTGAGAACAAGGGGAAAATATACATTTAAATATATAAAATATAAAAATCGGACAGAAGGGGCATAAAATAGCCATAAATAGTTTTGTCCCAAGTGAGCAGCAGCTGAGAAAATATACAAACAAAAGCTGTTGAACTCTGTAACATTCAGGCTAGTCTGGTGAGCCAGTCCGTACATTTAATCATAAACAAGAAACTGTTTAGGAAGAGAAAATCCTAACTTCTGCATACACTGAAATAAGTAGACTGGGAAAAGAGGAATGTGGCTTGGGGCTGAGGGCATGGATTACTCTTCCTTTCAGCAAGTAGGAGGACAGACTTCAGTGCTGTTGCACAGCATCACATCGCCTTCATATGGCCTCAGAAATGGACCTAAATGCCACACCAGGCTCCCTATATTCTGATTTGGGACAGCTAATCAGTATAGTTTGGACTCCATTCTCTGTCCATATCTGTATGCCGACATCAGGTGCCTCTCAGCTAGCTTGCTTTCAGGCCATTGTGGAGTTGAATTCTATGGCTACAGTCCCTACATACAAACTCTCAAGTCCCTGTCTTTGGGCAGTAGAACTTCCCTGGTTTTACAGTGTTTAGGGACTCATATTCTGTCCATGAACATTTGACCCATTAATTGTTGACCCATGCACTTGAAATTCTTAGCTACAAATTACCCCTAACGAGCTTCTAATCCCAAATGAACTCTGCAGTGTTGAAAGCACAGTCATATTCTAAAAAGTGACTCGGTAACTGGTTACATTTTTAATAGCCTTTCATTGGCTCCAATGCTGATTATCCTGTTTCCCTGCAAAAAGGTTATTTGGACTTTCAGGCCTACAGATTTACACCAGAACAGAAGTTTTCAAATGTTTTAGCTATATACCTCTTACCTGAAAAACATTGCTGTTCTTACACCCTACACCCGATGTGTCTTCACATGTCCATTCTTTAGGTAGTGTTGACATTGATGTTAATGTGCAGTATTGCCTTTACTTATTGTGCCTTAACCAATCAGCGGTTCCACTTCCATTATTAAAATTTAGACACGTTCTTTGGCAAAGCACTATAGAACCCCAGGGGTACATGTACCCCAGTCTGGAAACCACTGCCCTCAGGCATTCAAGAATTGCATGGGGTTCCTTCTGCCTCCAATATTTACCCTAACAAAAATGTTGCAAGAGCTTATTTAACAGTTCGAGGGTAGGAGAAAGAAAGGAATCCTGAAGTATTGGTAGCAATGTCCATGCTATCTTTCTCTGCAAAACTTATAGAAGAAAAAATGCTAAAAACCTGGAAACAAAACCTAATGATTAGACAATGCTTTGAAACGTTCAGCATAAAATCTGTATGTTATAACTGAATTCACACAGGTAATAGGAGTGTTGTTATTTTATATAGCCACTTTTTCTAAAAGTTTTACAAAATACTGGCCTTACTTTCTCTTCCCTAGGTGCATTCAACACATTGGAGCAGGCACTGGAAGGGGGACTCATCCACTGACACTGCTATCCCCAACCCTGCCTGGCAGGGGAAACATGGTGGAGTGGGAGAGAGCAAGTCTTGCCACTGCCACCAACCTGGCACCCTATGCAGACACTCACTGCAGCTCTCAGCTAGAATAAGGCAGGACCTGTCCCGGGGTTTCCCCCACCCCCACATCAGCTGGGGACAGTGGCAGGTAGATTCCCCCAACCACCCTCCCCTTCCTCAGCTATTCGCTGCTTTGTCCCTCCAGGGCTCCAACCATGCCTCAGACACTGAGGGATCTAGGAATGGGGAAATGGAGCCGCTAGCACATGACCTTCACTGTGGAAGTGTGGTGTGATCATGGCACTGCACCTCTTCTGGATCTGCCCCTGCTGACTCCTGGCATACCTGACTCCAGTGCTCTTATCTTCAGTGGCATACCCTGACCCCAACTCTGACTTCTGGGTTACCCCAACTTTAGAAACCCAGCTTCTGGTTCACTCTGACCTCAGCTTCAACTCCTAGCCTAGCCTTCAGAGAGCCTGGCCCTGGACTTTGCCCAAGTGTCAGGTGACCTTCTCAGACTGCCTACACCCCTGTCCTTAAAGTCTATGTGGAATAGACCAATGGAAAAATAAAATCAAGAGAAAGATAGCCAATGCTATTATGATAAGTCCTCCCTGAATGTGAAAATGCATCATGACAATCTGAGCTATGGTGCTCTATTTATTCGTTTTCTGAACTCCTCTCTATCATGTTGTTAAGCAATATTCCAAAAGAAAGCTGTCACAACTGGCAATGGGATTTCATTAGATTTTCTGGAAAAACTAAAGTATCCTTTGGCTTGGTGCTGGTTGGCAGTAATCCACCCAAAGACCTGCAAGAAACTAAATTGCACCATCTGGTCACTCATGATGAGGAGAATTTCCCCAGCCACAAGCAATGAGCCCAAAATATTTTAACAAAATTGTCTCAGCCTGTAATGTAATGTGATATAAATTAAGAGATAAGCAAAGGACATGCAAATGTCAGTTAAGCTCGGAAGCGGCGGGAGACGCGCGGCTGAAAGCTCTCTGCGCCCCCGCTCCCCCGAAGCCCCCCAGAAACCCTCCAGCAGCCGCGGAGCCCCCCCGCTGACCCCCAGCACAGCCAGGGTAAGCGGGGCCCGTGGAGAGAGGGGGCTAACCCCTTAGTGTGTGTGTGGGAGGCGGCGGCTGAGTGGAGCCAGGCCGGGTCAAGCCCTGCCCAGGCCCCTACTTCACCCAGCCCCCCAGGGAGCCACGCGACCGGAGCCGTGCGAACAGGCTGCGCAAACAGGCGCGCTTCTCTGCCGGCGCGTGAGTTAGCGCAGAGTTCACACGGGAGGGCGTGCGGGAGGGCACCGGACCCTGCCTGCGCACCCCCCAGGGTAGACAGCCCCAGTCGTAGCCAGCCTACCAGAGGCATGACACGGATGGGCATGCGCCGCACCCCGAGGGTCCCCTCGGGCTCCGCGGCCCCCCCCTCTGGCACCTCAGAGATGGCCACCCAGACGGAGCCCCTGGTTCCAGGCTCCACACAGACGGAGTCCCTGGCTCTCGGCTGCGGGGGCTGCCTGTCCCTTTTTCAGGCTCTGGGGCCTGGGAGCATGGCGACCTCCCCTTGCAGGGTCTGCTCCCTTTTGGGGTCTCTGGCGCGCCAGCTGGAGGAGCTCCAGGCCACAGTCCACAGACTGCGTGCCATCAGGGACTGCGAGCAGGAGATAGACTCCTACTGCCAGGCCCTTCTCCCCCGGGAGGCAGAGGGTAGATCACAGTCTCCCTCCAGGCCAGAGGAGGACTCTGGGACCTCCTGCTGTGTCCAGCCAGGGGCATGGACCAAGGTGGTCAAGGGCCCTAAGGCCCGCCGCACCAAGGCCCCTCCCCCACCACAACTGAGCAACAGGTATGCACCTCTTGCTGCCCCAGCAGAGCCTGCTGAGTTGCCGGCCCCCACAGGCAACATGGGCCTAACTGCACCTACCGCCCCTGCTCTCCCCAAGACAAAACGTAAGGTGTTTGTTGTGGGAGACTCCCTCCTGAGGGGGACGGAGGGGCCAATCTGCCACCCCGACCCCTTAGCCCGGCAAGTCTGCTGCTTCCCAGGGGCCCGCATCCGGGACATTGCGGAGAGGATCCCCAAGCTCCTCAAACCCACAGACCACTATCCCATGCTCCTTATTCATGTGGGCACCAATGACACGGCTCGGAGCACTCCCAGCCAGGTCACGAGGCGCTACAGGGATTTGGGAGCGGGGCTTAAGGGTCTGGGGGCACAGGTGGTGTTCTCGTCGATCCTCCCAGTCTCAGGCTATGGGCTGAGAAGGGACAGGAGGATCTATGTGGTCAACCAAAGACTGCGGCGCTGGTGTCGTCAGGAAGGCTTTGGCTTTCATGACCACAGCCCGCTCTTTGGCGAGAGAGGCAGCGAGCTGCTGGGAAGAGATGGTCTCCACCTCTCTCCCCTAGGGAGGAGGCTCTTCTCAGCCAGACTGGCTGACCTGCTCCACCGGGCTTTAAACTAAGCCCGTTGGGGGACGGGGGGACTACCGCCACTGCTGGCCCGCTGAGCAATCCTTGCAAAGCCAGAGGATCACGGCACTCAAGGGAGCCCACCCTGGACCCAGCCCTGGTAAAATCTGTGGGCATGGAAGGAGCCCCCCAGGGGGCACTTGCCTGCCTGTACACTAATGCCAGGAGCCTGGGGAATAAGCAGGAGGAGCTCATCCTCCTGCTCAGTGCAAACAATTACGATGTCATAGGGATAACGGAGACCTGGTGGGACTCCACCCAGGACTGGACCACGGGGATAGATGGCTATACCCTGTACAGGAGGGATCGTGTAGAGAAAAGGGGCGGGGGTGTAGCTCTCTATGTTAAGGAAAGCTACGCGTCCCTGCAAGCCAATATTGGCGACCAGGGTGGACGGCTGGAGACCCTCTGGGTTAAAATCCGTGGGGAACACGGCACAGGGGACACAATGGTAGGGGTCTATTACAGACCTCCCACCCAAAGTCCTGAGCTTGACCAGGAGTTTGCCCAGGAACTGGCTAAGGCAGCTTGCTCCAGGACCATGGTTGTCATGGGTGACTTCAATTACCCAGACATCTTGTGGGAGGATCGCTCAGCAGAATCTGAGCGGTCGCAGAGCTTCCTCTCGTGCGTGGATGACCTCTACCTGACTCAAGAAGTCTATGGGCCAATGAGAGGCAAAGCGCTGCTCGACCTGGTACTGGCTACTGGGGATGACCTAGTCGGCAACCTAGTGATCGATGGGAAGCTGGGTGACAGCGACCACGAGCTGATCACCTTCACCATCCGCCGAAAAGCTGGCAAGTCATTCAGCAACACGCAAGTCCTTGACTTCAGGAAAGCCGACTTTGACAAGCTCAGGAGGCTTGTCAGTGAGGCCCTAAGGGACTGTGACCACAGGGAGAGGGGAGTTCAAGAAGAGTGGTTGCTCCTCAAGGGAGCGATCCTCAATGCACAAACTAAGTCTATTCCATCTCGGAGGAAAGGCAGCAAGAGGGCACAGCAGCCCCCCTGGCTCTCCAGGGACCTAGCAGACCTCCTGAGGATAAAAAGAAAGGCCTACAAAGGATGGAGGATGGGAGTCACCTCCAAGGAGGATTATTCTGCACTGGTCCGGTCCTGTAGGGAGCAGACCAGGAAAGCCAAGGCTGCAACTGAACTCCAGCTAGCTTTGAGCATCAAGGACAATAAAAAGTCCTTTTTCAGATATGTGGGGAGCCAGAGGAAAAGCAGGGGCAACGTTGGACCCCTGCTGAACCAGATGGGGCAACTGACAACTGACGCCCAGGAAAAAGCCAACCTATTAAATAGGTACTTTGCGTCAGTCTTTCATCAGTTCCATGGGACGCCCATGCCCACTACAGGGCCGGGAAGTCCGGGTGAGGGTGATCCCCTGCCCTACATTAATGCTGACTTCGTGAAGGAACATCTTGAGAAGCTGGATACCTTCAAATCAGCTGGCCCTGACAATCTTCACCCCAGGGTACTCAAGGAGCTGGCGAGCATCATAGCCCAGCCTCTAGCACGGATCTTTGAAAACTCTTGGCGCTCTGGTGTAGTGCCCGAAGACTGGAAGAAGGCCAATGTGGTGCCTATCTTCAAGAAAGGGAGGAAAGTGGATCCGGCTAACTATAGGCCCATTAGCCTGACTTCTATCCCGGGGAAGATCTTAGAAAAGTTTATTAAGGAGGCCATCCTTAATGGACTGACCGACGCCAACATCTTAAGGGATAGCCAGCACGGGTTTGTTGCGGGTAGGTCTTGCTTGACCAATCTCATTTCCTTCTATGACCAGGTGACCTATCACCTGGACAAGGGAGATGAGATTAATGTCATATATCTTGACTTCAAAAAAGCCTTCGATCTGGTGTCCCATGATCGTCTCTTGGAGAAACTGGCCAATTGTCGCCTTGGGTCCTCCACGATCCACTGGCTGGAAAATTGGCTCTGGGGTCGGACCCAGAGGGTAGTAATTGATGGAAGTCACTCATCGTGGTGTCCTGTGACCAGTGGGGTCCCCCAGGGCTCTGTCCTTGGACCCATACTGTTCAACATCTTCATTAATGATGTGGACACTGGAGTCAGAAGCGGACTGGCCAAGTTTGCAGATGACATCAAACTTTGGGGCAAAGCATCCACACCAGAAGACAGGCGGATGATCCAGGCTGACCTGGACAGGCTCAGCAAGTGGGCGGATGAGAATCTGATGGTGTTCAACGCTGATAAATGCAAGGTTCTCCACCTTGGGAAGAAAAACCCGCAGCATCCTTATAGGCTTGGCAGTGCTATGTTGGCTAGCACTATGGAAGAAAGAGACTTGGGGGTCATCATTGACCACAAGATGAACATGAGCCTGCAGTGCGATGCTGCGGCTAGTAAAGTGACCAAAACGCTGGCTTGCATCCATAGATGCTTCTCAAGCAAATCCCGGGACGTCATTCTCCCCCTGTACTCGGCCTTAGTGAGGCTGCAGCTGGAGTACTGCATCCAGTTTTGGGCTCCACAATTCAAAAAGGATGTGGAGAAGCTTGAGAGAGTCCAGAGAAGAGCCACGCGCATGATCAGAGGTCAGGGAAGCAGACCCTACGATGACAGGCTGAGAGCCCTGGGGCTCTTTAGCCTGGAAAAGCGTAGGCTCAGGGGTGATCTGATGGCCACCTACAAGTTTATCAGGGGTGACCACCAGTATCTGGGGGAACATTTGTTCACCAGAGCGCCCCAAGGGATGACAAGGTTGAATGGTCACAAACTACTACAAGATCGTTTCAGGTTGGACATAAGTAAAAGACACCAAGAAATTGTTTTTTAGATATATAGGGAGTAAAAGGAAGGCCCAGGGAGGAATAGGACCCCTGCTAAATGGGCAGAAACAATTGGTGACAGACAGGGGGGACAAGGCTGAACTCCTCAACAAGTTCTTTGCCTCAGTGTTCCTAAGCGAGGGGCAAGACAAGTCTCTCACTGGGGTTGTAGAGAAGCAGCAGCAAGGCGCCAGACTTCCATGCATAGATCCTGAGGTGGTGCAGAGTCACTTGGAAGAACTGGATGCCTTTAAGTCGGCAGGCCCGGATGAGCTCCATCCGAGGGTGCTGAAGGCACTGGCCGACATCATTGCAGAGCCACTGGCGGGAATATTCAAATGCTCGTGGCGCACGGGCCAAGTCCCGGAGGACTGGAAAAGGGCTAATGTGGTCCCCATTTTCAAAAAGGGGAGGAAGGAGGACCCGGGCAACTATAGGCCAGTCAGTCTCACCTCCATCCTTGGTAAAGTCTTTGAAAAAATTATCAAGGCTCACATTTGTGAGAGCCCAGCAGGGCAAATTATGCTGAGGGGAAACCAGCACGGGTTTGTGGCGGGCAGATCGTGCCTGACCAATCTAGTCTCTTTCTATGACCAGGTTACGAAACGCCTGGACACAGGAGGAGGGGTAGATGTCGTATACTTAGACTTCAGAAAGGCCTTCGATATGGTATCCCACCCCATACTGGTGAACAAGTTAAGAGGCTATGACGTGGATGACTACACAGTCCAGTGGGTGGAGAATTGGCTAGAGGGCTGCACCCAGAGAGTCATGGTAGATGGGTCGGTCTCGACCTGGAAGGGTGTGGGCAGTGGGGTCCCGCAGGGCTCGGTCCTTGGATCGATACTCTTTAATGTCTTCATCAGTGACTTGGACAAGGGAGTGAAATGGACTCTGTCCAAGTTTGCAGATGACACAAAGCTATGGGGAGAAGTGGACACGCCGGAGGGCAGGGAACAGCTACAAGCAGACCTGGATAGGTTGGACAAGTGGGCAGAAAACAACAGGATGCAGTTCAACAAGGAGAAATGCAAAGTGCTGCACCGAGGAAGGAAAAATGTCCAGCACACCTACAGCCTAGGGAATGACCTGCTGGGTGGCACAGAGGTGGAAAGGGATCTTGGAGTCCTAGTGGACTCCAAGATGAACATGAGCCGGCAGTGTGACGAAGCCATCAAAAAAGCCAATGGCACTTTATCGTGCATCAGCAGATGCATGACGAATAGGTCCAAGGAGGTGATACTTCCCCTCTATCGGGCGCTGGTCAGACTGCAGTTGGAGTACTGCGTGCAATTCTGGGCGCCACACTTCAAGAAGGATGCGGATAACCTGGAGAGGGTCCAGAGAAGGGCCACTCGTATGGTCAAGGGCCTACAGACCAAGCCCTACGAGGAGAGACTAGAGAAACTGGACCTTTTCAGCCTCCGCAAGAGAAGGTTGAGAGGCGACCTTGTGGCCGCCTATAAGTTCATCATGGGGGCACAGAAGGGAATTGGTGAGTATTTATTCACCAAGGTGCCCCTGGGGGTTACAAGAAATAATGTCCACAAGCTAGCAGAGAGCAGATTTAGATTGGACATTAGGAAGAACTTCTTCACAGTTCGAGTGGCCAAGGTCTGGAACGGGCTCCCAAGGGAGGTGGTGCTCTCCCCTACCCTGGGGGTCTTCAAGAGGAGGTTAGATGAGTATCTAGCTGGGGTCATCTAGACCCAGCACTCTTTCCTGCTTATGCAGGGGGTTGGACTCGATGATCTATTGAGGTCCCTTCCAACCCTAACATTTATGAATCTATGAATCTATAAAGAAGAATTTCTTTACTGTCCAAGCCCCCAAGGTCTGGAACAGCCTGCCACCGGAGGTTGTTCAAGCGCCTTCATTGAACACCTTCAAGATGAAACTGGATGCTTATCCTGCTGGGATCCTATGACCCCAGTTGACTTCCTGCCCTTTGGGCGGGGGGCTGGACTCGATGATCTTCCGAGTTCCCTTCCAGCCCTAATGTCTATGAAATCTATGAAATGAGTCCCTGTCTCTTCAGCAGGTTTACACACCAGGTTAATGTTTGTATCCAGTTTCAAGCTTTCCAGCTCATTGATGAATCACATTATTTTGCTTGGCACAATTTTCAAAATACCATGATTCACTGTACTCCACTGCAGATACTGAAACACCATTAAGAGGAACCATGGATCTCTGAGAAATGTGTAATTAATTCAGAAGAGGATATCGGTTTGCCACAAACAAGCAGAACCTGACTCCTAGGCAGACTCAGAAAGGGGTCATAAATTAGCAAATATTAAAGGCAACTGAATGATAAAGCAGGTGACCTAGAATAAGCTGACAAAAATGACTTGGCAACCTTAGATTCAGCTCAAGAGATCTACTGTCACAACCACTTCACATTTCTTAAAGTACCACGATACAAGGCAGTTTGTTTGATACATGGCAAAACAACTTACCTGACAAGATAGAAAATTCATTTTTAAAGCCTGACATAGCATATACTGTATAACCATATTTCTATAGCAAAAGCCCTTTGTACTTAGGACAAGCCAGGTTCTGCTTCACTCTAGTACTGACATCTGCAACAAATTTTGGTTTATTCTGCAAAAATAAAAGTTCAATGCTTCCTTGCCAAACTGTCAAGGCCAAAAGTCCAGAAATCTGCAAATCCTATGCAAATAGGAAGGTGCTTCTATCTGCAGTGACTAATATATATTCTTTCATTTGCATGTGTTGCTTCTGATTTGTGTTCTCTCATTCCTATGCCCAGCACCAAAGGCAGTATGAGCTCTTCTGCTGCCATGTTCAGGAAGTTATAAATGGGTGCTTACAGACATTTGGGGAGGTTAGTGGGAGGTTGGATGTAGTTAAAAATGGCCACCCAATCTAAGGTAAGTTGGGGTAGCAGGGGCTGGCGGGGGCATTTAAGTGGGCAAGCAGCATTCACAGGGGAATCTGGGAGCAGGCAGGATCCATGGAAGTAAACTGGGCAAGCTGGGGGGCTAATAGTATCTGCTGGGAGATTGGGAGGGGGGCAGAAGGGTTCTGCAGGGAGATCAGGGAGGTTGAGGGGGTGAGCACCACCCTGAAAGGGATCAGGGAACCAGGGAGGCAAGCGAGATCCGCAGGAGCATCAGGGGAATCAAGGAGACAGGCTGGGTCCTTGGGGGTTTGGGAGGGATTTGGGGAGATCAGGGGGGTTTGTGGGATCCCTAAGTGGATGGGGGACTGTCTCTCCAACTCCCCAGGACCAGGGGCTATTTTTAGCCCCCTGATCTCCTACCCCACCACCCCAGACAAAAAACTTCCCTCGTCTCTCCCGCCCCTCCCCCACCCCAACTTAATTTCTTGGCTCCCAGCGCTGGCAAATGCTAGTAAAACCAGCAGCGGCAGTGGCTTGTGGGATGAGAGGTTTGGTGGGCTCAGTGGGATTGGGGCTGGCTGTTCCAAGGGGGTTCATTGTCTGTTCAGGAAGTAGGGTAAATGGGTCAGCCATTTTTAGACCACTCTAACTGTCCTGAACTTCTGTACAATCTGCACTTAGAGCCACATAACTAGTGTAAAGTCCACACCTGGGATAACTAAGTTAGATCAGATGGGCATTTTTAACATGAACTAACCTCCCTAAATGTCTATACCTAGCCAAAATCTGTAAGTCTTAAATTGTTTGGTGCCATTAAATACCAGTGAAATTGGTGCATAATGCAAAGTGAAGTGAAGTGCTTGAGCTTAGAAGTGGAAGCAAGATGTGATGTCAGACAGCCAAACAAAGAAAAATTCCATGTTAATACCAAACACGAGCAGGAGGTCTGATGGTTCTTGATGCTTCTGGGGAATACTGCCTGTCTACTCGAGAAGCAATTTTAAACCTTAAGCACTCACAGTGTAAAATTTATATCCAGGCTCCACTCTGCCATTCTGCATGTCAACTTCTGCTCACTTCCTCCCTATTGCCATAATGCTCACTTTGCCACCCTTTTCTGCACACAGAGAGAACATCAGGATCTCTAGCCCGAACACACCCAAGAGTTTTCTTTTTGCTTGGTTTCCTAAGGAAGCTGTTAACTTTGTTTTATTTAAAGTTAACAAAATCTGGTTCTAAACCACCATTATTTCAAAATGAAAAGGAAATCATTTCATTTAAAAATACAAAGCACATTATATTTCCTTTTTCAAAATAACATTCCATTTTTAGGCAGAAACTATTCTCAGAATTTGTTAATAATTTTGGCTTGTTTTAGTAAATATAAGTATACATATTTTTATTTTATATTATTTTTTGAAAATCCCCACCCAGCTGTGGTCATCACTGCTATCTTTAGAGGAAAAGGACAGGAAAAAGAGAAAAGCCTAGAAAGTGGGGCAATTATTGTTTCTTTTGCCCAGTCAATGAGAAAAAGAAAGGACCCATCATTCTGGGTTTCCTCAGGCAGTAGGAGAAAATGCTCAGGGAAGCTGCAGCAGAAAGCGAATCATAGGTCGTGTCTACACAAGACGCTACTGCACAGTGGTTACTGCACTGTTCAGTAGCACATTTAATACTTGTTGTCAACAGGTGCGATGTATCTGTCCCTCTTTCCACAAGCTGCTGCCTACTTCCTTGTACTCACCTGCCACACTTTGATGGAAACAAAATGAAGGCAAGTGGAATGGTGAAACGAAAAGGAAACAGCACTTTCTCGACAAAGGGGGATAGCTTCCTCTTCACAGGGCTCTGCCTTCCCTACACCCTGTCCTTACCACACTTGTTGGGTGGAGCTATAGTCTTCCAAAGATATCCAAGTCCCTTGACTGGTGACAGGACCAGTGATGCAACCCTGCCTCTGGCCTTTCTCTGACACAAGTTCCTCAGGGCACAATCACTCATTATGTAAGTCTCTTTGTCTCCTATGTAGTCCCTTTATCAAATCCATGCCATGGAAAAATGGCAAAAAAACCTGGATTTTCCCTTTTAACAAAAAAAAAAAGAGGATTTTTCATTTTAACCAAGAAACACAAAGATTTTCTACTTTTGCCAAGAGCTCTCTGCACGCTGGCAGAGTTCCAGGTTACAAGAGCTTCTTGAAAAAGGGCAGCAAGGGGGAGGGAAAGGAGGAGGGGTGAGACCTGGAACTCCCAAGTCAGTCAGGGCTTGGTTCAAGCTCACTTTCCCTCCTGGAGCCTTTAGGGCAAGTGGGGCTTGCAGGGGTCTGGAGGCCCCCTCCAGTGGGGCTGAGGGGGTGGGCAGCTGCAGGTCAGGGATGGGGTACTGGCAGGGCTGGGGGTGGGGGCTGTAGGCCAGGTGCAGGTGACTGCCAGGGCTGGGAGGTGTGGGAGCTGTGGGAAGAGCCAGTGCGGTGGGTGGGAGACAGGACAGGGATGTGTGAATGGGGACTGAGGGAGCAGGGAGGTGTCCATGGGTGCTCTCAGGCCAGCACAGGAGAACCCAAGCAGCATTCCCTTGTCCCACGGGGGGTGGGGATGGGCAGGCAGGTGTCTAGCAGGTGCCTAGCCATCCACTCCCATGAGGAGGAGGCAGTGGCCACAGCACAGTGCTGCAGCTCTGGGGGCGCTGCAGCATGCAGGAGGCCTGGGCAGGTGCTGAGCACCTGCTGCCATCCATGCACCATCAGGCCGGGCCAGCCAGCTCTGTGCCTCCAGGTGGGGTTTCCAGCACTCCAGTGGGAAGCTGTACATGCAGGCAGGAAGCCCACCCAGGTCAATGGTGCACAGCTCGCACCTGCAGTGTTGTGATCTGCATGTGCTGGCACGGAACCAGTCCTGTTTGGTCTGAAGGCTTGCGCCAACAGGCCAGGCTGGGTCCATGCCAGCATGTGCAGGCTTGGGGACTCAGCCAAAGGCACACAGCACTGGGGGCTCTGGCTGCTGAGGCCAGAAACCCCACATTCCCACACACCCACCCATAAACTCCACAGACATATACCCTACACCCCTTCACAACCTCCCCCACAAACATCACATCTGCCCACACCCCCCACACACACACCCACGCTCCCCCTTCACAAATCTCTCCACACACACTCCACACCCACCCCCCAAGCATACAAAGTACCTGCATATATTTCTAAAGAAGGTTCAAATAGTGTTATATTTAGTTTCATTAGTAAAAAAAAAAAGTAATTAATTTAACATAATTTTGAATTTTCCTGACCATCATTTTGAATTTGTCTGCACATAACTCACTGGGGTGTACAGAATGGTTTCAGCTGTGGCCCCAGCTGCCCCCCGAGGGACTTCTTCATAGCCCACTCCCTCTCAGTCAGAGAGCCTGCCCCAAACCCTCCACCTCTTCACAGCACCTGCAGGCATGCACCCAGCCTCTCATTGCTCCACAGACATTAGGAACCTGCAGACCCAGGGCTATGCCAATTGAGAAAGGATCTCCAAAGCACCGGGAAAGAGCACAAGCTTTGCTTAGTTTTAGTTCACTAAAACTGAATTGTGACACTATGAATAGTCCAAAGGGAATAAAGAGAAAGTAGTCATTAAAATAATAACTGCATTTTCCAAAACAGCCCCAGAAAAGTGAAATTTCATGAGCATAGCACACTGGATTAGTTGTGTAGAAAGGTTTCATTATTTTCTGACAGTGTAAAGTTTCAATGAGAAGACAAGAATTCCAAGTAGGTTCATTCATATACATAATGGAAGATGCTTCAGATGAAATCTTAGCAATACTCATATTGAAGGTAAAAGAGAAAAGTAATTATGAGAAGATAAGACAAGTCTTTAGCTCTCCCTTGACTGATCCTCAAAATGACAAAGTGCAATGTAACCGCAGCATTCATGACCAGACAAGATTGTATAACCATTTATGAGTATGTATAGCCTTAGAGCAGGGGTTTTCAACCTTTTTAAAGAAGTATAGCACTTCTGGGTACACTTCTGGCAGAGCAGGGGTGGGAGGGTGGCAGCGGCAGCACCCACCATGTGCAAGCTCCTCCCCCCACCCTCCAACATCTGGCTGGCCAAGTTGTGACTGTGCGACCTGCAGAGGAGAGCCACTGCCCTCGCATCCCCCACCCCTGCTCCTGGGAGGCAGCAGCGCAGGGTGGTGCGTGGTGGCACTCCATCCCTGCCCACCCACACATACCCCCTAGCCCCTTTCCAAGTACCCCCAGGGGTATGTGTCGCTCCGGTTGACAACCCCTGCCTTAGAGGGTGAAGGCCTGCCACTCACACTGCAGGCAGACTTACACCTGTGAGAGTGTACAAATGCCTCCAAATGTGAGGATCTCAGCTACACAATTTCTGGTGATGGGGGATTGCTTTAAGGCTTTCTCCCTATCTTGCTCCTTTGGCCTTTTGGCTAGAGGCAAATGAGACTAGGGGCATCTGAACTCCAAGACCTCTGGGCCTAGGGCTTGCACATAGGATACCTGCCATGGATTTGGAAGTATCTGAAACCCCAGGCTGAAGAGTCTCAGGGGTACCACACAGACTTGAATGATTGAGCTCTGCTTAGTTGATAGAATTCAGAGCTAATCTGACCCCAGTCACAAAATTAAAAAAAAAAAATTAAATGCCTTCCTGGATTTGGAAGTGAGTCATAATCGATGGGATGGCCTCATCGTGGAGGGCCATCTCCAGTGGTGTCCCCCAGGGATCAGTGCTTAGGCCCATAGTATTTAACATCTTTACCAATGACCTGGACAAGGGAGTGAAAAGTGCAATGATTAAGTTTGCAGAAAACACCAAGCTTTGGGGAAATGCGGGCACATTTGAGGACAGAGCAAGGATCCAGGATGACCTTGACTGGCTGGTCCTATGGGCTGAATACAATCAGATGAGGTTCAATAGGCATAAGTGCCAGGTCCTTCATCTGGGTGGGAAGAACCTTCACCACACCTACATGATGGGTGGTGGTCCAGTGGCTGACACTGCATCTTAAAGGGACCTGGGGGTGACAATTGACAAGAGCATGAATATGAGCCAACAGCTTGATGAAGTCACAAGCAGAGCAGATAGAACTCTGGCGTCCATCAGTCGATGTGTGGCCAATAGATCCAGAGAGGTGCTTCTCCCCCTCTACTCAGTGTTGGTAAGACCACAGCTGGAGTAGTGTCCAGTTCTGGGCACCGCACTTCAAGAAGGATATGGATAAGCTTGAAAGGGTACAGAGAAGGGCCACCCACATGCTCAAGGGTCTGGGGGATAGGCCTTATGAAGGGAGACTCCAGGAACTGGGTATGTTCAGTCTGAGTAAGAGAAGACTGAAAGTTGACCTGATAGCCATCTACAAGTATATCAGGGGTGAACACCAAGATCTATGGGAGAAACTCTTCAGAAAGGCACCCCTTGGAAGGACGAGTTCCAATGGACACAAGCTAGTTGGGGAAAAAATTAGGCTGGACATAAGGAAAACCTTTTTTTCTGTACAGGTACCTAGAATCTGGAACACACTCCTAGCAGAGGTGGTGCAATTGCCTCCCTGGAGGTGTTCAAGAAGAGGCTGGACAGGCACCTCATTGAGCTCATTTGATTGCAATCACCTCCTGCCCATGGCAGGTGACTGGACTCGATGATCTTACAGGTCTCTTCCAGTCCTTCTATTCTATGATTCTAAAGCCCCAAACTGATGGGTCTGAAAGGGAGAATACTTTCCAGGTGGTAGAGTGATGCAGACTAGATGACTGAGCTCTGATCAGTTGGATTTTGGAATCTAACTATTGGCTTTGCCCAACTGAATTTGGAACCAATTTAATCTTTAACAAGATTTTAAAAAAACCATTTTTGTTTAACATGGGCTGTGTGTTTTACAGGCTGCTTAGCATTTGTTATATTTGTAGTTAGTTCCCATGGCTGAGCACATGATGCTTCTGGCAGCAGTTTAATGATAGATGATGTATTTAAAGGAGAAGGGTTTTATGTGAATATAATATTTTCCCCCTGTGCTGATTTAAGAAATATGTCATCTTACATTCAAGTAAATGTGTTAGTTCTTGCATTTTGTGTCTACCTATGCAAACATACATTTTCCAATTTTTTGTGGGAATGCAAGAAGTCTTGCAGATTAAGACCAGAGGCCTTGGGGTTCAGATCCCTCTAATTTTGCTTATTCCTCGCCAAATTAACAAACTAGAAGAAGAACACAAGTGCAAACCCCCATCACCATAAATTGTATGAACCAGATCTTCCCCTGGGGAGGCTTTAATAAACACTTGCAGGGGAGTCTACCCATAGTGTAAAGGATAGGTCTCTATCCTCAACTACACTAAGTCGGTCAAGGCCAAGAGGAAGGGAATCTCCCTTGCCAGGTCAGTAATACTACCTGGTCATCATTTTTTTGTTTCAAGGGCTAAATCAGTTCAGAATTCTATTGGGCAAAGACCAATAATCAAGTTTCAAGTTTTGACTGAGCAGAGCTCAATCACTTAAGTTCATGTGACTCTGCAACCTAGCAAGTATCCTTCCTCTGCAACTCATCAGTCTAGGGTTTCAGATAGTCCCCAAATCTGTGGCAGACATCCTATGTGCAGCAAGGCCTATGAACCCTGAGGTTCAGATGCCCCCTAGTCTCACTTGCTCTCAACCAAAAGACCAGAGAGCAAACCAGGAAAAAAAGAATAAAAAGCAATCCTTCATTTCTACAAAGCTGCGCAGTTGGACTTTCTGCATTTGGGTAAACTTGCATGAATCAGCATGCCCAGAGTACAAAGGATAATCCTCTTCTAAAAGAAAACACCTCTTGGTCTACAAAACACCTAGTAATTATTATATTTCTCATGGCATTTCTTCTACCATGCCCTGAAGTCCCAAAGCTCTTTAAAAAATTCCCCATTGTGCTCAGCTCCTCTTAGTGCCAACTCTTTATATAGTCATAGTGAACCACTACCTTGACTATAGTTCAATTTCCTCTTCACTCCCACAGCTGAGCAGTACCTTTCTATCCCATTTCAATATTTTATGTTTCTTCACCTGCCTTAAATACCTGGCAAACATCACAACATTTCTGTCTAGATGAAAGGCTCTGTCACTCTCTCTCTCAACCTGTTGCATGTGATTAGTGTGTAGTGTGGCCCAACTCTCCATGAGGAAGAGCTGAACCAGATGACACCGCACCTCATTTGCATATACATTTTTGGATGAACCCAGAACTCATAACATGAACATACCATTGCAATTGTCAGTGGGGAGGTTAATTAGTACATGACAGAGGTGTTCAGAAGAGACATTTATTGCTCAATTGACTAGTTAGCTCCTCAGTAAACATTGCAGCATCTACATACGCACCCCTATTAGGGCACAAGAAACTAGTAAACTCTGCAGCAAGTACTACCTTGCTGCAGAGGCTTTTTTGTGTGCAGCAGTACACAAGTACACTGCCCTGCCGGCTATCCCCATGCTAAAGCACCCTCATGCCCCAGCCAGCCCCTCCGCAGCACATTGAGCCTGGTCATAGCAGCCCTGGGGTGGCAAGCTGACCCCCAGCACCCCCTGCAAGCCTGGACTGCTCCAACTAGGCTCCACATGTTGTGCATGAGTAAACTCCAGAGCTGACTGCTCTGGAGTTAATCGCTCCCAGGCGCACATTCAAACAGTGCACCCAGGAGCAAAACACTCTAGAGCAATAAGCTCTGGAGTTTATTCATGTGCACTAATTGCACATTTAGATGCACCCAGATTCTTTGTGAGGTGGTATCCAGAGTGTATGCACATATACTGAGGAGTGCTAAAGAATGAAAAATACTTATTAGCAGTCAAAATAGACCGGAAACCATTGTTGGCTTTTGCAGAATCAAAAAACTTGTGTGGTTATCTGATAATATCCCAAAATTTCATCTTTGACACCTATAATTTACCTGCAGAAGTATTATATGTGCCAAAATAATCCTTCTGTTTTTAAGTGGAACATAGAAAAATGAGAGATAAGTCTATTAACATGTAGCTTCTGTTATAAGTAATAACTGAATATACAACAAATATCAATACTGTAAGTTTTGTGCATGGAAGCAGAATTATATATTCACAAAGGATAACTACATATAACCTACTGCTAACAAAACAGTCCTTCTCGGTGGATGATAGAATATGACCCCAATTGTTCCAACTCTTAACTGCCAAAAGCAATAACACAAACAAATCTTCAACATAGAGTCTTCTCACTAAAGAACAGTATATCAGAGATCTTCTCTACATCTATTGAAACAGTCAAATAGGAGGAAATAACTACTAGTAAAATTCATATAGTTCACTTACAGTCTTCATTTTCCTGCTACATTGGTCTTTGCTGATCCTTCTAGACTTCGATTCCAAATACATAACTAGCTTTCCCACAAAATAATACTGAGATGGAATAAATAATGAGATTTTTTTAAACATTTCTAAAACATACCAGAAGTGCTCCAAATCATAATTAGCATATCAATCAACTCTGTGGCACATGGAGTTTCCATCAGAATAGTTAATGGGAAAAAATTGTAAACTATTACCAATATATAGTTAAAACTGGCAGGTGTGAAACAAAGATGCAAGAAAACAGCAATGAAGAATCAACAATAACATAATTCTTAGAGGTAAACAGTTTCCTGAACTAAGACATGAAATTGCATACTGACAACCTATTTCTCAGGAAATGTGAATCATGCAGAACCCCAGCATCAAACTGGGTTGAAATGAAAGCTTCCAAAATGCTGCGCACATCTCTGTAAAATTCAATTAAGGGCAATTTTGCATCTCCTGAAGAGCAGTTTGGAGACAGTATCAACTGGGGTTTCCCAGGGGTCTGTCCTGGGTTCAGTGTTGTTTAATACTTTCATTAATGATTTGGACAATGGGACTGAGTCATGGGTGGATCTAGGATTTCGACAAGGTGGGGGTGCATTTAGTGTGGTGCCTCATTGCATATAACACAACACATATTTATCTCCAGGTAAAAAGAAACTAGAAGCCTTACTAATATGCTAGGGGCCTAGGGCTATATTCAGTTTAATACAGAAGCAAAAACAAATATAACTTTATTGGAATGTGCATTAATTTGCTATATGATATATTATGTATAAAAAACACAATAAACTAGGCAAAATTAGTCAAAAGATGTTATTTCTGTAGTCTTGTGGTCATTAGAATTAGATGTACATCTCTTTTACATTCATAAAACAAAAATCAAGCCTTCTTGAGCATCTTGACAGTACATCCAATGTATCTTTGAAAATTATTTCCTCACCTGACTTAAATGTTCACCTGAGTCAATGTTCCACATCTAAGTTAACATTTTAGCTAGAGTTTAACAACAATGTGCAGAGCTGTGAAGATGGAGCTACCTTGCCAGGAACAGCTAACAGATAGGAGAATTGCAGAAGAATGAATGGCTTCATTAGTGGAACATTAAGACCATTAAGAAAGGTGAGAGAATTGTTAATAGTTGTGAAATGAAGAGTTTAAAAGGAAGATTAGATTATAGTTAGGAAGGCCAAAGCAGCATTAGAACTCAGGCTAGCGACAAAAATTAAGGACAACAAAAAGTCCTTCTTCAGGTATACAGAGAGCAAAAAGAAGGCACAGGGCAGCATAGGACCCCTACAGGATAGACAAGGGCAGTTGGTGACAGATAGGAGGGGATAAAGCAGAACTCTTCAATGAGTTTTTTGCCTCTGTATTCTTGAACTTGGTTCTAGACAAATCTCCCAAATGAATTACTGACAGAAGCAGGAGAAACACCAGCCTACCAACTGTCAGCACCAACCTAGTAAAGAGACACTTAGAGGTGCTGGATGTGTTTAAATCAGCAGGACTGGATGAGCTCCATCCAAGGGTGCTGAAAGCATTAGCCAGTGTCATAGCAAAGCCACTGGTACATCTGTTTGAGCATTCATGGTGCTCAGGAGAAGTCTCAGAGGACTGGAAAAGGGCCAATGTGGTCCCTATTTTCAAGAAGAGGAGGAAGGAGTATCTGGGTAACTATAGACTGGTTAGTCTCACCTCTATCCTTGGGAAAATCCTTGGAAAAATTATCAAGGATCACATTTGTAGGAGTCCAGCGGGTAATATTATGCTGAAGGGCAACCAGCACAGGTTCATAGCTGGTCAATCCTGCCTGACTAATCTTGTTTCTTTCTATGACGAGGTCACTAAAAGCTTACATGCAGAAGTTGAAGTAGATGTAATCTACTTGGACTTTAAGAAGGCCTTTGACATAGTATCCCATCCAATTCTTATAAACAAATTGAACGGCTGTGCCACAGATTACTACACAGTCATGTGGGTTGCAAATTGGCTTAAGAGTCATACCCAGAGAGTGGTAGTGGATGGGTAAGTATCAGCCTCGAAAGATGTGGGCAGTCGGGTCCTCCAAGGCTCAGTCCTCAGGCCAGTGCTGTTTACTATGTTCATCAGCGACCTGGATGAGAGCATGGAAAGCACTCTGTCCAAATTCACAGATGACACCAAACTATGGGGCAAAGCAAACACACTGATGGGAAGAAACCGAATCCAGGCAGACCTGGACAGGTTAGAGAAATGGGTAGAGAACAACAGGATGCAGTTCAGTAAAGACAAGTGCAAGATGCTGCTCACCTTTAGGCTGGGAGATAACCTTCTCAGCAGCACAGGAGCAAAAAGAAATCTTGGAGTTGTTGTCAACTCCAAAATGAACGTGAGTCATCAATGTGACGAAATAATTAGCAGAACTAACCGCACTTTGTCATGCATTAGTAGATGCGTCACGAATAGGTCCAGGGACATGCTGCCTCCCCTCTATGTGGTATTGGTCAGGCTGCAGCTAGAGTACTGCATCCAGTTCTGGGCATCACAATTCAAAAAGGATGTAGACAACCTTGTGAAGGTCCAGAGGAGGGCCACTTGTATGGTTACAGGCCAGCAGGGAAGGCCTTATGAGGAAAGGCTGAGGGACCTGGACCTTTTCAGCCTCCACAAGAGAAGGCTGAGGGGGGATCTTGTGGCAGTATACAAATTTATTGGGAGGGGCAGCAGGGAATGGGAGATGCTCTGTTTACCAGAGTACCCCTTGGAATGAACAGAAACAACAGCCACAAGCTGTTGGAGAGTAGATTTAGGTTGGACATCAGAAAGAACTTCTTCATGGTTAGGATAGTTAGAATCTGGAATGGGCTTCCAAGGGAGGTGGTGCTTTCCCATACCCTGGGGTCTTTAAGAGGAGACTAGACAAGCATGGGGTCACATGACCCCAGCACTTTTTCCTGCCACTGGCAGGGGTCAGACTCAATGATCCTTTGAGGTCCCTTCCACACCCTAGCATCTATAAAACTATGAAACTAAAATGAGCCATGAAGTCAAGTGACTCCCTTACTGCTGCCTGACTGGAAATGCCGATGCCACTGCCAGGGAGTGGGCACATCTACGTGTGCAATTAATGTAAAGCAATGAACTCTGGTGCTTACCATACCAGAGTTTATTGCTTTCAGGCATGCTGTTTGAACATGTGCTCAGGACTGCAGCATGGTGAGCCAGGTCAGAGCAGCTCCAGCTGGCAGGGGACCCTGGGGGTCAGCCTGCCAGCCTGGGGCTGCTCCTGCCTGGCTCAATGTGCTGCAGAGGAGCTGGCTAGGGCACAAGCGTGTTTCAGTGTGGAGCTAGCCAGCAGGCCACACAAGTAGATGATGAGACATTTACTGTGGAGCTAATTAAGCAGCTCCTCGGTAAACATCTTGTATAGACATGACTTGTTTGTTTGCAACTGTGGGTGGACCAGGCAGATGCAACTGCAACACTGAACCCCTCTCCCCATATCTGCCCCTGGACTGAGTGCACAGAATGATGTGGATAGACTGAAAAAAAGGTCTGCAATCAACCAGATAAGATTCAACAAAGACAAGTGCCATGTTTTTCACTTGCAACTAAATAATTGCATTTTTTTAGAACTCTGTTGGGGCACACTCAAGATTTTTCAACATGTATTAAAAATATTAGAATGAGCTTACTGTGCTATTCAGAGGCTCTACTATATCCCTGAAGTCCTAGGAACAAACTGGATGTGTCTACACATTTGAACATGCACTCAGGAGCAAAAAAACTCCAGAGCATATTGGCTTGGAGTTTATTTCTGTGCAGCATGTGAAGCCTGGCTAGAGTAGCCCAGGCTGGCAAAGGACCCAGCTGCTCACACAGATTTTTTGCTTGTTTGTTTGGTTTTTTGGAAAAATATATTTCTAGATAGATAGATAGATGACTAGCCAGCCACATTTCCCTGTCACAAGCTGCATCTACACGAGACTCTATTGTGCAATAGTTACTGCGCATTTATTTAGTACTTGTATAAATGCCTGTTTTGTGATGCTATTGCACAGTAGCCTAATACTACACAACACTACTTCATAGTAGTATCAGACTACTGCACAGTCAATGTCTTGTGTAGATGCACTGTAGCAGGGAGCCTGTTCCAGGCCATGCTACACGCACCTCTCCGGATGAGCTTGACTTGGAAGTCCGGCTCTGGAGGAATACCAGGCTGACCATGAAGCAGTTAAAACATATGCCTCTCAGCCTGGCAGGGAGAAAGCCAAAACCCAGCAGACCCCAGGAGTTCCGGTCATCCTTGAGAGGGAGACCACGGAGGGCACCCAGGCAGGTTTTGCTTCCCTGGAATGGGGCAAAACAGGCAGCCTTACCTTGGACCTGTGTGGAGGCATGGGCTGACCACCATGGAGGAGTCCAGAGGACCTCACCTGCCACTACAGCAGGGGATAAATGCCAAGGCCACCACTACGTAGGATTGCTGCCACAGATAGGTAGGCAAGGAGTCTTGCAGTTGGTGGGGGTTTGGAGTGCTGGCCCCTCCACTGTAGGATATGGACAGTACCTGAAAACAAGGGAAACAAGAGAAATCATAGACACTGGTGAACAAGTAGAAAACTGGTATCTGGTTTGAACTGTTTAACTAGTATTTGAAACTAATTAGTGCCTGTAGGCAGGAGATTAAGGGGCTGGAGTTTTGGTTGTGTTACAGAGGGCCCCTGGGGTCACTGAGTGATTGCAAAGCCCAAAAGATGATCAAATTGCACCTAGCACAGACTGGACCAAGAATAAGTTCTGAGTGTTGGAATCTGGGACATAGCAAGGGAGGAAAATTGATCAATCAGAGTTAGAGCGAGGATAAAGCTGGCTCTGTGTCCGGTGCCAAGACAATTAGAATGAATAGAATGGCTGATTACAGGACCCACAGGCTATTTTGATACCAACTCTTTTGAATCAATTAAGGAACTACATGGTCATTCAAGAAAGCGGGGTCAGAGGTATCCCCAACACAGAATATCAGGCAAACTGGAGATTATGAAGAGAGCCAGGGAAGGAATGACCTGAGTTAAGTTATAAGACATGAAGTGGACTAATTTAAAGGAGAAAAGGGGTTACCAATCTGTTATCCTAATACCTTTGTGTGAGAGTTTAAATTATGGTTGGAACACATTCTTATCAAGATAGACCCAATCAGGAGATGGACTGGTAGAGAGAAACTGTGAAGAGAATTACTTATATTTGACCAGCCATACTAAAAACAACAGTTGGGCGAGTGATGGATCAGGGTGTAGGGAAAGGAGCCCTGGAAAGGGCTTTGCACAGACCGGCAACAGAAGGATTCACTAACTGGGTGGGCACTTTTACTGGCTACCACAATAACATCAAGTCATGGCAGGCAAGTAAGTCAGTAGACAGTGCAGTGAAAACCTGGAGGGAAGATCAGGGTGGTGATTTGTAAAGATTCAGTGCTACACACACCCACAGAGGATAGAAAGGATTGGCAAGAAAACAGAATGTTAAAACACCTGCATAAGAAATTCAAAAGAAACCTAAAGACATCATTATCTTATCAGTCAACTCTGAAGATACATGCAATTTCACTACAAAAATTTTAAGTGGAAAAATTTTCATCCACACTAACTGATGCTTCAGGGCAGTTTATTCCAATCCTGAAATTTGATTTAAAAAAAGAAATACAAGACATAAAATAGCAATGTGCAACTAACCTCTGTGTCCTCAACAGAGCAAGTCATGTAAGTCAAGAACAAACTTATTTCCCAGGGATGATGCAAGGTTATTTGTCAAACTGTGATGGGTACAAATGGTTGTGGAGCTCTACAGTACCAAAGTATATTAAAAACTGATTGTTACAGCTAGTCTTTCAAAAACCCAGTGATTGAACAATCCAAATTCCAACAAATTGCATTATTTGCTTTGTGAGCAATTGTTTTATAGTCTTCCCTCCAGCATTTCATTGGGAGCAGAGCATTTTCAGAAGTATCACATATAGTAATAGCTTTATACATCATAAAGGAACATCCTGTGCATTGTTTGCTGATGCTCTGTAACCCTTCTGCCAGGCATGGGATGAGCCACATTCAATTTAGGGGCTTTAAATAAATGTATTATCTTGGCCTGAGCCTGGGAAAATAAATCCTACCAGGGTGTTGAAGTGTGAACAGACTTCCCCACTCACAAGCAATATTAAACTACAACAGAGTTTATTGAATGCAGAAGGGAAATGGAACAAGAGACAAACTTGGGAAACCCTTATTAGGAGGTATCCTGGTTTTCTGATTTTAAAAATCCCCAATTTTTGGATTAAAAGAAGTAACCCCAAATCCACAATTGTCCATGATTAAAATGAAATGTTGAAATGTCACTAATATATATATTAGTGGTCTTTCATTTTAATCAGAGAAAAATGTGAATCTGCATTACTTTTTTTAATCCGAAAGTTGGGGATTTTTTTTTAATCAGAGAAAACCAGGAACCCTACTTATTAGTCAGTAGCCCACCACAACCAACTATTAATAAGATGCATCTACATGAGACATTTACTGCACAGTTGACTAATTAGCTGTGCAGTAAACATCTTGGCATCTACACCCCGCCCCCTATTAGACTGGAGTAACCTAATCTTTCTGTTACTCCTCACTGTCACTGGGAGACACTGCTCCACTGCTGCTGCTGTTGCTCCTTGCTGGCCCTACTGCTGCTTACCACCACCAGGCAAGCTTTGCCGCTGTTTGCTGCCACGAAGGGATCCTGCTCTGTTATGCTCTCCTGGGCTTCCATCTGAGCCACTAGCATTCCCAAAATGTCAGCTCTGTAGAAACAAGTGGATAACAGGTCCCCACCTGAAACCACTGAAAGGATTTATATATCACCAGTACTTTTCCCTGAAGAGCCAGAAAGTAAAGTACAACACCTTTTATTTATTATTTCTAATACCCAATTGAATTCCATATCCAGTTGTCTACAAATATCCATGAGCCATATATTTTCAGCTGGGCCAGTATCCTACATGCAAGTCCCAGGCCCACAGGCCTAGGAGTTTGGAAGTTCCCCATACCCAGACTAGCATCGTACGTGAAAGATCTAGGCCCTAAGGCTGAGCAGTTCAAATGTCCCCTGGTACACTTGATCTTAGTCAAAAGACCAAGAAGCAAAACCATTTTTTAAAATTATTATTACAAAGTATATTGTATTTTACTTCTGTTATGGTGTGAGAATATAAATTTCCCCTCCTGACCTGACCTGCACTGGGTTAAAGGATACTCATTGAGCAGTATTTTGCTCTGGGCATCTCTGTACAATGGTCTGATCCACTCTGCAAAGGTCAGTGTAACCCCCATGCAGTGTAGTACAGTAAAACAAAAAGACATGAGCTAATCTATCATAGGCCTTCCCAAGGTCTACATTTAAGATGTCTGTACTCAGATTTCTGTCCCCAAAAAACTGCCAGTCATCCTTCAGTACCTGGAGGGTGGACACAATCTGCCTTTCCAGGACCTTACAGGTCTGGCCATCTTACATTAATGTTCCACCACTGTGTCCATGTTCAACAGCAACATTAGCTGCCAGTTCTAGAAAAGTGGCTGGATCGTCAGGCTCAGAGGGCAGTAAGCAATGGCTCAATGTGTAGGCATTGATGCCTACACAGTCAGATGGGTCACAAATTGGCTGAGGGACTGCACCCAGAGAGTGGTGGTGGACGGGTCATATTCAACCTGGAGGGATGTGGGCAGTGGGGTCCCCCAGGGCTCGGTCCTTGGGCCCACACTGTTTAATCTCTTTATTAGGGACTTGGACGAGGGGGTGAAAAGCACCCTGTTCAAATTTGCTGACGACGCCAAGATCTGGGGCAAGGTGGGCACACTAGAAGGGAGGGACAGGATACAGCTGGATCTGGACAGGTTAAAGGGGTGGGTAAATGAGAATCGGATGGGATTCAATACCGACAAGTGCAGGGTGCTGCACTTGGGCAGTAAGAACCCGCAGCATACCTATAGGCTGGGGAACTCCCTTCTCGAAAGCACAGTGGCAGAAAGAGCTCTTGGAGTCATTATCGATTACAAAATGAACATGGGCCGCAAATGTGAGGACACAGTCGGTATGGCCAACCACATCTTGTCATGCATCCATAGATATGTCACAAGCAGGGCCAAGGAGGTGATCCTCCCCCTCTATGCGACACTGGTCAGGCCACAATTGGAGTACTGTGTCCAGTTCTGGGGGCCAGACTTTAGGAGAGATGTGGCCAGCATCAAGAGAGTCCAGAGGAGGGCCACTCACATGATCCGGGGACAGCAGGGCATACCTTACAAGGAGAGACTATGGGACCTGAACCTGTTCAGCCTCCACAAGAGAAGGCTGAGAGGGGACCTGGTGGCTGTCTACAAACTTACCAGAGAAGAATGGGAGAGACCCTGTTCACCCACGCACCTCCTGGAGTAATAAGGAATAACGGCTATAAGTTGTGTAAGAGTAGGTTCAGGCTGGACATTAGAAGACACTATTTCACAGTTAGGACAGCTAGGATCTGGAACCAACTTCCAAGGGAAGTGGTGCTGGCTCCTGCCCTGGGGGTCTTTAAGAGGAGGCTTAACAATTACCTAGCTGGGGTCATATGAGCCCAGTATTCTCTCCTGCCCATGGCAGGGGGTTGGACTTGATCTACTTAGGTCCCTTCCAACCCTACTTCTATGAATCTATGAATCTATGAATGTCTAGTTGGCAGCCAGTATCAAGTGGAATGCCCCAGGGGTCAGCCCTGGGGCTGGTTTTGTTCAATACCTTCATCAATGACTTGGAAGATGGGATGGAGTGCACCCTCAGCAAGTTTGCTGATGACATTGAGGGGGGGTGGAGAGTAGTATATATGCTAGACGGTCGGAGTAGGATTCAGAGAGACCTAGAGAAATTGGAGGATTACACCAAAAGAAATCTCATAAGATTCAATAAGGGGTGCATCTATAAGAGATGTTGACTATATTTATAGTCATTGTGCAGTAGACTAATTAGCTCCACAGTAAACATCTTGCATCTACACATAGAAGGCTATTAGGCAGGAGTAAACTAATTAACAGCAGGGTAGTACTTATAAATACAAGTACTATGCTGCTGAAGAGTTTTTTACTTCGCAGGAGCACATGTGCAGACACTGATGAAGCTGGCTGGGACATGAGGGTGCTTCAGTGCGGGGGCTGCCTGCTGGCTAGCCCCACACTGGAGCACCCCAGTGCCCTGTTATCATTGCTCCCAGAACATCACAAAGGGCACAGGGCCCATCACTTCTGATATGCTGAGTAGTCCCTCTCCCCAAGTATCCCACATTCCTGGAAACAGATAATGTATACTGTCACAGCCCCCAAGAATATCCTTATGCCTGCCCACCTCTCCTGACTCAACATAGCCCTCACATTTACAGAAGCTAAAATTACCACCATTGCTACCCTGTGGGCGCATCTACATGAGACACTACTGTGCAGATGTTACTGTGCATTTATTTAGTAGTTGCTAATACAAGTACTAAATAAATGTGCAGTAACCAGAGTTACTGCACAGTAACACTGGTGAACATCTTTTAAGTGATACTATTATGTAGTAACCTAACAATACTGTGCAGTACCTTATTAGCACTGTCCATGCTGTGATGGGCCACTGCGCAGTATTATTCAGCTACTGTGCTGTCAGCATCTCATGTAGATATGCCCAGCAATCATCTTACAGGCTCAACTCAAGGTCTAGCACTGATTCTGAGTCTGAATCTGCTTCTAATTCCTATGCCCTGCCTCCTTTCCTTCCCCACAGTGACACCTCCATTGCTCTCATGAGGCCCTGAATCTTTCCTTCCTCCAAAAACCCCTGTGATATTGGACACTGTTCCTGCCTAGTCCTTTCAGAGACTTGGAGAACCACAAGGACAAGAGGGAGTCAGAAGTCTGCCCAGAATTGCCAGCCCACTCCTTTCCCCCACCACCATTCACTTCCATCTCTTTTCATATATTTGCCACAGGTCCTCACCCAGTCCATGTCATCATCCTCTTCCTCCTCCTTCTCCTTGTCATTCTTTGGTCCCACATTTTCCTTCCCAGCCTTCCCAATGTTTCCTTTCCCTACCCTCTCCTTTAATTCCTCCCACTTTCCTCTTGGTCCCCATTCCCGCTCTTCCCATTTCTTCCCCACTCCACTCGCACTCCCTTCCCTTTCTCCTAGTCCCCCTTCCTTATCTTCTCTTCTTTTCCTCCCTCTTCTCTCCCTTACCCTCACCTCTTTTCCCCAGTGCCCACTTCTTCCTTTTCCTCTCTAATCACTGGTGCTGCCCTTCCCTTTCCCTGCTTCTTTCTTCCTCCCCTCTTTCTGCTTCCCCTTCCTTAGTGACTCCCTCCCTTCCATCAAATCCTTGCTTTTCTTGTTTCCTCTATCTGTAACTCCATTACTTCTGCCTCAGGAGCTTGTCCCTTGATGGGGTCTCCTACACTCTCCCTGCTACCTCAGATCCATCCATTCCCATCTCGCTACCTCTCTCTCCTCCTTCAGTTCCCCACAGTCCCTCTGCTGAACCCTCCTGCCTGTCTTCCATTGTGTTAACATCACTCTCTGCCTTCTTTACAGTATTTGCAAAGGATTTGGGGCATGTGAGGAACATATGCCCATGTTCTCCACGTAAGTTGCACAACCATTCACTTCATAATTCTGAGCCCCATCCCCTTCTCCCCACATACAGAACAGATCACACATTGGCATGCTGCCACTAAATACCTATGCTCCTTTCATTTCAGGCATAGTTTGGGCTAGCCATGATACATTACCAGCCCCCTATGCAGGCCTAGTGCGATCCCCATAGTTCATCAATCATATGCATATACATTTTAATTATAGTTATTCATTCCTGAGTGTCCACCACTACTCTAAAATTGAAGAACTTCAGTGCCAGATACTCCCAGAATTCCCAGTAAGTCACAACATTTCCAGTATGGTACTTCATCTCTACAGGTTAATCCCCAATCCATATTGCTCTGCATTGAAATTAATGAAACTAATTGAAATTATCCTGAATTAGTTAAAGGAAACCTTTAAAATTCATTGGAGTAGTGTTCTACTGAAGTCCAAGCAAACTGCAAACCATGTCTATACAAGTACTAAATAAATGTGCAGTAACTGAAGTTAGTGTGCAGTAGCACCAGTGAACATCTTTTCATAGTTTCATAGTTGGTAGGGTCAGAAGGTACCTGAGCAGATCATCAAGTCCGACCCCCTGCCATGGCAAGAAAGAGTACTGGGGTCAAATGACCCCAGCAAGGTGTTCGTCTAGCCTCCTTTTAAAGACCTCCAGGGTAGGAGCCAGCACCACTTCTCTTGGAAGTTGATTCCAGGTCCTAGCCGCCCTGACTGTGAAGTAGCGCCTCCTGATGTCTAGCCTAATCTACCCTCTGCCAGCTTGTGACCATTATTTCTTGTCCCTCCTGGGAGTGCTTGGGGGAACAGGGACTCTCCCAATGCCTGCTTGTCCCCTCTGACTAGTTTGTAAACAGCCACGAGATCCCCCCTCAGCCTTCTCTTGTGGAGGCTGAACAGGTTCAGGTCCCGTAGCCTCTCCTCGTAGGACCTGCCCTGCTGACCCCTGATCATGCGGGTGGCCCTCCTCTGGACCTTCTCCATGTTGTCCACATCCCTCCTGAAGTGCAGCGCCCAGAACTGGACATAGTACTCCAACTGCGGCCTGACCAGTGTTGCATAGAGGGGGCGGATCACCTCCCTGGACCTGCTTGAGATGCATCTGTGGTTGCCTGACAAGGTACAGTTGGCCTTCCTGGCTGCATCCCTACACTGTCGGCCTCTGTTCATTTTGGCATCAATAATGACTCCAAGATCCTTTTCTGCCTCTGCACTGATGAGAAGGGAGTTCCCCAGCCTATAGGTATGCTCCTGGTTCTTACTCCCCAGGTGCAGTACCTTGCACTTGTCCGTGTTGAAACCCATCCTGTTCTCATCCGCCCACCTCTGTAACCTGTCCAGGTCTGATTATAACCTATTCCTCCCTTCTAGCATGCCCACTTCTCCCCACATCTTAGTGTCGTCTGTGAATTTGTACAGGGTGCTTTTTACCCCCTCATCCAAGTCACTGATGAAGATGTTGAACAGTGCAGGCTCGAGGACCAAGCCCTGAGGGACCCCACTGCCCACATCCCTCCAGGTTGAAAAAGACCCGTCCGCCACCACTTTCTGGGTGCGGCCCTCCAGCCAGTTAGTGACACATCTGACTGTGTAGGTATCAACGCCACAGTCTCCTAGTTTTTTAATGAGAATGGGGTGAGAGACAGTGCTGAAGGCCTTCCTAAAGTCCAGAAAGACTATGTCTACCATGACACCTGCGTCCAAGGATTTTGTGACCTGGTCCTAGAAGGCCACCAGGTTGGTCTGACAGGACCTGCCTCTAATGAACCCGTGTTGGTTGCCCCTAAGCATGATCTCCCCTGCTGGCCCCTCGTGGACATGCGCCAGGGTAATTCTCTCAAAAAGCTTACCCAGGACCAAGGTAAGACGAACTGGCCTATAGTTTTCTGGGTCCTCCTTCCTCCCTTTTTTGAAAGTGGGAACCACGTTGGCCCTTTTTGAGTCCTCTGGCACAACACCAGAGCACCATGAGTGCTCGTAAAACCATGCCAGGGGTCCTGCAATGACCTCTTTTAGGTGACACTATTATGCAGTAACCTAATAATACTGTGCAGTAGCATATTAGCATTGTCTGTGCTGTGATGCACTACTGCACAGTATTTTTTGGCTACTGCAGTCAGTCTTATGTAGACATGCCCTGGAAAAATCACAAGTAACACAAAGAACATTTACCTAATGCCTTGATACTCTTCAATCAATTGGGTAAGACCTACAGGTTTCCCTTGCTTTATGTGGGTTCTGTATGTGCGAGTTTGCACTTATGCGATGACCCTTTTATACCACAAAGTCAGCTGCTTTGTCCGGTGCATTGTGCGAGTCATGTGCACCAAAATATAGTCTCCTGTGTGGAACTGCGCTCTTTGCTCGTTGTCTTTGACACGTGTTTCTGTAGTTGCCATCCCTATTATGATAGTGCCCTGTGCTTGTGTGTACTGTCTGCTGTTGGTGAGTAACAAAATTGTCTTGTAAAACTAGTAGAAATGGGTCTGGGAGCCAGTACAGTCAAGGTCTTGGAATGTATCCCTATTTGTTACACTGTAAAGTGAGTTCCCTTTATGCGAATTCGAGTTATGCGCCGTTTTCCAGGAACGCATGTACAGCATAAAGCCAGGTAAACCTGTACTGCCTTTTTAGGTGCTTTTGGAAGGAATACAGTTGGATGAACTCCCAGTCTTTAATCCAAAATTTTCACTTTAGACAGCTTCATACTACCTAAAAACATTTTTTTTTTGGCTTAATACTGAATTAGTTACAAATTCCAAATTGAGTGAGCTCAGCTCAACGGTTCAAGTCTGTGTGACTCAACCATTGGGCAAGTCTCCTCCCTTCCAGACCCACCAGTCTGGGACTTCAGATACTCCCCAAATCCATTGCAGGCATCCTACATGCAGGCCCCAAGTCCAAAGGCATTGGAGTTCAGATGCCCCCCTAGTCTTGCTTGCACCTAGCTGTAGAGGCAAAGATGAGACCTGTGTCATGGTCTGTATAGAGATGCTACCAAGTAGGTCACACTCCAGCCTCTGTGTGACCTGTTCTTCAGGAGGTTATGTCACCACTGGAAACCCCACCCAAAATAGAATCGTTTGCACAAAGACGGGACCGCATGCTATAGATAAAGGGTGCCATGTGCAATAGTGATATAAAAGGTCTGTGTGGGCAGAACTGTGAGTGGGTGTGTCTGTGTGTGCATGTCTCCATCTGGGTGTGCTTGTGACTGTTATGAGTATACCTGTGAACCAAGACTGAGAGAGAGAGCTAGAGATTACAGGGTGAGAGAGCTTCCATAAATGTGGTGTGTGAGTCTTTGAGCTGATCAAGGATCAGGAGTGTGGAGTTCCAGCCCGGTCGCCATGGACTGAGGAGACATCCTCCACCACTGGAACACTCCCAGGGATTGTGATAGGAAGAGGCTGGCTCCCCAGTATTTTCCCATTGGGTGTGCTTGGCACAACTGTAGCAGCCTCCCTACCCTCTAGAGTAAGTATCACCCCTCCCTCAAAGTTTAATCCTGAGTTGATTGAATTCCCGGTGCTTTGTCTCCTGCTTTTGGAACAGCACTGGAAGGTCCTGGCCTCTTCGGGAAACCAAGGTCCTACCTCAACGTTGGTTGAATAAAATTCACCCCCTCCCTCCTCTGGAATAAACTCCTTGTTTTGATTGTTTCCCTGGTGTTACTGTCCATAAGTGTTTTAACTCCTGGTGTTATTGTTTATAAGTGATTTTAACAACAATGGTATGTATATAAAGTTTCTTTATTAATAAACTGTCTTATTCGAGAACTCTAACACCTGTGGTCTTGTGGAATGATTATATAATTAGCCAATTGATCCCTCAATTAATTCTCTGATTCAATCTAATGGTGATTAGATACGGGAGCCCAGGTCGAAGCCGTCTTAGGGGAAAAGTTCCATTCCCTTTCGTTGACCGGACAATAAAGCTACTGTTTTGATATAGCGCTAATTGGACTCCTAATTAGTCTGATCTTCACATAGCCAAAAGGTCTCCCATGCTGAGAAAGATGTTAACAACAACAGATAGACTCTTCAGAGGCAAGCCCTCTAAAGAGAACAACGAGGAGGACAATGGTGAGGATGATGATAATGAATACGATGACGAGTGAAGGGACTAGAAAAACAGGAGGAGGATTTTGGAGGGGGAGGGGGAACTGAGGGAGTGTTTTATGAAATTGTGATGTTTTCAAGGGAACTGTGATGAGTGTGCAGGTGTGCGGTGTGAACTTTGTAATCAGAGTTTCATAGACATTATAGACATTAGGGGCTGGAAGGGACCTCATGAGATCATGAAGTCCAGCTCCACTGCCAGAGTCAGAAAGTCTGCAGGGAACAAAAGATCCCAGCATGATAAGCATCCAAACTAGGGGTGTACCGATAGAGATTTGGGGGGCTGATACCGATAGCCGATATTTAAGGAGGCATATTGACTGATACCAATCCGATATGCGATACAGCAGCCATCAGGTGGTAAGTCCGGTGAGGTGGAAGGGGAGGGGGGAGGGAAGGTGCATGGGGGGCACATCAATGCCCCCATGATGAGGGAGGGGGCAGAGGCAGGCACTTCCCAGCTGGGGTGGCGGGGCGTGGGACAGAGGCACAGCTCATGGGGTGGGGGAAGTTCCTGCTGCTACTTGCACCCTAGAAGGGCGGGGAGGGGTGTGTCCCCCCGGATCTGAATGGCATGGAAGAGGTGCAGCTATGGGGTGGAGCTGGAGCCAAAACCAGTGCTGCATGGGGCTTTTCTTGCTGGGGGCTGGGCTTGGAGTAAGCTCCTGCAGTGCTGGGAGGAGGCTGCAGCCACCCCAAATTTTGCCGCAGCTCTGCTCCCAGCCCTGTGCTGCCAACTGGCATAGCCACAGCTTTTCCCAGCACTTGGGTGGAAGTGGGGCATTCAGCTGGGGCTGCGCCAGGAGGTGGTGCTGGGAGGGGAGTGAAGCTGCGGCAAAGTTTGGGGTGGCTGCAGCCTCCTCCCAGCACTGCCGGAGCCTGCTCCGAGCCAAGCCCCTGGCAAGAAAAGCCACATGCAGCACCAGCTCTGACTCTGGCTCCGCCCCACAGCTGCAGCCCACTCCGCACCGTGCAGATCTGGGGGACACATGCCCTCCCCCCTGCCCTCCCGGGGTGCAAGCAGCAGTGGGAGCTTCCGCACCCCACGAGCCGTGCCTCTGTCCTGTGCCCCTGCCCGGCTGAGCATTGCCTGTTTCTGCCCCCTCCTTCACTGCAGGGGGCATTGACCTGCCCCCCCACATCCCTTCCCTCCCCCACTCCCCTTCCAACTTACCAGCTGGAGGCAGCTCTCCACACTGCCAGCTCTGGTCCATGCTGGGCTGCCGCTGTGCGCAACACAGGCATTTATCAGCCAAATTATCAGCCCCATTGGGCCAATATCCTATATAGACAATTTTCTTTATATTGGTATTGATCCGATATCAAAACAATGTATTGGTGCACCTCTAATCCAAATGCCTTTTGAATGAGTCCAGAGTAGGTGCTTGCACCACCTCTGGGGGGAGTCTGTCCCAGACCTTGGACACTCAGACTGTAAAGAAATTTTTCCTTATATCGAGTCTGAATTGGCCTTCCAGAAGTTTGTGGCCATTAGATCTTGTTATCCCTTGGGAAGCCCTGGTGAACAGCTGTCCTCTCAGATCCTGATGCACCTCTTTTATATATTTATAGGCAGCCACCAAGTACCCCTTGAGCCTTCTCTTTGCCAGGCTGAAGAGTTCTATGTCCCTCAGCCTTTCCTCATAAGGCTTGCTTTCTTGGCCTTTGATCATATGCATGGCTCTCCTCCAGACTCTCTCGAGCGTATCCACATCCCTCCTGAAGTGGAGGGCCCAAAACTGGATGTAGTACTCCAACTGCAGCCTCACCAAGGCCAAGTAAAGCAGGAGGATGATGCCCCTGGTTTTGCTTGAGATGCATTGGTGGATACAGGCCAGAGGTTGGTTTGCTTTGCCAGCTACAGCATTGCATTGGTAGCTCATGTGCATCTTGTGGTCAATCAAGACCCCCAAGTCTCTTTAGGTTGCAGTGCTAGTGAGCATAGCACCGCCGAGTCTATAAGTATGATGTTGTTTTTTTCTCTCAAGATGGAGTACCCTGAATTTCTCTATGTTGTATGCCATCAGGTTTTGGTCCGCTCACTTTGCAAGCGTATCCAGGTCAGCCTGTATCCCCAGTCTGTCCTCCAGCATGACCACCATCCCCCATAGTTTAGTGTCATCTGCAAACTTTGCCAGTCCACATCTGATGCCCAAATCCAGATCATTAATGAAGATATTGATGAGTACTGGCCAGAGCACTGAGCCATGGGGGACTCCACTGGTAACCTTGCACCACATTGATTTGTTTTCATCAACTAGTACCCTTTGGGTCCGATCCCAGAGCCAGTTTCTCAGCCTTCAGACTGTGAGATGGTCAAGGCCACAGTTCCCCAGTTTGGTCATGAGGACATCATGGGAAACCAAGTCAAAGGCTTTCCTGAAATCCAGATAAATGGCATCAAACTCGTCTCCCTTTTCCAGGTAATGTGTCACCTGGCCATAGAAGGAGATGAGGTAAGTCAGGCAAGACTTTCCAGTAATAAAACCATGTTGGCTGGCATTCAGTAGGTTGCCTTCCGTTAGCCTGTTGCAGATGAATCCCTTGATAATTTTCTCCAACATCTTACCAGGGATGGACGTCAGATTGATTGTTACCTGGATCTTCCTTCCTCCCTTTCTTAAAGACTGGGACCACGCTGGCTCTTTTCCAGTTTTGTGGTACATCACCCAAGTGCCAGGAGCTTTCAAATATCTTGGCCATAGGGCATGCGATGATGTTCACCAGCCCTTTTAAGACTCTTGGGTGCAATCTATCTGGGCCTATGGACTTACGGATGTCAAGCCTCTCGAGGTGTCAAGTTCTCTCTCTACATCAATTGTGGGCCCATCTCCTGAGCCCTGGATGCTTTGCATCCTGTCTGACTGCGTGACCCCCTTGGGCAGGTGGAAAACTGATGCAAAGTAATCATTCAGGAGATTGGGTTTTTCTTGGGTATCAGACATCAGCTGCCCCATTTGATCTTGCAGGGGGCTTTTGTTGCTTTTGTTCTTCCTCCGACTTCCCACATATCTGAAAAAATGAAAAATGACTTTTTGTTATCTTTGATTCCAGTAGCTAGCCTGAGTTCAGTTACTGCTTTGGCTTTTCTGGACCGCTCCCTACAGGTATGGCCTAGTGCTGAGTAGTCTTCCTTGGTGATGATTCCTGTTTTCCATCTGGTGTAGGCTTCTCTTTTAAGTTTCAGGAGATCCAGAAGTTCCCTGTTAAGCCAAGGGGCCTTCCCTGATCTATGACTGCATTTCCTGTGGGACGGGATGGACTTCCCTGTGCTTTGAGGATTGAGTTCTTTAGGAACAACCATTTCTCATGGGCTCCCCTTCCTAAGAGGTTATACTCCCTTAGTGCCTAATTGACCAGTTTCCTGAGTTTGTGAAAGTCAGCCTTCCCAAAGTTGAGGATTTCTGTTTTACTGAGGGATTTGTCCACCCTGTGGTGGACAAAGAAAGTTTTCCCTCAATCCTCAAATCACTCACCAGATCATTCCCTTTCGCCAGAACCAAATCCAGCAGTGCCTTTCCCTTAGTTGGCCCATAGACCATCAGGTACAGGTCATCTATGCAGGTAAGAAAGTTACGCGACTGGTCAGACTTGGCTGGTCAGACATGTGCTCTTCCCACAAGATGTCTGGGAGGTTGAAGTCTCCCATGATGATCATATATCGGGAGTGTGCAGCCTTGACCAGTTCCCTATTGAATTTGAGATCCAGTTCGTCTTCTTGGTTAGGAGGTCTGTAATAGACTCCTATGAGTACATCCCCTTCCCCATGCTACCCCTGTATTTTAACCCAGAGGGTCTCAAAATGCCCTCCATGGTTAATGAACTCAGTTTGAAGGGAAGTGTACTGCTCCTTGATGTAGACAGCTACACCCCCACCACTCTTCCCAATACAATCTCTCCTGTAGAGGGTATAGCTTTCTATACCTACTGACCAATCATAGGAGGAGTCCCACCAGGTCTCCATTATCCCTAACAGGTCAAAATCTTTATTGGTCAGGAGAAGGGCCAGCTCCTCTTGCTTGTTACCCAAGCTCCTGGCATTTGTGTACAGGCAGTTGAGTCTGCCATGGGAAGCCCTAGGCTTCCTTATGTGATGGGACATGAACTTTCCTTGGGCTTTCATCAGAGTGCATTCCCTTGGGCTACCTAAGCTTTTACTACTGTGATTGGCATGACCTGGGCTAGAACTGTTGACTGACAACCTGTCCCCCAGCAATCTTATTTTAAAGCCTTGTCAAGTAGGTCAGCCATTCTGGCAAAGAAGAGCTTCTTCCCTTTCCAGGTGAGATGGAGGCCATCCCCTCCCAACAGTCTGCTACTGCTCTCAATGAAGCGTGGAGTGTGGTCAAAAAAGCCAAACATCACTGGAGTCTTCTGAGCACCTCACTGATGCACCTGTCCCTCCAAATCCCATGACCTGTGACTGGGAGGATCAAGGAAAAAACTACCTGAGCTCCCAGACCCTTGAGCCCAGCCCTCAGAGCCCTGTAGTCATGCATGACCCATCAAGGATTGCTCCGAGCCATGTCATTTATGCCTATGTGACTGATTAGTATGGGTGGTCCAAGGGCCGGATGAGTTTGTGGATCCTCTCAGTCACATCACAGACACAAGCCCCAGGGAGGCAACAAACCCCATGGGCTATGGGGTCAGGGCAACAGATGACACCCTCTGTCCCCCTCAGGAGGGAATTGCCCACCACAATTACTCGGCGTCTTCCTCTGGGCGCAGTTGCTGGTGGCCCTCCTTCCTCACATGCTTGGACCGGAAGTTCAGCTGGCTCAGCTAATATGAGGGGTTCAAAAAGGTTGTGCACTCCAGGGGAATGGTCACCCTGGTGGAGTGCCTTGTAGGGCTGGAGACTACCTCTGTCCAGGCAACCCCTGGCTGGACTTCATGGCAGCTTCTTATTTCTGCCAAGGCATCGTCAGCCATCAGGTGGAGTGTGTAGAAGTAGGTGTCAGGTTCCTGCTCGGCATCTCTAAGAGCTCACAGCCATCGCACCACTGCCTGAAGTTCCCTAATCTGGCACTCCAGGGCCTCCACTGTTGAGCACATCCCACAAAGGGAGATGTCAGTGCTCCCAGATCCAGCTGCCTGCATCTGTGCCAGGCAGTCTCCACAGGAAGCCAGGGACTCCGTCTGAGTGGAGGCGAGGGCCATGGGTCCCACCCAGGTTGGGTCAAGGACCGCAGGCTTTGTTTGGGTAGAGGCTGGAACCATGGGCACCATATGGGTGGAGACCCTGGTGGTACCACAGCAGGGGGTCCAGGTGCAGGGGGGAGCTTCAGGGTGCGACATGTCCCACCCACCATGGTCCTCATAGTAATCTGAGCTACTACTACACAGACCCTTCCCTTCAGGCTCCCCACCTGGAGCCTTGTGCCCCTCCTGTCTGACCTCCTGCATGAACTCCTGTGCTAACTCATGCACCGGCCCTAGAGGCATGCCTGTTTGCATGCTCTGTTCATGAGGCTCCAGTTGCATGACTCCCTGGGGGGCTGGGCGAAGTAGGAGGTGGGGGAGGCATGTCCCAGCTGCCAGTGGGAGGGTTCGGGATTGAGAGAGTGGTTGGGTGTAAAAAAGGCAAGAAAGGTTTATTGATCTAACAAATACACAACTACACGTAGTATAACAATACAACAATGACAGACAATAAAATTCTAAGTCGGCAACTTATCAGCAGTCCTCTTTGATGCCTGGTATACGACAAGCCTCTCAAAATTCAGTGAAGTCAGGCATCTGCGATCTGCACTGTCCAACGGGTACCGGGAAGGACCCTGGTATTCAGCCTTCGGGCTCCTCAAGAACCACCGGCCCACCGAATCCAGGTCAGCAGCTCCTCCTTACAATGATAACTTCCTCTACTACACTGCGTGTCCCTTCTGTCGATTCCTGGATGTACTAGCAATTTTATAACTTCTGAGCTACGCTGTTGGCTTACAGCCACTCACAATATTCATGCTGCAAACTTTCCTTATATGACTAACCAATAGCAGTACAAGCCTTTGCGTTTTCCTTACATGATAAATTTCAGCTGCGCCATCGCTCACAAGGCTGGCCTTAACCAGTTTTTAAACCTTTAACTAAACTCTTAGCTATAGCATACATTTGACAATGCATGAACAAACCATAGGAAACACCTGGTCTGAACATCACAAAGCATTCAACAAGCGCCTTACCACACAAACATCACTTTCAGCTATTACATGGGGGGCTGGGCGAAGTAGGGGGGGGGAGGCATGACCCTTCTCAGCTCCTCTCAGCTGCCCCATAGCTATGCTAATTCCCTCCCACCATGGGCCTCACCTGCTTCCCGGCTGCACTGGGATTTGGGGTCAGGGTCCACTGGGGTTATCTTGGGGGACTGGGGTCCTGGGGCTTATGGGGGCGCAACAGGCTTCTGCCCATGTGTTTCGCACTGGAGCCAGGGACAAACTGTGGCATCAGCCATTGGCAGGCCCTTTTAAAGTCTGCACATGTGCAGTAGGGCCCGTCAAAGGTGCCGCACCTCTCTCATGACTTGGGGGTCCTTGCCTCACTGGAAAAGGGGACAGGTGAGTGCTCCCTCCTTCCCCTGTCTCATGCACCGGGCAGCACCAGTCATGTGGCTCCCTGGGGGGCTGGGCCAAGTAGGAGCCGGGGGGCAGGGCATGGCCCTCCTTGGCTCCTCTCAGCTGCCCCACAGCTGTGCTAATTTCCTCCCACCACAGGCCCCACCTACCTCCCAGCTACGCTGGGGTTTGGGGTCGGGATCCACTGGGGTCCTCTTGAAGGTCTGGGGGTCCCAGGGCTCACTGGGGTGCATTGGGCTTCTGCAGTAAAATAGTTTAGACTGAAAGTAGTTTAACTGTTAAAGTATATTTTTTGGCCTGCCAAGTGAACCACAGTGGTCATATGACATGTTGTGAGAGGTGCAGTTTTATATATAAATTAATATTTTTGCCAAAAAATCCCCAGCAAATGACCTTTCATGGGCTAAACATATGGTTGAGAAATTAGTCCAAGTTTATACTGACAGTGATGTAGAAGATCCCAAGATTCACCACTATACCACAGCAAGAGAGAGTGGTGACTGAGCAGTTAAGATGTCTTGCTGTGGCACCAAAGGAATGAGCTTGAGCCTTGCTTCAGATTCACAGGGAGAAAGCTCCCAACTGAACCAGCAGTAAATGGTCATCTGGTCATCTTGGCTAGGGAAATTGAATGCAGCTGGATGTGATGTTAGCCACATCCCTCCCTCGTGTCCCACTGCTTACAAAGGTGGTCATGCCTTAACCATGCTATCCTGATGGGTTACTTTGCTTGGGCAGAACTTCAGGCTTGATTATGGCAGCAGGTCAGGATATATATAATAGCAACCTCGAATTCATCAGACCTTGTAAAAGAGGTTTGAGGCATAAAACAGAACCTAGGAATATAACCACACAGTAGAAGAGATCTGATGGTGAGTCTTGGCAGATGTTCTATACATGGTAGTTAATAGGCCTCAAACTGGGCCTGGGGATGTCCTGGGCTAATGTGGATAATCAGCTTATTGTCAGCATGGGCCCAGGGCAGCCTTGCTGTCCAGGAAGCAGCAGCTCCCCGTCCAACCCCCAGGATTGGGCTGAGGGCAGCCCTGGGTCCTACAGTGGCATGGTTGGGATCTGAGGAACGTTATGCCCCATCCCAGAAATCATGTGTCTTCCCCTGCATGTCTGACAGGACAGAATGCTTGATTATATTAGCATCTGCAAGAAGCCAATGATCTAGTGATAGTTTTTCTTAGCATGGTTGCTATTGAAATTTCACACACAACTGCCATACATAAAGTGTGATGCTTTATGCATTGAATAAAAGCATGAGTTCACACATCAGAAATTAGACTTGAGGTATATTTGCTCAAAGCCCACAGTAGGCTTGAATCTGATGTAGACAAGATACAGCTGGTCACAGACTTTGCAGCAGCACACAAAAATAGTCTGAGGAGATTTGTGGAGATGATCATTCTATACACTTAAATTAATGACCGAACTTGTTCTGGTATTAAAGTGCCAAAGTGTGGAATCAGGGGAGGAAAGTAGTAGCAAATGCATATACGAAATGTTATAGGAACAATCTTTATTGCATGTTCAGAGAAAGGAGTGATGTTCATTTCCTGATACCTAAGAAAAACAGAGAAGTTGTATGCATATGGGGAGAATAAGAGAAGCCTTTGCAAGCATGCAAATAAGTTTACCCTTGTTGGATGAATATAACGTGCGCTACCTTAAGAGAGCACAAGTGTTGTTTGAATTTACTTTGATCAAAATGCCAGGAGAGCAAAAAAGTCATTATTAGCATATCAGTCAATCCATGGCATTTTTGCAACAGAAACCTCAGAAGGCATAAAGACTCTGTACTCTATAATGAGAACCTTGAAAACAATTTAATCTTAAATGGCCAGAATTGGTATACTTCAAACACAAAGCTGCAGAAACAAAAGAGAAATGAAGACTCTGCCACAGACATACACAATTGTCCCAATTAAAAAATGAAAAACATAGGAAAGCCTGGTTTTCAGGAAACATGGCAGCGTTTGCATGAAGAAAGCCCATTGTCTCCCTGGCCTGAGATCACTTCTCAGGAAATCTACAGCAGCTGTTCCCAACCCTGGGGTCATGACCCCATTTGGGGTTGCAAGAATAAAAAATGGGGTCACAAAAATGCTTTACAGAAGTGGTTGTCAAGCGGCAGTACGCATACCCCTAGGGCTACTTAAAAGGGTTATAGGGGGTACAACGCACAACACAGCCACATGGAGAGCAACCGGGTCCAGCTGGTAAGTCTGTTGTGGGGGAAGGGGCGTAGGGGAGGGAGTGGGGCTGGAGCAGGGGCAGGGCCAGGGCCAGGGGCTGCCTAGCCGGGGCGGGGTGCAGGACTGAGCCACACAGGGGAGGCATGGGGGGGGGGCATGTGCCCCCATATCTGGACATGGGGTGGGGTGGGCTGTGGCCAGGGCAGCGTTGGGCTCTTCCCAGAAGGGGGCTGGGCTGGGCTGCACTCAGGGCAGATGGTGGTGGCACTGGGAGCAGAGTTGAGCAGCTATGGCGAATTCTGGAGTGGCTGCAACCCCTCCCGTAGCCCCCTCCCAGTGCCACCACCTGGCCCAGCCCCCGCTGGGAAGAGCCTGATGCAGCCCCAGCACCAGTCTGCCCTGCCCCACGCACAGAGCAACCGGTGGAAGTGGCTGTGGAAAGGAGGAGGAGGGGGCTACAGGAGGCACAGAGGGAGGCAGCTGTCGGAACTGTGGGGGGATGTGGCTGTGGAACAGGGGCCGGGGCTTTCCAGGAGCATCTCCCCAGAGCACTTCTTTCCTCCCCTCCACAGTGCTTGGAGCCTGCCACGGCTCCTGGTGTCAGTGCAGCCAAAGGAACACCTGGATCCCCACTCCGGATGTTCTGCCTGCTGTCACCCCTGTCCTGCCCCTGGGCCTGGTAGGGAGAGTGCTGCGAGGGCCAGAGCAGAGCGGAGCACCACTGCAGGCAGAGAGGTGCAGGCACTTATGTCCCCACAGGAATCAGTGGCCACATGCTCCACAGGACACTCAGCAGCTCCGGCTCAGAACCAGCACAGGACTGGGCTGGAGGAGCCTAGGCAAGGGGGCAGGAGGGTGGAGGTGCAAGGTCCATGTGGTCTATCAGGGGCAGGACAGGGAAGCAGCCCCTTGCTGGGGCTGGAGCTGGCAGTGCTCGAGACCCAGCTCCTCAACAGCCCCCATGTTCCACCTGGAGGAGCTGAGTGGAGGCAAGGCAGTAGCAGAGTCCGCCCTCTGGCCTGGCCCACTCTAGATGCCCGGCCCTGGCCCAACTCACAGGGCTGCCCTGTGGCTCCACAGGTTACTCGCTCCTCCCAAGGTGTGTGCAGCATTGGGAGCTGCCCCTCCTCCCGTACCCCCCCCCGCCCCCCCGGATGAGCTGCCTGCAGGCCTGTCCTGTGCTCTGCCTCAGCTGAAAAGCACCTGTCCCTGCTCCTGCCCCAGCTCCACTTCCTCCCTCACTGCAGGGGTCTATGGGAGTGGAGCTATGGGGGCAGGGCCTGCAGCCACTCCAGAATTTGTCATAGCTCCCCAGCACCCTCTCAATGGCACTACCACCCTCCCTGAGTGAAGCCCGGCCCAGCCCCACACCGGGAAGAGCCCAGAGCTAGCCACAGCCCGCAGCAGGAGCCCACCCACACCCTGCACACAGATCTGGAGGCATATGCCTCCCATGCCATCCTGTGGGTCTGCATAGTGGCAGGAATCACCTCCTCCTGCGCAGCTCAGTCCCTGTAGGGGCACACACCCCCTATGCCCTCCCAGGGTGCACGCAGGGTTGGGAGCCACCCCCACCCCCTCCTCACACTCCCTGGACAAGCCCCTCATGACTCCATCCCATGGCCTGCCCCAGATGTGCAGTGCCTGCCCCTGCCCAACTCCCTCCCTCACCATGGGGGCCTTGATCTGTCCCCTCTCTTAAAAACAAGAAAAAATATAAAGGGGTACATGAGCTGAAACTTTGAGACAGAAGGGGTACACTTGTTAAAAGAGGTTGAAAACCCCTGCTCTACAGTGTCAACCAGTTATGCTAAATATGGCTCTTGTTTATGAATATGCAACAATTAAAATTACTTTAAATGTTTTAAATGAAAAATATAAAGACTATAAACCTTGTAATGCCATATTTATGACTTGCCGATCTTGTCTGCATCATTTTGGGGTCGCTAAAAATTCCGATGTTTAAATGGGGTCATGCTGAGGAAAAAGTTGGGAAGTGCTGCTTTATGGAGCATGGTGCTGGAGGGAAAAGAACATCATTTTTCATTAACACACAATATGGTAATCTTTAAGTCTGTTTATGAGCTTTACCTTAAATCTAAACAGGCTTGAACTTTCATTAAACCTTTTTTTTTCTGAACTGGTTAATGACAACAGCCAGTGGGAAAAAAATGTAGATGAAAGATTAAAGTCAGATCTGCTCAGAATCCTGAAATCCTAACCAAAAGAACTTTCAGGGTGCAATAGAAGATAATAAGAATTATACAATAGCGCCTAGATTTCCAAAGTGAAATCAGAGCTCAAATACAAAAGTTCAATTTCTTTTTTTTATTTATTTTTGTTTCAAGGTCCAAATCAGTTCCAGATTGGGCAAAGCCAAATAGTCAAGTTTCAAATCTGTGTGGCTGTGTTATTGCATTCTCTGGGCAAGTCTACACGAGATGTTTACTGCAGATTTGCCTAATTATATCTGCAGTAAATGTCTCAGCGTCTGTGTGTGGCCCTATAAAGCTGCAGGTAACTAACAAACTCCACAGCAGGGTAGTGCTTGTAAACAAAAGTACTGTCTTGCTGCAGAGTTTTTTATGCCACAGCACTGCACATGTAGAGGCTGCCACAGCTGGCTGGGTCATGAAAATGCTTCAGTGCGGGGGCTGCCTGCAAACAATAAACTCCTGGGCAATAAGTACCAGAGTTTATTGCTTTGAATTAATTGCACCATTCCAGTGAATGAGCCCATCTGTTGCCTCCTCTCTCAGCTTGGCACAGATGATTAGTGTACCCCTGCCCACCCTCCACTTACCTGGCTGGGGAAATACCATAACCAAGGGCAGAGAGGTCCAGCAAACTGCCTGAGGCAAACCTGTCGGAGGCAGGCAGAAATAATCAGCCACCTATTCTGGGAGTGCCCATATGCCAGAAAGTTGTGGAAGAAAGTATGCTCATTCCTCCTGGTGATGACAGGTTTCAGAACCCTGACTGTGGTATATGTAATGTACTTTTAATGGGTCAGCAGTGGGATGACCCAGTCTCTCCCCCTGATGCCCTGTGGGTGTGGTTTGTGGTAGGTTGTTGTTGCTCTCCCTGCAAGCTGTGAGCATGGGAGCTGCTGAATCCTGTCCCTAATAAAGTTAAAGCTGTTTACCACCCCAGCGGTCCCTCCTGATTGCTGGCTTGAGGACAGAACCCCAAAGGCATGGAGGTCTGAGTGAGTACCCCATCCCTGGAACCCAATGGAATAGAGCAAACATTATAATGACCAGAGAAGCCAGAAGTGGTCCTCTATGGGCACTTGACCAAACGGCAAGGGACCCCAACAGCCTGCTTTAACCAGTTCATCCCCTGCTTCAGGTATGCCCAGTAGAAGGCCAGGAACCTGCTCACCAACAGGCACTCAGACCCCAAAGTCAAGGACTGTATTAAAATGGGGCTGAGTGAAATGTTCTGGCACTACAGGAAAACAGAAGAGGATGATGGGAAAGAGATGGCAGACCTCATATGAAGGAGAGGGGACTGGCATAGACTTTTCAGAGGCAAACCTTCCAAGGAGAACAGTGAAGAGGACAACAGCAAGGATAGTGATGATGATGATGACAAATACAACAATGATGAAATGGAATGGTGATGGGTGTGCAGGCATATGGATGCCTAGTGCTAACTTTGTAATGGGACTAAAATAGTTTAACTTTCAAAGTGTGTTTTGGTCTGTCAAGTGAACCACAGTGGTCACTTGATGGGTTGTTAGAGGTACAGTTCTATATATATTTGCAAAACAAATAATTATTTGCAGAAATATTTTCTTATATGCAGGTAAAAGAGCAAATATATGCATGTTGTAGTATTTATGATAAAATTTCCTTGTGTCTGCTATGGCTTATGTAATATTCTAGAGCACATAGTTGCTATTATATCATGCACATTCCCATCAGAATATCTGTACTGGATAACTGTTGCCATCACCTTTGTCTGTCTATTTTTTTCTGACCCCCTACCCCTGTTTATTTTTTTTCTAGGTCTTTCAGTTGTTGCTGTCATCATCACTTTTTTCTCTTATCAACATCATCATTGTTTTACTCTCTTTAGAGGTCCCACCCCTGACCAGTCTGTTCCAGTCCATTCTCTTCCAGATGATGCCTGCCATCTTCTCCCTGACATGTCATCTTCTACCGCTTTCTTGTAGTAGCCTTGCATCTCACTCAGTCCTGTTTTGATATAGATATCTATTGTGAATTCTGTTAACCCATATATGAGCAGGTTCCTGGCCTTCCACAAGGCATTTCTAAAGCAGGAAATGAATTAGTTGAAGCATGTCTTTGCAGTCCCTTTCTGCTTGAATAGCACTGCTTCTCTTGTTTAGGATTGTGATCCCCGTCACCATCTTGAGGAATATAAACACTTCCCTACACACCCCTTTGGCAAAAGGACAGTATCACAGGAGATGGTCAATTGTCCCTCCAAGGGCAGATTTCCCGGGGGCAATATGGTTGGTTTCTCTGCTCCTCTGTGTAACTTCGTGTCCATACCAGGAGCGCATTGTGACCTACTTGCCAGTTCATGTCTGTGCTCTTTCTGCAGGTCCTTGTGGAAGATCCTTTCCTACGTGGCCTGGCAGTTGTCTTCAGGGAGTAGACCCACGGTTGACATCACATCCCATTTCCTCACCACCTCCTGGATTTTGTGGTGGTTCATTAGGGTCATCAGGCCTTCATTCTGTAGTTTGTACTTACTGCAGAACTGCTCCAGGGTTCCATAGAACCACGGCAGCTCCCAGGTAGCTAAATTCATGTGCAGAGGTATGCATAACCCTCAACGTCGTAGTATGTGACCTACAAAATACTTCACAAAGCAGGCTGTTTTAGCCACTGCCCCGATTGCCAGCTCAAAGATCTGGCTCATGTATTTGGCCCAGAGGAAAAGCAGAATGTCCAACATTCCTCAGTCCCCTATCCATTTCATCTTATATAAGGTTTTCCTCTTCACTCTCTCCCATCTGGAGCCCCAAAAGAAGATGAATATGGCCCTTTTATAATCCAGTTTCCCATACAACTTTTTTTTGGTTCTTTCTTTCCTTAGGTTCTGTCCACAAACATCAGGACCCATTTCTCTTTCTTCCAGACTTTATTTGCTTCTTCCTTCCTTCTCTGTTCCTGGTTCTCCAGGGGTACATTTTCACCCCTCATAGGCCTAGCTTTAACAAATGTTTGACAGACCACTCTGTCTTAAAAGGGGAAGAGGAGAGGAAAGATCTAGATGGAATTTGGATTTTTTTTTGTAAATAAATCAATTTTTAAAAAACCTTCATCATTTGTACTATAGTACATATAAATAAATGCCAAAGTGCTGCTTAAAAGTGGCTTTATGGAGTACCTGTACTATAACTTGCAGCAGTTACAAATGAAAGGTAACAGGCATGTCTACACATGCTATTAGTACACAGCAATAAACTCTGGTGCATATCACACTGGAGTTTATTGTTCTGGGGTGCTGTGTTTACACATGTGCCTAGGACCATAGCACATTGAGCCAGGTCAGAAGAGCCCCAGTGGATCATCCTGCCAGCCAGGGGCTACTCTGACCCAGCTCAACATGCTGCAAAGGGGCTGGCTGGGGCACAAGGGTGCTCCAGTATGGGGCAAGCTGGCAGGCAGCCCCTGCACAGTTGTAGTGGATGGGTCGGTATCGACCTGGAAGTGTGTGGGCAGTGGGATCCTGCAGGGCTTGGTCCTTGGACCGATACTCTTCAATATCTTCATCAGCGACTTGGACGAGGGAGTGAAGTGTACTCTGTCCAAGTTTGCAAATGACACAAAACTGTGGGGAGAAGTGGACCCACCAGAGGGCAGGGAACAACTACAAGTAGACCTGGACAGGTTGGACATATGGCCAGAAAACAACAGAATGCAATTCAACAAGGAGAAATGCAAAGTGCTGCACCTAGGGAGGAAAAATGTCCAGCACACCTAGTGCCTAGGAAATGACCTGCTTGGTGGAACAGAAGCGGAAAGGGATCTTGGAGTCCTAGTGGACTCCAAGATGAACATGAGTCGGCAGTGTGACGAAGCCATCAGAAAAGCTAATGGCACTTTATCGTGCATCAGCAGATGCATGACGAATAGATCCAAGGAGGTGATACTTCCCCTCTATCGGGCGCTGGTCAGACCGCAGTTGGAATACTGCGTGCAGTTTTGGGCGCCACACTTCAAGAGGGATGTGGATAACCTGGAGAGGGTCCAGAGAAGGGCCACTCGTATGGTTAAGGGCTTGCAGGCCAAGCCCTATGAGGAGAGACTGGGGCACCTGGACCTCTTCAGCCTCCGCAAAAGAAGGTTGAGAGGTGACCTTGTGGCTGCCTATAAGTTCATCACGGGGGCACAGAAGGGAATTGGTGAGGTTTTATTCACCAAGGCACCCCCGGGGGTTACAAGAAATAATGGCCACAAGCTAGCAGAGAGCAGATTTAGACTGGACATTAGGAAGAAATTCTTCACAGTTAGAGTGGCCAAGGTCTGGAATGGGCTCCCAAGGGAGGTGGTGCTCTCCCCTACCCTGGGGGTCTTCAAGAGGAGGTTAGATAAGCATCTAGCTGGGGTCATCTAGACCCAGCACTCTTTCCTGCCTATGCAGGGGGTCGGACTCGATGATCTATTGAGGTCTCTTCCGACCCTAGCATCTATGAAACCTATGAAGCACCCTCGTGCCCCAGCCAGCTGGGGCAGCATCTAAACATTCAGTGCTGTGGCATAAAAAAACTCTGCAGAACGATAGTACTTGTATTTACAAGTACTACCCTGCTGCAGAATTTATTAGTTTCCTCCAGAGTCATAGGACCACACATTTAGAAGCCAAGAGGTTTACTGCAGAGCTAATTAGTCTACTCAACAGTAAACACTTCATGTAGATGCACTCAACATGTATCAATTCTAGATGAAGTACATGCATGGTTATTATATACAAATTATCATAGTCATGTTTAAAGTCAAGGTTATTGTTTCCAAGTTTGTTCCTCACTTCCACGAGCTCAGGGAGAGTGTGGTTTGACAGTAAAGAGGGGCAAGGGGCTGCTAGGGGAAACAGTTGGGGGGAAGCAGAGAGAAAAGGGAGTACCTCACCCTCCAGATTTCTTTTCCCGTCACCCTCCAGATTTCTTTTCCCTGCTGTTGCAGTGGAAGGGGGACAAATTCAAGGCAAACTTCCAATAATTAGATTCTATAACTAAACAATTATAACTATTTTATATATTTTACATCTATAGAATCTATTTTGGGGGGGAGGGGGGCGTTGTCTTATAATCTTCTATTTGACTAAATAAGGTTTTATGCCAGTTTCTACTAGCGGAAATATAATTAACGATTTGCCCAAGATTACATATGAAGTCTGTGTCAGAGCTCCGGACTGAGCCCAGATCTCCCAAAATTTACAAAAACATCCTCTTCCTCTATAAAATGTAATAAAGTGTATTTCTATTTAGACTCTAGCCTATATAGGGTGTCCTCTTTCCAGAAACGGCTACTGATATTTCTAGACCCTAAACACTAAGAAGAGAAAGGAATTTATTAGAGATGAACCAGGGAGTTCTCCTAAGACTAACAAGATGGAACTGAGATAAGGAAAGTGCTGCAGGAAAAACACAAAAATATCTTTTTTTAAGTGAGATCCATTTGTCAAAAAATCTCTCAAGGACAGCCCCACTATTTTGGTCATTAAAATTGAGACTGGACACAAAAATCATTACAAGCATATAATGGCCCTGGGGTATGAATCAAATGTTTTTTTGTAATGCTATGACCGTGTGAGGAAAAACTATTTTTCAGTCCATATATTTTTCCATTGTGTTCCCAGTTCAAATTACTGGGGATAGGGGAACCTGAAAATATTGCCTTAATATATCCGCAGCTCTAGGTATTTTCTGGTAAAAGTGAAACTCTAACATCATCTTACATTTATGCAGCAGCTTTCATACCAAAGTATCCCCAAACATTTTATAAACAGTATAGAGCAAAATCAATTCACTCAGCCACTGAAATGTAGATACCTCTGAGGCAAAGCTCAGGTGATTATGTAGTTTTTAATGTCTATCATTTAAATATGTTTAAAATTCTTATTCAAAAACACACCTAAAGGGAAAAGTAAATGGAACTTCTTTAGGGATAGGATTAGGGATGCAGAATTGTGGAAAACAACTTCAAACACGTCTGCAACACCACATACCGCATGTTCAGCTGTTCTCTGCATTGCAAGGGAGCAGGTGGGGATGGGGGTGACCCCTTGATATCCAGGGGTCAAAAAAATCCTACGCCATAGAAAAGCAGAATGGTGCATGCAGGGGCAGTGCACACCACTGAAAACCAGAGCCTGGCTGGCCGAAGCCACACTCTAGCTACTGGCCAGGCTCTGAGCAGCAGGATCATCACTACTGCAGCCCCAGGAGCCCCCAGAATCCCAGGTAAGGCTGTTGGGGCAGCCCAGTGCTGGCCCCAGTCTCCCCTATCCCACCCAGGGCAACCTGCCATGCACCAGAGGGCATGTGGCACAGGCATTCCCTGTGGACAACTAGCAGTGGCACAAGGTACACTGCTGCTAATTGTCCCCAGGGAACCAAACATCCACATTCGTGTGAACACGGCCTATTTGCTTAAAATTAAAATATAAGATTTAGTCCTAGGAATGGGCAAACAGTTGGAATAGTGTAACATGGATTAGTGATGAGTGTGCTATATTCATGGTGGCAAAACAGCCGTAAAAATAATAGTAGTATTGATAATAGAAAGTAATAAAGTAATAGAATGACAAGAGAACCGACCTCATAAGAATATAAGAGCATAAGAAGTGCCATACTAAATTAGACCAACAGTTCATCTAGCCCAGTGGTTCTCAACCTGCTTAGGCTCAAGGCACCCCTAAATATACTTAAGGCATCCCTCATTAGGCTCAAGGCACTATTCAGAAATGTCAACTCTTAGTTGTCATTCATGTTTGACTGCAGAAAAATAACAGCATGATTCTTTTGTTGCAAAGAATGCAGAAGGACTACAACCGTTTTTAACACTATGTATTCCTATTTGAAATCTCTATGGGGGTATCTACACATGTACTTGACTGTGAAGTTCACTAATTAGCTCTGCAGTGAAGCATCACCGTCTACACATTCAATGCTATTAGGCCACAGTAAATTAATTACCTCTGCTGTCGGATAGTACTGCCTGGCATAAGTACTACCTTATGGCGGAGTTATTTAGTGCACTGAAAAGCACATGTAGATGCTTTGTTGTTTTCTGATTTCTCTAAATGTACCAATACCCTCCCACTCTGTCCCAGGTTAGGGTTAGAGTACTTTGAGTATAAACCAGGATGACCCAGGAGGTACAGATGAATTCAAGCACTTGCAATTATTCCTTTTGAGATTCTGTGACCAGTTGGTTACAATGATCAGACTAGTTTGATTTCCCAAAACAAGTACCACCTCTCCTGAGAGAGCACTCCTTTTTAAACCAGCCAGGGCTTTTTTGATCTCCTGTAATCTTGGGCCTTTTTCTGTCCTGGTATTACCTCTTAAAATCTTTAGCAGTCTGCTAAGTGCAGGAAAAGCCTGACTGGGCAGCCGGGGCAACTCAAGGAACCTAAGGGCTCAAGCCAAGGGTAGGGGAAAGCTGAGGAGGAGTTTTACTCAAGCACTACCCATTCCACCCCCTTCCCTGCCAGCAGCGCACAACTGGCCACTGGTTGAGTGGCTGAGTGCAGTGGTGTGCACGTGCCCAGGTGCCCAGCTGTCATACTAGCCAGAGGTGCCAGCCACCCAATAAGCCAGTTGGGACAGCAAGTGAGGCCAGCATGAATCCCCCAAGCTAGCATAACAGCTTGGGGATACTAGGGAGGTAGCAGCTGGGCAGCGGGCACGCAAGCAAGTAGCAGGACCTCATTATTTAATTAACCTCCCTTATTCTCATCTGGTGCCTATGAGAAAACCCTGACTGTAGGCAGCTGCTGGGGCTCAGGGAACCAGAGGGCTCAAGCGAAGTGGGGAAGAAGCCAGTGGGGGCATCACTTAGGCAGCACCAATTCCCTTTCTTCCCCACCAGCAGTGCACACCTGGTCACTGGCTGAGAATGCTTGTCCACCTGCCTAGCTCCCATGCTGTCCAGAGGAGCCAGCCAGCTGCTGGGGCTGGGGACAGTGGGACAGTGAGCGAGGCCAGCATGAATCCCACCTCCACGCCAGCAGGACAGCCAAGGGAGTTTGCAGCAAAAAGACAAGAAGCCATTGTTTAATTAATAGTGTTCCGCATTCTCAGTTTTTACCAATTTTTCACTAATAAATTTCCTGATTTTTTTAAAGCCATTTGGTTGTTACTAATTGCACCCGTTTTTCAGTTCAAATGGCCCATTCCCCACTTGTGCCAGTTAACAGGGATTTGAACTGAAAAATGGGTGGTGCTGGTGAACTAAAAGTGCCGCTGTGCCAGTTACCCGAGACACAGGTTTCTGGCTGGACGTAGGGGTGGGGTGACAGTGGCTGCACGGGAGTTGGGGGAGGGTGGCTGGAGCCGCTGCCTAACAAGAAATCTGACCAACCATTGTGTTTAATTTTCAGGTTTTGTTTTTTTTTTATATTATTTTTTCATGAAAAACATGGTTAGAGAGAAGGTTAGTGAACTTAGGACTACCTGCAAGAGAAGGTTGAGAGGCGACCTTGTGGCTGCCTATAAATTCATCACGGGGGCACAGAAGGGAATTGGTGAGGTTTTATTCACCAAGGCGCCCCCGGGGGTTACAAGAAATAATGGCCACAAGCTAGCAGAGAGCAGATTTAGACTGGACATTAGGAAGAACTTCTTCACAGTTCGAGTGGCCAGGGTCTGGAACGGGCTCCCAAGGGAGGTGGTGATCTCCCCTACCCTGGGGGTCTTCAAGAGCAGGTTGGATATGCATCTAGCTGGGGTCATCTAGACCCAGCACTCTTTCCTGCCTGTGCAGGGGGTCAGACTCGATGATCTATTGAGGTCCCTTCTGACCCTAACATCTATGAATCTATACCTGCCTATGCACAATCAGTAGAAATCAAGAAAATCCCTTACAATGGACAGAAAATGTAAGATATTCAGATATTCAAGTGCAAATAAACCTGTTTTAAGAATGAAAATACATGGAATTCAGAAAGTGCTTTTCCTTCACATAAAAGCCATACTATATTAAATCAAAGCCCATGAAAATAAGTACCATCTAAGTACCGTAAGTTATTTGCATAGCAATGTGAAAACCGTTTCAGGTTATTTTGCACCAGCGCAGTTACTTGTTTAGAAGAAAAATGGTAATTACATTGTAGCCTGCCTTCTGCCTATTGTATTATCTACCGATAACAGCGCTTCCACATACAGCTTTGCGTCTCCGCTTCCCCTCATCGTGCTCATCAAACCAAAAGGAAACGTTTTTCCCTGGGTGAATTACACCGGGCTCAACGAGACAAAATTCACCTCAGGCTGGGCCCGGCTAGCACGGCTCATCCTAGCTGTGGGCCAGAGTCATGGCTGTAACCTCCCGCCGCACGGAAACGGTACCGCTCCTACACGCTGGCTCTGTCTGCGCAGATTTCAAGCCGCACCAAGGTATCACAACGGTACAAATTAAGCCTCCTTTATTGGGACGCAAAGTTTTGACTGTGTTTTCACGGTGTTGCCCTGGTCTCACACAGTCTTTTCCATGTCCCCTTGCACCCGGGCGTGCCGCTTCCCCGGAGGGCCAGCTCTTCACACCACCCAGGGCCCACTTCAGCCTCCACCATGCAACCCAGCCAGAGCCCGAGCTGGCATATTTGCAAGACAACACACTTGCCCCTTTACTGCCCAGTCTCCAGCCAAGCCTACTCTCCTCACCCCGCCTCCAGACAGAGAGCCCCAGACCTGGTGCACTCACAGCCTATAACCCCTCACCCCAACGCTGCCACGACCCCCTCTCCATGTCCTCCTCGCTGCCCCTCCCGCGCCCCGCCCCCAGCGCCGAGGCCCCGCCCCCGTCCCGCCGACGCTCCCGCGGCGTGTTCGCGTTGCCCCGGTAACGGCGGCGGGAGCCGGGGCCGGGAGCGCGGCGGGAAGCGCCCGGCGCGGAGGATGGAGGCCCGGTGAGCAGCTGTGGCGCGGGCCGGCTCCTGACAGGGCCCCGCAGCGCCCGGTGACCGCACGGAGCCGTGAGCCCCCTGGCAAGTTGCCCCGGGTGGGGTAGGGCAGGCTGGGCCAGCCCCAGCAGCCTTCCCTGGGTCCTGGGGGCCTCCCGGGGCGCTGGCTGGCCAGGCTCTGGTTTTGCCTGCGCTGTTGCACTTCTTTGTGGCATGTTTGTTTGTTTTTTTTAAGAGACTGGGATTTCCCAGTATCAGATATTGGTTCCTTGTCACCTGCGCCGCCTCGCCTGCCTTTTGCGGCACGTGCCCGCTGGTCCCCAGAAGAAGGACACAGGGGGCAGGTTTGTAACAGGGCAGGGAGCAGAGCTCTGCTCCTAGTCGGGTTATTTCTGTTTCACAGCCCTGTGCGCTGTTAGTTTTGGGGGTTTTTTTTAACTTTAGCTAAAAACATTAACTCAGGTGTGGAAATGTTAACTCGGGTGCGCGTTAGGTCAGGTGCAGAAGTCGCTGTCCGCGGAGCATCGGCGGCGCTCTGCGGGTGTTCCAGAAGGCATGATTTTGTTCTCTGAATCTGAAAAAGACACACGCATTTAACATGAGTGACTCCAGGATTAATGAAGCAGCATTTTTGGATTATTTTTTTCCTTGTTTGTTGTGTGTTTATATATGATATTGCCACATGCCAACAAATGCCATTATATATGATATGCCACATGCCATTATATATGATATAATCCACATGCCATCAAAGTTTTTTGTTTGTTTTTTGCTTCAGTTTCAAAGTGAATAACTAGCTGTAGTCCCCGCCTTATTAATGAAGCATCTTGCTTATCTTTATCTGTAGAGAAACATGTGTTCTGTTTTATATGATGCACCACAGCATCTGCACCCCTCTCCCCCTTTTTCAAAATCCTAGATCTGCCCCTGTAAGTGATAATTACTTTGCATGTGTGGCCAGTCTAAATTTATTGCGGAATTAACCAGTTAACTATATAATATATGTAGCATGTAGCAGGAGCCGGAGTGTGGCACGCAAGTCTACCTGCAATGTGTCGTAACGGTTGTTGTAGAGAGGAAGCAGTGGCTTGGTGTGTCTACACATGCATTTTAATGCGTATTAGCCTATTTTGATGCATATTTAAGTGTCACAAGAAGTGTGCTGTTGCTAATGCACATTAAGATAAGCTAATGCACCTTTTTCTAGTACTTCACAATGAAGATACTAAACTTAATGCGGATTAGCAAAAGTGCATTAATGAACATGTAGACATGCCCACTGTGAACCAGCTTAATAAAAGATTCATCTAATAAACTAGGGACTGTTCTCATAATTTTTTATTTATATATTTATTTATTATTTTTATTTTATGCATTTATTATTTACTTGTTTATAATATTTTTGGTATTTTCATTTCTTCATGTATTTAGTAAAAATAAGCATTTTTATTTACTTCCCTAATAAAAAAGGGAAAGTGGTGAGGGCTTTTGCTTATAACTTTTTTTTAATGTTTTTTTTTAAAAAGTTGTTGCTAAGCAACAAAAACATATGTTTAAATATCGAGTTATTTCCAAAACCTGTGCTCCTAAAAGCAAGGAAATTAATTGTTAAGGGTATAATCAGACATTGCTCACATAATTAACTCCTTGTTCATCCTGGGTGCTTTTATACATGTGCTTTACTGTGGAGTTGACTAATTAACTCTTCAGTAAAGTGTCCTGGTCCACATGTGCTCCTATATTTAGGGATCAGTAAATTAATTAGCTGCAGTAAGATAGTACTGTCTAGGGCAAGTACTACAGCGGAGTAATTTATGGTGTCTCAACACACATGTTGACAGTGACTGAGGCTGACTGGGGCATGAGAGTGCTAGTGTGAGGGCTGCACTAGTCCTACACTGTAGCACCCTTGTGCCCTAGTCAGCCCCTCCACTGCCCAACGCCAGTCTGGGGCTGCTGTACCTTGGCTCTAACTGCTGCAGTTCTGGGTGCACGTGTTTGCACTGTGCTTGGGAGCTGCTGACTGGTGTGAATTGTACCAGAATGTATTGCTCCATGTTAATTGCATGTGTGGATGCACCCACTGGGCATATCTACATGAGACATTTACTGCACAGTAGACTAATTAGCTGCATAGTAAATATCATGCTTCTACACATGCACTCCCATTAGGCTGGAGTAACTTAATTAACTCTGCAGCAGACTAGTACTTGTAAATACAAGTACTATCCTGCCATGGAGTTTTTTTACATGTAGACACTGCCCCGGTTGGCTGAGGCAAGAGGGCACTTCAGTGCAGGGGCTGCCCACTTGCTAGCATGATGTTGAAGCACCCTCTTTCCCCAGCTAGCCCCTCCACAGGACATTAAGCAAGGGGGAGCAGCCCTGAGCTGGCAGGCTGATCCCCCAAGCCCACTGCCAGCCAGGGCTGCTCTGACCTGGCTCAATGTGCTGCGGTTCCAAGTGCACATTTCAACAGTGCACCCAGAAGCAATAAAACTCCAGAGCAGTAAGCTCCGGAGTTTATGTATATACGTTAATTGCATGCATAGATGTGCCCGCTGAGTAGTAAAAATGCGCTTTTCCTCACAACTGAGCAGTCTTTTCTTTGATACAAAATAAATACCATTCTTCCACCAGAAGTCTCAAAATATTAATACAACAAAAAATATTTCTAAAAAAAAGAAATGGAAACATAGGTGAGATTATGAATTCAGTACAAGGGATAAACAATACCATACAAATCAATTACTTCTTAAAAGTGGTGGGATCTGGCCCTATATAGTGATCAAGTTCAAATACACTACCTAATATGTTTATAACTATATTGCAGTCTATCCTGTTCACTGGTACAAAGGAACACAAAGGGACATAAAGCATCTCTTTAGTCCCTTCCACCAGTGTCCCATAGTGTTTCTTCCTGCTTGCGGCGCAAAGCAGGGCCATCGCCCTTATCCTTAGTTGATGCCACACTGTATGGTGTAGTGATGCTGTTGCTGTATTATGCTGTAAAGCTGTAATAGAGCTGTTGTCGTGTGCTCTCTTCTTGGAGAAGTAGAAAAACCAAGGGGGTGATTTTGCATGTGAATAAATGAACTGTGTTATTTTAATAGGAGAAGGAAGCAATTTACTGCTTATTTGTTATCACTGATTTGTCTGCTTCTATCCTGGAAATGAAATCACAGCACCTTACCTCCAAGTTAAACAGGGTTAAATCATTTCAGTTTAGCTACACTTTCTGAGGGATGGGAAAATACTGATGAAACAATTGCAGTGGATCAACAGAGGCATGTTCATGAGTGATTAAGACCCTCCCTACTCTACCTCAGCATAATTGTTCATCACTCCATGGCTCCAGACCCTGACCTTTTCCAGGCTGGTCTTATTATGGGCTAGCAGGCAAACTGATGATCTTCCATAATCTATAAATCAACAGTATAACACACATAATTATTCTCAACATATAGTAATTCTAAGTAAATTGTAAAATATTCTGTCTATATATATGACTGAGATTTTCCATTTAACACTGTTAAAATTATACAAAAATCAATATAACACATTAAGACAGTTATTTAAAATTGCAGGTCAGAAAATTGTTTTACTGTTCTGAAACGGGCATTTCTTTATACTTCATAAAAGTAATGCATTTATTTAATAGAAAATTATATGTAATATATTACATCTTAATAAAATGTATTACCATATTTACTTGAATATAAGACAAGGGTTTTTCCCAGTCAGCATAGCAAAGCCCTTCCACTTATAGTCATAAACAAGAAAACATCATTAAATATATTGCTTATCATTAAACTTTTGCCAGAAGCAATGTGTGCTCAGTAGTTGAAACCAACTATGAAGCTGGCTGAATACAACCGATAGAGAGCATGCCTATAAAACACATGACCCAAACATGCTGATAAATAAATAAATAAAAGGTGTTCATCTACAAATTTTATTTAAAAAACCCATTTATCACCCTACACTTGCATAGTGTCACATATCACAAAAACAACTACATATTGAAAACATACAACTACATATATTAAACCCTTAAACAACATACAGCAACTTCCCACAAAAAAACTCTTACAAAACTTCTTTTCTCCATACAGAACCCCATGAAAAACGATTACCTCAGTAACTACCTGAAACTCTTTGCCCTCCTACCAGTCCTCTCTATTGGTTCAGTGAAACAAGTATGTCCAGTCCTTTTTTCTCCATTTCTTCCCTGCCTCTTCTTCTCCAATCATTTTGTTGTCCTGATGGATGTAGTATTTCAGTTCATACAGCCCCAGCTTCAGGCACTCTGTTTCAGTGAAAGTCAATCCCTAAAAACTCCAAGGTTTCTTACTTCCCATAAACTAGTTTTAAAACATGCTAATAAAGTCCTTAATAATGTTTCCTCTGGTCCCTTTGGTATGAGTCCGTATAGTATCATCTCCTGCACTAACAAAAGGTTTATTTTGGTGACACTCAGAAAGTAGCAGTCCTTTTCCCACACTCCTTTTGCATATGTACACTCCCAAAACATGTCCCACATCCCCTGTTTTTAGGGGATGTTTTTAGGGGATGCTGGATAGGCATCTGGCTGGGGTCATCTGACCCCAGCACTATTTCCTGCCTAGGCAGGGGGTCGGACTTGATGATCTGTTGAGGTCCCTTCTGACCCTAGCATCTATGAATCCCACTGTAGCACCATTTCCCCAGCTCAGCCCCCTAGCAGCTGTGCAGACTGCACACTGCTGCTACAGAGCTGGTCTGGGGGCATGCTCAGTGTCCCAAGCTACAATGAGGATGGAGCTTGCTGGTGTGGAGCAAGGGTAAGCAGTGGGAACAGGGCAGCAGAGCCTGGGGCGGGGGGGAAGAGGCATTAACGACACGTGCCTCTGGTGGCTAGGGGGCATGGTGACTGCCTGCAGGTGGTGGTGGTGTTGGCAGCGGGGGTATGGCAGTGGTGGCGGTGAGTGGTGACTGCCCACAGGCAGCACCCATAGGCACCCACAGGCGGTGGCTTCAGCAGCGACCAATCTCGGGGGGGGCACTTGCCCCCCTGTGCCCACCCTACTTGTCGCCTATGGGAAAGGGGAAGCAGAGCCTGTTGGGAAGGGAGAAGGAGGGAGCAGAGGGGGAAGCAGGAGCCTGAGATTGCAGAGGAGGATAGGCAGGGGGCAGTGGAGGGGGATTTATGCAGCTTATTCACATGCACTAATTGCACATGGAGATACGCCCGGTGTTTTAATTCTTGCTCTTCATTTCTACAGGGTCAGGGAGAAACAGAGCCTGAGCAGGGTTTGACAGAGAAAGGAAGGGGCTGCAGAGGGAAGAAATTGAGGGGACAGAGAGCAAAGGGGCTACCTCCGCCTACCTCCCGATTTATTTTCCTTGCTGTAGCAGTAGAGGAAATCAAATTCAAGGCAATTCTCCTATAATTCTATACCTGGGAAATCGTAACAAATGTATACATTTTCCATATATAACATCTAATTATTGGGGGGTCATCTTAGATTCAAGTAAATACAGTATATCTGGGTCTATTTTGCTTTTAAGTATTCAGATTTTGTAAGTGATAAGAGAAATAAATATGGTAATGTCATTCGATAACCTTTACAATTTTCTTAAACAGTTTATTATTTTTATAATATATTTAATGATAATGTAAAAACCTGCTTTAGTAAAAACCATCAAATCCTGATACCTTTACTCGTAAATGGAAGCTATTTCTTATTTATTGGGCTTGTTTTAGATTTCAGATGTGTTTGTAATTTATTTCAAATCAAAATCAGTTTTCAGTTTAAAGCGTGAAAGATTTGTAAATTGTTAATCTGTTTTATAAACTAATTCCTTTGGCAATAAAAAGTAGACAACCAGAATGATGTTTAAGAAACTTGATGCTGCTTTTTGTTAAAGATTTTAATATGCATTGTTATTGTGTCTAGCAATATGAACATTTCAGTGGCAATATCCCAGAAAAATGGATATTCCCTGAACATTTGAAAGATAAATTGTATAATGGCTAAAGAAATAATGAAGATTATTTCACTCATATAGCACTCATATTACACAAATTGCTTATTGCAGATGTATATGAATTGCTGATGGAAGAAGTTTAACTGTTAAATAAATAAACTCTGATTAATTTAATGGAACTTAATGGTACCGGTCCTAATGGAGTGTTGCATTTTAAATCAGTTTCCATCATTCCTTCTTGAAAATGTATCATTAAAATAATTTTTATTTTAAAGTATCTGGGTAAAGATCTAAAACTAAGTGAATTTATGATTTAAGATGTAACTGTGTACTTAAAATGTATTTTTCTCCATAGGTTTTGATTCATGTTAACATATATAACCTCATACACACTGTTGAAGGCATCTCTAAATCCTTAATTTAACAAAGAGAGAGAGCATGAAAAAAAAGTTTGGAGCCCTTAACTCAGAATTTGTCTCTAATATTGCTTTCTAAATTAAAATTTTAACTACTCTAAAGAATAAAGAAAACAATATTCTTCTTATATCTATTAGGAAACATTAGGAAAAAATAAAGAACTCTTTAAAAACTTGATGAAAAGGACATGAGTGGAATTGGAGAGTGGATAGAGGGGCCAGCTGGTGCATAAATTCAACTACTATTGAAAATAGAAAGCAGAGGAATGGTTGGAGCTGGGAATTGTTAGCTGAGGCTCAGTTTGTTAGAATCTAGAAAATTCTGTTTTGTGTGTGTTTTTGCCAGTCAATAGATTTAAAGGGTGCAAATGAAAACAGAATATGGGTTATTCTCATATTATAACAGCCTTAGTCTGTCTGTCCATAATGCTTTAACCACACTCTGATTGGCTGTCTTGGCAGCCAATCAGAGTGCTCTACACAGAAAGAGACAGATGGTGGAGTGCTATCATTGCAGTGGGGACTGAGGGGCCAGAGGGGATGGAGCTGGAGGAGGAGGAGGCAAGGCCAGCAGTGCTGGCCTTGCCCCCTCGGATCTATCCCCTGGGTCTTTTTCTGCCACCGTGGTCACGGGCCCAGGCCCCGGCCATGGCCCAAAGCAATGGGGGGAGGCAGGGAATGGCCCCAGCCCGGGCCCAAAATGGAGGGGGGAAACAGCCCAGGCCCAGGCCCCGGCCCAAAGTGGTAGGGGGAGGCAGGGAGCGGCCTTGGCCCAAAGCGGTGGGGGGAGAGGTGGGGAGTGTCCTTGGCCCAAAGGGGACGAGGGGAATGGCCCAGGTTCACGCCCAGGCCCCGGCCCTGGCCCAAAGCAGTGGGGGGATGCAAGGAGTGACCCCGGCCTTGGCCCAAAGCAGCAGGGGGGAGGTGGGGAGCAGCTGTGGCCCCAGCCTGAAGTTGGGGGGGGGGAGCGCCTCCGCCAGACGCAGACCTCTGTTGCCCTTCTTCCTCCCCCCCCGCCCCCCCCAGGTCATTCTTGACCAATAATTTGCTAGTCTCTAAATAGTATCGCTAGTCTGCTAAATGGAACAAGAGAGTAAAGTTTTGTCTATTTAGGTGGGTTTACTTTGAAGTCAGATGTACCAACATAAAAGATTTGATGTAAAGGCTTTATTGTGACTTGTTCTTCTCTACAAATCATTGCTTCCACATATGAATGGTAAATGTCTTCTCACACCCCTTTCTCCCCATGGCATATGGTGGAATATGTAGAAAATTTTGTACATTTCACAATCAGAGGTCAAACTCTTAAAATCCCACAATTCTTCTCTTGACATCTCATGATTATTTTTGGGGGGGGTAATCAACTCCATTTTCAAACTCCTCAAAATCATCATAGAATATTCTCTGTGATACCTGTTTTGGGGTGCTGATCAGGGAGATACAAGGAGAACAACATTGTCCCAGAGCCATTACTGTATGTCATGTCTATTTATATTGTCGTCTCTGTTGCAGCCAGGCTCCAGTGACATCACAAGGCATTGTCTGCCCCTTTGAGCTCCCAGGTCAAATTCAACCCTCTCTCTCACAACTTCTTAGTGACTGTGATGTTGCCTGCTTGGGGTAGGAAGAATTTTTTCACCTGACAGGTGTTTTTTGGTTTTCTCTGAAATAGCAGACAGTGTCCATGGCTGGATGTAGGAGGCTGGCTGGACTGTGCTGGTACACCTAGTAGTACTGAGAAATAGGGCTGTGTGAAACGGAAGCATTTCATTTTGACGGAACAGCATTCCGTTTTGACTTCTGTTTTGAGTTGAAACGGCTCTTCCGTATCGTTCTGTCGAAACAGTTCTGCGTTTCAAGCCTGTTTTGACATTTCGCCCATAAGATATAATTGGGAAGGTCAAAACAGGCTATAACTTTGTCATTTCTGGCCTGATTTTGATGAAACTTGCAGGAGTGGTAGTCCCTTCTGAGGGCATGAAGCCTGCCAAGTTTCAAGGAGATGGGTGCAGGAGGTTCAGCGAAACTGCACCTCAAGCTGCCAACAAGCAAACCTCATGACATGGGTGCTTGTGCAACTGTGTCCATCTTGGGGCAGAGGCGGGGGGAAACCACTGAAGGCCTGACTGCTAGGCCCTCCTGTGACCATGGAGCCTGCCGGTTCTCAACGAGATAGGTTCAGGGGGACTTTGGGTTCTGGGGCCCTGCACCTCTGACTGTGGACAGGCAAAACTTGTGACATGGGTGGGTGACACTCTGTGTGTGTTCAGGTGTGCCCTTCCTGGTGCTGGGGCCTCTGTACAACACAGCAGTGTGCCCCAGTGAGGACTTCTCCCCTACAGCCTCAGCTCAGTCCACCACTGTGAATGACAGCAGGTGCAAATAGCATAGGTGACTCAACACCAATAGCACCAGCAGCATCAAATGTAGCCAAACAGAACTGTCACAGAGCCTTTATTGTTATAAAGGAATTGACAGCAAGAAGTAAAGATGTGTTGGAGGGATATATGTTACTCATGGTGTGTGTGATGGCTTATCTTGTGTTTTTATGTTTATATGTTTATTATGAAAAAAACCCAGAATAGTTAGAGAAATATATCTTAGGAAGCTTTCAGGTTGAAAAACCCTTTATCAGGCTGAGGAAGTACCTGCAGTTGGTCCTGGATGGAAGGAACAGTAAAGACCAGAGGCTGCTCTGGCATGCAGTGCAGGCAAGAAAGCAGTCAGTGAAAATGGAAATGGAGGCGTCAGGGGGTGAGGGACAGGCTGGGGTGGGGTGGGGTGGGGAATGTAGCAGCGCAGGTAAAAGTGCAGAGGTACCTGGGGTGTCAGATGTCCGGCAAGTTTTAGTGTGCCAGAATTCCACTGTGTATATTGAGTCCATGAGTTTCTGTACCTACTACCTAGGAGGCTGATGAAGTGCAGTTCATAGGCCCAGCTCTGAAAAGTGGTTTGTACATTCAAACAAGCACCTAACCTCATCACCAGAACTGAAGCCAACTTCCTACAGCTCAAAACATAAAACCTGCCAACTATCTCCAGTACCCCCACAAACTGCACACCAGAGATCTATCAAAGACAAAAATACCCAATTACTTGTGGGGCACATTCCTCACCAAAAATACACTGTGCCTTCAGTCTCTCAGGCCTGATCCTGAGAGGGAACAAATTACAAACCACTTTTCACAGCCGGGCCTATGAACTTCATCAGTCTTCTCATGGACTCAATATAGATTAGACAGTGGAATTCTGACACACCGCAACCTGCCAGGCATCTGACTCCCCAGGTACCTCTGCAATTTTACCTGCGCTGCTACATCCCCCTTTCCCCTCTACCCCAGCCTGTCCCTCGCTCCCTGACGCCTCCATTTCTATTTTCACTGACTGGCTTTCTTGCCTGCATTGCATGCCAGGCCAGCCTCTGGCTTCTTTACTATTCCTTCCATCCAGGACCAGGAGACACACCAACTGCAGGTACTTCCTCAGCCTGACAAAGGGTTTTTCAACCCAAAAGCTGGCATCCCGGGCAGCTAAGCCAAGCACACTGGGAGCCTAACAACTGAACTATAACCAACAAGCCTCAGGCCTGTCAAAGACATGACAGGTCTGGGCTTTCCCCAGCCAGGACTGCGTGCATGCGTGCATTAGCTGGAGGTTATGGCACCTCCTACCCGCCTTTCACCAGGTGATCATTGGTCCTGGCATTTACGAGGCTGCCGTGCTGCCAGCAGTCCCACCAGGCCTCCCTACCCTGGCAGGGTGCAGTTTTAGTGGTCATGTCCAGGACCTGGGGTCTCCTCCTTCCCCATAGCCCCATCCCATACCTCCAAGTTTGTCCTGGCAGGGGAACAAACTCAGCAGGGACATGTTCTTCCCCTGCTGGCTGGTGATACAGTTAGTGCCCCCTCCAGCTGAGAGCAGGGCATTACCTGTTTTTTTAAAAAAGGAAAAAAGGAAATAGGTGTGGATGGAGCGAGGAAGGTAGCATTCAGTCCATCTGCACCTGGAGCTTGGGGAACCCCAGCAGCAGGAGGTTCACCTTCAGGAACACCAACTGCTCCACCAAACCAGCATCCAAGCAGGTACAGTGGGGATATCACTACATTCCCAGCAATGCTGAACACCCTCTCACTCGGCACACCGGTCAGTGGACAGGACAGGTGCTCACACCTTGGTGGCCTACTGGGCAAGCCGCAGCCAAGTGTGGTTGGATCTGACCACAGTTGCCCAGGAACACCTGTCCTCCAGATGTCCGAGGTGAACTGTAAGGCCACCTGTGGACCTGCCTTGCGCAACTCCTCCCTCAAGTACTCCGTGCATGCTTCATACAGGGATGGCACCACCGTCATACTGAAGGTGGTGCATACGGGCACTTAGTATGATGGGACCATAAGCACCATGAGCCACCTGAACCCTGGCTGCTCAACTAGGGAGAACGGCTCGCCATCAACAGCAAGCAGCTCCCCAATTCTCTGGGTGAGCTTGCTCGCCTTTGGAATGTGCCGCCCTCCCTGTCTGCCTTTCCCCCACTGGTCTGGGCTGGCCTGCCTCTGCTTTGGGGGAACGGGGGCTTTGGAGCGAGTGGGGGAATTTCCTTTGGACACGCCCTCACTGGTGCCAGGCTGAGAAGGAACAAGGGCAAGGGGGTGGTGCCTGCAGAGATGCATCAGCATCCCTGTGGTGCTCACGTGTTTTGTTCCCTTACCCCAGCTGGTTTGGGCTCGGCAGTGCAGGCAGATAGAGTACGTGGGATCATCTGCCAGCTCAGAACAATCCCAGACCACACTACACATTCAATTCTGGGATGCGGGTACATCTGTGGTTGCTGCTGCACTTTCCCTCTTCTCAGCAGGCAGAGGCACAGCAAGAGGAGGAGTGGACTCAGCTGAGCCACTTGCCTCCACCTCTATATCAACCTCCTCCGAAGTGCCTTCTGGGGAAGGAGACCTGGCTGTAAGGGAAACTCGAGGGGTGTCAAGCACAAACTCAGCTGGTTCCCCCTCCTTCCTCAGAATTTCCCTTGCTATGGCACTCAGATCCAGATCCAGCACCAGCTCTTCCTCTGGCAGTGGAAGGCTCAGCATGGGAAGTGACATAGGGGTGGAGTAGGCTGTTGTGCTGGTGCTGGTGCTGCTGGTTGTGGTTGTCGTCCTATCCAGAATCACAGAGTTGGTTGCATTCTACTTTGTTGCTGTACTGAATATCACTCACTGGGGAGGCTGCAAAAGACCAAAATCCCTGGGACCAGTTTTCTAATCAATAGCACAAGTGAGCTGTACTGGCTGGAGACAGTTTGGAAGGTGCATTCTGCCGGGGACTTTCAATCTAGTGATTTCATCTGTAGGCAGTACTGCTACTGGGGGACATATTCCTTATTAGTGAGAGATGAAATAGCAAGCAAGTATCTATTTCTAAAAGCTAATGAATATCCTGCAAGATACGCACTGATATTTTACTTCACAAAGAACCAGGGGAAAGGTAGCACTGCCTTGTGATGTTAGACTTCTCTCGGTCTCTAAAGCATTAGAGCACTATCTGTCTCTAAAATGACATTTTATATTCTCTACAGACAAACTCAAAGTATTAATGCTGTTTTGCAATGACTTTCAGTCAGTATTTGTATTTTGTTATTTTCTCTTACAGTGTGTTGCCTGCTACAACTTTGGATATTACCGACTATATGACTTATAGTAAATTTAAAAATTGCATTACTAAATATTTTGCCATTAAAAAGCCTTTAAGAGTTACATTCATATTAAAAGAGGCATCCCATGATTAATATTGATATTAAAAAGCTTTGTAGGATTTGTTATTACAATAAAACTGTTCAGAGCTTTTATTGAAAAAATGTCATGATGAGATTTTAATGATGAGGTTGTAAATGTAAAAAAAACCCATGTAATTACTCTGATAATTATCAAAAAGCAGCATCCTTTGCTCTAGAACTGTACATGTGTTGGTCTTTAGTGAAAACATTTCAATGTCAAAGAACTGTCCTTTGAATCTGGTGTAGTCAAGATCTGAGCAGATGGCATGGCAGTGGGTGCTTGGATAGAGCATGTAGCTAGTTATGCTGCAGACTGTTGAAAGGTTGCAAGATTGGTCTTGTGATAACCCAACAAGACCACATAAGTAAAAAGAGCAGTTGATTAGGGCATGGCAAAAGCAGTATGGGAAAAGAGCAAACAGACTAACAAAATACTTCAGAGAAGAGTTGTGCACTCAAATGTTACTCTGATATAACATGCTGAATTAAATCAGGTTGATCAGCACAAAAATATAATTTCCAGATTTAGTCTGGATTTACTGTGATGCAAGAAGCTGTATTCTGTGGACACAACTCTCTTTACATAAGTGCAGCCAGGTTTATTCCAGTTTAAATTGCCTATATAAACAAGAGCTAAGTTCAAAATGCAGACTGGTAACTGAGCCTCCACATAGTCATTGCAGCATGTAAGAATTAGGTGCCTGGTCCTAGGACAGTGATCCAGATAGAGAATGCATTTCTTGTATTAGAAAATCATTGGTTAAAATACAGAAATAAATCTGACTGCAGGAACCAGAATTGATGTCTTTCCCATGTCCCAGAGGAGGACCTGTATTACTAGGCTACAGGGGAGGGCTGCTTCTGCTTGCTGACCTAGCCTCATGATTTTTCAGTTCTTGGGTACCCATTGGCCCAAGCTATAGCAGAAGGAGTTTCCAGTTCCTAGTCCCAGGACTGCTTATATACTTTACAGTAGACATTCATTGGTTCAAAAACAAAAACAATCCTACTTACTATCAAGACAATAATGATCCCTGGTCAAAACTTACACAAACCCAGAGCAAACTAAATTCATTAGAAACAGGTAAATGTCAGATAATATTTGTAGAGCATCAGGCTAAGGAAGTTTCAGCAGTTCAGCAGTTGGTGTGTGCTCTTCTATCCAGGAAGAACACACGCCACCTGCTGATACTTCCTTAGCCTGACGAAGGGTTTTTGAACCCGAAAGCTTGCTTAATAATTGTTTTCCAACTATTTAAGTTGGGCTAATAAAAGATATCAGATTCACCCAAAGAACCTTGTCTGCCATAGTTACATTAATGTATTTTTATTGTAAATAGTAATCTTATTGATTTGGAAGGACTTCTTTGAGGTGACTTTGCTGGACTTTTTGAAGGGTTCTTGGCTGGAGTCTTTTCAGGAGTCTTGGCTGCAGGTTTTTCTAGAGCCTTGTCTGCTTTCTTAAAGAAAGTGTCCAAGGAAATTAGTATAGATGTTCTCCAGGGAGATGGGTGAGACAGCAAACTTATTCTCTGGCATGGCGTTGCATCAGATCAAGCATTGTAAAGTCAAAACTGACATCCTAAAGTTGAAACAAAGTGTCAATTTATAAATGTTGTAAGTGCGAAATGTTGTAACTCAAAACGGTGCAAATCGAGGGCTGCCTGTACCTCTAATATGATAAATGGTCTTTGTAATTGTCCAAAACCAGTTGTATGAGTGAATAGGATTAAGCCTTTGTTGTTGGTGTTACCTAAGGGAACTAGGCATTGATGCATGTGCCCTCCTGTACTTTCTTCCATTGTCTATAGAGCCTTTTTCACAGTGGACAAGGATTAAAGGAGTTGTGACAAATAAAACTTGCAGAAACATATGAGAAAACAGCTTTATTCACTGATGGAGACAGAAGTCCAGATGTAAGTAAAGAGCTAAGGGGCCTGGGTAAAAGCTCAGTAAGGGGAGGAAAGGTTCTTTGGAGGTAATAGCAAAGCCTTCGCACTATTCTCAGGGAGAAAATAGGGCAGTTTGTTAGATAGGTGAAACATTAATATAAAATGTGAGAAGAGTGGAAATAAGCAGGTAGAATTGGATGTCCTAGTATAATTGAGGAATTATGATGTAATTGAAATTATGGAGACATGATGAGATATTTCACATGACATGAATAGTGATGGATGGATAGAACTTATTCAGGAAGGACAAGTAAGGGAAAAAGGAAGAGGTGTTGATCTGTACATAAAAGAGATGTAGACATGTTCTGAGGTACAGTATGAAGTGGAAGGTGGGTCTGTTGAAAGCCTCTGCGTAAAGGTCATAGGAGAGAGCAGCAGGGGTGATGTCACAGTGGGTGTCTGCTATAGGCCACCATACTAGGAGGAAGAAGTAGATGAGACCTTCTTTAAACAACTGATAGAAGTTTCCAAATAGCAGAAACTAGTTCTCATAGGGGACTTTGATTATCGTGACATCTGCTGGAAGGGAAACAAAGCAGTCCATGGGCAGTCCAACAAATTCTTGCACTGCATTGAGGATAAATTTTTGGTACAGGTTGTAGACCATTCAGCTAAGGGGAAAGCTCTTTTCAATATTATGCTCAGAAACAGGAAGAAATTGGTTGACAATGTGAAGGTGGAAGGTAATTAGATAAAAGTGACATGAAATGATCCTAAGGGGAGGAAGAAAAGAAAGCAGCAGAATAAAGACACTGGCGTTCAAAAAAAACAGTCATTAAGATACTCAGGGAACTGATGGGAGGATTTCCTGGGAGGCAAGTCTGAGTGGGGAAAGGAGTCCAAGAGAGACTTCATGAATGATAGAATGGGAAGTACAACAGGAGACCATCCTGGCTGCGCAGCTATCTCTTCAGTGAGTTGAAACTCAGAAAAGGAATTCTACAAAAAATGGAAACATAGTCATATTACTAGGGAAGAGTATAAGAGTATCGCATGTACATGCAGGGGGAAAATGAGGAAAGCCAAGGCACAATTTGAGATGCAACTGGCAAGGGACATAAAATCCTGTCCCAGGGGTGCCAGGGTTGCAGGAGAACCCCAACCCAAAATAGAAGGCAGCCCCAACTTACCATCTGCAGGGGCCGAAAAGAGTGAGGCGGCACGGGCAGAGAAACCACCCACGTGGCTCGTCAGCCACGTTCATATTCAGCTGGTGCCGGGTGACATCAGCTGGAGACACCACCCAGTGGAAACAAAAGGCGGCCCCAGAGGCACAGGAAGGCGGCTGATGAGCGGAGGCTCGACGGGGAAGCCCACACCCCAAGGGGCGCAGCCGCTGCATCAGGCAGCCCGGGACAGCGGGGGCAGAGCCTGTGGAGGCACTGACAGAGAAGCCGGCAGCAGAGCCGGCAGAGGCACCAGCAGTGGAGCCAGCAGCAGCACCGTCCACAAAACCAGTGGAGCCAGCAGCAGCACCGGCAGCAAAGCCGGCGGAGGCACCAGCAGCGGAGTTGGCAGCAGAGCCGGCAGAGGTACCGGCAGGAAAGCTGGCAGCGAAGCCGGCAGCAGCACCAACAGCAAAGCCTGTGGAGGCACTGGCATAGAAGCCAGCAGCAAAGCTGGCAGCAGCACCGACAGCAAAGCCTGTGGAGGCACCAGCAGAGAAGTCGGCAGCGGAGCCGGCAGCAGCATCGGCAGTGAGGCCAACGGAGGCAGAGGCAGTGAAGCCAGTTGCAGAACCGGCAGAGGCACCGACTGGCAAGCTGGCAGGGAAGCCCCAGAGAGGAAGTAACAAGGGCGGGGCTGACAGGAACTCCAACGGGGATAGCTGCGGGGTGCGGCAGAAGACCCCAAGCAGGGACGGTTAAGCGACGGATGGGCCCACAACGTCCCAAGAAGAGTCGGCCGGGACACCATACCCAAGTGGGGTAAGCACCTGGGGCTGGGGCATCTAGGCACAGGGAAGACACGGGGCCCATAGGTTAAGGGCCCTCTTTATTCCTTTGTGGCCTTCAGGTTCACCGGTCGCATCTCTTTGGCAGTCACGGTGGTGGGGATCGCATGCTACGTCACAGGGTGGTTGGAATAGGGCACTAGGGATACGGGTTACTTGGATCTAGGTCCAGGGGCCTTGAAGCCTTCACGCTCGAGCTGCGACCCGGGGAAACTGGGACTCGTGGCTGGAGGGCCATGGGAGGCTGGGGAAGAAGCCAAGTGGAACCAGGGATGCCAAAGGGCCAGAAGACCTGCGACCCAAAATGGCAAGTGTAGGGGAGGTCGGAGCCCCGTGAGTGCCCTCTGAGAGGCGTGACAACCCTGGAGGCCACCTCGAAGGGGAACCACTCCACTGAGGTTCCATTCTAAGTCGTGGCAGGCGAGTTAAGGGGCTCCCCGGACGTCAGCCAGAGTAGCCTTTGGGGTCCACTCGCAAGCCCAGGACAGGCAAGATTGATAGTCCAGGCTAAGGCCGCACAAGAACACCTGGTAGAGCAGAGGCAGGCACAAATCCAATAAAAAGAGATTCTACAAGTATGTCAAAAGCAGGTCTCTTACAGAAGGCAAAAGGCAATCTAGTTACAGATGATTCAGAGAAGCCTACAGTATTAATAACTTTAACATTAGTTCTCACAAATAGGGGCAGCTACTAACTGACAAGTACAGCTGGCAGCAAACATAGGGAAGACGACAAACAACCTAGGGTATAAACAGATCAAGTTAGGAATTATTTAGATAAACTAGATTTTTTTCAAATCAGCAGGGCTGGATTAGATGTACCCTAGGGTACTGATGGAAATGGTCATTTCAGAGCCATTGGCTGTCCTCCTTGAGAACTTGTGAAGATCAGCTGACATCCCAGATGACTGGAAAAGGGCAAATATAGTGCCCATCTTTAAGAAAGGGAAGAAGGAGGATCCAAGGAATTACAGACCAATCAGCCTGGCCTCAATACCTGGAAAGATTACCAGGAATCTATGATGAAGCACCTAGAGGAGAAGACAGTGATCAGGAACAGCTTGCATGGATTCAACAAGAACAACTCATGCCTGACCAGCCTGATTTCCTTCTATGATAAGATGACAGGTTCTACGGATGGGGGCAGATCAGTGGATGTCATACAACTTGACTTCAGCAAGGTTTTTGACACTGCCTCTCATGACATTCTCATTAACAAACTAAGGAAATACAGAATAGACAAAAGTACAGTAATGTAACTGGTTAGATTATCAAACTCAATAAGTAGTCATCAATGGCTCTATGCCTAACTGGGGGGAAGTGTCAAGTGGGATTGCCCAGGGATCTGATATTGTTCAATATTTTCATTAATGATGTGGATGATGGAATTGAATGCATGCTTAACAAATTTGCGGATGACAACAAATTGGGAGGAGTTGCAGATATTCCAGAGATTAGGACTAGGTCCAGAATGACCTAAATAGACTGGAGAAATGGTCTCCAATCAATTGGGTGAGATTCAACAAGGAAATGTGAGACATTCTGCACTTTGAAGGGAATAATTGCATGCACAATTACAGCTGCAATTACAGCTCGATTAATCAAGTCTGCTGGAGCATAGTAATTACTGTGCTCCAGCCAGCCTCTGTGTCTCATGTATCAGTGTCCCTGCGCTTCAAAAAGGCAACAGGGGTGCTTGAACTAAAGCTCATCAAACAAGCTTTAGTTCAAGTGCCCTCACCACCATTTTGAAGTGCAGGGACACTGATACATGAGACACTGTGGTGCTTTAATTAAAGCGGCCCTCAGTACTATTCTAATTAAGCACCCTACCCCGCACCCCTGGAACATGTATAAAAGTTTCCTATGACCCAACATGGATTCCTGTTGACAGAAAGAAAAAAAGCCAACTGCATACTCGGTTGTATTAAAAGGAGTGTCACTTGCAAACCGGGGGAAATGATTCTTCCACTCTTCAACACCAGTGAAGCCTCACCTAGAATATCATGTCCAATTTTGGGCCCACACATCAAGAAGGACATGGACAGTTTGGAAACAGTTTAGTGCAGAGTAGCAAAAATGATTAGGGGCCTGGGAGGCAACATGTATGAGAAAAGGCTGAAAGCACTAGAGTTATTTAGTCTGGAGAAAAGATTGAGGGGGGATTTAATAACAGTCTTCAAATACCTGAAACGTGATTATAGAGAGGATGGATGTTTCTCTGTAGCTGTAGGAGACAGGGCTAGGGGAGCAATGAATGGCATCAAACTGCAGCAGGGGAAGTTTAGTTGGGAAATTAGGAAGAGCTTTCTGACTATGAGGGGGGCCAAGCATTAGAACAGGCTACCTGAAGAAGTCATGGACTCTTCATCCCTGGAAATTTTTAAGAGCCAATTAGGGAGCCACTTAGCTGGGTGGTTTAGTGAGGGATGATCTTGTCTTGAGCAGGGTACTGGACTAGATGACCTCACAAGATCACTTTCAGCCCTACTTGATTATGATTCTATGATGTAATACGTTTTTACTAGCCTGAACATATCCCTAAAGGGAGTATCTAAAGAAATCTGTGACTCTACAAAAGAGTGAAAAACACTGAAGGAAATCATGCCAAATATAAAATGTCAGCTGTAATTTTGCCAGATTCACAATATTTGCTACAGAAAATATTTAGGTACAATACAACACACAGGAATTCAGGCTACATACTAGAAGAGCTGGCTGTATGTTTTAAATGTCAAAGACCTATTTGCCAAAGAAAATGAAACATAGAGGAAATATGCAATTTTTTGGCTAGGAAAAATAGCTGCTGTCAAATATTCTGCCAAGGACATTTTCCAATTTCAGAATTTGTCTATATTCATCACAGGCAAAATTCTTGCAGGAATAAGGAGCATATTGTTAAATTTTATATGGTATAAGGAAAGACTGAGATCAAATACTGTACATGTGCATTAAATGAGAATAGACTGAATATTTCAGGGTTAGAGTGATATTGTAGCCATGGTGGTCCAGGAAATATGCAAGAGGCAACAATTTTTCTGGGTGATATCTTTTATTGGATCAACTGCACAGTTGGAATAGACTTAGACTAGCTTTCAAATACAATGCATTCTTCTTCAGGTCTATCCTAACCGTATCATTGGGCCAGTAAAGTATATCACCCACAGAAACTCTTTTCTCTCTAAATATTCTAAAGATTATTTGGTATTATTAAAACAGTTGGTTGCAAACCATTGTGGATTAGAAATATTCAAATCTAGCCAGACGCTTGTCTCTTAATAAGGAAGAAAACTGTGTCAATGTAAATATTTCTAGATTACCATGGATTAATATAAAATCACACCTTATAGAAGCATTTATATATTCTTTAGTGACATCTGTGAGTTTGGGATAATAACTAAAGAAAGGAAATATCCCTCTAAACCTCTGTAGAGGACTGGACAAGAAAGCCAATCAGCTCCCTTCCTTAATTTCAAGCCCTGTAATTCTAATTCTTTTAATTCATTGTTGACATCCATTACAGAAAATTGAGATTTAAATCCAAAGCACAAACCAAAAAGTTTTAACAACAGAGAATAATGGCTTGTATACTGTTGGCTCTCATTCACCAAATAAAGTTTTCTAATTTATTTAGAAATTAAAGCTAAATTTAATATGCCCCTTTTCCCTTGGTATCAGTATCTCTAATGCTAAGTATTGTATTTCTTAAATTCCTATGTAATTGGTTCTATACAGAAAGTTAACTTTAATAGAAGTGGTGTTATCTGTTCATTAGGATACAAAAATATAATTAATTTATATCAGTCTCGTCAGATATCTTTCCTAATAAAGCGATGTCCATATACGACACAGCAGGACAAGGATTTGGATGGACATATTGGCCTACAGGAATGGTTTTTGATCTGGTAAAGAGACTCAGAAATCTCTGTAGTATGATAAAAGAATGTTTCTTTATTAATTTTTTTCAATAGTACCTCACGTTGGTTTGGTTAAAGTATATAGATAAACTAAATGGGAATAAATGTTGGAAAAATTGTGAATGAAGAGATGTTGTGCTTATATGATGGGCATTTCCATTACTGGGATATGGTTCATAACTAAATATTATAAACAGTTGGATATTTATTACCCAGTGTCCTTATAGTTATTCTCCCAAGGATTCCTTACATGAATGCCACACTCAAAGAAGTGAAAAATTAATCTGTCATCTGCTAGTAATTGCTAGGCCACTGATTACCACCTTGGGAAGAAAACATGGGGAAATTGTCATTATGGAAAAAATTAATATACTAGTTACGTACCCAACAAAACAGATAACAAGTAGGTATTTCATAGATTCATAGATGTTAGGGTCGGAAGGGACCTCAATAGATCATCGAGTCCGACCCCCTGCATAAGCAGGAAAGAGTGTTGGGTCTAGATGACCCCAGCTAGATGCTCATCTGACCTCCTCTTCAAGACGTCCAGGGTAGGGGAGAGCACCACCTCCCTTGGGAGCCCATTCCAGACCTTGGCCACTCGAACTGTGAAGAAGTTCTTCCTATTGTCCAATCTAAATCTGCTCTCTGCTAGCTTGTGGCCATTATTTCTTGTAACCCCCAGGGGTGCCTTGGTGAATAAATACTCACCAATTCCCTTCTGTGCCCCCGTGATGAACTTATAGGCAGCCACAAGGTTGCCACTCAACCGTCTCTTGCGGAGGCTGAAAAGATCCAGTTTCTCTAGTCTCTCCTCGTAGGGCTTGGTCTGCAGGCCCTTAACCATACGAGTGGCCCTTCTCTGGACCCTCTCCAGGTTATCCGCATGCCTCTTGAATTGCGCCGCCCAGAATTGCACGCAGTACTCCAACTGCGGTCTGACCAGCGCCCGATAGAGGGGAAGTATCACCTCCTTGGAACTATTCGTCATGCATCTGCTGATGCACGATAAAGTGCCATTGGCTTTTTTGATGGCTTCGTCACACTGCCGACTCACGTTCATCTTGGAGTCCACTAGGACTCCAAGATCCCTTTCCACTTCCGTGCAACCCAGCAGGTCATTTCCTAGGCAGTAGGTGTGCTGGACATTCTTCCTCCCTAGGTGCAGCACTTTGCATTTCTCCTTGTTGAACTGCATTCTGTTGTTTTCTGCCCACTTGTCCAACCTGTCCAGATCTGCTTAGATGAGATTGATGTCATATATCTTGACTTCAAAAAAGCCTTCGATCTGGTGTCCCATGATTGTCTCTTGGAGAAACTGGCCAGTTGTCGCCTTGGGTCCTCCACGATCCACTGGCTGGAAAATTGGCTCTGGGGTCAGACCCAGAGGGTAGTAATTGATGGAAGTCACTCATCGTGGTGTCCTGTGACCAGTGGGGTCCCCCAGGGCTCTGTCCTTGGACCCATACTGTTCAACATCTTCATTAATGATGTGGACACTGGAGTCAGAAGCGGACTGGCCAAGTTCGCAGATGACACCAAACTTTGGGGCAAAGCATCCACACCAGAAGACAGGCGGATGATCCAGGCTGACCTGGACAGGCTCAGCAAGTGGGCGGACGAGAATCTGATGGTGTTCAACGCCGATAAATGCAAGGTTCTCCACCTTGGGGAAGAAAAACCCGCAGCATCTTTATAGGCTCGGCAGTGCTATGTTGGCTAGCACTATGGAAGAAAGAGACTTGGGGGTCATCATTGACCACAAGATGAACATGAGCCTGCAATGCGATGCTGCGGCTAGTAAAGCGACCAAAACGCTGTCTTGCATCCATAGATGCTTCTCAAGCAAATCCCGGGACGTCATTCTCCCCCTGTACTCGGCCTTATTGAGGCCGCAGCTGGAGTACTGCATCCAGTTTTGGGCTCCACAATTCAAAAAGGATGTGGAGAAGCTTGAGAGAGTCCAGAGAAGAGCCACGCGCATGATCAGAGGTCAGGGAAGCAGACCCTACGATGACAGGCTGAGAGCCCTGGGGCTCTTTAGCCTGGAAAAGCGCAGGCTCAGGGGTGATCTGATGGCCACCTACAAGTTTATCAGGGGTGACCACCAGTATCTGGGGAAACGTTTGTTCACCAGAGTGCCCCAAGGGATGACAAGGTCGAATGGTCACAAACTACTACAAGATCGTTTCAGGCTGGACATAAGGAAGAATTTCTTTACTGTCCGAGCACACCTTCAGGATGAAACTGGATGCTTATCTTGCCGGGATCCTATGACCCCAGCTGACTTCCTGCCCTTTGGGCGGGGGGCTGGACTCGATGATCTTCCGAGGTCCCTTCTAGCCCTAATGTCTATGAAATCTATGCTTGCAGCTGTTCCCTGCCCTCCGGCGTGTCCACATCTCCCCATAGCTTTGTGTCATCTGCAAACTTGGACAGAGTACATTTCACTCCCTCGTCCAAGTCACTGATGAAGACATTAAAGAGCATCGGTCCAAGGACCGAGCCCTGCGGGACCCCACTGCCCACACCCTTCCAGGTCGAAACCGACCCATCCACCGCGACTCTCTAGGTGCTACCCTCCAGTCAGTTCGCCACCCACTGGACTGTGTAGTCATCCAAGTCACAGCCTCTTAACTTGTTCACCAGTATGGTGTGGGATATCGTATCGAAGGCCTTTCTGAAGTCTAAGTATACGACATCCACCCCTCCTCCTGTGTCCAGGCGTTTCGTAACCTGGTCATAAAAAGAAACTAGATTGGTCAGGCACGATCTGCCTGCCACGAACCCGTGCTGATTTCCCCTCAGCATAATTTGTCCTGCCAGGCTCTCACAAATGTGAGCCTTGATAATTTTTTCAAAGACTTTGCCAAGGATGGAGGTGAGACTGACAGGTCTATAGTTACCTGGGTCCTCCTTCCTCCCCTTTTTGAAAATGGGGACCACGTTGGCCCTTTTCCAGTCCTCCGGGACTTGGCGCGTGCGCCACGAGCTTTCAAATATTCCTGCCAGTGGCTCTGCAATGATGTCGGCCAGTGCCTTCAGCACCCTTGGATGGAGCTCATCCGGGCCTGCTGACTTAAAGGCATCCAGTTCTTCCAAATGAGCATCCAGTTCTTCCAAATTTAGGTAGTTCATTATAATATTCAGACAAGATATATTCACGTACAAAAATCTAGCATACGTCTCCATTTTTAAAAAATTAATGGTTGATGTGCCTATTTGATAAATGTGAACAGAATCACTCAATTAGTAAAATCACCAGAAACAGCATATTGTAGGTGGTGTAAAAAAGCCCACTCCATGAGCGTCTATAAGACAGCTCGTTCTAATGAGAGCAGAGAAGTGTGGTTACCATAAAGTTGCATAATGGTTCTCTAAACAAACCAAGAAAAATCAGTTTCATAACAATTAATTGTTTATATCTGATGTTTATGTGGCAATTATTTGTAAACCTGTTAACATTTCCTAAATAAATAGTGTATAAATATTGGATAAGAATTGAAGCTCTTGGCAAAAGTACGATGTTAAATTTATTGAAAACTATTGAAAATACTAAAATTAAAAATAAAAAGTAATATTATATCCTGAAGGCATCTTAGTATTGATATGCTGATGACATGTCCTTTTAACCCTTTTAATATCCAGTAGACGTATGAAAAAGCAGGGTAAAGCTCTGTTAGAATTTTTGGCAAAACAGTCTTCCTCCTTATGAAGGTTCATGGCCTGAAGTAAAATTGTCAGATATCTTTCATCAGTGTCAGATGAGTTCTGTTGAAAAGAACAAATTTCAAACTTAACGTTAGAAGTTTGAAAACCTTATTGCTTTATGTTGAAGATACTGTGAAAATCTGCCTTTAGGCAGAGCACAAGTATAATGGAAATGAGGTTTCTTTATGTTTCAAAGATATCATTTTCTCATTATTTGTCTTTTTCTCCTTTCCCCTATCCTCCCCTCTTTAGAAAAATAAAGTTACCTATCTTATATGAGATGTACTGTTGCTGGAGTACATTTACCAGTCATACTGGGAAAGTCAAGTGACTGAAATCTTATTACCTACACTTAGTTTTAACAGCCCTTCACCCGCATACTGGTCAATAAACACATGGACTGATCACAAACAGCTTGCTATTTTTTATGTTCTGGTTAGGATTACCATACATCCAGGTTTTCCCGGACATGTCCTCTTTTTGAGTCCTCCGATCTCTGTCCAGGTGTTTTTTTGAAATCTAAACCAGTGTCTGACATTTTTCTCTGCTCTGCTGGTGGGAGCAGGGGGTAGGCATTTGGAGGCAAGGAGCAGTGTGTGTGTGTGTGTGTGCGCACGCGCACAACTGTACAGCCCATGTGTGTGTGTGCACGCACAACTGTACAGCGTGCAGCCCGGCAGAGTGGTGGGAACAGCCCCAGAAGCTGAATGCAGGTAAATCGGCGGGGGGGGGGGGGGTTGGAGGGCCAGGGCTTGGGGACTGTCTGGGGGGGCTGCATGTGTGTTGGAGAGGTGTATGGAGGGGATGGGTGTGTGAGGGGAGTGGGTACCTGTTGGGGCTGGGGCAGGCCAGGGCAGGGGGAAGTGCCTGCCCCTCCAGCAAGGGAAGGGGACGGGCCTTTTGAGGGCAGCAGGGCGCCCTGTGGCCAAGCTTGTAGCACAGGAGCTAGTGCCCATGCTGGTGGGGGTGGGTCAGCCAGGAGACATTGCCCGGGGGTGTAGGGGGACATAGCCAGGCTGCCTGGTGTAGCACAGGAGCTCCTTCCCAAGGCAAGGGATGCCACAGGTCTCCCCTCCTCTTCCCTCCACTGGAGCTGGACTCACTCCGCTGCCACCCGCATGAATTGGAGTCGCCATGCTCCAGCCCAGTTGGAATGGGGGCAGCTGAGGGTCCCCTTCAGCAGGGATGGTGGGAGCAGGGGGCTGCAGATTGGGAGTGAGGGGCACCAACAGGGCTGTGGCTGGGAAGCAAGGGCATGGGAGGGACTTGGGGACTTGGAGGTCAGGAGTACAAGGCACTACCAGGGCCAGGGGTGCGGGGAGGGGGAGGGGTCTGTGGGTTGGGAGTGAGGTGCTTGGGCCAGGGGGCTGCAGGTTGGGACTGAGGGCCTCCAGCATAGCCCGAGGGAGTGAGAGACTAGGTTGGGAGTAAGGGGCAGCAGCAGGGACAAGGGGCTGTGGGTTGAGAGTAAGGTGTTCCCCTGTCAGGTATCCCCTTTTTTGGAGCTGGAAATGAAATCTAGTAACCCTAGTTCTGGTGACATTCTGAAAGTTGTTTCTGTGCTAACAGTGCAGGTTCGGACTATTTCGATTTACCAGTTGATATCACTAGGCCGTGGGGGATTCATCTTCCATGTACTACTCAAAGGTGTTCATCAGCCAAGTGGAATTTTTTAGTTGAATGGTTTATTCCCTAAAAAATGCAGCAAACTTAGGTGTCTTAAACACTTAGGGAAGTTTAAACATTGTAACCAAAATAATTATGTTAATATTATATCAAGTATTTCCAATTAAAATGTTCTTTTATTAAAATAGTTAATGAGTTTCTGCAAATATCAGTTCATTTAGATGTGATAGTTTTCCCTTAAAGTAATTAGAGCAGATAGCTTTTCTTTGGGGATGAGCCATTTATACTTATGTAGTCTAAGCAGTTAGATAATTTAAGACAGGACTGGTAAAATATTCAGGGTAGCATTTGTTAAAACACTTACTTTCATGTTAATAGGTAACCTATCAACAATGTTCTCTTCAGTTAGCTTATCAAATTTTACCAAGCTGATTTTCCAGATGCTTCCTCATTTTATAGGACCTGTTCCATAAATGTGTTACTTATCTTTCACATGATGTAAAGAGAATTATATTACAGGTTTCCCTCAGTGTATGAGGGTTCTGTATGAGCAAATTCACACTTATGCAATGACCGTTTTATACCAAAAATTCATTATATGCAAAGTAAATTCACTCTTATGCAAATGGTGTTGTAGAAGCCCGCAGTCAGATGCTTTGTGTGGTACATTGTGGGAGTGACACGCACCAAAATATAGTCTCCTGTGTGATCTCTGCTCCTCGCTCATTGTCTGTGACACGTGTTTCTGTGGTTGCCATCCCCATTATAGCTTCTAAGCGTCCCGCTAGCTTATCTCCTACCCCTCTCCCTGGTCCATCACTGAAGCCTTCACCACCCTGTCTTCACACTAACTAAACATTCACCACCACCCTGTGCTTGTGTGCACTGTCTGCTGTTGGCAAGTACCAAAACTGTCTTGTAAAAGTGGTAGAAATGGGTCTGGGAGTCAGTACAGTCAAGGTGTTGGAACGTATCCCTAGTTGTTACGTTGTAAAGTGGGTTCCCTTTATGCGAATTTGAGTTATGAGCTGCTTTCCAGGAACACATGTACAGCATAGAGTGAGGGAAACCTATAGCGTAAATCTTAAGTAATGCAGTAGTGAATCATCCATAGTTTAAGGGGGGGAAAACATATTTTTTCCATGTGGGTACAAGAAAGGAGAAGAAACCTTACATCATGTGATAAAGCATAACAAGCATTGCCTTAGCTAATAGAAGTTAACAAAAACAAGCCATGAAAGGCAGGTGCAGTCTGGCTTCCTAGAAATCCAGACTACATTCTAGCTTCCAATTTACAAGCTAAGAAAAAACAATAAATTGAAATTCCATCTATATTTGAGGTCGTCCTTTAGGTTTCAGTCTTTTTTTCCCCCTATGTTGAAGACCTGATCTTCCCATGAAAGGAAATAAATTAGAGTTATTAAATAAACATATTTTCCCTCTCAAAAACTATATTTAAAAATTATTTTTAATTTGTTTATACTATTAGAGCTTCTCCATGTGAAGCTGAGCTTCAGGAATTAATGCACCAAATTGACATCATGGTAAGCAACAAAAAAGTGGAATGGGAAAGGAAGATGCGAGCTTTGGAAGCGAAGATGGATGTCCGGGATCAAGAATTAGCAGAGGCCCAAAGCAAATTGGATCAGAAAGGTCAAGAGGTACTTAATGAATGCCATCCCGTACAAAGATAGCATGTTTGAGGGAGTTTACTAGTAGCTTGTTCACTGAATATATTTGCTCATTGAACCACATCAGTGGTTCTACTCTGAAAAATTGCTACAAAAATCCCATTGAGAAGTCCCATATTTATTCTATTGCAATGATGCACAGACCAAATAAGCTCCATTTACAATTTTTAAAAAAAGGTTATCTGGTAGGTTTTTTTCAAGTGCTGCCTTGCTAACTCCATCCAGGATTTGAAAGTCAAATGCTTTTTTTCCTTCTTATGCATATTCAATAATTATAAAAGCTTTTCAGGTCTAATTAGGACCTCATGCATTCCATTCCAAGTGCATTATTATGAATATTGTTGTTCTTATTTATTCATTTGTATTGCAGTACTACTTATAACTGCTTGTCAAAGCCCAAAGCTGTTCTGTGCTTTGTAGAGATGCAAAGATTTATCTGCAAAGTATGAACTCAGAGTGCAATTTTAGATGGTGTCTTCAAATCATTTCCACAAGTGTAATTACAGTTTAGTGAAATGAAGTTCATATTAGATGTTGGCCTATAGGGCTGCTTTCAAGGAAAAATCTTAAATTACAGTCATGTATTATTACAATCAAATCACAATGCAACCACACAATGGACTTGATACTCATAAAATCTCACACAATGTTTATGCAATTTAGTTTGTGGTATGTAGTTTTACTTCTGAATAAATTTTTAAATGTCTAGATTATAAAATATTTACTTGTCCAGTAGTCTGATATGAAACTTTGTCTGTTTTAAATATTAACTTTTGGGAAGTATTTTGAAAAAATAAACCAGAATATGTATTCCAACTGTAGGTAGGGATGCTCAGACAAAAATTGGAGAACTTGCAGAAGACAAAATATGAAATGGTTAAGAATTATGAAGCTCAACTTCAAGCTCTGAAATCCCAAGTAAGGAAAAAGTCAGATTCAGTATGTTATGGGGGTTGTGATATATTCAGGTTAGTTTAGTAGATATTGAACTGTTTTTCTAACTTTATCATTGTAACTTCATAAAAACGTAGGAAAAGTAGTGCTTTAATGGACCTCAGGAGGTCATCTAGTCCAGTGGGGGGGTTAACTTTTTAGACAGATGTGCCACAAATTTGGCCCTCACCCTCCCCAAGTGCCACTCCAATCCCTTTCACCTGCCCAATCTGCTATTCTGCTTTCTGCTTCCTGTCCTGTATGCCTCTACGCTGAGTGTCGCCTCCCTGATCTGCCATGTGCCTCACACACAGGCTGCCCATGCTAGTTGTAGCACATGTACTGCAGATTGGCCACTCCTGATTTGGTGTAACCTTCCTGATCAAGGCAGGACCATCTCCAATTAAACAACCATGTCTACATGAGATCACAGCGTCACATCACAGTTTTTGCCACATGACGCTACTATGCAGTAGTATCAGCCTACTGCATAGTCAGTGTCTTGTGTAGACATGGCCAACCAGTAGCTTAACAAACTGAGTTAGCATCCTCCCACCAGTTCCCTGAGTTGGTTGAAGTCACTTTTTTGATGTCCAGTACCTTTATTCTGCTGCTCTCTTCCTTTCTTCCCCTTAGGATCATGAACTCTATCATTTTGTGGTCACAGTCGCACGTTACCTTCCATCTTCCCATTCTCAACCAAATCTCCTGTTGGAGAGCAACAGGTCCAGAAAAGCTTTGTCCTATTGGGCTTTCTGCCACCGCACCGAAAAGTTATCCCTGGCAGACTCCCAAAACTTGATGCACTCCCTCTGCATTGCTATTACCCTCCCACCTGATGTCAGGGTAATTAGAGTCCCACATGAGCACCAGGTCTTGTGATTTGGAAAATTCTATCAGTTGTCTGAAAAAAGCTACAACAACTTCTTCCTGCTTTGGTGGTCTATAGTTGATGCTCACCATGACATCAGTGATCACCAAATAATAGAATTCTTCATAAGACATTGAGTGGGTAAGGTAACTAGTAGGGTAAAAGTGCTAGACCTTAGGAAAGCTGATTTCAATTAACTCAGGCGATTAGTCAAGGACGCACTGCAGAGTAGGAGTTTTGAAGAGATGGGAGCTCAGGAAGGGTGGTTGTGCCTTAAGGAAATGATCCTTTGGGCACAGAAGATGATCCTGATGCAAGGAAAAAGAGGGAAAGGGGCCAGGAGGCTTCCTTGGCTGACCAGAGAACTCCAGGGCAGCCTAAGGGCCAAAAGGGGGGCACATAAAAAGTGGAAACAGGGAGAGATTACCAAAGAGGAGTATACCTGTGCTCGCGCTTGTAGGGAGGCAGTTAGACGGGCCAAAGCTACCATGGAGCTGAGGATGGCATCCCAAGTAAAGGATAACAAAACATTGTTTTTTAGCTATATAGGGAGTAAAAGGAAGGCCCAGAGAGGAATAGGACCCCTACTAGATGGGCAGAAGCAATTGGTGACAGACAGGGGGGACAAGGCTGAACTCCTCAACAAGTTCTTTGCCTCAGTGTTCCTAAGTGAGGGGCAAGACAAGTCTCTCACTGGGATTGTAGAGAGGCAGCAGCAAGGCGCCAGACTACCATGCGTAGACCCTGAGATGGTGCAGAGTCACTTCAATGTCTTCATCAGCGACTTGGACGAGGGAGTGAAGTGTACTCTGTCCAAGTTCGCGGATGACACAAAACTGTGGGGAGAAGCGGACACGCCGGAGGGCAGGGAACAGCTACAAGCAGACCTGGACAGGTTGGACAAGTGGGCAGAAAACAACAGAATGCAGTTCAACAAGGAGAAATGCAAAGTGCTGCACCTAGGGAGGAAGAATGTCCAGCACACCTACTGCCTAGGAAATGACCTGCTGGGTTGCACAGAAGTGGAAAGGGATCTTGGAGTCCTAGTGGACTCCAAGATGAACATGAGTCGGCAGTATGACGAAGCCATCAGAAAAGCTAATGGCACTTTATCGTGCATCAGCAGATGCATGACGAATAGATCCAAGGAGGTGATACTTCCCCTCTATCGGGCGCTGGTCAGACTGCAGTTGGAGTACTGCGTGCAATTCTGGGTGCCGCACTTCAAGAGGGATGTGGATAACCTGGAGAGGGTCCAGAGAAGGGCCACTTATATGGTTAAGGGCTTGCAGGCCAAGCCCTATGAGGAGAGACTAGAGAACCTGGATGTTTTTAGCCTCCGCAAGAGAAGGTTGAAAGGCAACCTTGTGGCTGCCTATAAGTTCATCACGGGGTCACAGAAGGGAATTGGTGAGGTTTTATTCACCAAGGCGCCCCTGGGGGTTACAAGAAATAATGGCCACAAGCTAGCAGAGAGCAGATTTAGATTGGATATTAAGAAGAACTTCTTCACAGTTTGAGTGGCCAAAGTCTGGAATGGGCTCCCAAGGGAGGTGGTGCTCTCCCCTACCCTGGGGGTCTTCAGGAGGAGGTTAGATAGGCATCTAGCTGGGGTCATCTAAACCCTGCACTCTTTCCTGCCTATGCAGGGGGTCGGACTCAATGATCTATTGAGGTCCCTTCCTCCCCTAACATCTATGAATCTATGAATCAAGCTTTCAGTTCTCCTCTCTGACCTTAACCCAGAGGCTTTCAGTGGACCTGCCTCCCACTTATGTCACATTAGAGCAAGCATGTGTTTGTTTCCTATTAAGCAAAACCATCTCCTTTTTTCCTCTGCCAATCCTTCCTGAACATGGTATAACCATGCATCACAGTATCCAGTCATATGAACTATCACACCAACTCCTCATTATCCCAATTTCATCAGACTTCTGTGATTGAGCTAAAATTTCCAATTCTATTTGCTTACTCCTCATGCTTCTTACGTGTGTCTATAAACATTTTAAGTAACTAGCTGATTGTCCTGATTTCTTTCTGAGAACATTGCTAAGGCTCCTGCTGTTGCCTCCTGTTGCTTGGCTGTTAGCCAGTGACCTAGCTCTCTACTTACCTCCAGGTTTTGGCATCTGTCCTCTCTTGAACCGAGTTTAAAGCCATTTCATATTGTGAGCTTAATTTACTTAATATTGTGTGTTTAGTTTGCTGAGCTTCAGTCTCTGGTGCTTCTCAGATTTTAACAATGTAATTTAGGCCAGGGCTGTCCAACTGGTGACCTGGGAGCTGCATGTGTCCCACCTTCCTCTCATCCAGCCACCATTTCCCCACAGTTGCTCCTGCTGAGGGCTCCTCACCCTCCTCCACCTTGTACTTTTTGCTCCCACTCCTGGGGTGGGGCAGCACAGCAGAAAGGGGCTGAAGTGCCCGTGCTGCACATGTTCTGGGAGGGAGGCCTGGGCTGCTTGCATTGTGTGTGTGCAGGAAAAGAGGGAGCCGGGCAGCCTAGATTGCTGGTGGGTGCTGCATGTGGCTGAAGTAGTGGGGAACCAAGATGCCTGTGTTGCAGCGGGGGGAAGGCCTGCCTACCTAGTGTGCACAGCCATGAATGATGGAGCCAGGTTGCCCATGTGACAGGGGAACCCAGGGGAGGGGCATGCAGCCTGCACAGCTTACAGCTCCTGTGTCTGCTGCCTGTGCTGTGTGCCCCCCAGCTTCCTGGAAGTTGGACAGCCCTGGTCTAGATAGTTCTAAGTTTGGTCTTAATGTTATTCATCTGATGCAGGGGTGTCAAACTCACCATCTGCCCTGGGCTGGATCCAGACCACGGAGCTCCTCATGGGCCAGATTGTTATGTAGCAGTGGCAGAGGTTAATGCAGACATCACTCGTTCTCTCTTCTCCCCTGTGCCTCCTCATCATGGAATCCCCCTGGGGAATGATTACTTGGGACACAACTGTGGTCATGTCTGATCTCTGAGAGCACCCCCTGAAGCCAGTTCATGCATGACTTTTAGAGTTTGAGGGGCAGGGGATGGAGCCCTGGCTCCTTCCTGCTCTGAGACCTTGTCCTTTCAGTCTCTCACTCTCCCTGATTGTTTGGTAGTCCTGGCTCCTGAAAGAGGGACTTTATCTCTTGTTGGGAAGAACGAATGCAACCCAAAGTTCCAATCATCAAGACAGACAGACAACTGCTTTTGAATAAAGGCCACCCAGCCAGAGGTCCTGTGCCCCCCTCCAAAGTGTTAAGTAACCAACCCTGCACAATTTAGAGCACACATAAAAGTAACTCAGCTTTTTTTCTCTTCAGTCTCCCAGTTTCAAAGCCTCAAAACTATTCCACAGGTTTTTCTAACCAGAATGTGTCCTACAGACAACACATTGCTTGTCCATTCCTTGCTTTGTCCATTGTCATGTTTCGCTCTCTCTCTCTCTCTCTCTCTCCTCTAGGCCTGAAATCCCCACTTTTGTTGAAGGGTCAACAAAGCTATTCAAGTCTCTGTAGATGGATGTGTCTTCTGTCACCTGGGGAAGCCAGTAACTCTAGCTTCACTATCTCTTTAACCCAATCTTTTCCCATGAACTAGCTTTGTAGGTAAACTGAGCCATGCAACATTATTACAACATGAACACAGCTAACACAGAAATATTACCAAAAACCCGTAGACCATCATATCCCCACCAGTGACACGTCACCAATGGGTCTCTGTGTCCTTGATTTCAGCAGCAGGCCTTCACCTTTCTACAAATGTCACGGAGCACATGAGCAATATCCATATACTGGATCTAGCCCACAGGCCATAAGTATGACACCCTTGATCTAATGCTATTTTCAGTAATGTCTATAGGTGAGAAATAGGAAGAAAACTCATCCAGCATTTGAACTTAATCTCCAAATGCACTTTCCAGTCAAATTTGAAATGAAACTTGGACTTGGCATGCCCAAGTACGGATCCATGATTTTGACCTTAAGTCAACAACATTCCTCACTCATACCATCAAGCCTTCCAAAGGATCACCTATTCTTTTTACATTTTTGTTATCTCTTCTGTCATCTCTTTGAATTTGTTTCTCTTTGTAAGGTGGGGAAATTGACTTGATAAACAGATTTATAAGCAAGCTGGAATGTTTTGCTTATTACCCAATTAATATTTTCAACCATGTAAGAAAGTGGCTATGGAACAAAAGCTGTTTTGTAACCTGAAGTGGTTCCCTGTGTTAGTAAGAAGATTTACATCTTGGCATGATATGTTAAGCATAATGGAGTGAAAAAAGAACACCGAGCGCATTTACATTCAGTACTATTAGCATGGAGCAATAAACTCTGTTACATATTACATTGGAGTTTATTGCTCCCAGGTAACACATTTGAATATATGCCCAGGACCAAAGCATGTTGAGCCAGGTCAGAGCAGCCCCAACTGGCAGAGAGCCCGAGGGAATCAACCTGTCAGCCTGGGACCACTCTGACTGAGCTCAATGGGCTCCAGAGTAGCTGGCTGGGGCATGAGGGTGCTCCAGTGTGGAGCTAGCCAGCAGGGAGCCCCTGCACTGTACCCTCATCCCAGCCATCCCAATCAGCATCTACATACACGTGTTGCTGCACACTAAAGAACTCTGCCATAGGATAACACTTGTATTTAAAGTGCTAACCTGTGACGGAGTTAATTAGTTTCCTGCAGCCTAACAGGGCTGCATATGTAGTTGTTGAGACTTTACTGGGGAGCTAATTAGGCAGCTCTGCAGTAAACATCTCATGGAGATGTGCCCACTAAATCTTAGCTCTAGTTGTTGGGTTTGTTTTAGAATAGCAAACACATCCTTCAGCTATAACCGATATGTTTCTTATCTTCCAGTCTCAGATTTCCTCCTATCCCCTGACATCATGAATAATTTACTGTCATCTCAAAAACTGGAAAATCTGAGCTCCAGATTTTTTCTCTATATCTTTTTCACTATATCACAACTTTCTGTTGCTGCTCCTTGTTAGGGAGGCTTGACAACATGGGGTCATCTTTCATGACACTTTTACCATTCAGGGTATTTCTTCCCAATACATCAGGCCATGATAAAATTCTTTCTTTTTATGGCTTCATAATATTTAAAAATCATTTTGACTGTGCCTAGCCATCCAAATAACTAAACAATTTCTCTATACTCTGAATATCTCTCATCTCTATTAGTGTCACTTCCTTCTGTCTTGTCCTTACAAAAAGGACCTTATGAAAATTCTCTTTATGACTCAAGTCTTTTAACCTCTTCACTGGTTCCCCTTTGTTCTATGTATGTAAAGTCTGGACTTCTTCTTCTGGCTTTTCAGACCACACCTTTCTTACTTCTAGATTGCATCTCCAACAATCTTATTTTTCCTTTCTCCCATATCCTGTGTTCTGCTAGAGACGCCTGGCTTGTCGTCTTCATTTAATTTTTGCATTCCTACCTCCCTGCCTTCTTCTATGCTGAAAGCAGCATTGCCTCCCTTCATGCTGTCTTTAAGCAACACCCTACCCTGTACTTCTTTGTATAGTGTTTAGCACTGTGATTCAGTGCTGAAAAACAATACACTATAATATAGACCTCTTTTGATCTAAGTACCCCAAAATTTAGGATCTCTCAGATAGTTCCAATTGGGAGGAACAAGGTCTTTATACAATCAGGTTCTTATTTGACACATTTATGTTTATTTACAAAAAATCTACAAAATCTTCTCGCCCCAAACACAACAGGAACCAAACAAATGACTGTGTGCACAGTTCTCTCCTTTTCCATCAGCCCCTAGTATAGAAGCGCTCTCAGTTTTTTTCCAGGGCCATGCTCCCAGTTCTTGTTTTGGTCTTTTCATCTCTGCTTCTTTCAAATACAAGCAAAAAGAACTGTACCAATCCATGCCTTAACCTCTGTGGGCGCATCTACATGTGCAATTAAAGCACTACAATAAACTCCAGTACACATCGTGCCAGAGTTTATTGTTCCCAAGTGCCATGTTTAAACATGTGTCCAGAACCGCAGCATGTTGAGCCAGGTCGAAGCAGCCCCAGCTAGCAGAGGGCCCAGGAGGGTCAGCCAGCCAGCCCAGGGCTGCTCCGATCTCATTCAACGTGCTGTGAAGGGGCTGGCTGGGGCATGAGGGTACTTCAGTGCAGGCAGGCAGCCCCCACAGTTAAGCACTTTCATGCCCCAGCCAGCCAGGGCAGTGTTTACACATGTGCTGCTGTGGAGGTTTTTTTACTCTGCAGCAAGACAGTACTTGTATTTATAAGTACTAATGTATTTACAAGTACTATCCTGCTGCAGAATAAATTAGTTTACTCCGGCCTAATAAGGGCACACATGTAGAAGCTGAGATGTTTACTACACAGCTCGTTAAGCAATTGTGCAGTAAACGCCTTATGTAGATATGCCCTGTGTTTACTATGTCAGTCCTTGAGAAACCTCTCAGTCGGTATAACATCGCCTTTGTTCAGATTTCTTTTTTGTCCCAATGGCCTCTTATAGCTTATTGCTAAACATCAGTCATTTAACCTGAACTTTCAGTTTAGGAGGAGTTTGGTAACATCCATATGCAGTATGACGTTAGTTTTGGGTGATTTAAATTAATACTAAAAATGACCTAAAATTTACTGAGAAGCAAAGTTTTGGGGGTAATACCTTTGGTTGGACCACCTGCATAGTTGGGAGGGATGTTAGACAACCTTGTAAGTACATGGTGCCCTTTCTGAGGTCTGGCCTAGACCTGAGGAAAGGCACCATGTACCCAAAAACTTATTATGCAGTTGGTCCAGCCAAAGGTATTACACCCCCAACATCAACTCACAAAAAAAAAAGCCTTGCCTCTCAGATATTCTTTAAATTATTACAGCTACAGCAACACTTCTGCCCGACTAAAATTTACCAGCATGTATGCACAAAACATTTTGGCTGAAGGACTTATAGCTTTTAGTCCCCTAAATCACGGGTCAGCAAACTATGGCCCACAGACTAGATCCAGCCCATGATGAAGAGACTGGATCTGGCCTGTGGTTGCTCAGAGAATCAGCAGCACGCTTCAGCTACAGCACTAGAGAAGGCATCTCCAGGGTCCTATTGCCTGCGGTTTTCAGTTTAATCTCTCTGTTGAAGCAGAGGAGGCATCCCTGGGGTCCTAGCACCTACCTTTTTTTTTATCTGTTCCCTTCATAGTGATCTGTGGATCACTGGGGGAGTATGGGGGTGCAGCTTGTAGCTAGGACTGGATTGCAAGCAGTACCTTATGGTGGCAAAAGTTACCAGTACCTGCAGTAGATTATTTGAAAAAGTTTCCTTGTTAAAATTTATAAAATGTTTACAATTGTGATGGCAATGGCCATTTCAATAATGGCCCAGTTCCTTCCACCTCAATTCCTTTGAGAATCCAACTCCTACTGGCTGCCGTTCTCCTCTTATCCTGTGGCAAATGTCTTTTGCTACTTAGTTTGCCTATTTCCATGTGGTACCCATCACTTAAGTGCTCCTCCCCTTGGCATCTTCCACTTGCCATCTGTGGCTGAAGAGCCATCCTTTCATTGTAGGTGATACTGTGCAAAGTAATATTTAGTATCCAAAGATTAATAGGCATTTTTGACACCTGATGATCCTGAATTAATGGAGTCCTCACATTCCTAATAGTTCAACAGGTTTCATGTTAAAATTAAGCTTTTAAGCATCTTAAACAGTTTAAGATTTTCATGAATAAGTACACAGAAGCCAGTAACTCCTTCATTCTACTTACTGAAGTACCTTTAAAATTGTCAACACAAGATGGCACTAAACAAATGCAAAACAGTTCATATAAACATAATACAGGAAGCAACTTATATGGTTAAAAAGAAGTATTGTACAAAACTGCAGTAACATAAAACAGCTATCAAGTCTATCTGTGTTTATCTGGGCAGTTTCTAAACATTTGTGGTTGGCTGAAAACTTGGTCTTGGTCATCTTAACAACTCGTAAGTGGTACTTTTTTGCACAGTCTGAATAATTAGAATGTTTAAGTTTAATTTGCCAATATAATTTAGATAAAAGGCAAGTAGGTTGGATAGGATGGAACAGCTACGCACGTTATCATATTTATATCTCCTTTTGTTTTTAGTTTTCTAAACTGACACATAGTTATGAAAAGTTACAGTTACACCAACTAAAACAAGACAGGGTTCAAGATAAAGAAAGAAGTCAAGAAAATCAAGAAGCTCCATTTGAATTCAGCAATTTAAACCAGAAATTGGAGGTAAGCATATTTTAATTATAAGAAATTAATATAACTTTAGGATTAAATGTAGTTTAAAATTGCACACAATTCCTGTCTTAAGCTTTTAGCTTATATAGCTCACTATCCTTGATTGCTAATGTGCATGTTGGATACTGTCAACCAACAAGCGGTAACTCTGGAAGTATTCTTTCAATATTTGGAAGTATTCTGGAAGGTTCTTTGGGTTAATCCGATATCTTTTATTAAACCAACTAAATAGTTGGAGAAATATATCTTGGCAAGCTTCCGGGTTTAAAAACCCTTCGTCAGGCTAAAGAAGCATCTGCAGTTGGTGTGTGCTCTTCCTGGGTGGAATGAATAGTAAAGAAGCCAGAGGCTGGTATTTTCCTGCCAGAGTGAGGGGGCTGGACCCCTGACACCTAAATTTACATTTTCACTGACTGGCTTTTTTGCATGCATAGATTCATAGATTGTTAGGGACTGGAAGGGACCTTGCAGATCATCAGGTCCAGGCCCCCCACTCTAGGCAGGAAAATACCAGCCTCTGGCATCTTTACCATTCATTCCATCCAGGACAAGTCCTCCGACATCGTCCTGGCTCCTCTCGTCTGTTGTGGACCCCTCCGGTGGGTCCAGCTCTGAGTTGCTCAGCATCCGCCAGCGCTGCTCGTGTCTGGCATGGGAAGCACCCTCGCTGTCTGCTCCCCATGGTGCTTCCCCCATGGTCTCCCCGGTGCCAGTTTTTATTTTAGCTGGGAGGCGTCCGGGGATGACGTCACCCACCCATGCTGGCATCAACTGGAAACAGACACAGCTCACAAACCACGCGGGCACTTTGTGCCAGCGCAGCTTGTTCATCTCTTCCCAGCCTGGAATGAGTAAGTTTGCCCTGGCTTCAGGGTTTTTCCCACAGGGATGGGCTGCCCCCGGGACAATAGTTTATGGTCAAATCTCCAAATCCAAATCAAATCAGGATAGTGATTTGAATCACCGAATCAAATCACTGTCCCTCCGAATTGGCTGAATCCGAATCGAATGCTTGCTGCTTTGCACAGGCGTAATAGTCATCCACGGACTGACTTGAAGCCACTTCCTAAATAGCTGTATCATTATGCACCCAACCGGGAAGCTGAAAGTCCTGGGTCCTAGTCTCCTCTCACCCAACAGGAGTTTGATCCCAAGTCTCTCTGCTCAGCTCAGCATTCTAATCACCACGCCACAGGTCAGTCACTATCCAGCCTGGATTTTGAAGTTCTCTGGGCAGCCACAAGAAGGGCATATGTGAGACCTGGAAGAAGAGCAGAAGCCAAAGCATGTCTGGCCCAAGTGAGGTAGCTGCTGGCTTGGAACTGAGTTGGCCCAGTTTGGGCCCTTGCTCCTAGTGAGGCAGGCGGTTTCCTACTTGTAGTGTCATCATTTTGAAGCTGACACCCTGGGCAGCCACAAGAGGTAGGTCTGTGGGAGATGTGGGGCCAGGAGGAAAGGAGTAAACCAATGTTGAGGTTAGTGGCTCAGCTTCAGAAGGAGAATCCATGCCCAGCTCAGGGTTGGCTGGGAGCTGTCCCACCAGTGTGGGAGCTGCCACCAAGCTCCTGGCTGGCATGGAGTTGTCCTGTTGGTGGGGCAGCTGCCAGTGAGCCCCCAGCTTAACAGAGAATCTCCACCCAGCCAGGGGGTTGGCCAAGAGCTGTTCAGCTGCCCCACTGGCAGGACAGCTCCTAGTCAGCCCCCAGCTGAGCAGGGAAGCAAAATGCTCCCCAGTTCTGGCACTGCTCAGCTCCCAGCTCCTGTGGCATAGCTTCAACAGGAAGAACAGAAAGAGACCTACAGATATTCAGTTAGTTGATGATTAGAGCATTCACTTAGCTTCAAATACTCAGGCAGAGAAAAAAATAGACTTCAGGTCTCTCCTGCATGTCCTAACCACTGAGATATGGAATAAAATTAGGTGGGCTTATCTACATGTGCAATTATGGTGCATGAATAAACTGCAGAGCTTTTTGTTCCAGAGTTTATTGCTCCTGGGTATGCCATTTGAATGTGTGCCTCAGAGCAATAAACTGCAGAGCTATAAGCTTTGTCTTTTATTCACGTGCAGCACAATGAGCTGGGGCAGAGCATTCCCAGCTGGCAGGGGATTCCAGGGGCCAGCCTGCCAGCCCGGGCTGCTCCCCACAGCTCAATGTGCTGTGGAGGGGCTGGCTGGGACACAACAGTGCTTCAGTGCACTGAAACACCCCTGTGCCTCAGCCAGCCAAGCAGCATCTACACGTGTGTTGCTGCAAAGTTTTTTACTCCATAACAGGATAGTACTTGTATTTACTAGCCTGCTACAAGTACTTTCTTGCTGCAAAGTAAATTAGTTTAGTTTACTCCAGCCTAATAGGAGCACATATATAGACACTGAAGCATTAACTGCACAGCTAATTAGTCAACTGCACAGTAAATGTTTCATGCAGATGAGCCTGGTATCCACTACTTTTTCTTCCTGCAGCTTTGTTTTGAAAGTACCTAATTTGCTCTGAGAATGCCTATCTCAGTTGTAGGAACCAATGTAGTAGGCAAAGGCATGCCTGATTTGGGGATTTCAGTGAATCTTAGACATGAGCTTCCAATACATTCAGCACTGTTAAAAGTTTAATTTAGGCACATTAGGACTTGGAATAACTCCAGCTTTAAGCATCAACTGAACAGTTTTAGAAATCTATATTTTGGACTTAGGCATCTAAGCTAGCAGTTAGGCTGGCCTTAAATGCCTAAAACTTTTTATGAGTGTAGTCTGACATCATAAGTAATATAGGGCAGGGTGTCTCCTCAAACAGCAGCACATGATTCACAAGGTGAGCCAAGAGATTTCAAATAGTAATGAATAGTGGTCATTTTTACGTGTGTGCTTTACTGCACAGTAGACTAATTTACTTTGCAGTAAAGTATCGCCATCTACATATGCGTGGAAATTGGGCCAGTGTAGACTAATTTACAGCACCATCAGATAGTCCCATCAGACACAGGTACTATCTGACAGCAGAGTAAATTACTGTGCTTAAACACACATGTAGATGGTGATGTCAGGAGTAGTTTACTCTGACTCGAATTGAACCAGTTTATTTATTTGCATTAATTGCATGTGTAGGTGCTCCCAATGTCAAAAAACATTCCAAGCTGTTATGATTTTTCTGAGTTCTTTTCTGTATTATTTCTCTGTAGTCAAAAAACAAAAGCTAATAGCTGGTGTTTTCTGAGGGGTGTCTTGGATCTATCAAGGTTAAGAACTACTGATATAGGAGCATCAACCTTCCTCCTTCATATGATAGTTTCTGCTTGATAAGCTACATTATCCGCCTTCTCAAATTAATGTGGCTGTTGTACCATTATAAAATCTGTCAGGATTTGGAATTCACCAGAGATACTAACAGTTATTACTACTACCATAATAACTGTTACTAAGAGCTAAATACATGACAGCCATGACATCTATAGACCCTGCTAATCTAAGAGTGACCTTATCCAATGTTAGAATATGAATACAATGGAACACAACGCTACCATTTGGTAAATTATGTAGTAGGAAAAATGAATGCTTGGAATATGTTCAGCAGATTCTACTATTAAGAAAATAATTATTGTAGTGAAAATCTATTAAGATCAGAAATACTTTAATAGAACCTTGAACCTATAGCCCTCAGTTTGTAATCTGAATATCCATTGTAAATGACTTTGTAGAGCTAAAAGAAAGGTTGTTTGAATTTACTTGAATGCAGAAACAGAAAGTAAGAAAAGAATATAGAAAGGCTATGGATCATTTAATGTTAAAAGGCATAGTTGTTGCTATTTACTGGGCATGTCTACATGTGCAGTTAATGCAAAACAATAAATTCCATGTCAAACAGTGTGCCCAGGAGCAATACACATGTCAAACAGTGTGCCTGGGAGCAATAAACTCCAGAGACTCTTGCACACGTTCACATGGTACACCTGGGAGCAATAAACTACGGAGTTTATTGCCGTTTGAACGTGTAGCCAAGAGCACAGCATGTTGAGCCAGGTTAGAGCAGCATCAGCTGGCAGGAGGCCCATGGGGGAGGGGGGAGGGGTTAACCTGCCAGTTTGGGGCTGCTTCCTCAAGTTCAATATGCTGCAGAGGGGCTGGCTGGGGCACAAGAGTGCTTCAGTGCAGGGCTAGCTGGCAGGCAGCCCCTTCACTGAAGCACCTTTGTGTCCTAGTCAGCCAGGGCAGCTTCTACATGTGCACTGCTGTGAAGTTTTTTTACTCCACAGCCGGACCGTACTTGTAAATACTATAGTATACTATAGGATATAGTTTATAGTATTACAAGTACTGTCCAGCTGTGGAGTGTGTTAGTTTACTCCAGCCTAATAGGGGCACCCATGTAGATGCTGAGATGTTTACTGCACAGCTAATTAGTCTACTACACAGTAAACATCTCATGTAGACATGCCCACTGTCAGCAGCAAACAAAACCTGATTGTTGAAAATTCACAGCTCACACTGATTTAAGTTAACTATGCAAGTTAATCTAGATCACGGAACCTAGTTTTCCATTATATTCTTAGTCTAGCTGGTAAAGTTATTGTAACTTGGACCATGTAACCTGGCTGATTTTTCATCTTTCCCTGAAAGAGAGGTAATCTCCAATAGCTATGGAGCTCTATTTACTTATTTTTTTTAGATATTATCTTCAAAGCTTAGTTGTGAATATTTAAATTCTAATGTTATTAAGCAATTGAAAAGCATTAACCTCCATCACAGAAATTTGATTACATTAAAAATTACAAATCAGGTTTTGGTTTAAAATCTTCTTCCTACCCTTTAAAAATCCCACAGTGGGTGTGTCTCCATGAGACAGTAACTGCACAGTAGCCTAATGACACTGTGCAGTAGCGTGTCACAGCATAGACAGTATTAATATGATACTGAGCAGTATTATGAGGCTACTGCACAGTAGCATCACTAAAAAGGCGTTCACCAGTGCTATTGTGCAAGAACTCTGATTACTGTGCATTTATTTAGTACTTGATTATACAGGTACTAAATTAAATGTGCAGTAACCATTGTGCATTATTAATGAATGTGTAGATGCACCCAGGGAGAAACAATGGCAGAAAAGAGGGCAAGAAGGAAAATGTATTCCCTTCCATTGGCCACCCCATTTTCTGCGGACAGAAAACTATAAATCTTTATTTACTGATGCATTAATTCAGTTTCCAGTGATGCAAACTCACTGAAATCAAGGAACTTACCCTCATACAACTGAAGGAACATAATGGTGAATCAGGCTCCTAAGATCCTGAAATAATATAAAAGTTTAAAATGTTTCTAACATTTGACTTCAGTTATTGTACATGTTAGCCAAATTGATCATATTAATGCCTTTTTTCACATACAGCAACTTTTTTGCTGCAAAAGGAGAAAAGACTTTTTTCCACTTGATTTATTTTTTTAGATAAAATTGTCCTTGCATATGTATTAACAACAAAAGACTTTATTTTTAGAGTTATAAAAGCTCAGTATTACTTTCAAGAGTTCATTGCTACAACTTAGAGAAAGATTATGAATTCAAAATTTAATAATCTTGTGTTCCTTTTTCTCAGGAGTTTAAAGCAAAATCAAGAGAATGGGATAAGAAGGAGACATTATTTCAAAACCATTTAGTTTCTTTAGATGCTCAACAAAAATTACTATCTGAGAAATGTAATTTATTTCAGGTACAGTTCCTATGTTCCTGCTTTAGAGAGAGAACTAGAATTAAATGAACCTAAAAGCTCAGCTGAAGAGATGTTTTAGAAGGAAAATATCTTTAACTAAGCTAAGCTTACAGTGAATATAAATGTATACAAGTTGCTGTAAATTCAAGTGAATACACCCTGAACTATCTACCACTTATTGTTTGGTATAGACTTTTTCACATTTTTCTAATGTAATATGAATAAATTAAAAAAATTGGAAAACAATGTATTTACTCACACACAAGACAAGGTTTCCCTCCCCAATTAAACTGCTGTTAAAAGCCACATGTGCTCAGTAATGGAAACCAACTACGAAGTTGACTAGACATAGCCAACACTATAAAATACGTGGGCTACATTGGACAAATATGCTCATGAGAACCTTGTGTAAGGATGGATTAGTACAACCCATCTAAAATATACTGAAGTACTAATTGAGCTCAGCCACCCTCACTGGGAACACTTTTTCAAGTCATGGTGAGCTCTTGAGCTGTGAGGTACTTGGCAGAAGAATTAAGGAGCATGGAGCACAAGTGGTGTTCTCATCGATCCTTCCCATGGTAGGGAAGGATCTATTTTTTTTGCTATAGGTATCATAGTGTTTTTAAGCCTCTCCAAAGGCATTGGGTATTGACTACAGTCAAGGCTGCGGATTTCAACTGAGGTGTGCCTGTTCTACTAAGAGCAAAGCCAGAGGTTCCTGGCTAGAGGGTCTTGCCCCGCCACCCAGGGTCAGACTGATTACCATATTTGGGATCAGGAAAGAATTTTACCCCATGGCCAGATTAGTATGGACTGTGGGGGGGGTTGCCTTTCTCTGTAGCGGGAGGGCATGGCCCTCTACCTGGGACCTCTTAAGCATATATTGACAATGTTTTATAGAAGCAAGATATTGGCTGCCGTGGTTTCCTTGCTTGACCTGTGGCAGGTTAGGGTGTTAGGTCTGTGTTGAGTCATGGTTGAGAATAGTCTTATGTAAAGTTTAGATTATGGTTGTATGGGATGATTTAGATAGGGGTGATCCTGCATCAGGCAGAGGGTTGGACTAGATGACCTCTGGAGGTTCCTTCCAACCTACTTCTCTATGACACTACATTGAAGACATTCCAACTTCCTCTTCACTCCTGCAACTGAACTGCACCTTTCTTTCCCATTTCAAATTATTCCTGTTCCTCACCAGCCTTAAATATCTGACAAATATCAATGAACAGGGCCCCTAACAGTTCTTTGGGTGTCATCTGGCCCAGAATCTCACTGTTGCCCCTTCTCAGCCTGCCGCATATCATTAGTGTGGCCCCACCCTCCATGCTGGACCAGGCAACCATGCATCTCATGTATATATATTTTGGAGGGTCCCAAGACTTATGACAAGAACACCCAGTTCAAGTCATGAGTGGGAGCTAATTAGCAAAGGAACACTAATTAATAAATGAGTGGGGGTATCTTGAGTACACACACATACTGAGCAGTTCTGAGCTATGGGATCATCATTGACTCTGGTGGGGCCCAGCCCAATGATAAATCATGAGCCTTTTGGCTTTAGACTAATATTATGCATGGTTTGTACTCTGTATAAATAGATGCTAAAGTGTTGTTTAAAATTATATTTATGAAATACCTGCGCTAAAGCTTTCAGCAGTTTCAAAAAATGTAAAATGTATGAATTATAGATAAGTTAAGTCTGTGGGTATTGTATACAAATTTCTATTGTGTTTGTTTCAGGTCATTTTTTTTCAATTTGCTTCTCGCTTCCATGTACTCAGGAAGAGCAATGTCTGACAGTAAAAAGAAGGGGAAAAGGCTATAGGGGAAAGAAGTTATGGGGGATCAAAGAGGTTACCTGATCCCCCAGATGTGTTTTCCCTGCTGTAGTGGTGGGAGAGGGACAAATTCAAGGCAAACCTCCAATAATTAGATTCTATACCTAGAAAATTAGATCAAATTTATAAATTTTCCATATATATAATCTAACTATAAGAGGATCATCTTATAATCAAGGATGTGTTATATTTGAGTAAGTATGGTATAACATATCAAAAATAACATATACTCTTTTATATTAACGCTAGCAAAGTGCCTGTCAAGAATGACGGGCGGGCGGCGGGGACAGCACTACCACCCTGCACTGCCGTCACACTGCATCCGGCCGCGCACAACACTCCCCCCACTCTGTGTCTGGCCCCATGCGCCCCCCGCCCTCCACGCACCACACACACACACACACACACACACACACACACAGAGCCTCACCCACTGCACACCCCGCCCCCACTGCCTGCAGCCGGAGGGTGCTCCCGGTGCAGGGAGGGGTGTGGCACATGCATGGGAGACATGCCCCACCCCATGGCCATGTGCTGCATTCAGCGGGTACTACCTGCACCCCCCTGCCCACTCCCCTCGTGGCACCCTGCACCACGTCCCACCCACCCCCCCATGCTGGGAGCACCCACCGGCTGCAGGGCGCGTGGGAAAGGGACACATGAGGCGCAGGCAATGCCCACTGCCTATAGCATGTGGGGCGGGGTGCGCCCCCTACCCACTCCCTGCATAGCATGCTGCAGCTGCACACCATGCCCCCCCCCCTATAGCATGTGGGGTGGGGTGCGCCTGCCAGCTGCGGAGGGGGCATGGTGCAGGGGGTGGATGTATAGCCGTAGGCAGCCCTGAGGGGAGCAGACAGCACCCACCAGCTGCAACACGTGGCTCAGGGCAGGGCGCGCTCCTTACACCCACTCCCTACACAGCACCCTGTGGCCACGCACCATGCCCCTCCCGTGTTTTGGTGCTCCCTATGCCGGGGGGGGGGCATGGCTGCAGGGTGCCACACAGGGAGTGAACCAGGGGGGCATGCCCCACCCTGCGACCGTGTGGTGCATTCAGCAGGCACTGCACACACCCCCTTCCCCACCCCTCATGGCGACCTATGGCAGCGTGCTCCCCCCGCAGCATCAAGCCACGCTTCCTGTGGTGGCAAGCCACACCCCTGCATGGCCGGTCCCTGCAGCAGGGAGCACAGCCTGGCCCTGCCCCCCTCGGTGCCCACCTCCACATCTGCCTGTTTGTCTGTTTTCTGTCCTAAGGCTCCAGGCCACACATGCGCAGTTGGCCCAGAGTGTTATGGACAGACAGATGGAAATGCTAAGGCTCTTATTATATTAGAATATTTTATAAATGATCTTTTTCAGGTCTTGTCTAGGCTACATTTTCTTATGTACTATTTATTAATATCCAATTCATTAAGATGATATCTTCCTGCAAGAAAACCTATAAAGTAGTACAGGGTATGTCTAAAGATGCTAAAAGCACAGTAGACTAATCTACTGCGCATTAGTGTGTTACAGCAAAAGTCATGCTAATGCACTAATGCACAGTAGAACTAGTCTACTGTGCATTGGCTTTACGCAAAAGACATGCATTGGTGCTACTGTGCAGTAGCGCAGATTACAGTGCATCAAGTTAGTACCTATTATTACAGGTACAAAACGTAATGTGCCATAATTATGGCACATTACTGCACATGTAGACATGCCAACAGAATAATATTTCCATTCAGTAATTACCCATAGTGATCTCCATTCTTGGATAAAAGCTTTCCTACAATGCAAGTTCCGAATCTTTTAGAAAACAATGCTGATCAGGTCTACTCATTCTTTCTCCTGGGGTTATAAGTGTGGAAGTGGCCCAAACCACTTTCCAGGTCCTTCTAAACACCACCATCATCATCTGTGCTTGCCTAATGGGCTAGGGACAGACATTACACATAAACCGGTTTAAGTTATTAGAAACTGGTTTAACGCTGTAACAGAACAGACATTCGGTGCACATAACCAAGTTTCAAAATGGCTGAAACCAGTTTGAGATAAACCTGGTTGAATGTAGTATCAGACTTAACTGATTTGACTCAAACTGGTTTATACAATATCTGTCCCAAACTCCTTCCTGGCTTAATTTAAACCAGAGTCCTTCAACATCCCAACATGCTCTCTGGGCTTGACTCTGCTCCAGCCCAGCAGGGCTGACCCACCCCTGTGCTCTCTAGTCTGAGCAGAGACTGGCACTAGCGAAGACAGCGCAGCCAGCATGGCCCCATTAAGGCAAAGTGGGCAGGGATGGGCTTAATTCTTCCCTCCTTCCCCACTGCAACCAGGGCCTGCCAGTTTGCCAGGGAGCGGAGGTGAAAGGGCTGCAGCGGTGGCCCCTGTGGCAGGCAGACCCTGGCTGCAGGGCAGAAGGAACAGAGGGAGTAATTAGCCCTTCTCCCTGCCAGCCTCACCTTAACAGGGCCATGCTGGGACTCTGTTCTGTGCTGAAGGGGATTCTTCCCTCTCCTCCTTCCCCCCAGGGTGGGGGGGTGGGCTCTGTGCAGTGCTGGAGGGGGACTCCTGCTCCTCCTCCCCTCACTGTCTGCTGCTGTACCAAGGTTGCTGTGCCTGGCCCCCAGAGGGGGACTCTTCCCCCTGCTCCTCCCCGCCCCACAGTGCTGTGGGTGGGGCTCGTCCCCCTCCTTCCCTGCCCTCCACCCTCACAGGGTGGGTTGGAGGGGCTCTGTTCAGTGCTGGGGGGTGTCGGGCTCTGTGTGGCAGTCCCCAGCCCCAACTAGCCTCTCTTAGCCCTGGGCTTGGCAGCCGCAAGTTGGGGCCGGGCCACCCGCAGCAGCTGCAGCTGCGTTACCACTACTCCTTGCCCCCCAGCTGAGCCGAGCTGGGCTGGGGAGCACTGCACAGAGAGCCCCCTCCCTGCCCCGTGAAGTGATTCTTTTGCTTTATTCAGCAATGGTGAGGCCTCACCTGGAGTAGTGTGTGCAGTTTTGGGCCCCCCACTTCAAGAAGGATGCGGACAGTTTGCAAAGAGTCCAGCACAGGGCAACAAAAAATTGTCAGGGGCCTGGGAGATGAGATTTATGAGGAAAGGCTGAAAGAGCTAGGGTTATTTAGCTTAGAGAAGAGGGGATTTGATAACAGTCATCAAATAACTGAAGGGTGATTATAAAGAGGATGGACACGGGCTTTTCTATGTGGCTGTAGCAGACAGGACTAGGAGCAATGGCCCTAAGCTGCAGTAGGGGCAATTTAGGTAGATTAGGAGGAACTTTCTGACTATGAAAGTGGTCAGACATTGGAACAGGCTACTGAGAAGTAAAATCTCCTTCCTTGGAAACTTTCAAGAGCAGATTACACAGACCACTCAGCTGAGATGGGTTAGTAAAGAATGATCAGGGGTGACTGTTGCCTCCTGAGCTGGGGGGGCAGGGGCACAATTTGTGGCCAGACCTGGGGGCAGGCCAAAAGCCCCTTATCCAGTCCTATAGTTCTGTGCTGCAGCTTAGTGCCCCCCACCTCTCCCCAACCCACACAGCACTGGCCCACACTGCAAAATAACTGCCCTGTCCTAAACGGTGCCAAGTCGGAGGCCAATCTCAGCGTGGGCGCATCTCCCCTATCAGATGCCTGTGAGAGTGATCCTGCCTTGAGCTGGGGCTGGACTAAATGACCTTATGAAGTCTGTTCAAGTACTACTTTTCAGTGTTCCTATGATAGTTTCCTTGGAGTCCTGACTGACCAGTGGTTTTCAAACTTCCTAGTGATAGAACCCTTTCCTATCACTTCTTCTGCCACGAAACCCCTACTTCTTTCCATGGACCCAATCAACCAGGCCTGACAATGGCAGTGCACGCCTCTTGGCTTACTCCATCATTACCTCCAATCTCTTTGCAGAACCCCTGATGACCGAGTGCAGAACCACAGCTTGAAAATCACTGGGTCAGACTATCCAATGATGAAACCTTTCTTGCCTGAAGATGGGTTCCATGCCATTCAGGAAACAACAGATAGAATATTAATGATAGGATGAGATATCAGTCTGGCAATCCTTTTATCGATGTTAAGAGCATAAGAATGGCCGAGAATGGATGCTGAATGGGAAAGTGAACTGGGGATAACCAGGATTTTTTTCCACTGCTCCTCTCTCCCTTGCAGCCTCTAGCATTTACTCTTTAGGAAACTATAATTCACAGGCTGTATCTGTAACTCCCATGTTCAATAGCTACTGATGTCCCATTCCTCCAATAATTTGTTCAATCCCTTTTTGAATCTGGCTAAACTGTCAGCTTCCACAACATCTGGTAGCAATGAGTTCCACACTTTAATAACGTGCTGTGTGGAAAAAAATAACTTCCATTTGTTAGTTTTAAGCTTACTACCTACTAATTGCATTTTGTGACCCCTAGTCCTAGTACTGTGAGAGAGAGTAAATAATAAATCGTTATTTACTATCTCTTCACCATTTCGTATTTTGTAAACCTTTATCCTGCCCCCCCCCCCCCCGAGCATCTCTTTTCTAAACTGAATAGGCCTAGCCTCTTTAGTTTCTCCTTATATGAAAGCCCCTCACACCACTAATCATCCTTGTTGCCTTTCTCTGGACCTCCTTTAGTTCTTCTATATCATTTCTGATGTATGGGGACCAGAACTGGGCTCAGTATTCAAGGTGTGGACACACCATGGATTTATAAAGGAGCATGATAATACTTTTGTTTACAGTTCCCTTAATAATCCCTAACATTTTGTTTGCTTTTTTATGGCTGCTGAGCACTGAACTGATGTTTTTAGCAAACTGTCTGCATTGACTTCTAAATCATTTACCTGTGTGATAACAGCTAATGTAGAGTCCATCATGTTTCAGAGATACCTATCATGTTAATATAATTATTTATTGCTAAGCATTCAAGTTCTCCCACCTTCCCCCATCATTTTGGGGTTTATAATTTAATGCAGCAAATAATTCCATTTGCTAGACTGTGGGAGGTCTCTGCAGGACTGGCTGCATAATATGTACCTTCCTATTTTGGTAGTCAAGACATCTGCCATAGTGCCTCAGCACATTCAAGACTATTTGCAGTTGAGACAAAGAGAATATTCTGCCCCCCTTAGGTTCTTCAGTAATATTTACAGTTGTCTCTGTGCAAGATAGCCTGGTAACACTAATGTTCAAGTTTGATGAATGTTACAGGAGAAGAAGTTCCACTTAGTTTACTGCAGTGGAGAAGTTTTTGCTTGGCTTGCAAGACCGATTTATTTTTATTTCCAAATATGTCCACATCCTGACAGATAATACCACAGGCATGTATTATCCATACACTAAACCAGGGCCGTGCGACTGGTGGCCATGGTTAATTTGTAGTCAGTGGATTACCAGTTGTGCGCTGCTCCCTACACTGCATCTGCTACTGCTACAGCTGGGGTCTCTGAGTGCCATCCTCCCTTTTCTCACCTACCTTCTCCCTCCTCCAGCTTCTGCTCCCTGTCCCTGCTCTACCCCTGGTGGGAAGGTCCACATAGCCTGCGTGGCGGGCAGCCCCATGGCTGCTTAAAAGGTGGACAGCCTTGGTGGACTAAGCCATCAAATTCATTATCCAGTTATGTTACAAAATTACCCCCCATAACATCACTAACTTGAACCTATCTAAAATACTGAGTTTTCCTGTCATCCAGATTCTTGGCAGATGTTAATATAAGGTTATGATTGGAACCTAAAACATTTTATGCCAAAACCCAAAAATCATGTTTGCCATGCCAAATGTAAATGTCAAGACATGAAATTTTTAGGAATTCAGCACAAAATTTCTCAGATCCCAATTACACAAGTGCTAGTGCATGAAGCCCAACATAGTGACTCAGTCCCCCATGGCAGTCTCCCAGAGTGCCTGTAAACATGCTCTGGGAGTGGGAGGGGCACACCACTTTAATTAAAACAGTTCCAAGAATTGTTCTAGTTAAAGTGACCAGATCTAGATCAAAACTTTTTCAGAGCCTTAGGACTCTAGCAGGGGAAAGGACATTTTCCCCTTTTGGTGATGCTGCTGTGGAGGTGTGAGACTCAGTTCTCACTCACTCACTGATGGTTATGGTGAGCAATGTAAGTAAATAAGAAGAGTATTTATTTGTATATTTACAGTATGCAAATAAGCCCTCTTCTTATTTTCTTTATATTGCTGACCCTAACTGGCCAATAAGTGAATGAGAATTGGGTCAAAATTGAAGACTAGTTACCAAATATCTAATAACATTGAACCTAGACATCTGGGGGGCTCCCTGGCAGGGTAAATACCATGATCGTCATAGTGGTTTTTCTACTGGTAGGGGGTGACCACTGTTCTGGCATGGGTTAGTACCTGGGCAGAGGTAGTGTATAGTTATTCTCTAGTTTTCATTTTCCACTGGGAAGATCTTGGCTTTACACCTACTTTATAAAGCTGGGAGACTCTTCCCTAGCTTACTCCTGCAGCCATATGGCTGAGGGCAAGCAAAACCTGGGGATACCTGAACCCCAAACTTCTGGGCTTGGGCCTGCACATAGGATACCCACCAAATTATTTGGAAGCATCTGAAGCCCCAAGTGGGATGGAGGATGTTTGCTGGTAGTAGGGCCGCTTATGGTCCTTGAATGACATGGATTTGGAATTGATTTGGCTTGGAACACGAAAAATTTTCCTTAAAAATAAAAATATATGTATTAAAAAAAAAGGCTCCCAGACATCCAGGGCAAAACCTATGTATCCAGAGGCTCCTGGGCCCATGCCCTGCTAGTCCATGAATTAATCTGCCTATGCCCAGAGCGTCACACACATCAGCATCCCCATAATGAAAAATGGCAGTGGCAGTGCTTTAACTAAAGCTCATCATCCGCAGTGTGCCGACACTTCCAGTCTGCAGTTTGCCAGTCTGCGGTTTGCCAGTCCACGGTCACTTCTGGTCTGGCAGGCAGCCCTCCTGCGGACCAGCAGCCAACACTTCACTGCCTGGCACCAGGCTGCAGCCCAGGGACTGGGAACCCCTGCACTAAGCTGTGGGGAAGTGTAGCCATGCCTCCGGGTAGTCTGACGATCCAGGTGGACCTAGGCAGATTAGTTAGATGGGCAGACCAGAACCAGATGCAGTTCAACACAGAAGTGTAAAGTGCTCCGTCTGGGGAGGAAAAATCTGCAACAAACATACAGGCTCGGTGATGCTACACTAACTAACACCACATCTGAAAAGGGCCTAGGGGGTCACAATTGACCATAAAATGAATATGAGCCACCAATGTGATGCTACAGCTAGCAGAGCATCAATATACTGGCATGCATCAACTGATGCATCTCAAGCAATACTAAGGAAGTTATTCTCCCACTCGACTCGCCATTAGTGAGGCCTCAGCTGGAGTAGTGTGTCCAGTTCTGGGTGCCATACTTCAAGAAGGATGTGGAGAAGCTTGAGAGAATCCAAAGAGTCACTTATATGATTAGAGGCCTGAAGAGCAAGCCGCATGAAGAAAGGCTGACAGACATGGGACTTTTCAGCCTAGAAAAGAGAAGACTGGGGAGATTTGGTGGCAGCTTACAAATATATCAGGGAAGAGCATCAGAGGTAAGGTAAACAACTATTCACCAAAGTGCCCCAAGGGAAAACCAAGAGCAATGGTTACAAACTCCTAGGTTTCAGACTGAATATAAGGAAAAACTTCTTCGTGGTTCCTGTGACCACACTCTGGAATAGACTCCCAGCGGGGGTGATGCAGGCACCTACCCTGGAGATCTTCAAAAGGAGACTGGATGGATACCTTGTTAGGGTTATTTGAGCCCAGCAGTCTTTCCTGCCCAGAGCAGGGGTCTTGTCCCAATGATCTCACAAGGTCCCTTCCAGCCCTAAACTTGTGAATCTGTGTGGATGCTGACGTAGAAAGCTTCTTGAGCAAGTTTTCAGAAAACATGAAACTAGGAAGGATTGTGAACACAGTAGAGGGTGGGAGCAGAATTCAGACGAATATTGACAGATTAGAAAGCTAGGCTGGAGCTAAGCGGACAAAGTCTGGTACTGACAAATGCAGGGTGCTACACCTTGGGAAGAATAATCACTAATACAAAATGGGTGACATCTGACTGGATGGCAACACTACAGAGAAGGATGTGGGAGTCTTGATAGATCACAGTCTCAATGCGAGTCTGTAATGTGATACAGCTGCACAAAAAGTAAATGTGGTTTTGGGTTAATTCATTAGGTGAAAGGTAGGTGATAGTGCCCCTTTACTCATCATTGGTTAGGCCTGGTTTTGAATACTGTTGGTGCATCTAAATGAGATGCTTACTGCGGGAGTTGCCTAATTAGCTCCTCAATAAAGCCTCACTGTCTGCACAAGCAGTGCTATTAGGCTGGAATAAACTAATTAACTCTGCCATAGGATAGTACTCCCAACTCAAGCACTGTTCTACAGTGGAGTTATTTACTCTGCTGTAGCACATGCGTAGGCAGTGACCAGGGCTGGCTGGGGCATTAGGGTGCTACAGTGCAAGGCTGCCGACTAGCTAGCCCCGCAATGTAGCACCCTCATGCCCCTGCCAGCCGCTCTGTAATGCTGTGCCCATAAGCAATAAACTCTGGCATGAACTGTGCCACCAGAATGTATTGTGTCAAATTTATTTCACATGTAGACATGTCCTGCATGTAGTTTTGAGCTCTGCATTTTAATAAGGATGGTGGAGAAGTTGTAGAGGGTCCAGAGGCAGGTGACAAAAATGATAAAGGGCTTAAAAGACAAGTCATATGAAGAGAGACTGAAGGAAATAGGCATTTTTAGCTTGTGGTGCTTATAAAGGGACATGATAGCAGTCTTCAAATATCTAAAAGGCTGGCATAAAAAAGAGGTAAAACACCTTTCCTCCCTTGCTGCAGAGAGTAGCATGTGGATCAATGGCTTGAAACTGCAGCAAAGTAGGTTTTGATTAGATACTAGGAAAAACCTTTTCACTGTTATAAGTGAGACTGAAATGGACTGCCCAGGGAATTTGTGGAACCTCCATCGTTGGAGGTGTTCAAGAAGAGATTGGATAGGCATTGGTCAGAGGTGATCTAGGAGTAACTATGCTTATGTTCTACTATGGGTATTTCCCATGCTTCTGGCCTTTACTGGTTGCCACATGAGACCAGGAGGGAATTTTTTTTCTCCTCCTGCCAGAGAGGTGCCAAGTACGTGGGGACCTGAGGGCCCTGGCCCCTCTTGGGAAGAGGGCTGTCACCTGAAGTGTGTAAAACTTTCCACTTGTGTATCATTTTAGGCCCCCCCCAGCAAAAATAAAAGTTGGCACCTATGCTTCCTACTGCTATATGCCAAGATTTTTGGGTTTTCTTAAGCCTTCCCCAGAAGCATTGGGTGTTGGTTGCAGCCAAAGCTGGTGACTTTGACTGCAGTGTGCCTATGCTCCTGCTGAGACTTAAACCCAGAGGTTCCTGGCTACAGCTAGAGGATCTTGCCCCTCCACCCAGGGTTAGACTGATTGCCATCTTAGAATTTTACCCCATGGTCAGGTTAGTGCAGACTGTGGAGGATTTTGCTTTTGCCTGTAGCAGGGGCCATGACACTCTTCCTTGGATCTCTCAAGCAATTGCTATTTTAACAACCTTTGCAGCAGCAGGACTTTGGCCACCATGGTCCGTCTGCTTTACTGGTGGCAGATTAGAGTTTATATCTTGTGGTTGTGTCAGGGTTTACCGTGTCATTTTGCTAAAAGGTTAGACAAGGGATTCATATAGGATGGCTTGGATAGGGATGATCCTGCCTCAGGCAGGGGGCATTGGACTAGATCACCTCGAAAGGTCCCTTCCAGCCCTACTTCTCTATGATTCTGTGATGCTATATTATGCTTGTTTTTCTAATATTTTCCGCTTAGTGTTTATTTTTCTGTAGCCAGCTCATCCAAGTATGGTTTAGAAAGAGGAAATTCTGCATCTGTACAGGGGGTTGAACTAGGTGACCTCTGAGATACTTTCCAACCCTATGATGATATGATCACCTTAGTATTTATTTACATTATGGGAAAATACTTCAGGAAACCCTTCATTCTTACATTTTCAGAATCTCTTTTACATTTTCCTACTAAAGGCCAAGTACCTGAGGCATTACAAAGAAGACAAAAATGATACAATCCTTGTCCTTTGAAAAAATAGCAAGTAAATTGTCAAAAGTGTGCCAGGGTCTCTGTGACACTTTATCCAATTCCCATTGAAGTCAATGGAAAGACACCTATTAATTGTAAATAATGAAGTAGATTAAAATAGGGATTAAAATAATTATGAAATTTCACTGAAATGATTTTATTATGTAGAAACAGACGCAGAATTATCAATTCCAAATCAGCAGCAAGAAGCAGAAAAAAGATGACACAATTACCTCCAGCCAGCCAAGAGTTGAGAAGGATGAGTTCATTATTGAAAAATTAAAGTTTACTGTGAATGAAATAGCCATAAACAGAAATAAACTAGAAGAGGAAAATCTGAAGTTCCAACAGGAACTAAAAATGTACCAAAAACAGTGCCAGGTAATGACTAGTAGTAATATATCTTTTCTACAATTACAGTGGAATTATTGCTATAGCATTAATTACTTAGTAATACATTTTCAAAATTTGAAAAGGAGTGCTTACATGAATGATCTTTAAATAAAGTACATTCTTAACAAAACTACAATAAGCTACCGGCTTTTGAATGACACACAAGAGAAACCAAAAATATTTTGAATATAAAATGTTGTCATGCATTTTAGCCTTGTCTCTTTATTTAAGTTTTTACACCTCACAGAATATCCACAGGAACCCATCTTCATTCAACTTGTGTATCAATTACTTTCATTAATTCTGTTTTTTTTAGCTTTCCCAGAGAAGTTCAAAACATTATGCCCCTTCATGCCAGTGAAGACTCTTATCAGGCATAAAGGGGATGGAACAGAACTGAGAAACTTATCCTTTCATTTTTGTAGTGGGGGGTCTGCAATGATTCTTAACCCTTTCTGTGGAGAGAGAATCTATTTCAATTAATCTTTTATTTCTCTACAATCACATCTGATCTGCTCTAACATGCCATAAACAAATCAACATCAATATGGTGTATGTAAATGACCTTCCTCAAAATTTTGCAACACCGTGTGTTTTATGTATATGCAAATTATTTTAAATTGACTCATTAAATACTTACATATAAGCAGATATTGTTTGACCAACCATAAATGCTCTAATTAAGGTCTATATGTGCTGCCTCAAGCATTGGTGTGCTTAGGATGGGGGCAAGCACGAAACTTTGCAGTTGTGGCAGATGGATAGGTGCTGAAAGTTACCTGAAAAGTTGTTGGATTCTGTACTAAAGCCATCTTAGAAGGATAAGTTGATATAGGAGAACCCATGAAGGTATCTGAGTGGAAGATCAGAGTGTCTGGGGTCTCTTAAAGACTCTTAAAAAGACTCAGTGACATGAAGGTTTTGGGGGTTTTTTGAAGAAATGTTTTGTGTTCCAAGCCAAATCGAGTCCAAATCCATGAGTCAGTCCAGAACCATAAGTGGCCCTACAACTGGCAAACATCCTCCACCCCCACCAGGGGTTTCAGATATTTCCAGAGTCTTTTGGCAGACATCCTACATGCAGGCCCAAGCCCAGAGGTTTGAGGTTCAGATGCCCCCAAGTTTCACCTGCCGTCAGCCACATGGCTGCAGGAGCAAGCTAGGAGGGAACCTCCCATTTCCATAAAGTGGGCTTTAAGCCCCAACACCTCAGTGGGCATAGGTGTCTAGTGCCTCTTGTGCCCCCCGTGACACCAGTCAGCAACTGTGGGGGGGGGGGGGACCCTAGCGGCCAATCCCAGAATAGTTAAAGAAGCCAGAGGCTGGTATGCATGCAAGATGGGCAGTCAGTGAAGATGTAAATTGAGGAGTCAGTGGGTGAGAGACAGATTGGGAGGAGGTGGAGGGGGGAATGAATGTAGCTGGTAAATATTGGAGAGGTACCTGGGGAGTCAGGTGTTAGGCAGGTTATAATGTGTCATAAATCCAGTGTCTATATCTAGAGCATGCTTTTTTATATCCAGTAGGTTGATGAAGTGAAGTTTGTAGGCTTGTCTGTGAAAGGCATTTTGTAAATTACCTTTTAGAATTAGAACTAAGAGATTGGAGAGAGAATGGTTTTCTTGTGAGAAATGTGCCCCCCACAGGTAATTGGGTATTGTCTTTGATAGATTTCCGGTGTGCATTCATTCTGATGCACAGTTGTTGTTTGGTCTCAACTACATATTTTCCATCAGGGCATTTGGTGTATTGAATGAGATATATTACATTTCTGGAGGTGCAGCTGTAAGATCCAGGAATACTGTAAGATCCATCAGCCTTCCTGGGTCTTACAACTTTTAACTATACTGTATAAAGAAGCCTAAATTTATACATGGAGGCATCTTCACAGCACAACATGTAAATCATCTAAAGAATTTAGGTGCCCAAAAGGTGTTGTGGCTGCTGGAGCAAGGCTATTCTGAGTTTTAAAAAATGAGCTAAATTTGAGCTAAATCCCAGTTAGGCGATTATATGACCAATCTGGGTTTCACCCATAGTTAAAGGGTAAAACAGTGTATGCCAGAAAAATTACTAGCTAGCTAAATTTCTAACTTAGCTATTTTTTTAATTCTGCAAATTGTAAAGCTGTGCTGCTGCTTTTTCAATTTATTACAATTCTAACTCAAAGCAGTGACAAGAGAATTTGAATAATCGGAGTTTTTATCCATCCGCCAATGTCCACCCAAAATAAGTAACAGAATCCTAGAGCCCAAAATAATTCTGCTTCTTTAGAAGTAATAACAGTTTTATTATGAATTCAGCTGAAAAGTATGCAGGATCCAGCAGACAAGCTAAGCCATTCTGTAGCATTTTGAAGCTACAGTAAATGCTTGCAAATATATTCCTATATTTAAAATCATATATTGGTATTCTTGAAAGGAACAAACTCTAAGATAGCCATGGTAAATCCCTTGCAGTTCCTAATACAAGTTCATTTTTACTTGGAAATGTTTAAAGATGATTTTCAGCCTCTAAACAAAGGTTTTAACCCTTGAATAGTATGTGAGATGGTCAGTGCAATTGGTGAGTGGTACCACAATGCTTTTAAATGTTGGACACAATACAAGCTTGATCCATTACTCTCGTCAGCAAGGCTATAAGAACTGTCTCCAGCCCCTGAAGAAAAGAGAGAGTGCTTCGTATTACTCTTCAGTAGCCCATTTTTCCAGAGAAAGACTATAGTCCACGTTGGTTAGAAGGAAGGTCATTCTATCACAGTGCCCTAAGGACTTCTGTGAGGAGAATAAACCCCTAAAAAGAAAAGACTTGTTCGCAATGTCTGTCTAGATTCAGCCTTTTGAGCTGTGAATATCCAGAGTCACTTTGGAAAGTTTAAAATGTTCTTTTCACTTCTAAAGATATGAAAATATTGAAATAAAATGGGAAAACTATGAAAAACAGTAGCATTCCCACAGTGTGACATCTTAAAGGTAAAGTCCAACCCCTTCACCCCAACATTTCTTCTATTAACAACTTCGTATTTGGCAGTTGGATGAATAGAAGAAGACATGTTCCATGTGCTTTTACTACTGCAGGGCTCTGATGGTTGCTATTATGTCATTTGAGAATTGTGTTTTCAAGTTATTGGTGCATAATTTGTGCTGATTTTCATGTGGACTTACAAACAGGGCACGTCTAAACGTGCATTAATGTGCCATTGCTACTGTGTATTAAGTTTAGTACCTCTAATATGAGGTACTGCATAAATGCATAGTAGCTGGTGCTAATGTGCAGTAATAATGGCACATGTTCTTTTCATGATGCTTAATGCACAGTAAACTAATTCAGCTGCACATTAGCACAGATTTTGTCCTGACGTGCTAATATGCACTAGAATTAGTCTACTACACATTAAGCATCTTGTGTAGATGTGCCCAGATACTCTGATTTCAAGTATAATGTATATCCATCTGAAAACTGTCACATTTTCAGTGCAAAGAACTGAAAAGTAAAGTAGGGTCAGCACTAAAGCAGGATCGCAACCCAAAAGTGAGTCACAAGAATATATGAAAGGTCGCAAATAAACTTTAAAAATGGATCAACAAACTTTTAAATGGATTCTCCTTTAAAGGAGAAAAACATGGGAAACTATGGCTTTTCCCTTGCAGGCTGGTAGAGTTCCAGTCTGTGAGGCACTGCTTGGGCTCCCCCCCTCCCCATCCTCGTTTCCCTATACACCCACTCTCTGCCCCACACACTGGAGGGCTGAGGACTGGGAGCAGAGGGCAGCAGGTCAGGAGTGAGGGACACTGGGTCGGGACTGGTCATCAATGTTTACAAATGGATCCTGGTACAAAAATGGTTGAGAACCACTGTACTAAAGGAATCTTAAGGCAAAGTCCTAGGTCATGTCCCCCTGAGATGTTTGCTGCGTAGTTGACTAATTAGCTGTACAGAAAACATCTCAGCATCTATACACCCACCCCTATTGAGATGGAGTAAATTAATTTACTTTGCAGCAGGATAGTACCTGTAAATATAAGTACTAACCTGATGCAGAGTAAAAAACTCCACAGCAGTTCACGTGTAAACACTGGAGGGGCTGGCTGGGTCATGAGGGTGCTTCAGTGGAGGGGCTACCTGCCAGTTTATTCATGCCATGCCATGTATGAATAAACTGCAGAACTTACTGTTCCGGTGTTAATTGCTCCCAGGCACAAGTTCAAATGGCACTCCCAGGAGCAATTAACTCCAGAGCAATAAGCTCCACAGTTTATTAATGTGCAGTAATAGCACATGTAGACATGTCCACAGAGTGACAGCTTGCAAGCTAGGTGCCAATTTTAAAAAATTATAATCTCTAGGCAGCTGAACCAGTTTTGGAAGAGATTTCTCTCACATTTGAGCTAAACAGGTTGATTGAGGCATATGCCAACACTAGACTGTATAAAGCTCATGAAATCTTCTGCCTCAGATTGATTCAACCCTTCCTAGCCCACACCTTGTTCAGAATTCCTGCAGTGCAAAAGCTGATGTGTCCCTAATGTTATGAAAAGACAAAATACCAGTTAATGATGCTATTGAATCCTGCTGTCATGGGGTGTAGTCTGGAACACATTTAAGTGAATAAATGTGGAAGTTTATTCAAGAGAGTAAGAAAGACTCAGGTATAACATTAAGCATACAAAAGATGAAGGTTTCTTATGATAATGTCACAGGCAAATGCATCATAATGCTGCATGACCCAGAGAACCTTGTGTACTTTACTGTTGAGTGACATTTCTAGAGAAAGGGACTGACTGGGAAACCTTAGGAAAGCAAAGCATTCTCCAAAGCAGGAACTGTACTCAGAATAAAATTAAGCAACATACCAGGTAAAAAAATGCCTCTTAAATTCATAGTAAATATGTAAACTCTATGTCAGTCTTTAATACTATGAGGAATTGGAATTTAGAACCACTACTGAGTCATTTTGATTGTTTGTTTATATAGAACGTGGAAGCCGGACTTTCGGAGATGAAAAATGAGCTGCAGACACGTGATGCTCTCTGGAAGGGGGTAAAAATGGAATGCCAACAGTTGCGCAAAGAATTATTGAAAATCGGAGAGAATAGAAATGTGCAGGAAAATCAAATAAAGTAGGTATTCTAAAAATAACATTTGCATTGTAAAAAACTTATGTATTAAAACTATTTTCTTTAATTTTAGTTTAGTTTGTTTTAAAAAGATATTCTGGATTAGGTCAGATGCTAAATATTTTTTATTAACATGTTAATCAGCAATTTTATATTATGAGATTATATGCAATATCTATGCACTCTGTTTGATAGCCTGGATATTGCTTAATTCTTTACACATTATTATATTTTATTTACTTGGATTTATATACTTATTTAATGAAAAGGAGCACATTTCCTTTCTACTAGGTACTTGTTAATATAACATTTTATATATTGTATATATAAAATGATTACAACCAAGATTTCTTAACCCTCTTTGATTAAAATGAGTATCTGTTTATGGCTGTTTTAGTAGAATGAATGTTTTGCCTTGCCCATATGTAGTAACATAACATATAGGTTAACAAATAAATTCAGTATTCTTACTGCATACTGCATGGTCCTGGATCTCCATATTCCACCAATATCCACCCTGGTTTAAGTAGTGAAACTTTCAGTCCCAGCTGGATTGATGAGGAAGAGAATTTTTTTTAGATGAAGCTCATGGTATTTTCTGTTTACCTAATGCGTTGTTTTTCTTTAATATTGGGAGCAATCTGATCCTCAGTAATTTGTGGGGTTTTTTTATGTAAAGTCTTCAATCAGCTTGTGTACAACGTGTTGAAGACCTGGAAAATAAAAAAACTGAGCTATTAGCATTACAACATCATCAAAAAAGTCAGCAAGAAGATCTAAATAAGGTATTTACAAAAATTTTGAAATGTTACTTGTTATATAGATTTTGTTTTAAGTATATAGTACAAAATCATAGCCTTGCTTATGTGAGTGTGCTACAGTATATTGGAGAATAAATTGCATGCTTTCAGATAGAAGGGAAACTAACACATATGTTATGTTCCCAGAAGGAATTGAGCAGCTGTGCACCCAGCACCCACATGCACTGAGAAATCAATAGAGTTGGGCACAGCATGCATAAATAATGACAGCTATCCATGCCAAAAGGGTACCATCGTAGAATTAATACCTACATGGAGTGCATAATAACAGCAGGTAATAGGCAGTGTGTGACCCCAAACATAAAGTACACTGGGTGAACAAGATAAAGTTAACAGGCCAGATGCCCAGAGAGGGTACATTGGTCAAGTGAACCCAGGCTTCTCTTTGCTACCAACACAGCTCACCACAGGGTGCATCTACACATGTATTAATGTGCTTTTCCTAATGCACATTAAATTTACTACCTCCAGTGAGAGGGCATTTTTACTTGTGCAAGAGCTGAGTGCTTTGAAAAGCACCCAGCGCTGCAACACTTACAGTTGTGTAAGTGGGAAAATGCACATCAGCGCAAAGAAAATAGCGGTGGTGCACTTGTAAATTAAAACATCTCAGAGGTGCTTTAGCTCAAAAGTGCACCGCCACCATTTTCTCTGTGCTGGCGTGCATTTCACTGCTTATACAACTGTGCTCAGTGCGGCACATGTCAGCTCCTATGCAGAGCAGACTCGATAGAGTCTGCTGTTAGTTTCCCTTCTGTCTGAAAGCGGCGGATCTCCAGCACATCCAAGAACTAGAAGGTATGTGTATAAATGCCCTAAAGTACTAAATAAATGCGCATTAGGCTGCCCTAATGCACAATACTGAAAGCGCACATTTTTTATGTGACACTTAATGTTCAGTAGCCTATTTTACTATGCATTAGCGTAATTGCATGTTTTTTACGTGACACATAAATGCACAGTAAAATAGGCTACTGTGCATTTTAGCATATGTGTAGACACACCCATAGTGCTCTATTCATTGAATTGCCTACCACACTACTCACACAGTAGCCACCTAAATTCTATGTAGCATCAATAGCAGGCAACAGTTTGGGGTGGAATATGATTTGGCAATTCCCAATACCAAATATAGCTGTGTTACTTCCTTCAGGGTGGAGAGGTTAAACATAATTCTTCTCACATGTGTGGTTTATGCTGCTGACCAATATTGTAAGCAGTACTCTGCAAAAATTATGGGAGAAATTATGCAGCAGTTTAGATATTTATGTCTAAATATATTGCTTACATCTTTTGTTTTTTGTGCAAATCAAATAAAGTGAAAATACCATCTACTATTGATTGTGCATGGTATTATGAGAAAATTAATTAATACAAGCTTGACTACAGTTATGTTGGCTTTGGTTGTTGCAGTACCCAATAGTGTAATATTCTTTTAAGTAATATGAAAATCTACTGGTATTGAATTATTTGTTATTGGCAGAAAGATTATGAAACCCACAATCTCTTTATAGATTCTCTGGAGATATTAGAGTGTATAGAAAACTTCACCTTAAATATTTTATGTAATAGCAGTAGTAGTTGTCATAAAGTGGCTTGGGAAATTGTTTTGTTCCCTAATAGCTAACAGCTCTGTTTTATAATACAAAATAAGTTATTTTTCTTTATTTCTAAAGTTTTTGGTTTTTTCTTGTTAAAGAGTTTCTAATTCTTAACATCAGTGTTTATAAACACTATCCATATCATTAATTTTCTTATTGTGAATTAAAATAGTACATCCTTTGTTCACATTTGACATTGAATCGTATCATAAATTGCAGATTATTTCTTTTCCCAGAATCAGTTTAACAAAGCTGGTTGCACTGAATCATAGTGATATTTTATTTTAAAATATCCTTAAAATCACTGACATGGCTAGAGGAGTTGGTGTATTGGAACCAGGGAGCGAAAAAGTCACTAGTAGGTGATAAGTGATACAATCTAATACACTGCAAAATATTTTTGCTTTTTGGAACATATTTACTGCAGATAAGAGACCATCTTTATCTTGAGGAGCAGTCCCATAGCTCTGAGCAGAAAAGAATGAGGACAGAAATCTCTGACCTGACAAAAAAGCTTCATCAGAAGGAGATCACTATAGCAACTATCTCACAGAAAGCTACTCTTCTGGAAAGACAGTTAAAAATGGAGTTAGAGATAAAAAGAAAATTGTTAAGAGCACAACAGGTATGCAAACAGACAAAAAAACAGCTCTGGTCATTCTGCTGCTTATTATCAATGATGACTTACATGATCTGCTAATAACGGCACTACATCTTGTGCATTAGTTTTCATCGGCCATACTTTATATTTAAACCCTGAGAAAAAATACAAAAAATAGCCAAAATTCTACTGGAACAATAAAAGACCAGTAAATGTCAGTTGTACAACATGCAATCTTAACATATAGTCCATTTTGATGATTATTACTGAAGTTAACATTCCAGCACATGGAAGATTTTGAAAAATTCTGGTCTGACAAAATTATAACTATATTGGGCGCATCTACATGAGACACTTTACTGCACAGTAGAATAAATTACTGTGCAATAACCATCACCATCTACACATGCAGACCCGTACTGAACAGTAATTTGCTTTACTCCGTAGTTAATTTGCTACCTGCATTTGCAGGTACCAAATTAATTGCCAAGTAGTTACTGTGCAATAAGGTATGTGTGGATGGCTGTCAGGCAGCAAATTTGCTCTAGTCAGCCAGGCAGCAGGGGGTGGGAAATTGCTCCCTGCCCCTGAGAGCTGCCTGCTGCTGGGGCAGGCTTCACAGAGCTGGGGATGAGAGTTCCCTGCCCAGCCTGGACCCGGCTGTAACCTGCCCCAGATGGGACATTGCCAGCCAGCCCTGGGCAGCTCGGGGAAGTCTGCACATGCAGCCTGGAGCTGGCTGGGAACTATGTGAAACAGGACAGTTCCCAGCCAGCTCTGGGCTGCAAATGCAGACTGGGACAGTTCCTGGCCAGCCCTAGGTTGCTCAGGGAAGTCTGTATATGCAGCCTGGGAACTGCCCGCCCCAGTCTAGGGCAGGTCCCAGCCCAGCAGCTCTTTCCCAGCTCCATGTCCTGATGGGGTGATCAAGACACAAGGCTTGGAAAGAGCTGCAGGGGAGGAACAGGTCCCAGCCCTCTGCCCTGATCCACTGGTAGGGCAGCTAGCAGCGAGCCCCTAGCTGGGTGGGGAATCCCTACCAAGCTGGGGGCTCACTGCTAGCTGCCCCACTGGTGGATCAGGGCAGGGAGCTGGGACCTGTCCCTCCCCTGCAGCTTTTTCCCAGCCCCCTACCCCCAACTGGGAAGCTGGGGCCGGGAGCTCCCTGCTGCTGGGGCAGGTGGACATTGTCCCGGCAAGGGATCCACCATCAAAGCCCACCCTGGCAGCAGGCAGCTCCCAGGAGCAGGGAGCAATCTCCCAGCCCCTGCTGAGAATCAGCTATCTCCTGGCCTTGTGCTCCCTGCCAGCCCCTGGGCTAGTACCAAGGGGGAGCCTGGGGCTCCCTCTGGCTGCTGCAGGGGACAAAGCAGGGTGGAAGTAGCCCTCTCTGGGCTTCTCCCATTGGGAGCAAATCTGCTCCTAAATACCTGCATGTGTAGACACCTCCCCAGGGTAGGTTTACTCCTCAGTAAATTATTGCAGAGTAAACCCATGCAGTAGCATTTGCACGTGTAGATGTACCCAGTATCATTCGATTTTTTTTTTTATTACAGTATCAAGCTTTGCTTACGTTTCACAGCTCTTTATGATTTTGTTAAAAAATGTTCAGACTGAAAATTAAATTATCAACTTTAAAGCTGGATTTTTAACCAATCAGTATTGTAAATGAGGGGTCTAATCAGTACCCCCAGGCTCCCAGTCTGGGTGCAACGGCAGGAGTGGGGGCATGGCCAGAGGCTGGCCAGCATGGCCCCCTAAGGCAGAGGCGGTAGGGAGGGGATTTATTCCCCCCTCCACCCCCTCTGTCCCCATGGGAATCCATCTGGGGTCTGTCCATCCCAACCACCACTGCTGCCAATCATTCCCTATGCAGCACATGTGGTGGGATAAGCTCCTTTCCTGCCCCCTCTGCCAGATACTAGAGGGAGGGGGGAAATTACCCCCCTCTCTACCCCCTTACCTAAGAGGGCCATTCTGGCTGACCTCTGGCCACGCCCCCACCCCTGCTGCTGGAGTGGTGAGGGGGCAGGGAGCTTGATGGGGGTGGCAGCTGCTGTCATGCTTTCCTGGGAAGCACAAGCCTCTTCCTTGTGGGGGCTACACTGTGGGTGGGAGCAGAGCAAGATGGGGCGGTCAGAGTTGCCACAGACTGCGCAGAGCGAGCAATGGCATCAGAGCTTGGAGGGGTGGCCAGAGCCCCCCAAGCCCTCCTTAGTGCTGCCACCACTAGCAGTAGCTCTCACTGCCCTGTTCCGCCCTGCTGTGCTCCCATCTGCAACACAGCCCCCTGCCAAGAAGAGGCTTGTACTCCCCAGGAAACCATGACAATGACAGCCGCCCCCATCAGGATCCTTGCCCCCTTGCCACTCCAGCATCAGGGGTGGGACAGTGGCCAGAGGCTGGCTGGCATGGCCCCCTTGGGCAAGAGGGCAGGGAGAGGGGTTATTTCCCCACTCCGTCTGGCATCTGGCAGAGGGGGTAGGGCTGGAGTTTATTCTGCCACTCACCCTGTGCAAGAAGCAATTGGTCGCAGTGGCAGTCAGGATGGGCATACCCCAGCTGCAGTTCCCTTGGGACAAAGTGGAGGGGAATAAGCCCCCTCCCTGTCCCCTCTGCTTCAGGGGCCATGCCAGCCAGCCTCTGGCCATGCCCCCACTGCTGCAGCAGTGAGGGGGGAGTGCCAGGTGGACCCCAGCTCTGATCCATGCCAGTGGGACAGGGAGGTGGAAATTAAACCCTCTCCCTGGCCGGTTCACTTGAGGCTACTGCCAGGGCTGGCCATGCCTCAACCACTAGAGCAGCCAGTGGAGAAATGCCTGGCAGGTCCATGCTGGTGAGATGGGAGGGAAGGAGGAATAAACCTCTTCCCTGCCCCCTTTGCCTTACGGGGTGCGGCATCTGGCCATGCCGCTGCCCCTGCCCTAGGGAGCAGAGGGTCAGGGCCAGCCCTGCTCCAGTGAAGTAGAAAGCACAGCCCCGCCCAGGCCTGCAGAGCATGTAAAGATGCTGGGGGACTCTGGTTTAACTTAAGCCAGGAAGGGGTCTGGGACACAAGTTCCATAAACCAGTTTGAACTCAATCAGTTAAACCTGGTTGAATATAGTATCAGACTTATCTCAAACTGGCTTTGGCCATTTTGAAACTGGTTTATGTGTACTGAACTTCTGTTCTGTTACAGGTTTAAACCAGTTTCTGATCACTTAAACCAGTTTTTGTAACTTCTGTCCTAGCCTAAGAGGCTTGTGGCCCCTAACGACTCAGAAATTAAAGTCCTGTTGTAAATCATTGCAAACTTCAGGTTTAAATATATATATATGGCCTATCCATTACTGATATGTTGAGTATATGTGAGAAGCAAATATAGTTTACCAACCCCCCTGAAATTCGGAGGGTTAGAGCTCATTTCTGCGTGTACATAGAAACACTGTGATCTAACAGAACCCTTTAATATTGTAAATAAGACAAAAAGTGCTTAAGAGGGGGTGTAAACCATCTGCTACCACATGGCACTATTCACAATGTCCATGCTACCTACAATATCATCCACCATAGTGGATTACACAGAAGAGCCAGGTCCCTGGCTTCAACCCAATTTTAGCAGGCTGCAGGATATGTTGTAGTGCACACAATTGACACTTCATTAACTCAGCTGTGTACCTGCTCCACCTTGTGCTTCTTTTTAACATGGGTTTAAAAAAATAATAATTAGCACATATATCTTTAATATGGAACCTAGTACCTTTTTCTATCTTAATGTTGCTTTCATCATTAGTATAGACTGATAATTTTTCTTGAATACTTTGAATAAAACTATAGATTCAAATTTCTACATAATTAGTCACTACATGTCACTGGTATTGTTGCATTCAACTAAGTGTTTAATCTTTCACCAGTTATTAGGGCTGAGTTACGAAACTATCAAACCTGAAAACACACATCTGAAAGAGACTATGGAAAATTGGGAATCTAGAAGACGCATGGTACTTTTTTTTTATCTGTGCAATGTACAGTTATTGATGTTTGTAATAAGTATAGATTGGGATCTTGTCAAAAGAGAAGTTACCAAGGTCTGAGCCAGAGGTCATTTTAATGATTTATATGCACTAGAAAAATCTTTATTTTGCTTTCTTCCTGTCTCACTATTGGAATAAAAAGACAGTAGTAAGTAGTAAGGTTCTTAATCTTAACAACAGTGAATCCCTCCTTTTAAAATTAAAAGAGTTCACTGGCGGATATGTTAAGGTACCATTAGTAGTTTTTTAGAATTTATGCACACTCTGGGAGAGACATTAGCAAGGTGTGGCAGGATACTGTTTGTGCCTGCCACTTTAAGGGCCTGGAGCTGGCAGCTGCCAGGTGCCTGATGAGGCAGCCATTTTGAATCTGGGGCTGCCCGTATAAACCGGGCAGTTTTGCTGCTGGAGGCCAGGCAACAACATCACCTGGCTGGAGGGCTGCTGGTATCATCTGAAGGTAAAGGAGGAGCTGTAGGGGATGGTCAAGAGACTCCTGGTCCTGGGAACAACCTAAAACTGCACCCTGCCAGGAGTGGGTGGCCTGGTGGGGCTCCCAGTGGCACGGAAGCCCCCAAGAAATGCCAGACCAGTGACCGCCCCGGTGAAAGGCAGGTCGGGGCACCTTAACTCCTTGCCCCCACAACCGGGTGGGTTACCGGTTGGAGGGTCTGGAAGGTGGACCCCATAGAGAAAGAGTGAGGCCATAGACTCACGCCTCTCTGAACTTCCCCTGACTGGTCAATGCTGGGGCCAGAACCAGAAGGGTCAAAGGGCCAGGGGCCCACTGTGAGGAACACTCAAGAGCTGAGGGACTGGGGTTCTGGCTGTCCTGGAGGTGGGCCAGGGCTAGATGAGCCAAAGGTCCCAGGGGGGGACCACACCCGAAGGGGAAGCAGTTCAGGTAGCTATGCTGCCCAGTATGAAGGTGGAATAGGCCCCCTGAAGAGAGGAATACAGGTGGGGTTCAATTAGTAGGATTCTGGGGCCCAGTGTGGGGGCCGGTGATAGTGAGAACATCTGGATGCCATCTGCGAGGCTTGGGCTGCGGTGTAGGGGAGGATTAGAGCTGCAGGTAGTGCCCCCTGGCATTGGGGCAGGAAATGGGCAGTCTCCCGCTTATTAACTTCTATTAATTAATTCCAACAAGGTGCAGTGGGCAAGAAGGTGGGCAGTTAGCCCAGAAACAGGGTGAGTGGGCCACAGGGAAGTCGGCCGCAAGCAGGCCCCGTGTTACACAAGGCTGTCTACTTAGACAGTGGCAGGCCTATTATACCTTGCAATATGCAATGTGAAACCTTGGAACTTGGCAATGGTACCAGAGGATTGGAAAAGGGCTAATGTGGTCCCCATTTACAAGAAGGGGAGAAAGGAGGACCCTGGCAATTATAGGCTAGTCAGTCTTACCTCGGTCCTTGGGAAGACCTTTGAGAAAATTACGAAGGAGCACATCTGCAAGGCCCCAGCAGGGGAGGTAATGCTCAGGGGCAACCAGCATGGGTTCACTGAGGGCAGATCCTGCCTGACTAACCTGGTTTTCTTTTATGATCAGGACACAAAGTCCCTGGACGAGGGTGTTAGGGTTGATGTTGTCTTCCTGGACTTTAAGAAGGCCTTTGACATTGTTTCCCACCACATTCTCTTAAAAAAAAAACTAGGTAACTGTGCCATTGATGCCTACCCAGTCAGATGGGTGGCAAATTGGCTAGATGGTCACACCCAGAAAGTGGTGGTGGACAGGTCGTTTTCGACCTGGAGGGATGTGGGCAGTGGAGTCCCCCAGGGCTCAGTCCTGGGGCCTGTACTGTTCAACATCTTCATCAGTGATCTGGATGTGGGTGTGGAAAGCACGCTGTCCAAATTCGCTGATGACACTAATTTGTGGGGTGAGGTGGGCACGCTGGAGGGGAGGGACAGAATCCAGCTACATCTAGACGGGTTACAGAGGTGGGCGGATGAGAATAGGTTGGAATTCAATGCAGACAAGTGCAAGGTGCTGCATCTAGGGAGAAGAAATCAGCAACACAGCTATAGACTGGGGAACACCGTTCTTGACCACACGGTGGCAGAAAGGGATCTTAGAGCCATTGTTGATTCCAGGATGAACATGAGCCGCCAATGCGAGGAAGCAGTCAGTAAAGCTAACCACACTTTGTCGTGCATCTACAGATGCATCACAAGCAGGTCCAGGGAGGTGATCCTTCCCCTGTATGCGGCGTTGCTCAGGTCGCAGTTGGAGACTGCATCCAGTTCTGGGCACCGCACTTCAAGAGGATGTGGCTAGCATTAAGAGGGTCCAGAGGAGGGCCACTCGCATGGTCAAGGGGCAGCAGGGCAGGCCCTACAAAGAGAGGCTAAAGGGTCTGAACCTATTCAGCCTCCACAAAAGAAGGCTGAGAGGGGATCTGGTGGCCATTTACAAACTCACCAGGGGGGACCAGCGATAACTGGGGGAGGCTCTGTTCCCCTGGGCACCACCTGGGGTTACTAGGAATAATGGCCACAAGTTGTTAGAGAGAAGGTTCAGGCTGGACATCAGGAGACATTACTTTACAGTTAGGGCTGCCAGGCTCTGGAATGGGCTCCCAAGTGAGTTGGTACACTCTCCTACCTTGGGGGTCTTCAAGAGGAGGCTGGACAGATATTTGGTTGGGGTGATATGACCCCAGCAGCTGTTTCTGCCCAGGGCAGGGGGTCGGATCTTATGATCTGTTTAGGTCCCTTCCAACCCTAAGCACTATGATACTATGATACATTTACATATATAATGGTGCAGCAACAGCATCTTATGCACCAAAATACAGATTTACTGATAAGAGGCTAGAAGGAAAATAACCTCCAAACCCACAAATTGTTATGTTTGTACTAAGAGTGCCCCAGAAAGGATGTGTAACCCAATCAAAAGCAAATGGTATGAGTAAAATGCAAATCAAGCCATATATTATTTGAAACAGATGGATAGTTTAGAAACTCCATTGACACAAGATAACTCTGAACTTAGAGCAACTTATACTCTTCAATATCTATCTATGCCTAGACTAGTGATTCTCAACCAGGGTGCCGGAGCACCTTGGGGTGTCCCAAGATCCTTTGAAGGGTGCTGCAGGAAATGTGAGGTGATAAGTAAGGTGCGACAAGATAAGCAGATAAAGGCAGGCTCGGACTTCAGGTGTGAGCAGATAAGCAGATAAGGATGAGCTCAGGCTTTTCCTACCCAGCTGTTCCCCTCTCCTCACTGTCTGTCCCCTCTGAAGGAGGTAGGCCCTGTAATAAATAGATTAGTTTTTGAAATGGGGTGTGTCTCAGTTCACAGAAGTTATGTAGAGGTGTCTCAACTCTGACAAGAGGTGCCTTGAATCTAAGAAGGCTGAGAAATACTGGTCTAGACACTAGAGTTTCTGACTGTCTGTTCACTGTAAATCACTTCACTTAATCATTTTTCACAAAGCATTAATTTATGCACAGTCATCGTCCCATGTTAAGAGATGGACACTAAACCCATTTTTATTGTCACTAATTTTGCTAATATGAAGCTTAAATAATAGCACATAAACTGAAACTGGCCCTTGCCCCCTTCAGCTCTTCAATACCCATTTGTCTTCAAATAGGTGATATTACAAGTTAATTCATAAAAGCATATGAAAAATCACCATGGAAAATTAGCAGTCTGTAAATGCAACCTTATCATCATATATTGTTTGAACCACAGTGCATTCCACAAACAAGCTTCTAGCCAAACTCATGTTGACATGCCACTACGATTGTGTCTAATATTTCACTGGAAAAAACATTGGGATGTTGTTGTAAATACTATACAATCATCATTAGAGGTGCACCGATACATCTGTCTGATATCAGATCAGTACTGTTATAAAGACAATTGGCTGTATCGGATATCGGCCTGATGGAGCCGATAATTTGGCTGATAAACGCCCGTGCAGCTGCAGCACAGCAGTCAGGCAGCAAGGAGCACAGCTGGAAGCGTGGAGAGTTGCCTCCAGCTAGTAAGTCCGGTGTGGTGGAAGTGGAGTGGGGAAGTGGGGAAGGAAGGAGCGTTGGGGGGGGGGGCAGATCAACACCCCCCCCCGTGGTAAGGGAGGGGGCAGGGGCAGGCATTGCCTGGGGGGGAGGGAGGGAGCCATGGCTCATTGGGAGAGGTGGCTCCCACCACTACTTGAACCCAAGGAAGGCATGGGGGGGGGCACATGCCCCCCCCCCCCGAATCTGCATGGGGTGGGGTGGGGCGGGATGCAGCCAGGGCTGGGGCCAGGCTCAGGGTGAGTGCCAGTGGCATTGAGAGGATGCTGCACCCACCCCAGATTTCACCGCTGCTCCAATCCCAGTGCTGCTGCATCCATTTCCAGTGCCGCCGGGATGCAGCATCCTCCCAGCGCCACTGGCACCCACTCCAAGCCCAGTTCTCACCCTACCCCACACAGAACTGGGGTCACATGCACCTCCCCATGCCCTCCCAGGGTGCAAGCAGTGGTGGGAGCTGCCTCTCTCCCTGCACGAGCTTCAGCTGTCGCCTCCTCGACCCTGCCTGGGCAGTGCCTACCCCCTCCTTCACCACAGGGGGTGTTGTTCTGCCCCCACAACAGACTTACCAGCTGGAGGCAGATGTATCAGAAATCAGATCAGTATCGGCCAATATGCCTCCTTAAATATCAGCTATTGGTATTGGCCCCCAAAATCTCTATTGGTGCACTCCTAATCATCAGGCCTTCTTTTAGGGATGGTGATCTGTTTATGCAAGAGGCAAAGATATTTTGGGGAGCTTATATATTTTTTGGAACAACTATCACTAGGAGAGATTTTAGACAAGCTTTTGGACATAGAGACCCTTTATCAGGTCTGAGAAAGAAGCAGACATAGCTTGAGATAAGTAATAAATTGGATAATATTCAATAGAAATAGAAAACTCTATATGTAAATGATAACAGTTAGCTTAAAATAATACAGCAGGGTTCTGAAAATAGCAGAGACATTATCAGGAGTAGCTGATAGACAGGAGAAACATCTGGCTGGGCACAGCAGTGGAGGGTGGGTTCTCCCTTCCTGTGCCTGCTCCTGGGCTGGTGGGAGACACCTAGGGAGGCATGCAAGGATTAGGTGCAGGAAGGTGAAGCCTGCTATTGCCACTGTCCCCAGCCAACCACTGCAGCCACTCCACAGAACCCCTGGATGGAGCAAGGCAGGATTAGCCCAGGGACTTCCTCACTGCCAGGTCAGCTGGTGCAGTGGTGGTGGATAGGTCTTCTATCTCTGAACCTGTTCTCTTCCTGGTCCTCTCTACCATACTTGGCCAGCCCAGCTGCTCCAGCCATGCCCTGTCCCCATCTCTCCCAGGGTCTGATCTCAGTTTCTGCTCCCTGGATTCCACAGGGGACGCAGGCTTCTGGGGCTGCAGGAAAATGGAGCTGCCAGCATTTCTTCCAACTCCAGCCTGAGCATCATGTAGTGCCTGGTGGAGCAGCTCAAGCTGGAGACAGCTGTGGCACAGATCAAGGTTGGGGAAGAAGGGCAGTGCTGAAAGCTGATAGGTTTACAGCCACCTCTGTGGCATCAGTCACAGCTGCTGCAATGACCTGAGAACAAAATCCTAGATCCATCTATGGAAAGGAATGTATAAATATAGGCCCACAGCATACAAATTGTATGATACATATCCTTGTGTATTGGTGGTTCAGATCTGGTAATGCCCTTCCAACCAGATCTGCAAACACAATTGTACTAGAGCAGTGGTACTCAACCTCTGGCCTGTGGGCCACATACATCCCACAGAGCCATATATACTGGCCCACAGTGCTCCACATGGGTCTAGAAGTTTGATGGTGGTGAAGTGGTGACAGCAGTACTATCAAATTTTCAGACTTGTGGGGAGCACCCCACACTGAATTACATAGTCCTGAACGCTAGATCACTTTTCCACAGTTGAGTCAATGCTCAGTGTCGCTTCATGGCTGGATCCAGCACACAAGGTTGAATCAGCACTGGCTCTGGCATGGGTCTGGCAGGCTGGTTGAACTAGCACTGGCTCTGGCATGCAGAGTCAGGCTGGTACACAGAATTGCACCTACATACCAGCTCTGTACATGGGATCCAGCCTGTGAACCAGCTCAACACCACTCATCCATCCCAGAGGACTGAAAGATTGAGTACCATTGTACTAGACCAGTGGTGCTCAACTTTTTTGCCCTGTGGGCTGGATGGGGAGTGCCTATAATTCTCCACAGGCACCTGCTTTATAAGGTGTCAGTTACATAGGAATAGACTTTGAATTAGTTTGACATTTATACTATAATGGGAAGATTGAATGGGAGGTACCACCTGTCAGATCATAGAATCATAGAAAATGAGGGGTGTAAAGGACCTCAGGAGATCATCTAGTCCTACCCCGTGCTCAAAGCAGGACCACCCCCAACTAGATCATAGCAGCAAAAAATGTATCTAGCCGTGTCTTAAAAACATCCTGAGACAGATATTTCACCACCTCTCTGGGTAACCTGTTCCAGTGTTTTACTACCCTCCTAGTGAGAAAATATCTAACCTAAACTCCCCTTGTTGCAACCTGAGATTGTTGCTCCTTGTTCTGTCATCTGCCACCACTGAAAACAGTCTAGCTCCATCCTTTTTTTTAACTCCCCTTCAGGTAGTTGAAGGCTTCTATTAAATCCCCTCTCAGTCTTCTCTTCTCTAGACTAAATAAGCCCAGTTCCCTCAGCCAGTCCTCATAAGTTATTTCTCCTAGCTCAGGAACCATTTTTGTTGCCCTCCGCTGGATTCTGTCCAACTTGTCCACATCCTTTCTGTAGTGGGGGACCTAAAACTGAACACAGTACTCCAGATGTGGCCTCACAAGTGCTGAAGAGAGGGGAAGAATCACTTCCCTGAACCTACTGGCAACACTTGTACCAATGCAGCCCAGTATGCCATTAGTCTTCTTGGCAACAAGGGCACGCTGCTGGCTCATATTCAGCTTATTGTTCACTGTACCCCCCAGGTCATTTTCTGCACAGCTGCTGCCCAGCCAGTCAGCCCCCAGCCTGTACTGGTGCATGGGATTGTTCCATCCTAAGTGCAGGACTTCCCATTTGTCCTTGTTGAACCTCATGAGATTCCTTTTGGCCCAATCCTCCAATTTGTCTAGGTCATACTGAATCCTAGCCGTACCCTCCAGCATATCTACCACTCCCCCCAGCTTGGTGTCATCTGCAAATTTGCTAAGGGTGCAGTCTATGCCATCTTCCAGGTCACTGATGAAGACATTGAACAAAACTGGCCCCAGGACCAACCCGTGGGGCACTCCACTTGATACCAGCTGCCAACTAGACATTTAGCCATTGATTGTTACCTTCTGAGCCTGATGCTTCAACCAGTTTTCTATCCACCTTACAGTCCATTCATCCATCCCATACTTCCTTAGTTTGCCTGCAAGAATGTTGTGGGAGACCGTATCAAAACTCTTGCTAAAATTGAGGTATATCACATCCCCTGGTCTCCCTGCATCCACAGACCCATTCATCTCATCATAGAAGGCAATCAAGTTGATCAGGCACATGGCTCAAATGTAAGAGTATGGACAGTAGCTTAAGTGAGGGGATGACCAGGGCAGCAGTCCCAGATTCCATCTTATTTGGTGGGATGCCAGGGGGGCAGAATAGCTAGCATTTGCAGCTAACCGTGTCACTGTTGTTCATAGATTCATAGATTCATAGATGTTAGGGTCGGAAGGGACCTCAATAGATCATCGAGTCCGACCCCCTGCATAAGCAGGAAAGAGTGCTGGGTCTAGATGACCCCAGCTAGATACTCATCTAACCTCCTCTTGAAAACCTCCAGGGTAGGGGAGAGCACCACCTCCCTTGGAAGCCCGTTCCAGACCTTGGCCACTCGAACTGTGAAGAAGTTCTTCCTAATGTCCAGTCTAAATCTGCTCTCTGCTAGCTTGTGGCCATTGTTTCTTGTAACCCCCGAGGGCGCCTTGGTGAATAAAACCTCACCAATTCCCTTCTGTGCCCCCGTGATGAACTTATAGGCAGCCACAAGGTCGCCTCTCAACCTTCTCTTGCGGAGGCTGAAAAGGTCCAGGTTCTCTAGTCTCTCCTCGTAGGGCTTGGTCTGCAAGTCCTTAACCATACGAGTGGCCCTTCTCTGGACCCTCTCCAGGTTATCCACATCCCTCTTGAAGTGTGGCGCCCAGAATTGCACGCAGTACTCCAACTGCGGTCTGACCAGCGCCCGATAGAGGGGAAGTATCACCTCCTTGGACCTATTCGTCATGCATCTGCTGATGCACGATAAAGTGCCATTGGCTTTTTTGATGGCTTCGTCACACTGTCGACTCATGTTCATCTTGGAGTCCACTAGGACTCCAAGATCCCTTTCCACCTCTGTGCCACCCAGCAGGTCATTCCCTAGGCTGTAGGTGTGCTGGACATTTTTCCTCCCTAGGTGCAGCATTTTGCATTTCTCCTTGTTGAACTGCATCCTGTTGTTTTCTGCCCACTTGTCCAACCTATCCAGGTCTGCCTGTAGCTGTTCCCTGCCCTCCGGCGTGTCCACTTCTCCCCACAGTTTTGTGTCATCTGCAAACTTGGACAGAGTACATTTCACTCCCTCGTCCAAGTCACTGATGAAGACATTAAAGAGTATCGGTCCAAGGACCGAGCCCTGCGGGACCCCACTGCCCACAACCTTCCAGGTCGAGACCGACCCATCCACCACGACTCTCTGGGTGCGACCCTCTAGCCAATTCGCCACCCACCGGACTGTGTAGTCATTCACGTCACAGCCCCTTAACTTGTTCACCAGTATGGGGTGGGATACCGTATTGAAGGCCTTCCTGAAGTCTAAGTATACGACATCCACCCCTCCTCCTGTGTCCAGGCGTTTCGTAACCTGGTCGTAGAAAGAGACTAGATTGGTCAGGCACGATCTGCCTGCCACAAACCCGTGCTGGTTTCCCCTCAGCATAATTTGTCCTACCGGGCTCTCACAAATGTGAGCCTTGATAATTTTTTCAAAGACTTTGCCAAGGATGGAGGTGAGACTGACTGGCCTATAGTTGCCCGGGTCCTCCTTCCTCCCATTTTTGAAAATGGGGACCATGTTGGCCCTTTTCCAGTCCTCCGGGACTTGGCCCGTGCACCACGAGCGTTCGAATATTCCCACCAGTGGCTCTGCAATGACGTCAGCCAGTGCCTTCAGCACACTCGGATGGAGCTCATCCGGGCCTGCCGACTTAAAGGCATCCAGTTCTTCCAAGTGACTCTGCACCATCTCAGAGTCTACGCATGGCAGTCTGGCGCCTTGCTGCTGCCTCTCTACAGCCCCAGTGAGAGACTTGTCGTGCCCCTCGCTTGGGAACACTGAGGCAAAGAACTCGTTGAGTTCAGCCTTGTCCCCCCATCCGTCACCAATTGTTTCTGCCCATTTAGCAGGGGTCCTATTCCTCCCTGGGCCTTCCTTTTACTCCCTATATATCTAAAAAACAATTTCTTGTTGTCTTTTACTTGGGTTGCCATCCTCAGCTCCATGGTAGCTTTGGCCCGTCTAACTGCCTCCCTACAAGCACGAGCAGAGGAGGTATATTCGTCTTTGGTGATCTCTCCCTCTTTCCACTTTTTATGTGCTCCCCTTTTGGCCCTTAGGCTGCCCTGGATTTCTCTGGTCAGCCAGGGAAGCTTCCTGGCCCCTTTCCCTCTTTTGCCTCGCTCGGGGATCGTCTTGCTTTGTGCCCAAAGGATCGTTTCCTTAAGGCACAGCCACCCTTCTTGGACTTCCATTTCTTCAAATCTCCTACTCTGCAGTGCGTCCTTGACTAATGGCCTGAGTTCATTGAAATCAGCTTTCCTAAAGTCTAGCACTTTCACCCTACTAGTTACCTTACCCACTCGACGTCTTATGGTGAATTCTATTATTTGGTGATCACTGTCCCCCAGATGGCTACCAATCTGGAGGTCCCCTACCATGTCATCCCCTGTTGCCAATACCAGATCCAGTATGGCATTCCCCCTAGTGGGACCATGTACCTCCTGTGTCAGGTGGAGGTCCTGTACACAGGTTAGAAACCTTCGTGAGCAGTGGTACTTTGCTGTCTGTGACTCCCAGCAGATGTCTGGGTAGTTTAGGTCCCCCATGACTACCACCTCTTTAGCTTTTATGGTCTCCGAGAGTTGCCTCAGGAGCCCCGAATCTCGTAGCAGACCCCTACCACCAAATCCCTTTCTCCTTGCCCCTCATGTAGCCTAACCCACAATCCTTCTACTTCCTCAACCTTGGATTCTGTCTTGATGAGGGTTGATGTATATTGCTCACTGACATAGAGCGCAACCCCTCCCCCTTTCTTCCCCACCCTGTCCTTTCTGTACAATCTATAGCCCTCAATATGTACTGCCCAGTCGTGGGATGAATCCCACCAGGTTTCTGTTAGCCCCACTAAGTCATAGGTGTTTAGTGCAAGCAGGAGCGCTAGTTCATCCTGCTTGTTCCCCATGCTCCTAGCATTAGTATATAGGCACTTGAGCCCTGCGACTGGTGCCTTTGCTGCCCCCCCGCCCCGAGTCCCAAGGGGCCCATTGTTTCTTACCTTCTTGTTTCTTACCTGTGCCGTAGTGCTGATCTCCCCATGGCTTTCAGGTTTCCAATGCTCTCTTTCTTCAGGCTGGGCTGTCCTTGTGGGTGCCACATGGTTTGGTGGTCCACAGCTTCCCCCGCCCTTGTACTCCCCTCCCCCCAACGAGCCTAGTTTAAAGCCCACCGGAGGAGATCCGCCAACCTAGAAGAAAACACACACTTACCTTTGGGGGACAGGTGAAGCCCATCCCAGCTGAGCATGTCCCTCGTCTTGATGTGCGGGTCGTTGTCCAGGAAGCCGAAGCCTGCCTCGAGACACCACTGCCGAAGCCGCCAGTTGGTTTCTCGGATGCAGTTCTCATACCGTCTTCCGCGTCCGTTCTAAATACTCTCTATGCAGAGCTGTGGCCTTGTTACAATTTTGAGTCTGGATGCTTTAAGGGTATGTAGAAAAGGTATGCTATATAAGAGTGTCTTCAGGGATATCGGTAGAGTGGTGAGGAAAACAGGATCACAAAATTAAGATTGTTTCCCTCATTCACATTTTTTTCTTTTGAAATTGCAAGTCAAGTATTATGATGGCAAGCAGTAAATAAAAATGCACTTCTGTTCCATGCTGATTATGAATGCAGGACCTGAAGTTGGAGGGGGGAAAAGAGTCATTGACACAATCTAGTGCCTGCTCATCTGCAGAATTTCTGTATTATATTAAAAAAAAAATCTGTGCACCAATTATGGAAAGACAGCTGTTTTATTCACAGAGTCTGCAAAGCTCTATTAGTTTCATAGCAGAGTTGCACATTCCTTGAACAGAAGCTTTTTGAGTTACAGAATTTAGAAGCTAGCTTCATTTGCACAGCTTTTAAATACCAAAAGTTGTAATGAAGCTTTAAAGTCTCAACCATTGAATCCATGAACTTTGAAAGTTATATAGACCATAGCTGTTTATTGAGCTCCATGAGAAGTTCTGTAGAGTTCCTAAGTTTTTGTGGGGCTTAGCAAGCTTTTGGATTCTGTCAGAGGAGTCTCTACAAGCTCCACAAGACTCACTAAGAATATATATCTTCCAGGACCTCACAGGGCACATCCAGATGAGCGCACTTGTGCTTCCTGCAGCATCTCAAACCCCTTAAGGTTTGCCCCTTTGGGCAAAATTAGACCCCTGGATATCCAGGGGTCAAAAAAAACCGCACTACAAAATAGCAAGGCAAGGCATGGTCCCAGACCATGCCCTGAGGCAACCAGAGGCTCAGGTCCTCCACAGAGACACGGCTCTATGACTGGCCCTTGCCCAGTGCTGAAGCATGCTGCCTGCCTGTGCAGGGCAAGCAGCAGTGCAGGCTGCAGCGACTGGGACCTGGGCTCTGTGCCAGGTAAGTAGGAAATGGAGGGAGTTGAAGAAGGGGGGAGGGGACCCCCGCCCAACCCTAGGCCACGCTCGCCTCTCCAGCACCCTGATCGCTGCCCACCTGCTCTCAGCTCCCCACTGGCTGCCCCGCCCAGCCCCAACCTTCTGGCACTCAAAAAAAAAAAAAAAAGCCCCACACTCACCAACTGTTGCAGCCACCCTCAGGGCCACTGGAAACTTATGGCAGAGCCCCCCCACAGGGAGGTGGAGGCAGTGGGGACTGGCCCCGGCCGTCTGGCACCCGCGCTGCCGCTTCCCCATTGCACAGGTGCAGCACGGCTCCCCACACTGTCTGGGAGCTGAGGTTGCTGCCCCAGCTCCCAGACAGTGTGCAGTGCCCTGCCAAGCTGCACTGCACCCATGGGATGGGGCAGCGGCAACACAGGTGCCAGGTAGCCGGGGCCGGTCTCTGCACCACACCAGGTGGGGGGCCTTTGCCATGTGTCCACTGTGGCCCCAATGGCCACTGCTACAGCCAGTGAGTGCAGGGCTGCTTCTTTTTTTGAGTGTTGGGAGGCTGGAGCCAAGCAGGGGAGCGACAGTGGGTGGGGCAGGCTGGGGAGCAGCTGGAGACAAGCCCCTGGAGGAGGGGGATGGAGATGAGCCCCTGGAGACAAGCGGGAAATGTTCTCCTGCTCATCTACAGCCTCCTGCTCATTCCCCTGCTCATTTTCTTGCTCATCAATAGCCTTGGGAGGCTGGAGATGAGCAAGAGATCAAGCAGGGGGCTGGAGAGAGCAGGGGAATGTGCAAGGAACTGGAGAGGAGCAGGGGAACGAGTAGGAGGCTGGAGATGAGCAGGAGAACAACTCCAGCTCATCTCCAGCCTCCTTCTCATCCTCCTGCTCCTCTCCAGCCCCCTGCTCCTCTCCACCCCCCTAATCATTCTCCTGATTGTCTTCAGCCTCCCGCTCATCCCCAGCCTTCCGGAATGAGCAGGGGGCTAGAAACCAGGTGGGGCAGCAGGGGGGACTAGGACTGGGTGAGGGGGGCTCTAGGGGGAGTGCTATAGCCCCTGGAGGGGGCTCGGGCCCTTCAGGGAAGTCAGTCCATGTGCTGTGAATGGGGGCTCTGCCCTGTGGGGAGCAGGGGACCCACCCCTTCTAAGCAGCCTCTGCCACACAGGGCCCCCCCATACCCACAGTCCCCACACACTGACCACCCCCCCCCCCCATCCCTCTACACCAGGGCAGGTTGTTGTACTGCTGGGGCCAGCCCAGATGCTGGCCCCAGCCTATAGCTCACCCTGGCTGCACAACCAGGTAGAGCCAGGAAGGTTATTTTGCCTCAAGTAGTACAATTTGCCCCAGACCAAAGTGTATGTCTGGGCACATGTGCTGAGGCAAAAAGCCCCAGCTCAAATTTACCTCACTTCTATTTGAGCTGATGGAAAAGCATGTGTCTGTATGTGTGAACACGCCCACAGGGTTGTCAAAAACACTCCGAAGTGTTACAGCCATCATCGTCTCTCTCTCTCTTTCATGCCTCCCCCTCCCATCTCTTTCACTTCACTGACATCTAAAATGTTGTAAGCTTGTCTGTGCAAGACTGAAACTTAAATGTGTTTTTGTTTATAGTCCTGATTAAGTTTTGATGTCTTAGAAGCAGAGCCAGATCAACCCTTTAGTGGGCCCTAGGCAAACAAACTCATGGGCCCCTACTTAATAGTATATATTTATATTACTTTTTGCACTCAATAATTATAATATGTAAAATAAGCACAATTGGGCCCCTTCTTCACTTAGAGCCTTAGGCATGTGCCTAGTTGGCCCGTGCATTAATCCAGCCCTGCTTAGATGTTCATATACTTTAACTCTCATGACAGAACTTTCTCTCAGAATGGCTTCAGAAAGAGTATGGGACAAATGTTGAGGTGATCTGAAAAGTTGTGCAAAGATTTCTTTGCAGAAACAGAAAAATTCTGAGTTGCTCTAATTCAACTAAATAAAAGAGCTTCCTGACCATTACCACAATAAGTGTGGTGATGCCTGTATTTTTTCTTAGATACATGCATATTTTATATGCATGCATCAGTTAATTTTATTACAGCCCACTTCCTATTAAGCAGCAGGTGGGTGTATTAATTAGTGGAAGGCAAACATCTTTTGCAGCTAAAATTATGAAACAAACTATGTAGGAATCTGTAATTTTTAAAAATGTTTCGTTCATGGATTTTGATCTCTGATCATTAACACAAAGCCCAATTATCTAAAGTGTTGAGCTCCTCTTCTTGGGAGCACCTCTTCTTGGGTGCAGAGCTTCTTCAGCATCTGTGGAGTTGATGGAAAATGAAGATGCTGAAAGCTGTAAGGGAAGAGGGAAATGGAACAGATCAGTCTGGATAGGCCATGCACAAATACTCTTCTAGTTAGCATTTGCTCTGTGCCAGTGTGACATACTGGGCATCTACACGAGATACTGTGTCACTGTAGCAATAAGCTATGGTGATGTAGCTCATCACTACAACAACGTAGCATCAGCAGGCATGAACCGTGATGCTGATGCTACTGTGCAGTAGGGTTGTAAATGACCCCTACGCTGCCAGGACTGTGCCGTAATGGCTGTTACTGCTTAGTCATTTAGTACTTGCTTTAGCATTTAGCAAGTACTAAATAATTGTGCAGTAACAACTGCACAGTCAGGGGCACGTATAGACGCGCCCACTGGGTACTGGGCTAGGTAGACTTGTGATCTGAGTCAGTATGCCATTGTTTATGTTCAGGAATATGTAGCACTGCAGATTTTGGCCTTGTCCTGAGCCATCTTGACTCTTCTAATCCCAAGAATCTAACAGGATCTTTTTGGTTTTCTTCCTCATGATTATACCTCTTGGTGATGGAATAAATGAGCTCTAACACTGCCAGTAAAGTCATTTTACAGCTTTTGTAACAGCACTCTTACGAAGTTACTTCTTTGGGTGGAGTTAAAATTGCATGTCCTTCCCTATATTCACTTACCATTTTCCCCACTGCATCTTTTTGTATTCCAGGGAAACCTGCTTGTTTATAAGCAATATCTTTTAAAAAATTATCCAAAAAATTCTTTTGTATGAGTTGTTTGACAACATTTTGGATATTTTTGCCCTTGAGACCAACATTGCTATTGTACATAGTGTAGAAGAAGTGTGAAAATGAGTGTGTGCATTTTCTCTTGTTATACTTTAGTAGAATCATTACTTGAAGGAGAAATATAACTAAATCAATTACAGCTTTGGGACCTAATAGTTGCTTTTTTGTCATAAGTTTTGTAATGCTACTAATTCAGACACACTGAAAAAACATTACTACCTTGGATATATGATTTGTTGAGAAATTCGTATTTGATTTTTATTGTTACAAAGACTATTATCCCCTTTATCCCATTTAAATAGAACTTTGTTTCCAAAGGCAAATTCTGTTGGTGTATCATTTTTTTATAAGTGCTTTATGACTACAGATAGTAACTATGTATTTAGCAAACAATATTGGTTTGTGTTTGCTTATTAAAAAGTTAATTTTTGTTACTGTGAAAAAATACCCAATCAATGATTACTTTTATTTCCTTCCACAGAATATAGATTTACCTAACAAAGAAAATGAGAATTACACAACTTCTATTCACCAGCTGGAAAGTGAGAATGAAAGGTTACAAAGTAAAATTGTTAAATTACAGAACGATACTGAAACATCATTACTGCCTAGGTTGGATACATATGAAGAAACAGAGTATACCAACCAAACCCAAATGGAAGAAAAGGAAGAGAGGTAAAAATTAGGGTCCCACAGACAAATTAATTTTTCCATAAACGTTTTAAATGTTTTACAAAGAGGCCAAACCCAAGGATCCTTACTCAGCTTCTATCCACTTAAAACTCTCAAAGAGCTCAGCAGATATAGAACAACACCAAATTCCCATATATATATTCCTATTAACTTTGCTATTAATTTTTTATGTTTTCAGTACTTTTAAAAATAATTTTATTTCATATATATTCCTATTAATTTAACTATTATTATCAAGGCACCCCTCAGAAAACACTAGCTTTTAGTTTTCACTTGCTTTTTGGCTGCAAACAAATAATAGAGCAATTCTGTTGCAGAGAACACAGGAAGATCACGACAGGTCAGAATGTTTTTAAAACTATAAATTCCTATTTGAAATCTCTGGGCTCTTGTACACATTTCATAGACATTAGGGCTGGAAGGGACCTCGGAAGATCATCGAGTCCAGCCCCCCGCCCAAAGGGCAGGAAGTCAGCTGGGGTCATAGGATCCCAGCAAGATAAGCATCCAGTTTCATCTTGAAGGTGTTCAATGAAGGCGTTTGAACAACCTCCGGTGCCAGGCTGTTCCAGACCTTGGGGGCTCGGACAGTAAAGAAATTCTTCCTTATGTCCAGCCTGAAACGGTCTTGTAGTAGTTTGTGACCATTCGACCTCGTCATCCCTTGGGGCGCTCTGGTGAACAAACGTTCCCCCAGATACTGGTGGTCACCCCTGATAAACTTGTAGGTGGCCATCAGATCACCCCTGAGCCAGCGCTTTTCCAGGCTAAAGAGCCCCAGGGCTCTCAGCCTGTCATCGTAGCATCTGCTTCCCTGACCTCTGATCATGCACGTGGCTCTTCTCTGGACTCTCTCAAGCTTCTCCACATCCTTTTTGAATTGTGGAGCCCAAAACTGGACACAGTACTCCAGCTGCGGCCTCACTAAGGCCGAGTACAAGGGGAGAATGACGTCCCAGGATTTGCTTGAGAAGCATCTATGGATGCAAGCCAGCGTTTTGGTCGCTTTACTAGCCGCAGCATCGCATTGCAGGCTCATGTTCATCTTGTGGTCAATGATGACCCCGAAGTCTCTTTCTTCCATAGTGCTAGCCAACATAGCACTGCCGAGCCTATAAGGATGCTGCAGGTTTTTTTTCCCCAAGGTGGAGAACCTTGCATTTATCAGCGTTGAACACCATCAGATTCTCGTCCGCCCACTTGCTGAGCCTGTCCAGGTCAGCCTGGATCATCCACCTGTCTTCTGGTGTGGATGCTTTGCCCCAAAGTTTGGTGTCATCAGCGAACTTGGCCAGTCCGCTTCTGACTCCAGTGTCCACATCATTAATGAAGATGTTGAACAGTATGGGTCCAAGGACAGAGCCCTGGGGGACCCCACTGATCACAGGACACCACGATGAGTGACTTCCATCAATTACTACCCTCTGGGTCCGACCCTGGAGCCAATTTTCCAGCCAGTGGATCGTGGAGGACCCAAGGCGACAATTGGCCAGTTTCTCCAAGAGACGATCATGGGACACCAGATCGAAGGCTTTTTTGAAGTCAAGATATATGACATTAATCTCATTTCCCTTGTCCAGGTGATAGGTCACCTGGTCGTAGAAGGAAATGAGATTGGTCAAGCAAGACCTACCCGCAACAAACCCGTGCTGGCTATCCCTTAAAATGTTGGCGTCGGCCAGTCCATTAAGGATGGCCTCCTTAATAAACTTTTCTAAGATCTTCCCCGGGATAGAAGTCAGGCTGATGGGCCTATAGTTAGCCGGATCCACTTTCCTCCCTTTCTTGAAGATAGGCACCACATTGGCCTTCTTCCAGTCTTCGGGCACTACACCAGAGCGCCAAGAGTTTTCAAAGATCCGTGCTAGAGGCTGGGCTATGATGCTCACCAGCTCCTTGAGTACCCTGGGGTGAAGATTGTCAGGGCCGGCTGACTTGAAGGTATCCAGCTTCTCAAGATGTTCCTTCACGAAGTCAGCATTAATGGAGGGCAGGGGATCACCCTCTCCCGGACTTCCCGGTCCTGTAGCGGGCATGGGCATCCCATGGGGCTGATGAAAGACCGACACAAAGTACCTATTTAATAGGCTGGCTTTTTCCTGGGCATTAGTTGCCAGTTGCCCCATCTGGTTCAGCAGGGGTCCAACATTGCCCCTGCTTTTCCTCCGGCTCCCCACATATCTGAAAAAGGACTTTTTATTGTCCTTGATGCTCAAAGCTAGCTGGAGTTCAGTTGCAGCCTTGGCTTTCCTGGTCAGCTCCCTACAGGACCGGACCAGTGAAGAATAATCCTCCTTGGAGGTGACTCCCATCCTCCATCCTTTGTAGGCCTTTCTTTTTAGCCTCAGGAGGTCTGCTAGGTCCCTGGAGAGCCAGGGGGGCTGCTGTGCCCTCTTGCTGCCTTTCCTCCAAGATGGAATAGACTTAGTTTGTGCATTGAGGATCGCTCCCTTGAGGAGTAACCACTCTTCTTGAACTCCCCTCTCCCTGTGGTCACAGTCCCTTAGGGCCTCACTGACAAGCCTCCTGAGCTTGTCAAAGTTGGCTTTCCTGAAGTCAAGGACTTCCGTGTTGCTGACCGACTTGCCAGCTTTTCGGCGGATGGTGAAGGTGATCGGGTCGTGGTCGCTGTCATGCAGCTTCCCATCGATCTCTAGGTCACCGACTAGGTCATCCCCAGTAGCCAGTACCAGGTCGAGCAGCGCTTTGCCTCTTGTTGGCCCATAGACTTCTTGAGTCAGGTAGAGGTCATCCACGCACAAGAGGAAGCTCTGCGACCGCTCAGATTTTGCTGAGCAATCCTCCCACGAGATGTCTGGGTAATTGAAGTCACCCATGACAACCATGGTCCTGGAGCAAGCTGCCTTAGCCAGTTCCTGGGCAAACTCCTGGTCAAGCTCAGGACTTTGGGTGGGAGGTCTGTAATAGACTCCCACCATTATGTCCCCTGTGCCATGTTCTCCACAGATTTTAACCCAGAGGGTCTCCAGCCATCCACCCTGGTCGCCAATATCGGCTTGCAGGGACGCGTAGCTTTCCTTAACATAGAGAGCTACACCCCCGCCCCTTTTCTCTACACGATCCCTCCTGTACAGGGTATAGCCATCTATACCCGTGGTCCAGTCATGGGTGGAGTCCCACCAGGTCTCTGTTATCCCTATGACATCATAATTGTTTGCACTGAGCAGGAGGATGAGCTCCTCCTGCTTATTCCCCAGGCTCCTGGCATTTGTGTACAGGCAGGCAAGTGTCCCCTGGGGGACTCCTTCCTTGCCCACAGATTTTACCAGGGCTGGGGCTGGGGTGGGCTCCCTTGAGTGCCGTGATCCGCTGGCTTTGCAAGGATTGCTCAGCGGGCCAGCAGTGGCGGTAGTGCCCCCGTCCCCCAGCAGGCTTAGTTTAAAGCCCAGTGGAGCAGGTCAGCCAGTCTGGCTGAGAAGAGCCTCCTCCCTAGGGGAGAGAGGTGGAGACCATCTCTTCCCAGCAGCTCACTGCCTCTCTCACCAAAGAGCGGGCTGTGGTCATGAAAGCCAAAGCCTTCCTGACGACACCAGTGCCACAGTCTTTGGCTGACCACATAGATCCTCCTGTCCCTTCTCAGCCCATAGCCTGAGACTGGGAGGATCGACGAGAACACCACTTGTGCCCCCAGACCCCTAAGCCCTGCTCCCAAATCCCTGTAGCGCCTCATGACCTGGCTGGGAGTGCTCCGAGCCGTGTCATTGGTGCCCACATGAATAAGGAGCATGGGATAGTGGTCTGTGGGTTTGAGGAGCTTGGGGATCCTCTCCGCAATGTCCCAGATGCGGGCCCCTGGGAAGCAGCAGACTTGCCGGACTAAGGGGTCGGGGTGGCAGATTGGCCCCTCCGTCCCCCTCAGGAGGGAGCCTCCCACAACAAACACCTTACGTTTTGTCTTGGGGAGAGCAGGGGCGGGAGTTGCAATTAGGCCCATGTTGCCTGTGGGGGCCGGCAACTCAGCAGGCTCTGCTGGGGCAGCAAGAGGTGCATACTTGTTGCTCAGTTCTGGCGGGGGTGGGCCTTGGTGCAGCGGGCCTTAGGGCCCTTGACCACCTTGGTCCATGCCCCTGGCTGGACACAGCAGGAGGAACCAGAGTCCTCCTTTGGCGTGGAGGGAGACTGTGATCTACCCTCTGCCTCCCGGGGGAGAAGGGCCTGGCAGTAGGAGTCTATCTCCTGCTCGTAGTCCCTGATGGCACGCAGTCTCTGGACTGTGGCCTGGAGCTCCTCCAGCTGGCGTGCCAGAGACCCCAAAAGGGAGCAGACCCCGCAAGGGGAGGTCGCCATGCTCCCAGGCCCCAGAGCCTGAAAAAGGGACAGGCAGCCCCCGCAGCCGAGAGCCAGGGCCTCCATCTGGGTGGCCGTCTCTGAGGTGCCAGATGGGGGGGCTGCGGAGCCCGAGGGGACCCGAGGGGTGTGGCACATGCCCATCCGTGTCATGCCTCTGGTAGGCTGGCTACGGCTGGGGCTGTCTACCCTGGGGGGTGCGCAGGCAGGGTCCGGCGCCCTCCCACACGTCTTCCCGCACGAACACTGCACTAACTCACGCGCCGGCAGAGAAGCGCGCCTGTTTGCGCAGCCTGTTCGCGAGGGTCCGGTCACGTGGCTCCCTGGGGGTCTGGGCCAAGTAGGGGCCTGGGCGGGGCTTGACCCGGCCCGGCTCCACTCAGCCGCCGCCTCCCACACACACACTAAGGGGTTAGCCCCCTCTCTCCACGGGCCCCGCTTACCCCAGCTGTGCTGGGGGTCAGCGGGGGGCTCCGCGGCTGCTGGAGGGTTTCTGGGGGGCTCCGGGGGAGCGGGGGCACAGCGAGCTATCACCCGCGCGTCTCTCGCCGCTCCCGCATCTAACATGATGCTATCACCATGTACACGTGATGAAAATGCCACTTTTTTGGCTTAATGGTGTCACACTGGCCAGAGAAAGATGGTGCATGAGACCCTGGAAGCCTGGATGGGCTTGAGGAAGCATTGGAACGGACGTCTCTGAGCTAGGGCAGCACCCAGCCAGCTACTAGCCTGCCCAGGCAGCCCCACGCCCTGTGCACTGTCCCCACCACCGTCTCCAGCCACCATCAAACTCAGCTACCCTCCTGCCTCCTTCCCAAACTGCCCCAGGGGCAAGCCAGCCTGTTCCCAGGCAGCCCCAGATGTCCTGTCAGCTGCAGGAGCCTGCTGAAGGCAGAAGCAGTGAGGGGCCTGATCCTTTTTTTTTTTTTTCTTTTCTTCAGTGGAGCCTCCCCACCTCTCCTGTGGCCGGAGGGCAAGCTATCAATGGGCCAAGTGGTCCCTGAGCTATGGGAGGCCCCAGTCCTTCCCTCCATGGTAGCAGCACCCCAGGGCCGTCCGGACAGGCTGCTAGCAGGCTGGGTGCTGCCCCAGCTTGGGTTTGGGGAAGAGTTGGATTGGGCCGGGTGCTGCCTCCAAGCTGGGTCAGTACTTGGCCCACTACCAGGCTGGCCAGGCAGCCACAAGGGGTGCCGCCACTGCAGAGGGAAGGACCAGGGCTCTCCGCAGCTCAGGAGCCACTTGGCCCACTGGCAGCTTGCTCCCTGGTCATAGCCAGGCTCAGGCTCCGGCTCCAGCAGGCAGCCCCAACACTGTAGCACCCTCATGCCCCAGCCAGCCCCGGTCACTGTCTACACATGTGTTGTGGCAGAGTAAATAATTCCAGCATAGGATAGTACTTGTATCAGGCAGAACTAAACTACAGCACAGTTACTTAGTTTACTCTGGCCTAATAGCTCCATAAGTGTAGACAGTGATGCTTTACTGCAGCGCTAATTAGGCAGATGTCCCTACTGAGTCTAGTTACTTCTAACTAGAAGCTTAGAAGCATATTATTCTTTGAACTGGATTAAAGAATTTTGCAGGTTTTAAAAGGAATGATGATGATTATGGTAACTTATGGTACCCCTAGGGGCCCTAGGGGAATCAGATGAAGAATTATTGTCTCTTTTATCTATATGCTCAAATTTAAGTCAGTAGGATTACTCACATGTTGTGTGTTAAGCGAGTTCTAAAATGGTTTGCTAGAATAGTTCCAGTATATAACTCACCTTGATGGATTGACAAGTAGGAGAGAAATGCATATATTGTGTAAGTAGCCCTACAATTCGAAACAAACTTGTATGTAACTTTGAAGTCTTTTAAACATTAAAAGTTCAGTAACTATGCAGTTTGCCCATGTCTTTAAAGGTATTTAGGCACTTAACTCCCATTGATTTCACTATTCTACTTTGTATAAATAATTTAATATTAACTAGAACAGGGATTTGAACATAACTCTGACAAATCCTAGGTGAGTATTCTAACCACTGGGTTACAGAAGCCTATGTCTCTATAGCTGATAGTTACACACACTGATATTTAATAATAATTTATATGCCGTGGAAAAGCTTCTGCAAAAGATTGCCTTGCTAGGGCAATTTTCTGGGATGAAGGAGATATGGAGTCAAGTCCCTGATCTAAATGAGGGAAAGAAGAGATTTGAGAAACAGGTCTTTCAGCAATCAGATGACTGTCCCAAAAACTGGACAGTTGACTAAAAGGACCAGGGAGGAACCACTGTCTCTTGCTTAGTTTTTTCAGGGAGAACTGGCTTGGATATCTAACCTAACCTCTACCTACGAGAGCAGGTTCAAATTTGGATATACATATTATTCACTCTTCTCCTCCACTCTCGGTAACATTTCTCATCAGATTATGTAACAGCATCATACATTCATCTGTCCTTTGTTTTCCCTGCATCTGTAAGGGCTTTTTGTTGATAGCTTTTTTTCAGCAGCATAATGGTGGGTGACAGAGGCTCCAGCCTCAGGTGCTGATTTTAAAGGGGCACAAGAATTACAGCAGCCACTGTTCCCAGCCCAGCTGCTGCCGCAGTCACCACCATCAGCCCAGCTGCTGCCACCACCCTGGCCACCAAAACTGCTTGTTACATCTCTGGCTTTTTCTTCAAATGTGTGGCTGGATTTAATCCAATAACCTCTGAAATGAATGACTATGAACTAGTTTCAAGTTTAGCTTGGTTTTACCTTGATTTGCTCTTAACATCTTTAGTTGCCATTGACTATTTTTAATTAAAAGGTGTATTTTATCTTGAAATTCATAGGGATAAACAATACTCTTATATTAACTAAATGAGCTTTTTCAAAAGATACTAAAGAAAGACTTTCTTAGTATACTAGATGATTCATATGTCAACATACATTACTGCACTAAGTGGTTTGCAGAATCATGCACCATCTGAATATAAAATATTAAACTCACTCATAACTCTTAAACTGAAAAATAGCTATTTTTACCAATAAAATGAAGGTCAGACTAACAACTTGCTCCTATCTGAAAATATCTTACCCTGTTCCCTGTCTTTCCAAACATTTAGAAAGCTATTCTAAGATGCTTTTTATATCCTATACTATATTTTACTAGCTTTTTACTCATATACTGCTAATTAGAGACATAGATTGGGAAGTATCTAAATTGCTAAATTACTTCTATATTTATTCTACAATACGAATATGCAAGTAACTTTTACCTGAAACATTTTTTCTAATTTCTTATATTTTTTCTGAAAGACAGTTTTCTACACATGCAATGTAATATAAATGTAGTTTAGAAATGGGAAATCATAATAGTATAATAGCTCTTTCCCAGAGAGTAGGTATTCTATAGAAACGTGGTGGCTGTGTCCCCATGAGTGGAAACGTGGTTTGTGGTACCTCAAAGCCTTTTGAAGCTCTGCAAAATGCACATTAATCTGATACAGAAATCCTAGTATCTAAAAAAAATGCCAAAAAAAAGCAGAGTGGCACACATGGCTGCAGCAGGCACTGCCAGAAACCAGAGACTGGCTGGCCAGAGCCACGCTCTGGCTGCTAGCCAGGCTCCAAGCAGCCGGATCACTGTTGTTGCAGCCCTGGGAGGCCCCTAGGTAAGGCTGCTGGGGCCAGCCCAGGTGCAGGCCCCAGCCTCCCCTACCCCACCCAGGGCAATTTGCTACATGCCAGTGCACATGTGTACGGGTGTGCCCAGGAACAACTAGCAGCAGCACAAATATGTGCCGCTGCTATCTGTCCCTGGGGAAATGCATATTTCCGCTTATGGGTACACACCCAATAGGTCTGTTCCAGGGGCAGGCGATTATTTTGGGCAGAGGGCCACTTACTGAGTTTTGGCAAGTCATTGAAGGCCGCATGACAGGCAGAACAGGGCAGATAAATATTAATGTTCTAAATTTTTTAGGGGCCCTGTGGCCCAGAATGACCTGGCGGGCCGCATCCAGCCCCTGGGCTGCACTTTGCCCACCCCTGGTCTATTCTGATGCTTGTAATAGCACTGGAAACAACGTGATACTCCCTAGAAGTCTATGGTGAGCAGTGTGTCTTAAAAACAGCCTGAGAAAGCTTGGAATCAGACTAATAATAGGAATTAATTAAAATCATAAATGTTTTAAATACGAATGTAACATGACATTGTAAAATGTGATTAGATTTCATATGATTCTCCATTTTATTTTATTAATTTTTACTATGATGAAGATCCAAAAGTATTTAAAAAATATAATGGTTATAGTATATTAAAGGTTGCACAAATTATAAAATACCTAAGAGACAATAAGATAATAAAACACACAACATTGGTTTTGACATGATGTGTTGTTGACAAACGTATCTAATTTTCTTCTTTGACAGGGTGACTGGGCTAGTGAAAAGGGAATTAGTAGGTATCACATGTCTTAACTTAGTAAGGCTTTTGACACTGTCTCGGGAGAAATAGTCATAAAAAAGTAAGAAAATGTAGTCCAGAAATAATCACCGTGAACCTTATCATGATGAGGTGTGTGCACAGCTGGTTGAAAAATTGCTCTCAACAAGTAATTATCAACGGTTCACTGTCAAATGCGAAATCACTCCCAGTGAGTTCCTGCAGGTGGAGGGGGTGTTGAGCTTGGTCCTATCCACTGTTTTTATTAACAACCTGAAAGTTGAAACAGAAAGTACACCTATAAAAATTTTCATGTGATAAAGTTGAGAGGGATTGTTGCCAATGGGCAATAATTTGATGACTGCATCAGATTTCAAATTGATACTGATAAGGGAAAGATGTTTAAAATCAATGTTAAAATTCAATGGAGATGTGTGCAAAGTGCTATACTAGGGAAATAGAAATCATATGCACAAATACAGAATGGCAGATAGGTGGCTAGGCAGTGGTATGGCAGGAAAGTATCTGGGGGTTGTAATGGATCACAACTGTATACTGTTGTAAAAAAGGCTAAGATCTATTAACAGAAGTGTCATATATAAGCAATGGGAAATAGTTGTACATGTGGAGTAGAGTAGAATGAGTTCTCTGCTGGGTACCACACACAAGAAAAATGCTGGAGATACTGAAATACTAACTGGAGATACCCCAGAGGAGAGCAACAATAAAGATAAGAGAGTTAGAAAACAGGACCAATTGGGGAAGGTTGAAAGAAAAGTTTTGTTTAGTCTAGCAACAAGGGCTGAGGATACCATTCTGAAAATATGTAAAAAGTGATTTTATAGATGATAGTGATCATTTTTTCTCCCTTGCTCCTGAAAGGAGAGCAAGAAGAAATCAGTTTAATTTGCAACAAAGAATATTTAGGTTGGATATTAGAAAAAAACATTTAATTGTTAGGCTGATGAAGCCATGTAACAGACTGCATAAGCATGTTGTGAGATATCCTTTACTGGAGGTCTTTAGAACAGGTAAGGCAAATGTCAGGGCTAGGTTAGGTCTATTTGATTCTACATCAATGCAGGGGATTGTACTAGATGATTTCTTTAGATCTGTTTCCAGCACTATGATTTCATGATTTTAAATCAGAGCTGTCCAACTTCTAAGCCCCTGGGCTGCACAGACACTTCCTCTCAACCCCCCCGAGCTGTTCCATATACCCTGCCAACTGCTGCACTATACATCCCCCCCCCCCCCACTACACTGCATGAATGTGATTCCCCACCTCCCACTGCAGCCCAAACTCTTGGGCACACTGCTTCCCCACCACTGCGCTTGGGCACCATTTTCACTGTTACCCCATGCAGGCACAATCTCCCATCTGCCCCCCAACACACAGCCCAGACTCATTCTCAGTCCCTGTGCTTTGTCACACTGCTCCCTGGGACAGGGGCAGAGGTAGGAAGCAGCAGCTGGAGGAGGGAGAGGGAGCTTGGAGTCTCCAGCTATCATTTCTGTGACTATAATTTCAAGACTTACATAGTCTTACATACCTACCTGAGCCACCCTACCTTGCTGAACAGCTACCCAGCTGGAGCACAGCTCTACTCAGCTTCCTCAGTAGATATATATGGGCTTGCGTATGCTGAGCAGAATCATAACCTGGGCATAAGTGCCAAAAGTGATGTGACTACATACATACAATTTAGGCACAGAAGGAGAAAGAGGATTTAGCCTTTTGTCTTTCTCAGAGTTCCATACAAACTTCCTCCAGACATAATGCTTGGTACAGGCTTCTAGATTAGATGCCTCTTTTTGGTAGGGCAGTCTGTTGGTCATAGGTAGGACACCAAGCATCCACCATTATGTATAAATTACTGCCAGAATGGAACACAGATGGGATTTTCAGTTGAGAAGGAAGCAGAGTGACATAACTAGGATGTGTACACAGATCACGCAAATACTGCTAGCAAAAATATCTTCAGTCTTAGGCACAAGGGGTGCCTTTGCATAGGGACAGTATATTGCAAAGAACTAGAGATACAAAACTTCCCTTCATTTGATCTGTGCAGCTAGGAAAGCTGTATACTACTCCCACCCTGAGTTTTTTCTATATAGAAATGTCACTGGAGGTCTTATAATGTATTCAATCATGCTTTATTTCTACTGGGGCAAATCCATCTAAGCAGCCATGTCTATAATGAAGATAGGAAGTGACATAGTGGCAGCAAAAAGCCAAACAAACAGATATCCATACCCCTTTTTGCACCAAAAATGACCAAATTTGTGCCTGCAGCATAGGTGGTATGAATTTGTGCTGCTGTTTTGCAGCAGTGGTCTGTTTGCTTTAGGCAGAAGAGTTCAGGGAGCCCAAAACAAGTGCTCCCACGCAGGTCCTCCAAGGGCTTCAGGGGCCCAGCCCTGCCAGGGAGTTTCCTGGGCACACAGGATTGGGCCCCTGACACCTCAGAAGCACTTGTCCGGGTTCCCCCATTTGCAGAGGCACACCCCTGGAGTCCCTTAGCAGGGGATTCCCTAGCTGCATATTGCACTGCTGCACCCAGCCTGGGGGAAATCCAAAGTTGCCCCATTTGCAGAGACATGCCCCAGGTCAGATTCCCCTTCCCATTTGCTGAGGCAGGCACCCAGAGAATCTGATCTGTGGTCTCTACAAATGAGGAAACCCCAAGGTATCCTAGTTTGAGATGCATGCCCTGAGTGCTGTCCTGAAGAATCAGACCCCAACCACTCCTGATAGTGGCAGGGGCCAACCTTGTGAGACAACAAGCAAGAAGCAAATCAGACTTGCCAGGATGTCCCAGTACAGCCAATCTATTTCATTGGCAATGTCTGTTTATACCCTCTTCACCTGACCCCTCATGCAAGGGTTCAGAGTTTCACCCAGCCAGCCATTTCTGAAGCAGTTTGAAGCCATGCACTTGTGTTTGGTCACAGCTATAGACTGCTTTCTGTCACCAAATTGGGCAAAAATGATCACATCTGTCTGTGCCTGTGGTGTCTGCTGTGGAATTAGACTGTGGTTATACACTGATGTGTTTCTCTGTTGCCAATATGATAACAATATTTTCCCAGTAAATCCACAAAGATTACCTTTTATCCTACTTTTCATTTGCATGCCCTAACAACAGTCACTTCAGCTAGTACATTTGGAATAAATTGTTATATCTTTCTAAGATACTGTAGGAATTTGTCAATTAATAAAGCTTCAGAAGTATCTGATTGGTATTTCATTATTTAAAAGTATAAAAATTGTTATGCTTATTTTATCATTGAATATTTTTTAAAACGTCTTTTGTATACTGTATTCTGCATAGGTTATTCTTTTGCTACTTGTTTTGCAAAACAGTACAGAATATGTTACTACTGCCTAATAAAAACAAGACAGCAAAGGGATATACAAACCAACATAAGAGGTAAACTGCTCTAGGAGATTAGCTTAATAAGCAATTTGAAGTACAAATCCTGTTATAGAGCTTTGTTTCCTACCAGTTTCATTTGTTGGAAGTTTCATTAAATGAGTTTTAATGCTTTGTCTTATTTTGGTGTTCTTCTGTGACCTGATTTTAAAAAGAAATGAAACTTCATATGTCCAAAATAAATTAAACATTGAACTCCCTATTAGGGAAAAACAGTAAGAGATATAAAGATATTGTGCATTCAGCCTTTAAAAAAGTATACTGTAGTTATTCCTCTAGTTCTCAGTTCATTTTAATCATTGAAGTACAGACTAACTTTCAGATATATGATAAACATCGAGTTTTATCATTAGCATACAATATACAAATAAAGTACTCATTAAATATACTTAGCACAGTGGAGAACAGTAAAATAGAATGAAAAGTTAAATATTTTGCTTACTAATATGAAAAACTTGTGTTTTCAACAGCAATGTTAAATCATTTGTTGCAGCAAAGATTTTAATAACTCGTATGCAAAGATTTAAGAAGGATAAAGTTTTTAGAACCTGCATAATTAGTCCTTTGTCATTTCTAATCTTACAGGATGATTCCAGTTCTTTATACCAGCAAATTTATCTAATTATCTGCTGATATTCTTAACTTTAAAATTCCTTTAAAATAAATGTTTTGATAATGCTATCATTAAATGATGTAGATTCATAGATGTTAGGGTCGGAAGGGACCTCAATAGATCATCGAGTCCGACCCCCTGCATAAGCAGAAAAGAGTGCTGGGTCTAGATGACCCCAGCTAGATGCATATCTAACCTCCTCTTGAAGACCCCCAGGGTAGGGGAGAGCACCACCTCCCTTGGGAGCCCGTTCCAGACCTTGGCCACTCGAACTGTGAAGAGTTCCTAATGTCCAATCTAAATCTGCTCTCTGCTAGCTTGTGGCCATTGTTTCTTGTAACCCCCGAGGGCACCTTGGTGAATAAATACTCACCAATTCCCTTCTGTGCCCCCGTGATGAACTTATAGGCAGCCACAAGGTCGCCTCTCAACCTTCTCTTGCGGAGGCTGAAAAGGTCCAGGTTCTCTAGTCTCTCCTCGTAGGGCTTGGTCTGCAGGCCCTTGACCATACAAGTTGCCCTTCTCTGGACCCTCTCCAGGTTATCCGCATCCTTCTTGAAGTGTGGCGCCCAGAATTGCACGCAGTACTCCAACTGCGGTCTGACCAGCGCCCTATAGAGGGGAAGTATCACCTCCTTGGACCTGTTCGTCATGCATCTGCTGATGCACGATAAAGTGCCATTGGCTTTCCTGATGGCTTCGTCACACTGCCGGCTCATGTTCATCTTGGAGTCCACTAGGACTCCAAGATCCCTTTCCACCTCTGTGCCACCCAGCAGGTCATTCCCTAGGCTGTAGGTGTGCTGGACATTTTTCCTCCCTAGGTGCAGCACTTTGCATTTCTCCTTGTTGAACTGCATCCTGTTGTTTTCTGCCCACTTGTCCAACCTATCCAGGTCTGCCTGCAGCTGTTCCCTGCCCTCCGGCGTGTCCACTTCTCCCCATAGCTTTGTGTCATCTGCAAACTTGGACAGAGTACATTTCACTCCCTCGTCCAAGTCACTGATGAAGACATTAAAGAGTATTGTTCCAAGGACCGAGCCCTGCGGGACCCCACTGCCCACACCCTTCCAGGTCGAGACCGACCCATCCACCACAACTCTCTGGGTGCGACCCTCTAGCCAATTCGCCACCCACCAGACTGTGTAGTCATCCACATCACAGCCTCTTAACTTGTTCACCAGTATGGGGTGGGATACCGTATCAAAGGCCTTCCTGAAGTCTAAGTATACGACATCCACCCCTCCTCCTGTGTCCAGGTGTTTCGTAACCTGGTCATAGAAAGAGACTAGATTGGTCAGGCACGATCTGCCCGCCACAAACCCATGCTGGTTTCCCCTCAGCATAATTTGTCCTGCCAGGCTCTCACAAATGTGAGCCTTGATAATTTTTTCAAAGACTTTACCAAGGATGGAGGTGAGACTGACTGGCCTCATCCTCATACTAAAAATGTAGTATTTTATTGTTTCTTGGTTATCCATACTATGCTAGGTGCTTTACAAATATAAAGGATATTTTCTTAAGGAGCTTAAGGATTTTTTCTTAAGGAGCTTTAATACCTTTAGATTTTGTAAGACCACGAATTTCACTAAGCCCCAGATATGTGTAGAATATCTACCATGTTCATGTGTCCATTGGCCTTGTAATTTGATCAAAAATCAGTCCAATTTGTCACACATGATTTCTCATACAATACGAGCATTATTCTTAAGGGAAGAAAAAAAATAATTATTAGTTGCTTTATTTTACTAGGAATTACTGTTATTCTTGTGGCTCATAAGAATCTTGCTGTAGAAGACGATAGAAGAATTTTAGTTTTAAAGCATTTTATACTGTAGTCATCAATAGCTCAATATCTAATGGGGAGGAGGTATCAAGTGGGGTTCCCCAGTGGGGTTCCCCAGAGGTCTGTTTTGGGTCCAGTGTAGTTTAATATCTTTATAAATGATTTGGACAATGGGACTGAGGCCACACTTAGCGAATTTGTTGATGACACCAAGTTGACTGGAGTTCCAGACACCCAGGAGGGTAGGGGTAGGATCTAGAATGGCCTGAATAGACTGAAAAAATGGTTCATAGACATTCATTCATAGACCTTGGGGCTGGAAGGAACCCTGAAGGATCATCGAGTCCAGCCCCAGATAGATTTCATAGACATTTCAGCCTTGGCTTTCCTAGTTTGCTCCCTACAGATGTGGGCTAGTGCCAAGTACTCCTCCTTAGTGATGTTTCCCATCTTCCATCCCTTAAGTTTGTGTTTGTTTGGTTGGTTGGTTTGGTTTGGTTTTTTTAGGTGCAGGAGGTCCTTGAGTTCCCTACTGAGCCAAAGGGGGTTGTCCAGCCCTTTTGCTGTTTTTTCTGTGAGTTGGAATGGACTTCCCTTGTGCTTCAAGGATCGCATCCTTGAGGAGCAGCCATTCATCATGGACATTCCTCCCTGCCAGATTATAGTTTCTCAGGGCCTGAACAACTAGCCTCCTATGCTTGTGGAAGTTGGCCTTTCTAAAGTCAAGGACCAACTTGCCAGCTTTGCAGTGAATAGAGAAAGTGATCAACTCATGGTCACTGTCTCCTTGTTCCCCTTCAATGTTCAGGTCACTGACTAGATCATCCCCTTTGGCCAGTACCAGGTGACACTTTTGATGTACATGGATGATGTTACTTTTGTGGTTTGGGATGAGGGGTTTTTGGAACGGGTTTTGAAATATCAATCAGATGGAATTCAACAAGGATAAGTGCAGTAGTGTGCATGTAAACAGCTGACCAGGAGCAGTTTGTTCCCAGTCAGCCAAAACAGCAGGGGGTAGGCAGGAACTGTCCCGCTTGTGGGGCAGATCCCTGCAAACCCCGTGCTGAGTTTTGCTTGTCTGGCTAGGCACAGGGCTGGCCAGGAGCTGCCCTACAAGCAGGACAGTTCCCAGCCACCCCGTGCAGATCAGGGCAAGCCCCAATCTCCATGGGGCTGGCAGGGAGTTGCCCCAGAAGTGGGACAGCCCTCGCCTCCCTGCCCCGAGCCCAGGACTGACCCCCCATGCCTCCTGCCAGCCCGGGGCTGCTTCCTTTGGGATCAAGCTTGCTCTCAACAGGATCATGCGTAATTTCATTCCCAGCCACATGTTACCTGCGCAGTACCTTAAAGTACTGTGCAAAAACCTTAATGAGCATTAATTGCATGTGTAGATGCATCTAGCGTGAATCTGGAGAGTCACAAAAGCTCAAGCCTCATATGTGAAGGCTAAAGCAATGCAAGGGAATAAAATTTAACTGGGCATATCTAAACATGCACTTTAATGTGTAGTAGCCTATTTTACTGCGCATTAAAGTGGCGTGTAAAAAAATGTGCTGTTACACTAATGCACAGTAAAATAAGCTACTGCATATCAAGTGTCACTAAAAACACGTGCCTTTGCACTGCTAGTACAGTCTAATGCACATTAATTTAGTACCTCACATTGGAAGTACTAAATTTAATGCGCATTAGGAAAAATACATAAATGCACATGTAGATGTGCCCGCTGAAATTCTAACTAACAATATTAAGCACTTCAAAGTAAGCAAAATAAAATGAATTTTGACATTTTAGAATAGTTTTGATTACTGTTTTGCCCTCATGTTCACTAAAATTCAAAATGCAAGGGAAGCGGCCAATGTATAATATGACCTCCTTTCCCTGATAAGTCTGTAACGGGTCAGTTTAGTTTGCAAAATCAAAGTGAGAAAAATCCTGTATTAACTCCTGCTTACTTGTGTACATGTTAGGTTGAAGGAGCCAAACCTATAGTTTTTGAACTTATGAACCCACTAAAAGATTCGAGCTTTTGTGACTTGCCAAATGTTTCTTTGAGTAGGTCATGAAGCTAAAATAAGTGGTGGCCCAAAGGTTAGCAGTATACACTTTCTGGGCCTGATTTTCAGAAAGTAAAGCACACACTTTACACATATTCAGTCACCAGAAATGTATGTACAAACTGAGTATTCATGCCTAAAAATGTCATAATTAAAATAAATGCATAAATTCCATGTGCAATTTGTACACATATTAACATACCAGACTTTGTAAAAATTAAGTCTGTTGTACCTGCTAGTTTTCAATTCCCAAGCAAGGAACTACAGCAACATTTTCCCAGAAAATGAGAGCTACATTTTCAACCATCAGATGTATGCAGATGAACCAGGCAATTGTTGCTGGTTCATTTTGACTCTAGGGTATATTTTATTTTATTGTGAACATAAACCATGTTATTTCTGTTTTAATTTGCTATTCTGTTTCCATGGTAATTATAGCATTGGAGAAAGGGTGAAAAGATATTTTTTAGATAGTAAAAATAGAAAACATGTGGTGCTGATGGGTTTTTTAAGTGGTAATTTCCAGATGCCAAGTTTTTTCCCCCCTGTATTCATAAACCTGGAAATGTTTTCACAATAGAAAAAAAGCTTGCAAGCAAGTATATTCTTTAATGTCCTTCAGGCATGTCTCTATGGTCTGTGTTTGCACCAGAATCTGAGAGGTTCTGTACCTGTAACTAGCTGGAAAACATCCAGGGAAAATCTAGGATACCATTTAAAAGATAGCATTTGCCCTGTCAGAATCCAGTTTCTGAATGCTATGGCATGTGCTGATGGTAGTAAAGATCAAATGAGACATAAAGATCAGCTTCTGAACCTTGTAGTCATAAAGATCCCTTGTCTGTGTTTATTTATAGTAGGAATGTTATCCCTGGTTTGTTGTCTAAGGCTCCACACCTAAGAGTTTTCCCATTGATTTCAGTTAACCCAGGTTCACACTACAAATTACCACAACCATGGCAGTGTCTACATGTGTGGCAGACTGCGCAGTTGTAAATTGCTGTGCACAAGCAAGTACTAAATGACTGCGCAGTAACGGCATTACTGAGCAGTACCGTTGCCACATGGTTCTTTCCCAACATTACTGCACAGTAGTGTCATCTCACAGTTACTGCCCAGCAACGCTACTGTATGGTAGCCATGAGCTACTGTGCAGTAGCTTGTTGTTCAGTAACATCTCATATAGATGTGCCCAGTGTGTCCTTGTTGTGAAGGAGACTAACAGCATACTGGGCTGCATTGGTAGAAGTGTTGCCAGCAGATCAAGGGAAGTGATTATTTCCCTATTTGGCACTAGTGATGCCACATCTGGGGTACTCTGTCCAGTTTTGGGCCCCCCGCTACAGAAAGGATGTGAACAAATTGGAAAAGGAGAAGAGAGTCCAGCAGAGGACAATGAAAATAGTTAAGCGGCTAGGGAATAGGACGTATGAGGAGGGAACTGGGTTTATTTAATCTGAAGAAGAGAAAACTGAGAGGGGATTTAATAACAATCTTCAACTACCTGAAGCGGGGGGGCGGTTCCAAAGAGGATGGAGCTAGACCAGGGGTGGGCAAAATGCAGCCCATGGGCCAGATGTGGCCCACCAGGCCATTCTATCCGGCCTGTGGGGCCCCTAAAAAATTTAGAAAATTGATATTTATCTGCCCCTGACTGCCTGTCATGTGGCCCTCGATGCCTTTCCAAAACTCAGTAAGCGACCCTCCGCCTGAAATAATTTCCCACCCCTGAGCTAGACTGTTCTCAGTGGTGGCAGATGACAGAACAAGGAACAATGGTCTCAAGTTGCAGCAGGGGAAGTTTAGGTTAGGAAAAACTTTCTCATAAGGAGGGTAGTGAAGCACTGGAACAGGTTACCTAGAGAAGCAGTAGAATCTCCATCCTTGGAGGTTTTTAAGACCCAGCTAGACAAAGCCTTTGCTGGGATGATCTAGTTGGGAAAGTTCTGCTTTGAGCAGGGAGTTGAACTTGATGACCTCCTGAAGTCCCTTCCAACCCTATTTTTTTATGATTCTATGATATTATATTGACAGAAATTGAAGCCAAAATTGTGACATTTGTGCCTAAAGACAAGGCACAAAATCCATATTGCAGCACCTAAAAATAGCTGAAATGTTTTTCAAAACAATGGGTGCATCTACATGAGTAGCCTAATAATACTCATGTATTATTGTGACAGTATCATGTCACAGCACAAACAGTGCTAATATGCTACTGTGCAGTAACATCACTAAAAAGGTATGCACTGGCACTACTGCATAGTAACACTGGTTACTGTGCATTGATTTAGTTCTTGATTATCAAGCACTAAACTTAATGCACAGTAACTACAGCACATTAATTAATGTGTAGACTCACCCACTGAGCAGCAGCTGAGCTCCAGGGACATTGATGGGAACTGGGGTTGCTTTGAAAAGCCAGGCCACTTATTTAAGCATCTCAATGTATTGTTTTGTTTCCTTTTTTTTCTGTTTTTACTATCTAAAGAAATCATAACTGCAGGCAGCAGGGTTTGGAAATCTTGGCCTTAGTGAAGTAAGTTACAACATAACAGTAATAACTATTATTAAATATATAGAGAATCAGTTTTGAAAAAAACAGATCAGAGACCTTTGCTGTGGGCTTTTAAAGAAAATTACTTTCCAAAAGGTCAGAACACAAGATGAACAATTCCATGTTTTTATTATTCATGCCAGCTCTTTTCACTTATGGCAGCTTCTTCACAATGCCCTTACTCCACAGCAGACAGAATGGGCTTTAAAACAGAAAAAAGAAGGATTTGTTTTGGCTCAAAAGAGCAAAGTGTATCTATTCAATGAGAGGTAAAGAGTAAAAAGGAAAATTCCTTTAAAGAAATACTAAATATAATGAATCTGAATACTGGAGTGTTTTGTGAATATTCTCAGGGAGTCTTATCTTGGAGTGGATAATAATTACTGGATATATTGCATCCAGAGTATGCATCATGCCTATTTTCATCCCCATTTCATATGCAATTGGAAAATATATTCTCTATTACTTCGAGGTGGTTTCTGAATCTCTGCTGCTTGTGTTAGGGAGCTTCTAGAAAAGCAACACCCACTAGCATTACAGAGGCATCCTTTCCCAAATGTTCAAGTTGAGATTATAAAATGGCTCATAGTTCCTACTGCTTCAGTCCCTTCTTTTATGGGAGCAGAGACTGTTGTTCCATGCCTGGAGAATTATTAAGCCAGTTTCCCTTTCCTGGGTAGTATCGCTGTGCATTCTGGAACACCTGTCATGTTTCTCTATGAATGTGATTATAGTTCAGCGGCAGATGAACTGATCTTTAGTAGGATTTGCATACCTGTATTTTATGTTAGTAAAGTGCTTTGAGATCATTTGGAATTAAAGTTACTATGGGAATTAAGTAAAGTAAGTATTGGGTATTGCATATGCTACCTTCAAGAAGAGAATCTTTACTTTGTCATAAGCACAGACTTTTATGCACCAGAGCCTCTCTTCACTACAAGAAAAATGTAAAGAAAAACCTGTTTTGCAAGAAAAAAGTGAAGTTATCAGATTCTGCTTCATATTCTACTGTACAAATAGCATTCATTTTGAAATTATTATCTAATTAAGTTAGTGGAAGTCAGAACTGCAAAACTTCACCAATATCTTTTTAGCAGTTCCTCAGACAGCTGCCTGGAGAAGTTGTTTGCAGTGGGTAGTAACTTTTCTTTCATAAACTGCAGTTAATTGCAGTATCTCTTACTTGGTGGAGCTTTAAGTAGATAAAAATATTTTATTTTACATGCATCTGACTGTCAATGAGACTGAAGGGCTATGGAACACCCTCATAAAGTGCTCGAGGAATTGAATAATCTTGCATTTTTTCAGTTGTTATAATTAGAAAAAGAAATTCCTGTTCAGTTAAAAAGTACATGCAAGTGTTCATTTTCTTATTCTGGTCTTGATCCTGCTGTCATTGAAGTACAATATGGCAAAAAGCTCACATTGATTTTAGTGGTACAGATGAGAGTTTTCATACAATATATAAAGTTTTTTGATTTATTAAAACTTCTATGCTTACTTCTAGGCACATTCACTTATTTGTTTAAAAATATTCAAGCAAAGTTTGAGTAGGTCAAAATTCATTAACATTCCAGACTTTTATTAATAATGTCTTTTTTCATCTCACTTGCATTTTCCTCTTCCATTTCACTGAATCACTTAAAGCATGACAAAATAAAGATCTTAGCAGGCCGATGATTCTGGACTATGTCAGACTAAAGTGGGAAAGAAGTTTCAGGCACATGTGTCATTCTCCAAAAGTGCCTGGCAACAACCTACTGCTGCTTTAAAATAATTTAAAATGATCTATTATGGAACTGACATATAAAGTAATTTGAATGGCAGAATGGGCAAAATGATATAATCCAACAGAAAACATGGTCTTGTTGTATTTCATATTCATCAAAAAGTAGATCTGGAAGGGGCCTCAGGAAGTTACCTAGTTCAATCCCATGTTCAAGGCAGGATAATCCCTGACTAAACCATACCAGCCAGATATTTGTCTGTTCTGGTCTTAAAAATTTCCAAGAATGGAGCTTCCATAACCTCAGTAATCTGTTCCAAAATAAGAAAATTCTTCCTAATATCCAACCTAAATTTTTCTTGCTGCAATTTAAGACTATTGCTCATCATCCTGTCCCCACAGCCACAGAAAATAGACTATCACCATCCTCTTTATAACCACCCTACAAGTATTTGAAGACTGTTATCCAGTCCGCATCTCCCTAGCCTTCTCAAAACTAAATAATCCCAATGCATTCAACCTTTTCTCATAAATCAAGTTTCCCAGACCTCTAATCGCTTTGGTTGTTCTCTATTGGACTCTTTCTAATTTTCCTGGGTGAGTACTGTACAGTACTCTAGGTAAGACCTCACCATTACCAAATAGAGCAGCAGAATCACTTCCCTTAACTTTCAAGTGACACTCCTGATAATACTGCCCAATATGATGTTGACTTCTTTTTTTTGCACAAGAGCACATAGTTAGTCATTCCTGGGTGTATCTACACATGCACTTTGCTGTGGAATAAACTAATTAGCTCTGCAGTAAAGTGTCAGTCTGTACATGCACCGGTATTAGGGCACAGTAAACTAATTAACTCCACCATAGGATGGTACTGTTGGGGACAGTACTGTTTTACGGCAGAGTACTTTACTGCACCAAAATGCATGTGTAGATGCTGACCATGGGCATACATTTCACCTGGTCAACCCAGCCAACCACGGGCCTGCTCCACGCCAGCTCAAATTGCTGCTGTCCCAGGTGCATGTGCTGCGCCTAGGAGCAACTGACTGTGGTTCAAACTGCTCCTGAGTTTATTTCATCGCATTAATTGCATGTGTAGATGCACCCTCCCTCCTGCCTATAAGTTCATCACGGGGGCACAGAAGGGAATTGGTGAGTATTTATTCACCAAGGCGCCCCCGGGGGTTACAAGAAATAATGGCCACAAGCTAGCAGAGAGCAGATTTAGATTGGCCATTAGGAAGAACTTCTTCACAGTTCGAGTGGCCAAGGTCTGGAATGGGCTCCCAAGGGAGGTGGTGCTCTCCCCTACCCTGGGGGTCTTCAAGAGGAGGTTAGATGAGTATCTAGCTGGGGTCATCTAGACCCAGCACTCTTTCCTGCTTATGCAGGGGGTCGGACTCGATGATCTATTGAGGTCCCTTCCAACCTTAACATCTATGAATCCCCCCTCGCCCCCTCTGGTCTGTATTTGAGCACAAGATCGTTCCATCCTAAGAGCAGGACCTAATCAGTCAGTCAGTCGTCATAGTTTGCTAACATTAAATCTTTTTCTTGTTGTTTTAGAAATTATCAGAATGAAAATGAATGGCAAATGAAACAGACACAGACAGCTACAGCTATGTTCAAAACCTTTAGATGTTTCCAAAACCCTAGTCCTACCTCACATGGCCAAGGTGATATTATTGGATCTGAAAGCGGCAGTAGTTTACCTTCTCATAGACTTAGTAGCGATCAGGAACAGAACCTAGATGGTGAATCTCCATCACCACCAATGGCATACACTTCAAATGTTGACAAGCCATTTCCTGGAAAGGAGAGGATTGATGTTTTACTGAGCCATATATATAGCACTGAAGAAAACCCACTGGTGAGTATTTATGTTTCTTCAGCACACATGTAAAAAAAATTTGATTTCTGAACCAAATGCATCCCATGGGATCATAAAAGGTAGGACATTTGTGTTCATCATACAGCAATGGTCCAGCAAAAACTTCAGGTCTAAAGCACTTTGTGCTAAAGAGGTGTGGATTTAAAACTTTTAGCAAGTTCCCAATATAGCTTTCAACTGGGGCACCCTGTTGTAACAATTCTCACATAAAAAGAACAAATGTATTACATTAAGTAACATGTTCTTTTAACAAATACATTTTCTGTAGAGCAGACTGGTAGATAAATTTAAGGAACATCTGTACCTGTTATTCTAGCTGTAAACCATTGCAACCAAAAAAGAAAGAAAATGCTGCTGAAAGTTGTAATCCCTATTTTTGAAAAGGGGAATTCTCAGTCCCTGTTATTGCCAGTGGGAGTAGACCAGATCTTTGCTCTGAGCCTACACTTAGTACTAGGGAGAAAGCTTCCAGTGATACTGCCTTCAGGCTACATATAGAGCAGGCTCCAGCTCTCCCTTAATAGCAGAAGCTTCATAGGATTTTTAACTCAACATCTCTTGGTTTCTTCATTGGTTTGGGGTTTCTCCTCCTCAACATTTGCTGTTCTCATAAATAATTCTCCTTCCTTTTTGAGAAGTATTTGATTGACAGCAACTCATCACCATTCCACGTTCAGACATGAGAAACAGAGCAGGCCACAAGAACACAGCTCCCAGACAGCATCTGGGCAACGTCCTCATTGAAACAGAGGTGCAGGCTGCAGAGAAGCACTTGGAGCAAAGTCTACTCCAGGGGTGTCAAACATATTGCCCACAGGCTGGATCTGGCCTGCACAGCCCCACCATCTGGCCCCTAGTGTAGCCACTGATTCTAAACAGACCCACCCAGGGCACAGCACACACTGAACCAGCCCTGCAGGCAGGGCTCATGGTTCATACCATGTGTAGCACCCATCCCAAATGCTCCAGGACTGCTCTGCACAGGTGAGCACATAGTGCAGATCCCAGAGCAGCTGGAACAGGTGCTGCATGTAATGTAATCCAGCCAGGGGTGTGTGTTGTAGACACCAGACTGTCAGGAGCAGGTGCCACACTACAGCACACATGGCACCTGGGACCCACACTCATGTGGCACCTAAGAGCAATGCATGCAGCATGGACCTCAGCCTGGCTAGAGGACACCATGTGTGGCCTTTTCCCAGAGTGGTCATTGCCTTTGGTGAGGGTACTGCATGCAACTCAGCACTCACTTTGGCCAGTCTGGGATCCATGATACATGCCCCTGGCCAAGCTGTGCCACATGCAGCACCCATTCCAGCCACTCTAGGATCTGTGCTGCACGCAGCACAGATCTCAGACTGGCTGGAGCAGGCACGAGATCCACTGTGCTAGGGGAGGATGGGAGGGAGAGTGGGACAGGAAGGGAGAAGTGGGACTTTCCCAGCCTACTCACTAGCTTTACACCACGCATTCAACCCACAAGGTGAATTTGGCAGCCCTCACCTACACAAGGGCAGTTATGCAGGCTGCAGGGAAATTAATCTCTGAGCACTGGGTAGGCAAGACCTATATTGAGATAGTTGAGCAGGCAGCAATGAACCTGCCCTCAACTCTAGGTAGGCAAGACAAAGTTGCCAACTCTCAAAACAATGTTAAGGACAATCTGCAAACTTTTTACTTACAACCATACTTTTTACTGATGGATATCTTACATGCCAAGCCCTAAATAGCAGTAACAAGGGTCAGATTCAAATTGAGGGGTTTAACACCAACTAAAGTCTTACATGCCTGCAGCAGTGGTTTTACACCATGCCTCCTCCACCCCGAGAGTTCCCTAATCACCCCATACCTTGATTTTCCCACACCATGCTGCCCTGCCCTCACCCCAGCCCACCCCCAAACCTTACCTCCACTGGCCTCAACTTCCCCCTCCCCCCAATCCGAGCATGGACCCCCAACTACTACCTCTCCCCATTCCCTGCCTTGCAGCTCTGTCTTAGATGCACTGCCTCCATGCTTGTCCCAGCTGGTGTCTGACTGCCCAGGGCCTTGTGGTCCTGTCTACCATCCAAGCAAGCAGCTGATGGGACACAGTGGCAGTATGTAGCTAGGGGAGGGTAGAAACTATGAAGGCTCCCATGGGTCACAAAGCCCTGAGACAGAGCTTCCTGCAGGATGCCAAACTGTGCTCCCACTCAGACACAAGGTGATGCTGCTGTACTCTGTCTATCCATGAATGCTTCCATCCGGCCTCATTATGATGACAAATCTTCAATCAAGCTCAGAGTTTAAGTTTTTATGGACAGTTCAATCTTTTATGGACTTCACGTACAAGGATTTTAAGCCTTTATTTTATGGACTGTTCATAAATTTATAGACAGTGACAACCCCAAGGCAAGACCTAAACTGAGACAGTGGGGTAGGCGAGATGAGAGCTCCCACCACTAAAACCAGGTCAGAAGCTGTAGCATGGAACTAGGTGTAAGTCTCCCACCTGCTCTAGTCAAATATTCCCCTGTATCAAGTACAGAGCCATGAAGGACCAATTCTTATGGCCTTTCTGATACCACAGTAATTCTTCTCCAACTGTTCCAACACAGTCTCAGCATTCATTCTCCACTCAATGTGAAAACATGGGGTGAAGCAATTCTTCTTTTCTAAAAAATAGACTTCCCTCTTCTCCCTTTTCAGGTGCCGGGGTGCCTATAAAAATCACAGAGTTTAATCCTTGTTAAATTAAATAGGTTTATAAAATTTAAACTTGTTTATTTTGGAGCATTGCATCAGTGTTTGTACATGCTAGGTTTTCGAACAAATTAAGCCCAGTCCCTGACTGACACTGCAGGAGAGTGGGACAGTCCTGCACTGCCCCTCCAGCCCAGGGCCCCTGACCCCATGCCCTGCCCTGCAGCTGTGGGCTCCATCCCTGGCTGATGCCACAGGAGAGTGGGATGTACTGCTTCCCAGGCCTGCCCAGGGCCCCCCACACAGCTATGGGAGCAGGGAGCCAGCACACAGCACAAGGGGGGGGAAAAAAGCAGCAGAGGGTGAACAAAGGGGTGAACTACAAAAAAGTCTCATCACCATCTGGTGGTCAAAGAGGCTTATTACACATCATTGGGTGCCCTTGTGTTTGCACGCAATAAATCCATGGGTGCAACACTTTAATTTGTGGTGAGCCAAACTAAACTATGTCCAAGGAGTTTTAGTTTAATGCACCAGAAAGACTTTTAAAGCATCCAGAAAACCCACTCATGCAAACAGTCATGCCACTGCAGCTCAAGAGAGGGCAAAAATGTGACATGTACAAGTGCCCCTGGAGTCCTATAGAAAGCCACATAGTGGTACTGTTTTCCTTACAGAGGATCCATGCCAGCAGACTGTCCTTGGAATCTCCCACATACTGTCATCCCCCCTCAAAGGTTTATGCCCCCTCCTAGTAGTTTTACACAGGGAATGGTGAAGTATACTGCTCACAGTCAGCTCTTTAAAAAACAGCACAGTCTCTTAGCCTCTCATGAAAGAGTCTCCCATAAAAAGAAAAAATCTATAAAGCAGGAGGTTTGAGTGAGCTAACTCAGATTCTTAGCTCAACTTCATCAAATTAACCACAAAAATTGAGCCTAACTTCCTAGGTGCTGTGTTTTTTTTAAGAAATTAAACATCAAAAAAGTTGCAACGTTGAAAAGAGCTATGTGATTCCTTACCTGGTTTCTAAGAGGTGGATTAATATGGAGCAGGAAATCCCTGTCAAAACCTGATTATATCCAAAGACTAAAAACTCTTCATTACTCTAGCTAAAGCTAAACCTCATTAGAAAAAGCCACATTTATACTAGCTAAAGGATTATTCTTGCTGAACACATCATTCAGATTAAATATGGATACAGCAGCCACAGTGCTGAGATTATCAACGGCAGTTTCTTACTGTGGAGGACTGTTCAACTGAAGCTATCATGCAAACAACAGTGAGATGGGAATAAACATAATATAAAATCTACTTTAAACTAGATTTCCTTAAGGGCTTTTCAGGACTGATGTTTCACTTGAATCAGATTTGTTGTAGATTCAAATTTACAAAGAGGTGTCCCAAAAGCATCTCTAGTTTCAGTTGAAACATTTTTCATATCCTTCAAATATTTTGTTAGTGAGCATTTTAGGGAGAGTGGAGACAAAGGTGTTTCTATGAAGACCCACCTCCTCCAAGCTCCAGGAATTCAGAGGCCTTAGCTACATGTTCTGGGGATTCAGGCTTGGATATCTGGAAAACTGTCAAATCTTAAAAGTGTTTCTTGTTTTGGGGATTCCCAAAGCTGGGCAGTATTTGAGGGTGAGCCCTTATCTAGGAGTAAGCCGCCTCATAAAATGTGTACTTAAAATGGTCAAGGTAAGATATTAAGTAGAACCTGTTGTCCTTGGGACAAGTTTATCTTTTCTTCAGAGTAAAATAAAATAAACCAATACTATCAATAAGATCCTTTGTAACATCAGCAGATGACAAATACAGTACTCTTATCTTGTACACAATAGAGCCATAGAAACAGTTCCAAAGAGAGAGAGAGATTTTGGAAAGGACATAAGATTCATATGTTATAAAGAGAAATAATGACATGCTGGCCATTTTGGACCTCAGGCCTCTGAAGAATTCCTCCATGAGATCAATACAGTATTTTCTCCCCAAAACTTCAGAATATGAAAATAAACCTCCTGCAGACTTTCTGGCAGGAGTAAATCACATACTGATAGGTTAACATCTGCTACAGGTAGCATTTTTCAATACAGCACACCCTCTTTTTGAACTTGTAGTCTCTACAGAGGTATACAGTAGGACTGTGTGAAGCTTCAGTAGCTGATTCGATTCAGAGGAGATTCGGACCGATTCAGGGACAAAATCTCCAAATCCGAATCAAATTGGGAGACCAAGTAAAAGCTCCGAATCAATTCAAAGCATCCAAATTGATTTGGAAAGCTTTGGAAAAAGATTCAGCTGATTTGAAGATTCAGCCATAGACTAAACAGGCAGCTGACAGCTGCCTCCAGCTGGTAAATCTGTTGAGATTGGGGGAGGGGGAAGGAGAGGGGTATGGGAGAGAGAGGGATTGGGGCTGGGCCTGGGACAAGCTGCCCAGCTGGGGTGGGGGGATTCATTACTTGGGGAGGGGCACGGGGGGGATGCAGAATGCAGGCACGGCAGCTCTGGGAGTGGGGGCTCTGCTCTGCTGCTGTTTGCCCAGCTGGGGTGGGGAGGGGGGAGGCAGGATGCGGGTACGGCTTGTTCCAAGCAGAAGGGGGCAAGCGGCAGCAGGGCATAGCCCCCGCTCCCAGTGCTACCACGCCCACATCCCACCCCCCCCACCTCACCTGGAAGCAGTGGCAGGGCAGAGCCCCTGCTGATGTGGGTGCCATAGCAATGGGAGCAGGGGCTATGCCCTGCTGCTGCCTAGAGCTAACTGAGCCTGCATCGCGCTCTCCCCACCCCCATGCCAGCTTGGCAAGTGGCAGCAGGGCAGAGCCCCTGTGGGCTGTGGCTCCCTGCACTGGGGCAGAGGTAGGCACAGCCGGAGGAGCTGCAGGAGAAGCCCCCTGGGCTGCCCTGCCTGACCCCATCCCCAGCCTTCCAGCACTTAAAAAAAAAAAGCCCTGCACTTGCTGGCTGCAGAAGTGGTGACTGGGGCCTCTGGGCACTCATGGCAGAGCCCCCCTGCAGCACAGGGCAGCGAGGATTCCCCCACTTCCCCACCTGGCACCTGCATGGCAGCTGCCCTATGGCGTGGGTGCAGCGTGGCTTGGCAACCAGAGCTCCTGGTTCGATCCCCCAGCTCTCCGATCATTCCCCTAGCTCTTCCCAGGGGGCACGGCCCCTGGATCTGCATGGGGTTTCAGCAGGCTGCTGCTGCCAGCTGGGGAAATAGCCCAGAGCCACCACCAACTGGCAGTGGCAGCCTACTGTCATCATGCATCTTCCAGGAGCCTGTGCCCTGTAGGAAGAGCTGGAGGAAAGATCGGGGAACTGGGGAATCAAACTGGGTACTGGAGAAATGTTCAGGGACCTGAATATTCCCTGAGCCTCTGGCTCAATTCCTCTGCCCCAGTACAATTCCTGAGCCCCCTGTTCGATTCCCCAGCCCATGGTTTAATTCTCCTGGGAGCTGGGGCAGCTCCACGTGTCAGCCGGAGCCTGGCACCGCTCAGCCCTAGTGGCCCCAGCTCCCAGACAGTGCGCAGCGCTCTGCTGAGCCGCGCTGAACCCATGCCATGGGACAGTTGCCACACAGGTGCCAGGTGAGGGGGGGCGATCCCTGCTGTCCCCACTGCCCCGAGCTGCATGAGGGGCTCTGCCATGAGCTCCCAGAAGCCCCAGTTGCTGCTCCTGCTGCCAGTGAGTGTGGGGCTTTTTTTGCTTTTTTTTAAAGTGCCGGGACTAAGCTGGGGCTAGGCAGGGCAGCCCTAGGGGCTTCTCCCACAGCTCCCCCCACCCAGGGAGAGGCAGGCACAGCCAGAGGAGCCGCGGGAGAACTTGTTGCTGCCCAGCTGTGCCTGCCTTTCCCCAGCTGATCCTAATCTCTCCAAATCAGCGCCGAATCTCCGAATCTAATTCAGCCAAATCAATTCAGGACAGTGATCTGAAACTCCAAATCAAATCACTGTCCTCCAAATCAGCCACACAGGCCTAGTATACAGGGTGTTCGCAATATACTGTTTAAAGTGACAAAGATACATTGTCTACCGTTGTGTCTGCAATCTTCTCATAATGTTAGGTATAACCCAGCAGCCATAGCTAAAGGATATTATACATTAGCATTGAAGGAAAGACCAGTGACAATGCACACAAATTTCTAGTATTTAAGTTATCATTTAAGTTAAAATCTTTAAAATCCTATTTTACATCAGAATTCTTATTTTAAGACCCTTTACAGCAAATGGTTTAAGAACCCTTCCTAATGCAGCTGGCACAGAAAACTATATTTCTCTGTGGCTTCATTGCTACAGCAGATTTTCCTTATGCTTTATAGTTTGAAAATGGATTTATATAAATAGTTAAACAGATCTTTAGGGAAAATGTTATAATTTAATTTAGTCTCTGATATTTTGTGTATTCTAAAAATTCACTATGTTACTGATACAAAAACCTCAGGAAAATTCCTTAAAACCAAGTCCAGCAAAAAATTTTGTCTCTGCTTTTCTTTACACAACTGTAAGTTCAACCCATTTCATTTTCAGCCAAAACCTGGTTTGTTACATAGTAATCACTGCTGCTAAATGAGCATCAAATAATGGAAATTTTAAAGGGGCTACTTAGAATATATAACATCCAGCAAGAGCAAGAATACAACTTCAGACAAAAGAGGTCCAACTAGAAAAGATCCATTGCAATGAAATTGTAGATGCTGTTAGTGTGCTATCAGGAAACATCCCATAGTACTGTAATGAGAACAAAAAAATTATAGGGAAGATGCAACAGTGTTCAGGACTGGCTCAGAAACTGGCAAAAATAATCCCCTTTATTTTCAGTCTTCACTTAGCAGTAGTGAATGACGTGTAACCCATACCATATTAAAGTTTTAAGTAAAGGTTTTCATAGAGGTTACCAGCTGTTGGTATTGTATAGACTTAATAGTTTTAATATACATGAGAGTCAGTGGCTGTGTCTCCATGAGCTGCTGCGTGTGCAGTAGCCTGATACCACTGCGCAGTAGCGTTGCATGGCAACAACTGTGACCCAACACTTCTGTGCAGTAGTATTAGGCTACTGTGTAGTAGCATCAAGAAAAAGACATTTGCCAGTGCTACTCCACAGTAAATTGGGCTATTGCACAGTCATTTAGTACTTGTTTATACAAGTACTAAATGACTGCGCAGTCAGCATCTCACATAGACGCGGCCAGTTTGCTGCAATATATGCTGTTAATTCCAAACAGTGGATTTTTCCTGAGTCTTCCCTTAATTATACCAGAGACTTAAATGATCCTTGGCTGGCCAAAGGATATGGAGCATTGTCAGAAAGCCAAATTAAAGAATAAAAGGTAATATTATCTGCAATGACACTCCAAAAGCTGAAGGCCCAGATCCTCAAAGGTATTTAGGTGTCTAACTGCCATAGGAGTTACATGCCTAACACAACCCATGCAGGAGCTGGGCCTAAACCCCTGTCTACATTACCAAGTTATACTGGCAAAGCTAAGTCAACTAGGAGTGTAAAAAGATCTCACCCCACAGATGTTACTCTGCCGGCAGAGTGGTTCCTGGTGGCACAATTTCTATCATGGGTGGGGGGGAGCTGGTGCAACTTCAGCAACAGAAAAACTCCTTCTGCCAGCAGAGCTGTGCCCACACCAGCAGGTCTGCTTACCTCAGCCCTCCTGCTGCATTTCAAACAGCAGCAGCCACTTCTGCAGCATAGGCATAGCCTTGATCTATCTTTTACTGAAAAGAGAGAAAAAGATGCATAGAGTTACCAGTTGTATCACTCAAGATAAGAAATTGTTTTAAGCTTCAGTAATGTAAAAAGACTGCTGTACTTGCAAATCCATACTAACTGTGCCTGCTCTCTGTGTTGTGAAGTCTCCCCCTGAGATGTCCTTCCCTACAACTGCAGCAGAAAAGTTCTTTGAAGAAGAAGAGAATCGAGCAAAAGAATTTGAAGAACTTTTAAGCTCACATATTGAAGAACTGCAAAGACATTCTGAAAATACCCTGAAAAAATATGCCTGGCTAATGCACAACAGACATGTATGAGCCTTTCAGCTTTTTATATCCAATTTAAAAAAAATAAAGTTATGACAAAGTGCCTACTACTTTGATTCCCAAAACTAAACTCCACTACCATCTTTTTAAAATATTTACTGACAAGGCTGATCTGAAATAATAGGTTTATTGTAACATTAGGGCTCTTTGGAAGTCCTGTTTTACCATTATTTTGTTCTGCTATGGATTTTGTGACAAAAAACTTTTTAATATAATATATTGCAGAGATTCATCTATCTAAAAATATCTAGAAATTGAATATGTTGTTTGTTTTCATCTACTTGAATTTCATGTACCAGAGATCCATTTGGAGCACTGTATGTTAAGATGCTTACAAGTCTTTTGGGAAAGGGGGGTTATCTAGTCAGGGGACCTGGATACTTGAAAATAAACTAGAACAAAGGGAATTTTTTTGATTGCATAGAATTGGAATAGACTATCCTTCTAGCAGCTTCTAGCACAGATTGTATAGCATGATCTTGTTATTCAAGGCTATAAGAATAACCTCTGGGAGCTTTGCAGATGAACAAGATTAGAATGGCACTGAACCTGCTCTAATTTATGCTGAGGGCCATGCAGTCCCATCTAATCTTCTATATAGTGTTTCTGTCCAAATAAGGTTTAGGTAGAACAAAACCAAACAGGAGGCACAGAATCTGGCTTATAATGTTCCTAATACTATAGATTAATACTTAAATATCTGAAAAGCCTTATTTTAAGATTATAGAAAAGTAGGACATCTAATCCAGCCCCCTGCTCAAGATAGGATCTTCCCTGACTAAACTATCCCAGTCAAGTGTTTGTCCATCTTGCTTTTGAAAATTTCCAAGGACGGAGATTGCACAACTTGTCCAGGTAGCTTGCTCCAATGCTTGACCACCCTCATAGTCAAAAAGTTCTTCCTAATTTCCAACCTAAATTTCCTCTGCTGCAGTTTGAACCCTTTGCTCTTAGTCCTGTCCCCTCTGACCACTGAGCCCCTCTCCATCCTGTCTATAATCACCTTTCAGGTATTTGAAGACTGTCATCAAATCCCACTCCTATCTTCTCTTCTTCAGGCTAAATAACTCTTGTTCTTCCAGCCTTTCCTCATATGTTATGTTTTTCAGGCCTCTAATTCATTTTTGTTACTCTGTGCTGGACTGTTTCCAAACTGTCCAAATCCTTCTTGAAGTCTGGGACCCAAAATTGGACACAGTACTCCAGGTAAGGCCTCATGAGTGCTGATTTGCCAGTGACACTCCTCTTAATACAATCCAGGGTGCTGTTGGCCTTTTGCAGTGAGCACACTGCTGGCTCATATTCAACTTATTGTCCACTATATCCCCAGGTCCTTTTCTGCAGCAGCCTAGTCAGTCATTCCCCAGTCTCTATTTATGCATGCAATTATTCCATTCTAAGTGTAGGACTTTGCATTCTTCCCTGTTGAATTTCATCTGGTTGATTACAGATCATTTCTCCAGTCTATCCAGGTCGTTCTGGATCCTAGCCCTGCCCTCTGAAATGTCCACACTTCCACCCATCTTGGTGTCATCCACAAATTTGCTAAGCGTGCACTCAGTCCATTGTCCAAGTTACTAATAAAGATGTTAAACAATACTGGACCCAGGACAGACCCGTAAGAAACGCCACTTGATCCCTCATCTCAACTAGACATTGAGCAACTGGGAACATCTACACATGCATTTGTTCCAGGATCAGTTTATTTATGAGTAAACTACTCATGAGTAAACACTCCAGGGCAGGCATCTACACACACAGGTAAGCAGGAGCAGATTTGCTGCTAATGGCAGCAAACTGCTCCCGCTTCCTAGGTCACTGCAATGGGCCCCTGCCATCCCCGCTTCCAACCCTAACATCTATGAATCTATGAATCCCCAGAAGGAGCTCTATGCTTCACCTGGGTGCTGGCTCAGGGGCTGGCAGGTAGCACTGGGCCAGGAGACACCTGGGACATTATGCCTTGCCCTCAGGTGCTGCCTGCTGGCAGGGCAGAAACAATGTCCCCCTGCCCTGGCACCAAGGAGCTCCTGGCCTCAGCTCCCCCAGTAGGAGCAGGAGACATGGAAAGAGCTGCAGAGGAGGGGTAGGTCCCAGCCCCCTACCCCAATCTGCCGGTGGGGCAGCTAGCAACTACCTCACTGCTAACTGCCCCACTGGCAGATCAGGGCAGGGAGCTGGGACCTACCCCTCCCCTGCAGCTCTTTCCAAGCCCCATGCTTCAGTCACCCAGTTGGAGCACAGGGCTGGAACCTGCCCCTGACTAGGACAGTTCCCAGCCCCCATCCTGCATGCAGGGCAGAGGCTGGAGAGCCTGTTCTCTGCTCAGCTCTGGTTGGGGAACAAGCTGGAGAGCTCTCTGAGCATGGAGCTGGGTGGGAAACAAGCTGAGGAGCTTGTTCCCTGCTCAGCTCCCTGAGCACAGAGCTGGGTGGTGAACAAGTTGGGAAACTTGTTCCCTGCTCAGCTCTCCAAGCATGGAGCTGAGCAGGAAAAAGCTCCCCATCTTGGTCCCCACCCAGGTCCATGCTCATGGAGCTGATCAGGGAACAAGCTTCCCAGCCTGTTCCCCAACCAGCTCTGTGCTCAGGATCGGGATCTCAGACTGGGGAGGCTTGGGGAGCATGCAGCTCCTGGGGGCAGGGAGCAATCTCCCGCCCCCTGGTGGATGGCTGACTGAGAGCAGATTTGCTCCCAGTCAGGCATCTACATGAGCACTACTGCGCCGTTACTAATCAAAAGTAAATTTGCTACTTGCATTTGCATGTGTAGACACACATGCATACTGCACAGTAAACTATGCTGCTGCATTAAGTGACTCGTGTAGACATGCGCACTGATGACTCCTCACTGAGCACAATGATCCAATTAGTTATAAATCCACCTTCCGGTACTTTCATCTAGTCCAGGGGTCAGCCACGTTTTTGGTCAGAGTGCCAAAAACACCTGTGACCTTGACTTGTAAGATATTGGCGTGCCAGGGACAGATGGTGGGAGAGCCACGAGGGGCCCAATCCTTATTGTGGCAGTGCAGCCCCATCCGCCCCGAGATGTGCATGCCAAGCAAAATGTTTTTGAGTGCCAAACTCTGGCACCCATGCCGGGGGTTGCCTACCCCATATCTAGTCTCTATTTCCTTAGCTTGTCAATCGGATTGAGAAATAGTGTGCAAAAACCTTGCTAAAGTCAAGGTATATCATATCCACTGGTCTTCCCTCATCCAGAATCTGTAACCTTCTAGAAGAAAATCTGGTTGGGCAGGCATGGCTTGCTGTTGGTGAATCGATGCTGGCTGTTCCTGATTATTGTTCTCCTCTACATGCTTCATCATAGATACCTTGAGAACCTTCTATATAATCTTTCCAGGTGTTGAAGTCAGGCTGACCGATCTGTCAGATTCCCCAGATCTTCCTCCTTTTCTTTTTTTTTTAAGGGGAGCACTATATGCACTCTTTTCCAATCATCTATGACGGGGTGGGCAATTATTTCAGCTGGAGGGCCACTTAATGTGTTTTGGGGACCCATAAAAGGCTATGTCCTCTTCTCTTCTCTTCCCCTCCCTCTAGAACCCAGCTGAAGCTGTAGTTAGCCAGGAGCCCAGAAGCTCAGCTGTGGACCCAGACAAGGACTTCCACTGCAGCAAGCAGGCAGTGGCATCAGCTGTGGGTACAGCCAGCAAGTTCCAGAGCCCCAATGCCATATCATAAATACTTGTGATAAATAAATAATGCATGAAAAATCCATTTGAGAACTTCAAGTAGTGTCCATGACAATCCATTTACTTACTTTTGTTTCCTACCCAAAGCACATCACATCCAATCTATACTTCCTCAGGGTTCAAAATACCGGTTCACTTATCTGAAAGGCAACCACTCTCTTGTTGCAGTACTTTGCCACATAAAAGTAGTGGAGGTTGCTGAGCTGACAGCGTTCTAATTTAAACTGAAGGGTGCCGTTGGGAGAACATTTTATTCAAACGATACTTGACTGAAACTGATACATCAAGATTTGCTAGAACCCAGATCCATTGACCTTTTGGGTATGTTATAAAACATATCTTCCAGGCCTTTGAGGAAGGCATCAGGGGGTGATAAGGTGAGAATGGATAATTAATTTTGGATGTGTAAGGAATTTGTGATTTATTTAATATTTATGGGGCGAGAAGGGGGTGGGATGGAGACAAAACAGAGCTGCTTAGCCTCCAAACCAAAGTAGATGATACATTTTTAAAAAATCAAATTAATATTTTCTTTAAGTATATAGGAAAACGTGTAAACTTGACCATGCTGATGGGTTGGGCAGTACTATTACAGGAGAATATGCTGTCTCATATTAGTATACTTAAAATATGTATTCTTTTGTAGCCACATTCTAGGCAGGTTAGTGGGAAAACTAGAAAATGATATGGTGGGCAGCAAAAAATATAAAGATGGAGAGAGAATATACATGGTAAGCCACTGCAGGAACTGCATCTATATAGTCAAGAAAAAAATAATCGGGAGGATGTGATCAGAGGCTATAAACCCGAAGGTAACAACAGAAATTAGAAAGGGAGTTATTCATGAGTTCATTTAAAAGTACATTGAACAAGGTGCAATGACCTGGAGCTAAGATTTAGTGTAGATATTAGGAAAAACTTAAGCACAAGCAGTTGAGCACTGAAAAAGACTGGTAAGCAGCAGGACTGACTTTTCAAAGGCCTCCCAAAAAACATTTTTGGTTCACAAACTGAAAGCCTCATTTTAAATCAAAGGGCTGGTTCAGGCAGCAGCCAGCTTCCTTTGCTGCTAGAGAAACGTAGACCAGCTGTGCACAGTTGCCAGCTGTTTTATCAAAGGATAATTTTGATTACCCATCCCATCTCCTTCCCAAGACTTGCACTGATAAAGATGACTGTCAGCGAAACAACAAGAAAGGGAAATAAATATATTAAAATCACTTATATGAGCATATCTTGGTTTTTTTCTTTTATGTCTTAACCTCTTCTTTTCCTTAACTTCTTCACAGGGATGCAGGACTGGCAAAGATTCCAGTCTGACCTATTCTGCCTGTCTCCATACTGTTTTCTCATTTACATTTTCTCTCCTTTAGTAGTCTGTCCCACCTTATCCTTCATGTCACCAGCAGGGAAAGTCACACAGCCAGATACAACTTAGTCCTGGGACCTCCATTTTCTCAGGTGATCCATAAATTGCCAAGTCTGTGTGTCCCAAAGGTCAGCCATAGGAAGTTGTCACAACTAGGAAAACTGCTCCCCCTGGGCCTGCAAAAAAAATATTATCTTGACAATAACATTAAATTAAAATGTATTTAAGTAAAATAAGTCTTTTTCAAAGAGTTCCAAACACCATGTGCTCCAAAAGTAAGCATTGTAAATAGTGATTAATTTAATCTTGTCTGGTGCACTGACCAAAACTTGTAAGTACCTAGTAATCCCATGCTTCAGGGCTGCCACCGCAGGCCAGGAAGGAATTTTTTTCCTCTCATAAATGCTACTAGATTCTGGGTCTGTCTTCTTTCAGCTGAAGCCCTGGATATTTGCCAGCTGAAACTGAGATTTTTGACTGAGGCACACTGCCAGCATTCAGAAAACTCATAGGTTCCAGGCTAGAGCATCTGACTTTTCCAATTAGGATCCTATCAATCACCAAACTTGGTGTCAGGAAGGAATTCTTTCCTTTAGGTCATATTGGCAAAAACTGTAAGACTTTTGCCTTTTCTGTAGTGTGGGGCACCGCTTCGTAGGGTTCTTTGAGCACCAATTACTTCTCTGCCATTGAAATAGCTGACAATGCCCTCACGTCCCCTGTTTTATCTTTGGCATGTTGTAGGGTGTTTTTGGCATTTCTGTTTTTCTGCTGTATAGACATCTCTATGAGGATTTGCACTGGCAATTTGTGGAACCCTAGTGTAAATGGTTGCCTGTGAAGGCAGAGGGCTGGGACAGCGGGCAGGAGTTGGGAGGCACTCAGAAGGGCTGGGGGAGCAGGCAGGGGATGGGGTCTCCTCCCCCCTCCTCCAGCCTCCCCTTCCCCACCCCCTACTTACCAGCATGGAGTCTGGTACCAGCTCCCTGCTGCAGCCAGTGGGGACTGCCCGAATTGCTGAATCTTTCTGAATCAATTCAGGGAGCTTCAAATCAATTCGGACCTTTTAATTGGTCCCCTGATCTGATTTGGATTCAGAGATTCGGCCACTGAATCGGGCCGAGTCTCCTCCGAATTGAATCAGCACCCGAAGCTTCACACAGCCCTAGTACTTAGGCATTTGTCTGTTTCTTAGATGTCAAAGTTCACAATTTATCCACCATTAACATCCTTGAAACCATGAACAACGCGTGCCCCTGGAGGCTGGGGGGCACGGCGACTGTCCGCAGGCGGTGGCAGCGGTGGCAGCAGCAGGGACATGGTGGCAGGGAGCAGGGTGCTCCCACAGGTGGCTGCAGTGGTGTTGGCGGCAGGGGGCAGTGAGCACCGACCAGCAGTCAGCAACCACCCGCAGACACTCAGCAGTGGCCAGCACTGATCAGCAACCACCTGCAGTGTCAGCGGTGTGGGGGGTGGGTGTCAAGTGGTGAGTGCCTGCAGATGCTGCTGGCAGTGTCCACGGCGCTTTCAGGGGGTATCAGCAATCTCAGGGGGTGCATGTGCACCCCCTACACATTGCCAATGCTTGAAACTGCTGCTCATATGCCTCCTAACAAATAGGCCTCTCAGTTTCCACCACAGCATAAAGCCCACTTAAGATCTGATGCCACCACAACATAAACTACTTGAAGTGTTCCTCTGGCACCAGGGAAATTCAGGTTTAATCCTTGCTCTGCCTGGTTTCGAGCAGGAACAAGTTTTCCCAGGCAACACAATAGAAAGACACTGAAACTATGGCCCTATGAATAGAGGGTGTAGATGTACTTGAGAGGTAGATGCCTGGGTGCATCTATACATGCGCTTTACTGTGGAGTTGACTAATTAGCTCTGCATCACAGCTGGTATAAGGACATAGTAAATTAATTAACTCTGCTGTAGGATAGCACTCGCATTGCTGCAGTCATGGGCAAACATGTAAATGTGCCCAGGAGCAGCTGACTCCAGCCCAAACTGCACCAGAGTTTATTGCTTCTTACTAATAGCACAGGTAGATGCACCCACTGGGTGCGTCTACACATGCATTTGATGTGGCACCAGTTTACTCATGAGTAAATTACTCACGAGTAAATTGTGCCAGGCACACATCTACATGTTCAGAGAGGCAGAAGCAGATTTGCTGCCAATCTGCTTCTGCTTCCTGGGGCCCTGCAATGGGCCCCTGCTGCCATTGCAGGGAGCTCCAGACTCTGGCTGCAGCCAGCAGCCCTCTTGAAAAGCCAGCCCTGCTCGCTGCTCTTCCCTGGCCAGGAGCAGCATGCCAGGAGCAACATGTTGCAGTGCCCTCCTCACCTTCTGTACCTCCCCATGGCATGGCTGCTCCAGCCCCTGCCCCTGGCAGTGATTACCAGCGCCCCACACTCCTGCTGGCCACTGGCCCGCTGTGCAGGCCCTGCTGGCCCACTATGCCAACTGCCACGTGGCCCACAGCTATCTCACCCCTCCTGGCTTCTCCCCACACAGCGGCCACCTGCCCACCCACTGCATACCATCCCACGTCTGCCACCAAGCACCTGCCACCTCCACCCCATCTGCCTAGCCAGACCCTGCCACTGATGCCTATGATGGGCTCCAGGATTCCTCCGACAGAACCACCATCACCCTCCTGGGCCTCCAACCCTGCCACCTCTGGGCCTACTGGGCCAGCAAGGACAGGTGGCTGCATGTTGTCCAGAACACCTAGGACAGTAAGCAGTGGCTGGAAGCATTCCAGATGACCCAGGCCACCTTTCAAGATCTCCTGGAGTAGCTCCAGCCCCACCTGGAGTGGCAGCACACCACCATGTGGCCACCCCTCCCTGCAGACACCCACTTGGCCCTCACTCTGCTCAAGCTAGCCATGTCCATCAGCGTGTGGTACATCAGCCACCTGTTTGGTGTGGGCAAGGCCACTGCCAGGGAGGCCATCCTGAAGGTATGAATCATCCTCCAGAATGTGCTGAAAGTCACTGTGCTCTGCATGCACAACCTCCTGGTGGTGGTGGCAGGGTTCCATGCCATGGGATTCCTCCAGTGCCCTGGGGCCCTGGACAGGACCCACATCCCCATCATCTGACCACCCCACACCTATTACAACCAGAGGGGCTTTCACTCCCTGGTGCTCCAGGCCATCATGGACCACTGAGGTGCCTTCACACAGGTAAGTGTTGGCTGGGCAGGCAGTACCCATGACACCCATCTCTTCCAAAACTCTGGCCTTCTGGGCCTGGTATAGAGCAGCTCCTTTGTGCTGGGGGTGCCAGACCTGCAGCTGAGTGCCATGATGGTCCCTCCCCTCCTCATCAGGAACCCCACCTACTTGCTCTTGCCCTGGTTCATGCAGCCTTACACCAGCCACCTGGACCTCCACCAGGCCCACTTTAATTGCTGCCTGGGCCAGACCCATGCCCTGGTGGAGTGTGCCTTCAGCCTCCTCAAGGGATGCTGGCACATCTTCAGCACACTCACCTCAAGTTCACCAAGGACACCTCCCCCAGGTCATCATTGAAGCCTGCATGCTGCATAACATCTGTGAGGCCTGGGGGGAGTTCTTCCATGAGGTCTGGACAGAGGAGGCATGGAGTGCAGAGAACAGCTGGCAGAGGGAGCACCACCTGCAGTGGCAGCAGCAGTCCCCACCCCCCACCAAGGCCCCAGGAGAGCCACACATCTGCCAGCAGGGAACAGGGCATCACTTCCTCCAGCACTTCCTGCTCTAGCCCACCTGCACTGCCACCCATGCCCCCACCTCCCCTATGCACCCCCAGCACCATGACACATCTCAGAAGAACAAGTTTTTATTCTCCTTACATCAACCAGAGCCCCCCTCTCCTTTCCCTCCCCAACAAACAGAGTCCCCTCCCTTCCCATCAGAGCCGCTCCACCACCCATATCACCCACCAATAATAAAAAAAACGTCTTCCCTGTGAAAGCTATGTACAATGTCCTTTGTGTGACATCCCAGGGTGGGGGAGCCATGGGGTGAGGGCGACTAGGGGCAGAGCCTGGGGGCAGGCAGCCAGCAGCCTGACCTCTGGCTGCTTCCCTGCAGGTGCCCATGCCACAGCAAGTGCAGCAGGCAGGAGGTTTGCCCAGGGGCAATGATGGTTAGTGTTCCCCTGGCCTGGGCAGCTCCCCCTCCAGCAGGCATGTCCAGGGTCAGCAGGCCCAGTGTGTGGTCCTGGCCCTCCTGCAGGCAACTCAAGCTCTGTGTGCACCCGTGTGGAGCCAGGGCAAGTGGCACAGCTGGGCCCAGGCAGGGAGGGTGGGGGCGGCACTGGACCCAGGGTGGGTGCCAGGCTAGGGGCTCCTGGCTACAGGAGTTGGCACAGAACCTCCTTCCAGGTCCAGGCAGGGGCCTGCTGCTGGGCAGCAAGTGGCTCCCAGCGGCCAGGCAGAGCTAGGGTCAGACCAGGCAGCAGGCAGCATGAAGGTGACCACCAGTTTCCAGCACCTGGCAGTTGTCATCCATAGCCTGTATTGCTCGAGCCAGGATGGTATTCTGCCCCCCACAGTGCCTCCACCTGCTTGCCTTCCTGGGCTAGGAGCTACACCCAGAACTCCTGGTCTGGCCATTCCCACACCTCCTTACACCAATCCCACACCTCCACAGGCGACATCCTCTGCCCACCACAAGTCCTGGTGGGCCACGTCCTCTGCCCTCCAGGCCCAAGCATCCCCCAGCTGCTTTTCCAACACCATGACCAAGCAATCCAGGAGAAGGGTCGTAGTTTCATAGTGCTTAGGGTCGGAAGGGACCTAAACAGATCATCAAGTCCAACCCCCTAACCCGGGCAGGCACAATTGCCAGGGTCATAACACCCCAGCCAAATATCTGTCCAGCCTCCTCTTGAAGACCCCCAAGGTAGTAGAGCACCACCTCCCTTGGGAGTCCATTCCAGAGCCTGGCAGCCCTAACTGTAAAGTAATGCCTCCTGATGTCAAGCCTGAACCTTCTCTCTAACAACTTATGGCTGTTATTCCTAGTAGCCCCCACTGATGCCCAGGGGAAGAGAGCCTCACCCAATTCCCACTGGTCCCTCCTGGTGAGTTTATAAATGGCCACCAGATCCCCCCTCAGACTTCTCTTGTGTAGGCTGAATAGATTCAGGCTCTTCAGCCTCTCTTTGTAGGGCCTGGCCTGCTGCCCCCTGACCATGCAAGTGGCGCTCCTCTGGACCCTCTCAATGCTAGCCACATCCCTCTTGAAGTGCAGCATCCAGAACTGCACGCAGTACTCTATCTGTGGCCTGACCAATGCCGCATAGAGGAGAAGGCCCTGCTTGTGATGCATCTGTAAATGCACGACAAAGTGTGGTTAGCCTTACTGACCGCTTCCTCGCATTGGTGGCTCTTGTTCATCCTGGAGTCAGCAATGACTCCAAGATCCCTTTCCTCCACCTTGTTGACAAGAAGGGTGTTCCCCAGTCTATAGGTGTGTTGCTGGTTCCTTCTCCCTAGATACAGTACCTTGCACTTGTCTGCATTGAATTCCATCCTATTCTCACCCACCCACCTCTGTAACCTGTCTAGATCTAGCTGGATTCTGTCCCTCCCCTCCAGCGTGCCCACCTCACCCCACAACTTTGTGACATCTGTGAATTTGGACAGCATGCTTTCCACACTCACATCCAGATCACTGATAAAGATGTTAAACAGTACAGGCCCCAGGACAAGCCCTGGGGGACTCTACTGCCCACATCCCTCCAGTTTGAAAATGATCTGTCCATCATCACTCTCTGGGTGCGACCACCTAGCCAATTTGCCACCCATCTGACTGTGTAGGCATCAATGCCACAGTCACCTAGTATTTTTTAAGAGAATGTGGTGGGAAACAGTGCCAAAGGCCTTCTTAAAGTCCAGGAAGACAACATCCACCTCGATGCCCCCATCCAGGGACTTTCTGACCTGATCATAAAAGGAAACCAAGTTAGTTAGGCAGGATCTGCCCTCGATGAACCTATGTTGGTTGCCGCTGTGCATTACCTCCCCTGCTGTGCCCTTGCAGATGTGCTCCTTGATGATTTTCTCAAAGGTCTTCCCAAGGACCGAGGTAAGGCTCACTGGCCTATAGTTGTTGGGGTACTCCTTTCTCCCCTTCTTGTAAATGGGGTCCATATTGGCCATTTTCCAATCCTCTGGTACCTGGCCAGAGCCCCACAAGTGCTCATATAGCCATGCCAGGGGCCCCGCTATAACCCCTGCCAATTCCCTCAGCACCCTCGGGTGAAGAGCGTCTGGACCTACTGATTTAAACATGTCCAGCCTGACAAAGGTCCTGCTTTGGTGGAGCCAGCGCTTCTGCAGTGCCCCGGCTATGGGTGGCAATGATCCTGAGGCTACATCTTGGCTGCCAAGGGCAGCCTCTTCCTCTCCCACAGCTGCCGTGCCTATAGAGCTATGAGACAGAAACCTTTTGTGAGAGTTTGCAACATTTCAGAGATAAGATGCACAATACCAAGGGTTGTGTGCTGCCCGGTGTCAAATCAGGGGTCAGGCATACACAGGTGACCAGGAACCATGGTAAGTCAACCAGGCAGGCCTGAGCCCAGGTGGTCGTTGGTCAACAGTCCCTGGTTGTTCCCCTAGGGCCAGCAGGCCACTGGGTGCTGGCCATCGGCAGCCTGTTTCCCCTGCCCCATTCCCAGGGTGGGACAGGCCAGGCTCCTGCCATGGCTCCAGACCCCACTCCCCATCCTCCTCCTGCAGGCCAACCCCTATGTTGTGCTGGCATCTAGCCTATGGCACCCAGGCACGGAGGGAGTAGGGCTCCCAGATGACTGGGACAAAGAGCTGCCTGTGCCCCCACCCTCCTTACAGGGGTCTTCTCTGAGGAGGCACCCCCTGTGCTGCCGCTGTGTCCCAAGCATGCCTGATGTTTGCGCAGACCAAGGGCCCACTACAGCCTTCTGCTGATGACGGCCATGGTGTCCCAGGTGCACCTGCACACCTGGTACAGGAGCCTGAGCTATGACAGTGTGGGGAGCAAGGACCCTGAGATATGACAGTGTCCCATAACCTCCACTGACACCTGAAAGGCTCCTGTGGCTGCACAACACATCCCTGCCCCGCACAGCTGAGGAGGACATCACAGCTAGCATCAACCTGCTCCTTGATGTGTGAGAGGCCCATGACCACCGAGCTGTGGGGACACAGAGTGCTCAATAAAATTTGGTACTGTCTCCTGCTTCTCTGTGTGCTATGGGGGGAACCCAAGGCCAGGGGAGTGCAGGTGTGCCAGGCGGGGAGAAGGGGGGCAGAGGCAGGGGCAGGGGCTAGGGGGCAGGGAGGGGCTCACCCCCAGATCAACAAATTTACTCATGATTAAGCATTTTTACTGTGCAGTTAGAATGCACACAGGCAGATGCACAGTTCAGCATCTCATGTAGATGTGCCCCTTCCCATAAAACATTTATTTATACAACGTGAAACAACTACAGCCAGAGGGAAGTCCATTCAATTTGCATAATGCTTAGGGCATTCCTGGGGGCTATGGGTTCAACTATCTGACTGAGGCTAGATAGGATTCTGCATTCAGCTAGGTGCTTTACCCACTACTGGGCATTATGAAGTAAGGAGCTCCTTCCTTCCCTCCCCCAACATAGCTTGGGTCCTAACCCAAGAGGGCACTGACCTTGGAGCAGAGGATTGTACTAGGCAGCAGCAGGCCTAGGAATTAAACACTGCAGTGTTAAAGTACCTCAAACACAAGTGCTTTTTGCCTCATTTCATAAGCAGCAAAGTCTAAATGCATCAAGGCTTTAAAATGAACAGTTTTTCTGAAAAAACAATTTACTCTCTTACCTAGAGCACTTAACCTAGGTACTTAAAATAACACAGTTCTGATTAATCTTTTGTTGCACAACATTTATTCATCTAGCAACTTGACTCTGGAAGTCTGTTTTACTAGCAACATCTACAAGGGTGACAGTGGCTATTCCAGGAACAGCCTGTGGAAGAGGATTTACTCAATTTCTCCATAATGACCTCTGAGGGCTGTCATATGGCAAATCTGGATTTATGACTAACCTTGAGCTTTCTCTTCCTGTATTGCATGTAGCATCACGTGGGTAAACACCGATGGCATCTCAGCCTGCAAAGAGGTTACCATGTACTTAACTGTAGACAGATGAATAGCTCCACTGGCGTACCTGGCACTGCTCACCTGTGCACAAACACATGCTTAAGAGATCAAATTTCCAAAGGGCAGAAGTGCCTTGGGGCCTAAGTCACAGTTTCAAAATTGATTCGGGAACCTAGGATCTTTGTTGTACTTAATTTTAGACTGACCAAAAGTTAGCATTGTTTCCAGAGGTAGTATGGCTTTTTGTGTCTGTGAGCACAGGGCAGTTTGAGCTGCAGAGACTTCAGCCAAGTCACTGAGTAGTGAAAACTGATCTGGCCATGCCCTATATATTAGATTATTTAGTATTATTTAGGATAATATATTGATATTCAGGTAAAATGTGAAAAAATATATAATATGTGGATATACTTTTAGAACTGAGACACTCAGTTTTTAGAGGTTTCAAGTCTACTTTTTCCTCAAACATGTCTTCCTGCACCAGCCCACAAAAATATTGGCTCCCTCAGAGAACAAATCTTAAGATGAAAGATAAGGCGTCCATCCCATTAGGCCATCAAAGTATGTGATCTCTGCAGAGGCAGCATACTTAGTTCTTGGGACACTAGGGTGCATCTATATAAGACGTGTTAATGCACATTAGCCTAATGCATGTAATGTGTATTACAGGTGTGCATCTACACATGCATGGCCTTAATGCGCATTAAAATAGAGAAATTAAGCTAATTGTGCCCAAATTTGATACCTGCAAATGCAGGTATCAAATTTAGAAGCAATTAGTTAAAGCACATTAGCGCATGTGTTAGACGCGACCCAGCACTAACTTTTGTGCCAGGTCTGCCCAGCCACTAACAGCACATGGCAGGTCTGCAGAGACTTGGCACTAAAATTAGTGCGCTAACTTTGGTGCCAAGTCTCTGCACATGTAGACACTTGTCAAAAATAGCTTATGGCGCATTAGCTTAATGTGTATTAAATTTAGTTGCACTTAAATGCACAGGTAGATGCAGCCTGGGTGAAACAAAGGAAGTGCCTTGCATTGTGGGAACTATGATTTGCCTTCCTGTGTAAAAGACAAAATCTGCACAACAATTTAAGGGCATAAAGAGAGATCATTCTCTCCTCCCAAGTGACTGTTGTAAAGCTGCTCACAGACTGTAAACAGCCATGTTTGCATGTACTCTGAGAAAAGGAAGAAAAAAACTATTTGAAACCTTCAAAAGAAAATAAACACTAAGTAAAAAAGAGGCGTCACCAGACATATGTGTTAAAATTGTCTAAGTATTCACTGCTATTTTACAAGTACTGTTTGCAAATCAAATTGTCATCATTGTTAGCTGTCACCTGAATTTATGAATGATCCAACAAAAGCAGGTAAAGTCAATCAATCTATCTCAATCGAATGTCAATTGAAGGATTTGTAGTGGTATGATGAGTGCATGCATGACTCAACAGGCCAATTTGTGACAAAAAGCTTCAATTACTTCCCTGCAGTGCCATTCACACTGCTGCAGTAAATGCATGGCTCGTGACTTCTGCAGCTGACTCTCCTCAAGCTTAATACACATCTCTAAAGTTTGGTACTGTGTTACTACTTGACATTCTCCTTGAATCTCATATGTCTGTCTGCATGCAAGGAGCTATCCAAGTCTACTGGCATCCTGTTATAAGATGGCACTTCAGGAGATCCCTAATAGACAAGGGGGTCATGATATTTAAGAAGTTATTAGCAAATCATCCTCTTTTTATCTGACAACTTTTGAATGACGTTGTTATCTGCTTCTACTTAATCCTGGGCCTGGGGCTGCTAGGTTCATTTTAGTGGTACAGTACAGTGTCCCAAATAGCAGTGTAGCAACAGGTGAGGCCTCGAGCTATTTGCCATAGCCAAACAGAAGTCAGCTTTTCATATAACTCCGTTCACTTTTCAGCCAGTCCATCTTTAGTTTTTTTGGAAACTTTTCTGTAATTATGTAACATTTTGACTGAATTTTCAGCTAGCTTTAAACAAATCATCTGACAGTCTGTTCTGCAGTCAGATCTTTGCATGACTTGAATGGCCTTGACATTATTAAGGTCTCTTTGCTTCACAATAATGTAGTCAATGAGGCACTGATGGGATTGCAAATGCATCTATGAAGCTTTCTATTTTCTGCTTGCCAAAAACCATATTTGTAATAACCAGCTTATGTCTGACACTGCTACAGAAACATATGGCCACTAGCATTAGCAGACCCAATGCTTTGCCTGCCCAGCATACAATGCCAGGTGGAAAAAATCTATCCTGACATACGTATTGAGGTCTCTCTGGAAAACCAGCTTGTCTGATTTGGGAGTGATGGAGATAGTTGCTTCCAGGTAGGATTCTCCTCTTCTCCACTAAACAGTGCTGGTGCATGAATATTATGAACACAGTGTTTCATCCCTGCACTGGAGGGGCATGCATGTACATCAGTCTATCACTGATATCTTCTGAACTGCATAGCCACTGCCTGCCTGACAAAGGTCAGACTAAAGAGCTAAACTGATGCTACTGAAACACAGTTCCTCAGCTAGTTGTCCTCACCAAAAAAGTTTTAGTCATCAGCCAAATCTCACTCAATAACATCAATATTATAGCAGTCCAGTTTTCTTATAAGCGCTGTCCTCCAAGCAGGCCAATTTGCTTCAGATCTACCCAGCAATTTGAAGGCTTTCCCAAGTGCTACATTAAGAGAACAATATTTCTTCCTTGGTGTTAATATATGAAAAAGACAGCTCACCAGCCATGGCTATCTGGTCAGGCCCGTATGAAGGACAGGCTTCTTGAAGAGCACCTATTCTAGATCCTCTCCTTTCAGGGTGAGCAGTGGCATTTCCAAAAGGAGATGCTCAGTCACCCAGCAGATTATGGGAGGTGCTGACAACCTCCACCTCAGACATTCAGTGATTGTGATGTGGGCTGCCTCCATGCGGGTTCATGACTGTGACTTTCAGCATCACTGCCTGTCACACTGCCTCACCTTCAGAAGATGTCATGGCTGTGACACCAAGTGAATGGATTGAAATGGCAGCAGCTTGCACAGGCACTTTTCCAGTGCCCTTTAGCTCAGTGGAATAGCAAAAGCAGGTACAACTGGAAAGGGCTAGGAAGGTAGTTTCTAAAAATTTGCTCATTTCAGTAGCTCAAATTTGCTCAAATGTGCCAATGAGCTACTCCAATGACACTGCTCATGCAGTTTGGTAACATCACGTCTTCCTATTGGAGGGATCTGTACCCTATGGCACTTGAAGTTCAGCCATTGACTAGCACTGGTTTATCAGCTACGTCTGCCAGTAACATCTTACATATTTGGCATCATCTGCCCTCACTGCTGAAATGACCATCTTTAACCAGCAGGAAGACTACCATCAGTTCCTTGATGCCATTATGATGGTCAGTCACTGTATTGGGCAGCAGATATCACCAGTGTGGCTTGATCTAGCTTACCTATTTGTCTGGCCCTACCATGCAAACCCCCACCGGTATAGTTTCTTCTGTTATTCTGACGCACAAGATCTGTAACCTATGGGATGGGAAGCAAAACAGAGCAATCCATCTATAATAGCAATCCAACTTCAGGATGGAGTATTGCACAGATACTGAACCTGGTTCCGATCTTACACTTATTTTACAGCAGGGCAAATCCAGTGGTTTCAGTAAAATTATTCTTGATTTACACTAAAGCAAAATAATTATTTAAATAATTATGTTAGAGGTTGTTCTGTTTTACCTTTTAGCTCCTAAGTCTTAGCATTTACATTTTTTTCTATAAAATGAAGGTGAACAGCCAAGATTCCCTGATTACCTGATTCTACAAGCTGGCTATATTCTTGCAAATATTGGAAGAATTGACAATAGCACTAATGTGATGTCTAAATCCACCCCATTCTAGGTGCTGGAGAAGAGCATAGTGTACAGACAGACTGTGGTTCCTGCAGGGAGCCTGTTTGCTTCAGTGGTCTATACAGGAGCAGGTATTTGCTGATATTTATTACAGGAGCAGTATCTCTTAAAAGACATCTTACCTTTGAGCTTCTCTCTCAGAGTATCTCTGCCCCCTGCATGCCTATATGACCTTTTACCCATATATCTTTGTACCATCTTTATCCTGTTCTTAAAAAGAAGGACAATTTCATGTTTCTCAATTAGCCTAACAAAAACAATTATCCAAGTATCTGGTGATGAACAAGGTTTGAAGGAGCATATCTGTTCATGATGTGTGACTGAACCAGGAGACTGAAAGGTAAAGTGCTCCAGCAGCTGAAAAATGTGTATAGAGTTTTACCCTCAAACTCCTGGCAGCCTCAATTGGCTTATAGGCTTTGTTTGGGGAAGAAGGCGTTAAATTCTTGTGAGAAAAATAGCCGCTTGCACCATTGTAAGGATACTTGACACAATTCCTTTATTTTCTTAGCACTTCAAAGACATTTATAAAAACTCCATTCAAACCTTGATCTTTAAGTATTTGACTGAGATTTGATTTATGCTTTGAACATTTGCTCCTAATAAATTGCTTCTATAACTTCATTTATCAGAAGGCAATGCCAGGTTTATAATGACTACATCTGATAATGAGCACTCTTGGAATCCGTATCACAAGACACCGTTGAAGAAATATCTCAGCATGATTTTTTTTCTGGTAAAATGCTTGCAATAAATCAATTCAATTTTGCCCACAAGCCAGTGTGTGCTGAGAAACAGTTTGAAATCCTATTTCTAAAACACTTTTGAAGTCTATTGACACTTGGAGTAATATATATATATATACATTTTAAAAATCGTAGCCTGGCAAGTTCAGAATAGTTGACTTTTGACCAACTACTAGTTTAGTTTCAGATTAAGTCTCACTGATTTGTGTCAGTTTCTGTCTATGAAGAAATGCTGTATTTTTCTTACGTATGTTCCCTATGCATTACATAAAGAGATCTCAGGGAAAGTTGTCAAAGTCCAAGTGAAAAGAAGATCTAGACAGGTTACATTTTTCCCACTGTTTTGTTTTGTTTTGACTATTGTTTTTAAAGTTTCCACCCAAAGCTGTACAAATAAATTATAAATTATTTTACAAAATGAGCACCTCCACAAGCCAAGTGCTACATTTTCCCCGTGAATAGAACACTCTAAAATTACACATCCTAATGTATCAAAGTCCTGTAACATCTCTTACTAGGTTTAAGCTATCGGTTCAAAGTAGTAAACATTTGGTTGAAAGCAGCTGATTATTTTGATCACAGTAGCATTTAACATGCATTAAGCACTGTCCCAGCCCTGAAGAGCTTGCAGTCAAGAAGATAAATGACAAATGAAAGGGATAAATAGGACAGATAACAACTATAATCATTTGTGGGGAGTGTATGTTAGATATCTTCTAGCCCAATCAACCTTTGGCTTATTATTTACTACTATTACTAGTCAGTTAATGGTGCCTGTGGGTCAGAGTCACAGGATCTGAAACAGAGCAATACAGTGACCTTGCAGGCACTAGGGGAGGGCATCCCATGTCTATAAAGGAGTATTTCTTTGGATGGCAAGAAATGCACAAAGAGGTTTAACTGAGGCAACGCTTCAAAATGAAGACTTATGACACTTAAGAAAGGAAACATGAAAAGAGCACCCTGGGACAGACATGGAGTGCACAACCTTATTTGTGCCCTAACAAATCTCTGACAGGACAGAAAAGAATTAGATGCAAGTCATCTATGCAGATTTTCTTTCTTGCCCTTGGATAGACACAAGAGACCACTGATACAAATTTATGTGCAGGTTGTGTATAGGCTTGTTTATTAATTTATTATTTATGATGACCAACTTTCATCCAAATCTGCGTACATCCACAGTTGCTGTCCTGTATAAAGAAGTTAATTTTTAGGGACAGGAAAGCAGAAGAGAACAAGCATCACACTACTAAGCACAAGAACAAACATAACACCTCCAGCACAGACATATCACTTGGCTAGGTTTCTAACCAGATGGAATGATTCCTTCGGCATGGGGTGTTACAGAAAATATTAGTTGGTCATTCAATAGGCAGCATTTCTACCCAAATCCATAGTGACGTAGTGACCTTGAGGCTTCAGCTTGTTGTGCAGGGCTGAGTTCCAACCCCCTTGTAAATTTGGGGGATCCTAATTCTTACTTTCATATTTTGTAGGTGTGTCTACACAAGACGTTTTACTGGGTAGATTAATCTACTGTGCAGTAAAGCATCACTGTCTACATGTGCACACTATTTACTGCACAGTAAATTAGCCTACTGCATAGTTAACTACTACCTGTAAACTAACTGCGTAGTACATACAGCACAATAGTATATGTGTAGATGCTGACCAGGACAAATTTGCTCCCTGTCAGCCCCAACACCAGGGAACTCCCCTGGTTCTGACACTACACAGCTCCTGGCTCCCCCCAGCTCCTGCTTCTAGGGCAGCTCCTAGCCAGCTCCTGGCTGGGTGATTTTCCCGTGCAGCTGGGGACTAGCCAGGAGCTGTCCCAGAAGCAGCACGGCACCTAGGCCAGCCTCTGGCTGCGCGGAGAAATTCCCACCCAGTTCACAGCTGGCTGGGAGCTGCCCCAGAAGCAGGACAGCTCCCAGCCAACCCCCAGCTGCACAGGGAAGCCTCGCTGAGCATGGGGCTTGTCCCCATGTGCATGGGACAAGACAGCTCTGCAGCAACAGTGTCTCCCAGTCCCATGCACATCAGGCCCTCCCCCCGATGTATACAAGGCAAGGAGCCAGCTGGCAGAGCTCTCCTGTCCCCATGTACATGGGGACCAGGCCTGTGCTCCCTGCCAGCCCCTGGGCTAGCACCCTGGGGGAGCCTGGAGCTTCCCCTAGCTGCTGCTGCAGGGGGCCAGAGCAGGGTAGGAGCAGCCCTGTACCAGGCTGCTCCTATTGGCTGCATCCAGATGAGCATGGCCATGAGAGATGTGGCACTGCAGACTCATCTGAGGTACCACACACCATGCATTCAGTCATTCCCTGCACTGCTACCTTGCAGTGCGGTGGGGATTGACCATAGGAGATCCTGGGATCAAAAAACCCCATGTGGAAAAAAAGTGGGGCAGTGCATGTGGCAGCAGTGCATGCCACCCTAAACCAGATCTTGGCCAGCTGGAGCTGCAGGAGCTCCTAGCTGCAATATCCTTGCAACTGCAACTTCCCTGCTCCCTGGGACCCTATGTAAGGCTGCGGGGGCCAGCACAGTTGCTGGGGCCAGCACAGTTCCTGGCCCCAGCCTCCTCTACCCCACCCAGGTTAACCTGCCACGCACCAGAGTGCACGTGGCACAGGCATTCCCCAGGGACAAGCAGCAGCGGCACTGCTACTTGTCCCTGGGGAACGAAATATCTGCACTTATCTGGATGTGGCCACTGGGAGCAGATTTGCTCCCGACAGGAATCACGTATAGAGGTGCTCCCAGGAAAGGCTTACTGCGCAGTATTTTACAGCATTAATAACTTGTAGACATGCCCTGTATTTTGCAAATTGTTTAGAATTAAGAAATGTAGAAAAATAGGGCAGGAAGGGACCTCAGAAAATCATCTAGTCCAACCCCTCTGCTCAAGCCAGAATCATCCAAGTTGCGTGGAGTCATACTCTGGAAGGGAGGGCTAGGATCCACAATGATCTTGACCAGACTGAAAAAATGGTGGGCAACCAATTAGATGACATTCAAGAACATGTGAAGCCCTGCCCTTGGGAATACTTGCATGCAAAATTACAGACTGGGGAATGACTGGCTAGGCTGCAATACTGTAGAGAAGTGCCTGGGAGTTACAGTCAGCCATTGATTTAATATGAGCCAATAGTGCACTCTTGCTGTAAAAAAACCCACAAAAACCCACTAACCATATCCTGGATGCTGACAGGAGTGTCACTTGTAAATCTGCAGACTAAATAACCCTAGTTCTTTCAGCCTTTCTTCCTAAATCTTTTTTCCAAGGTCCCTGATAATTTTGTTGCTTTGTACTGAACTCTCTAATCTGTCCACATCCTTCTTAAAGTGTGGGACCCAGTACCCTATGTGAAACTTCATCAGAGCTAAATAGTGGGGACAAATCACTTTAACTTTCAAGCAATATTCCTGTTAATGCAGCCCTGTGTGCTATTGGCTTTTTTGGAACAAGAGCACGCTATTGGTACACAATCAGCTTATGGTCCAATAAAATTTGCAGGGCCTTTTCATGAGTACTGCAAACTAATAGGCCACTCCTCAGTCCATATTTGTTCATGTGACTGTTCTGTCACAGGTGTAGGACTCTGCATTTGTCCTTGTTGAATTTCATTCAATTAGCCAGACCATTCGTTTAGTGTCCTTGGATCATTTTCCCAGTTATCCAAAGCCATTCTGAATCCTAAACCTGTCCTCTAAAGTGTCTAATGCCAAACCCATTTTGGTGTTATCTGCAAATTTGCTAACCCTGCAGTTACTCCCATCCTCTAACTTGTTACTGGGGGATATTAAGCAATACCAGAAAGACAGACCCATGGGGGACCCCACTCAATATAGACATTGAACCATTGATGGCTATTCTTTGAACACAATAACAGTATTTTCATTTAGACTGTATTTCCTTAGCTTCATGATGTCATGGATGACAGTATCAAAAGTCTTTCTAAATTCAATGAATATTGCATTTACTGATCTCCTCTCCATCCACAGAGCCCATCACTTTGTCAGAGAAGGAAATGAGGTTGGTAAGGCATGATCTGCTTTTGATGAATCCTTATTGACTCTTCCTAATCACCTTCTTCTCCTTCTGGTGCTTAGAAACACATTTGTTGATTAAATGTTTCATAATCTTTCCATGTACTGAGGTCAGATTGATTGGTCTGTAATTCCCCGGATCTTCCTCCTTCCTTTTTAAACACAGGACCTTACCTGACCCTCTACAAACTCTCAGAGGGTGCATCTACATAAGACACTTTACTGTGCATTTGACTAATCTAATGCAGAGAGGAGGCGTCGAGTGATCGTCATAAATGACTCCATCCTGAGAGGTACGGATGGACCCATTTGTCGCCAGGACCCCTCAACACGAGAGGTCTACTGCCTGCATGGAGCAAAGATTCGGGATGTGACAGGAATGATCCAGGCCGTGATTCGGCCCACCGATTACTACCCCATGGTCCTAGTCCATGTGGGTACTAATGATGCGTCCAGGAGAAACCCCGATCACCTGATGACGGACTACCATGCTCTGGGCAGCGTGCTGAGGGAGTTCGGTGCGCAGGTGGTATTCTCTTCTGTCCTACCAGTAAGTGGACATGGAAGACGACATGAGAACTGAATTAGAGAGACCAACTGGCGGCTTCGGCAATGGTGTCTCGAGGCAGGCTTCAGCTTCCTTGACAATGACCCGCACATCACGACGAGGGACATGCTCAGTTGGGATGGGCTTCACCTGTCCCCCAAAGGTAAGCGTGTGTTCTCTTCTAGGTTGGCAGATCTCCTCCGGTGGGCTTTAAACTAGGCTCATCAGGGGGAGGGGAAGATGAGGGAGGGGGGAGCCGTGGACCACCAAACCACGTGGCACCCACAAGGACAGCCCAGCCTGAAGAAGAAGAACATCGGGAACCAGCAATCCATGGGGCGGCCAGCAGTACAGCACAGGTAAGCAATAAGCAGGTAAGCAATAAGGGGCCCTTTGGGCATCAGAGCCGGGGGGCAACAAAGGCACCAGTCACAGGGCTCAAGTGCCTATACACTAATGCTAGGAGCATGGGGAGCAAGCAGGATGAACTAGCGCTCCTGCTTGCAGAAAACACCTATGACTTAGTAGGGCTAACAGAAACCTGGTGGGATTCTTCCCACGACCGGGTGGTACATATTGAGGGTTATAAGCTGTACAGAAAGGACAGGGTGGAGAAGAAAGGGGGAGGGGTTGTGCTCTATGTCAATGAGCGATATACATCGACCCTTATCAAAACAGCATCGGAGGAGGAGAAAGTAGAAGGATTGTGGGTTAAGTTACATGGGCGGCAAGGAGAAAGGGATTTGGTAGTAGGGGTCTGCTACAGACCCCCACACCAAGGGGAAGAGCTAGATTTGGGGCTCCTGAGGCAGCTCTTGGAGAGCATAAAAACTAAGGAGGCGGTAGTCATGGGGGACCTAAACTACCCAGACATCTGCTGGGAGACGCAGACAGCAAAGTCCCACCATTCACACAGGTTCCTATCCTGTGTACAGGACCTCCACCTGACGCAGGAGGTACATGGTCCCACTACGGGGAATGCCTTACTGGATCTGGTATTGGCAACGGGGGATGACATGGTAGGGGACCTACAGATCGGTGGTCACCTGGGGGACAGTGATCACCAAATAATAGAATTCATCATAAGACGTCGAGTGGGTAAGGTAACTAGTAGGGTGAAAGTGCTAGACTTTAGGAAAGCTGATTTCAATGAACTCAGGCAATTAGTCATGGACGCACTGCAGAGTAGGAGTTTTGAAGAGATGGGAGCCCAGGAAGGGTGGCTGTGCCTTAAGGAAATGATCCTTTGGGCACAGAGGGAGACGATCCCGATGCGGGGAAAAAGGGGGAAAGGGGCCAAGAGGCTTCCTTGGCTGACCAGAGAAATACAGAGCAGTCTACAGGCTAAAAGGGGGGCATATAAAAAGTGGAAACAGGGAGAGATCACCAAAGAGGAGTATACCTCCTCTGCTCGCGCTTGTAGGGAGGCAGTTAGACAGGCCAAAGCTACCATGGAGCTGAGGATGGCATCCCAAGTTAAGGATAACAAAAAATTGTTTTTTTAGATGTATAGGGAGCAAAAGGAAGGCCCAGGGAGGAATAGGACCTCTACTAAATGGGCAGAAGCAATTGGTGACGGATGGGGGGGACAAGGCTGAACTCCTCAATGAGTTCTTTGCCTCAGTGTTCCTAAGTGAGGGGCAGGACGAGGCTCTCACTGGGATTGTAGAGAGGCAGCAGCAAGGCGCCAGACTATCATGCGTAGATCCTGAGATGGTGCAGAGGCACTTGGAGGAACTGGATGCGTTTAAGTCGGCAGGCCCGGATGAGCTCCATCCAAGGGTACTGAAGGCACTGGCTGACGTCATTGCGCAGACACTGGTGGGAATATTTGAACACTTGTGGAGCACAGGCCAGGTCCCGGAGGACTGGAAAAGGGCCAATGTGGTCCCCATTTTCAAGAAGGGGAGGAAGGAGGACCCGGGCAACTATAGGCCAGTCAGTCTCACCTCCATCCTTGGCAAAGTCTTTGAAAAAATTATCAAGGCTCACATTTGCGAGAGCCCGGCAGGACAAATTATGCTGAGGGAGGCCCACTGCTGCCTGGCAAAGCCCCATACAGGGATGGGAACTGTGCCAGCTGCAGGGGCAGCTCTCTTCCCACCACGTGGGGGTCAGGACTTAATTGCCACATGGCTAGAACTATCCCTGCTGCCAGGACTGCTGCATCCCAGCCACGTGGAGATCAGGTTAGGACCCGATCTCCATCTGACTGTGACAGTTGTCCAGGCAGCCACATGGCAATCAGGACTAGCCCCCCCGCCCCCTGCCAGCTCCAGGCTGGCACCCGGAGCCTGGAGCTCCCCCTGGCTGGTGCAGGGCAGCAGAGCAGGGTAGGAGCAGCCCTGAAGTGAACTGCTCCTGATGGCCAGACATGCCCGAAGACACTATCCAATGGTTCTGCAATTACCTCAGTCAATTGCTTCAGGATGACTTGAAAAAATAAGTAATCCCCAACCTGTTCTTCCATACTAGTCTAGGCTGCTTTCTCCTCCCCTATACCTGCTATCATCTGGGGTCATCATATGGTAACACTCTTTGTAAAGACTGAACTAAAAAAGGCATTAACACATCATCATCTACATCATCTGGAATTAAATTTCTCTCTGTGCTCAGTAAGGGACCTGCACTTTCCTTGGCCTTCCTCTTCTTGCATATAGACTGCTTTTTTGTTGCCTTTTGCTTCCCTTGCTAGCTACATCTAAATTTGTTCCTTGTCCTTCTTAAGTTTCTCCCTGCATGCCTGTGCAATATTCATATGCTTCTTCCAAGTAATATGACATTTTCACTTTTTGTGGGACTCCTTTTTGAGTTTCAGCTCATTAAAGAATTTGCTGCTTAGCCAGGATAGTATCCTACTGCACTTCTTATCCTTTCTTTGCACTGAGATAGCCTGGTTTTATGGTTTGAATACGGCCTCCTTAAAGTACAACCATCTCTCCTGGACTCTTTTCCCCTTCAAACTTGCCTCTCAAGGGATTGTGCCCACCAGTTGCCTGAGTTTGTGGAAGGCTGCTTTCTTCAAGTCCAATGCCTTTATTCTGCTCCTCTCCTTCTTCCTTCCTTTCCTTAGGATCTTGAATTATATCAGTTCATGCTCAGTCACCCAAATTGCCTTCCACTGCCACAATCTCAACAAATTCCTCCGTTTGTAATCATCAAACTGAGAACTGTCTTCCTTGCTGATTTCTCCTTCATCTGCAGCAAAACATTATCCCCTTATCCCCAACTCATTCCAGAAAAATCAGTACATTGCCTGCATGCTGCTGTGTTATCCTCTCACCAGATGTCACATTAAAGTTCCCCATTAACGTTACGTCCTGCAATTTGGATACTTCTGTTAGCTGTTTAAAAGAAAAAAAAAGGCTTTATCAACCTCCTCCCCTGGATTTGGTGATCTAGAACAGACACCCACAAAGACATCAGCCTTGTTATTCTCCCCTTTTATCTTGACTTGGGAACTTTCAACCAGCTTACCCTCTCACTTCATACAGCAGCTTAAAATGAGAATACATATCTTACATAGATAGAGCAATGCTACCTCCTTTTTTCCCTCTCCTGCTTGTTCTTCATGAAAAATTATACCCATCCATGACCCTTCCTGAGCATCCAAGTCTTCCTTGCTCTCCAGTAGCTTCTCTGGTTGGCCCTTTTTCACAATCCTGGAAGTCTCCTTGTACATCATGTTGACCAAGTCCTTGTGTTCACACATGCTCCAGCAGCTCCTCTGCCTAGTTCCTGAGAGAACCTACCAGGAGGCACCTCCACACCAGAAGCCTGGCTGTTTCTGGCAGGAACACATAGGCTGCATTCCCCACAAAGCCAGACAAAGACCTGGCTAAGCCTTAGCTTAGAGGTCAGTGGCACTCCCTGATCAGAACCTGCACAGAAATAGGCAAAGGAAGAGCTGGCAGTTGTGGTGGCATATACGTTGTGACATCTTTCAGTCATCTCACTCATTCTTCTATTAGCACCTATACATTCCTTCCCTCTACCTTACCAGCTGGTGCTCAGCAAGCTTACAAGTGAGTAAGGGCTAAAACAAAAATGAAGGAAATACCCACAGCAAACTCCCCTGTTAGCTGGCCTCTTGCCTGGTGACTGGGGTTGCTAGATAGAAAGTAAAGATCCTGAAACTTGCCAACCCAATCATGACATTAGCCTCCTGGCTTCAGTGGGACTATTCATGTGCTGGATAGTCTGCACAGTATGGAGTTTTCTCACTTCCTCCACTGAACTATTGTATCTTTCCTTCCTTTTCACGTCCTTGTGACAAAGCACTTAGCAGAATTTGTAGATTCGTTGGAATATGACAGGGCCGCACCATAAGCACTTTTGCTATGGCCTGAAACTTGGCCTCTAGGCTGTCAACACCTAAAATTACTAGAGGTGCACTGATACATCGGTCCTATATCGGGTCGGCACCAATATAAGGAAAATTAACATTATCAGTAATCAGACTTTTTTTGGCTTATGTGGCCAATAATGTTGCCAATAAATGCCCTGTGCATCTGCGCAGCTGCAGCACCGCACGCAAGGGGCCAGGAGCACAGCCCAGCAGCATGGAGAGCAGTCATGTGTGGCTGGTAAGTCTGCTGTGGGGGAAGCAGGGGGGAAGAGCACGTGGGGGACAGATCGAGGCCCCCGCAGTGAGGGAAGGAGTGGGGCTGGGGTTGCCCAGCTGGGGAGGGGCAAGGCACGGGACGGAGCCATGAGTGGCTCATCTGGGGGGCGGCTCCCACCGCTACATACACCTTGGGAGGGCACAAGGGGATGTGTGCCCCCAGATGTGCGCAGGGCAATGGTGGGCTGCCACTGTGGGCTGGGGCCAGGGCAGCACCGTATTCTTCCTGGCAGGGGGCTGAGCAAGGGCTGTGCTCGAGGCAGACGGTAGCAGTACTGGGAGGGGAACTACAGGGTGTGGGGGGACAGGGGCTGCAGCCTCCCCAAAATTCACTGTAGCCCCGCTTCCAGCACTGCCACCGACTGCCACAAGCGCAGTCCCCTGCCAGGAAGAGGCTGGCACTGGCCCCAGCCCACAGTGGCAGCCCGCCCTTGCCCTGCGCAGATCCAGGGGCACCCCCCCCCCCCATGTCCTCCTGGGGTGTGTGTAGCCGTGGGAGCCACCCCCTCCACTCATGTCTCCATCCAGTGCCGCACTCTGCTCTGGATGGGCAGCACCTGCCCCTGCCCCAGCCCCACTCCCTCCCTCACCACAAGGGCTTCAATCTGCACCCCCCCACACCCTTAACTCCCCCCTGCCTCTTCCCCCACATCAGACATATCAACCGGAGGCTGTGCTCCAAGCTGCCTGGCTGCATAATCAGCAATCCAATCGGTATCAGCCAATACGACTTGTTAAAAATCAGCTATCGGTATCGGCCCAAAAAGCTCTATCGGTGCACCCCTAAAAAATACCTCCCCCAAAGTACTCAGATTTATTGGCTGCCAAGTGCTTTGAGAGTTTTGGGTGAAAAGGTGCACAGAATTATTACAAGATTACACTGACAACTTGGGGGGGCAGTTATTTATATATAATTTCCTAGAGTGCAACTGTTACAGTTTGATGTTGGGTTCTTAAACAGACATGGCAATTGCTTTCATGTCAATAGCTTCTTAAAAATTGGGAATCTTTATAAGGATAGTTCACATTTGAATAAAGTACTTGGAAGCCTTATTTACATTATTCCATATTTTCTTCAGAAATTCAAGGGCTCTGTCTAGACCAGCCTCTTCATTGCTACTGCTTACGAACGTTTAAATATTTAATATTCATATAAACAACTATTTGTGTTTCTATCATTTCCTATTAGCTATTTATCATGACAAACTAGCAGAATCTCTCCAACTTCTGCAAGACCCTTCTGGTAGATCTTAAATTATTCACTTTGAATGTTCAAGCCTCATGGGAAGAAGCAATCTCTGTAAGTGCTCTGTGTAGCATTTAATAAAAAATGTAGCATTTGTTTCACAATAGAGCCACTTTTTTGGTAAAATAAGATGGAGATTTTAAGTAAGATTTATCTCCTTTATTCCAAAAATAAATATCTTTTTTTGATTCAGAGTATTTCAAATGACAATAAGCACAAAGAAGAAAAGTACTGCTTTGGAAGTTGTGAAATAGACATACAAGAACTTGGGGGAACAACATTACAGATAACAGTGATAATAGATGAAAGCTGATTTATACAAATTTAAAGCACAACAGCATTTTCTTTTACAATATAGAACTTCAAACAGATTTAAGAAAAACACCATTTTAAAAGTCTGAAAGGCACGTGAATTAGACCATAAAACGTACTGGCACATTTACTAATACGTTTTATGTTACATTCCTAAAGAGAAACTGTAAGACTCTAATCAAGAAAAAGACTTAAGATGACAGCAGGTTCCTTTGTAAAATATTAAAAAAGTAGGAGATTGAAAGAAGGTTTTTTGGCTTTTTATGAAGGATGAGTATCAATACCCAAAGTTAGAGAGTTTTAAAAGCTGCATCATTCAGTTGTATTTGGGCGAGTTGCCACATAAACAAACACCACAATTAGAAGCACCACAACAGCCAGCGTGGGAAGCACGACAGTGGTGATTTGCTGTCGGGCTTCTTGCATTGCCTGCTTTCTCTCCTTTTTATCTTTGGAGGTTTCCTTTTTGGGTTTTCCTTTTAGTTGCCTCATTCTTCTACAGTCTTCTGTTCACCAAAAAATGAGTTGCCAAAGACAAGCCAGGGAAGGTCTCTGGAGAGGCGTGGAAAGGCCCTCCTGCTTCAGATGTCTGCTCCTGCAAAGACTTGTAAGAGGAGAAAAACAACCAAATCTTTCAGACACGATAAGTGCATACTCTACACACATACTTTGATATAGCTCATTTAAAGCACAGCAAGATTTATTCAACTATGTTCAATGAAGCCCTGTCTCAGAACACACTTTCACTTCATTAACAATGCTCTCCATGTGAAAAATCACGGCAGTTCATCACGATGCATACACTTGTCCAAGATCGTTGAACCTGTGCTGCGTTCTGCCAGATACCATATACTCCAGGCATCAAAGGAAACAAGATAACAGAGCTAAAGACTTAATGAAAAAGTAAGAGTTAGTTTAATGAAAAGAGTAAGAATTAGTGTTGTGTCAATATATAGTGCCAGCTGCCTCTTCTTGTAACAGCAGGCATTCCCAACCAGAGGTCTATAGCTTCCCACGATTTGTAAGGCAGATGGCCCAGAGAGTAAGCACGCACTTTGTCATATTCTAAGACAAATCTTTATCCTCACCACAAGACATTTATTGGAATGCAGGGTCCCTTAATAGAAAAAAAGAACGGGAAAGATCTGATTAAAGTACAAGTCTATTCCTCTGGCAGTGAGAAAAATACTAAAACTTGCAATGAAACAATAGCATGTCTGTCATTTTATTAAATTGGGCATCTTCAGAAGGAGGAAATCATCTCATGTGATAATCCTTGAAGCAAAGCAGACTGTTCTACACAAGAGGTCATTGATAGCTGCTGCGAAGCTTCTACTAGACCAGTTCTTAAGCCATGGTACCTATAAAGGTGAAAGAACACTGCACAAAATGCAAGTCTGTAATAACAAGTTGCTCTGCACTTGTGTCCCGCTACCTAAGAGTGCAAAGCTGCTTTAGGTCTGTACAGATGTATGACAGATATACCCAATTTACATATAAATCCCCAATTAATACACATTTTCATATGATTATGGTAAGCTAACCCAAGACAGTAAGTGATTCAGCATCCTGACATCTTGGAATCTGCTCAAAGATTTGCTAACTCTGTGAAACGTGCTCCCCTCTGGCTAGCCTTCAACAAGGGTACAGAAGGATACTGAACCATGCTTGCTGCAAGGCTCTCACTGGATAGCAAGCCAGAGCAAAGCGTGCATCACAATATGTCCATCTCTCTACTGAACCATCATATTCAGAATCCAACATCTTTTACTATTAGATCTGACTATAAAGAAAGCAAAATAAGTGAAATTCTCTTTTATCATCTCTTTTTAACATAAAGAACATGAAAGGCGAGGGGCGTAGCACACATTTTGCATGTAGAGGTGTGAGGTTCAGTCCCCAGCATCTCCATCTGGAGCTTAAATCTCTGATGGTTTTAACAGCCTTCCTGCAGAAGCTGCTCTAGGTAAGCAGCAGGAACCCAGCATAGCAAAGGGGCAACCCTCTTCCGGTTTAACATGCCTAACCTTTCTGTTTGTGTCTCTGGATGTTACCAATGGCAGGTTGTGAGACTGCTTCATTGTAGCCTTGGGGGAAAAAAAAAGGACAGAAAAAAATAGTGCTAAGTTCTATCCATTTGCTACTCTTGCTACACGTTAAGGTACACAGCATCACTAAAGATGCCAGTAAATTCCTGACGACGGAACAGAAATCTGCATAAACGGTCTCCCCACTGACTGAAGGATGCAGCAAATTACAAAAAGATTATCTCGCTTACTGCAAGTAGATGCTTTTTCTTCCTCCACAATTTCTCCCATCCAGCTCCAGTTGTTATTCTGATAACCAAGCTAAAATCGTTCTGATTTAAAGTCATCTTATTTCATCTACGTGAGAAGCCTGACTACAAAGGAATCGTCCTGGCTCCCCACACAACACAACAATAAACTGACTGCTGGGTTCCCCATCCAGACCTACAGTCTCACTGATTAAAGTAGACATGGCATCCCATTCTACTTCTCCATTGCTTATGGAAGTGTTTAGAACAGCAAAGCAACCAGGTAGAACCAGGAAAACTAAATATTACTCAACTGGCAAATATTTCTATCCTCAATCTCATCCCACCCAGAGACAGAAAGAAAATGGATAGCATGAGTTCAGTGTGATGCCCTGATTCCATGTCATGCATTTTCACTTTACAAATTAAAAAATGCTTCTTCCAAATGCCACATTTGCCAACTCAGTCTGGACTTTGAGACAAGCTCATTTCTTTCACTCTTTTGCTTTATCAGGAGTCAGAGCCCCTGATTAGGATGACTCACTAAATGAGACACTTCAGCACGAGTCTTGAAGGAAATCTAGTCTCAGCATTCTGGAGCCTTGAGTTCCTGATGTGCAATGGCTCCACAAAGAACAGGGATGAACATCTGGATGGGGGCAATTCTACATTACTGTGACCCTCAGGTCACTCACTTTCTAGGACTCCCATTCATTCTAGATCCTGCTCTTGATTTTAACTCCCCCTCACAACATAAGCTCTCTACAGCTCATATGAAGGACCCTCCCTCCCAACTCCACATACCCCACCACTGGTGGTAGGAATGAGAGGCTTTCACATTCCAGCTGTCTTATTACTGCCTCAACTTTGCTTCCTTCAAATCTCAGGTAGAAAAAAAAAGTCTGGCCTAAGAATTTCACAGAATATTAGCAAGGCAATTGGAGGATGTCAAACCCAAATCATTAGAAGAAAGATGGGGCAGGTCTTCTCCAGGCACCTGCCAGCACCCTGCTCCGGAGCCTGCACTGTGGCTCTGTGCAGAACTGTGCATAGTAAACAAATTCTGCAAGAAAAAAAAAAAAAATCACTTTCGTCCCTTTGTCTGATAATTAGCTTTATTATTTCGCTCAAACGGCTGCCCTGCAGAATAACTAGGTGACCTGGTGTTACAGCCTGCCGAGATCAAGCAATATGAAAATACTGTCTCAACTGCTAACACTAGTCAGCAGATTTCACAGCTGTATTACTTAAGAGATCAGGGAAATAAATGATAGGAAAAGCCCATGGGACTCTCTGTATTCCACAGTAAGAAACAGGAGTTGCAATGAAACCAATTTCTCTCTCAAACAATAAATGTATGCCTCATTCTGTACAGCATAAACCATCATTAGCTACTCAGAGTGAAAACATCAGTTGTTTATAACCTCTCTAAAATGAATATTTCATCCTGAAACTAAATTATACTAAGTTAATTACATACACTAGCTGACAGCTGAAGGAGTGGAACAGAAAGCCTTTCCATAAATGTCAGGACTGTTCGAATCACATGTTGCCAATTCCAAGCTTGGGAGCCTGGCATCAACACACAAACATGCTTCCAAAAAGATTTGGGTCATTTGGCCTCACTGTTGGCAATGCTGAGCTTAAGAAAAAGTTGAACCTGAGGATTTCAAAAAAGATAGCAAGGCAACTGGAGGATGTCACCTACATTATTTAAAAAAAAACAAACAAACTGGGGCAGGTCAACCTCGTCAGGCACTTGTCAGCCCCTGCTCTGGCCTGCTCTGCGGGTCTGTGCAGAACTGACTATTAAATAAATTCTGCAAGAAAGTGCTGTCCAAGACAGGCTGCCTCCAAATGCCGATGTAACATACACTAGCATACGACTTTGCACACTGTGACTAGGCAATAGCTCAAGCTAGACAACCTTCATTTTCAGAAGAGGAAAGAATAACCCCCCTCTTTGCAACAGTCTTTGGGTGAAATTCTATGCCAGTGTTATGTGATGGAGATTAGGTAATCATACAAGTCCTTCTGGTTTTGCGATTTGTGACTAGTCATTCGCACAGTGAGGTCAGGAGGAGGGAATGTAAGTAACTATCTATCTCCAATTTACAGGTGAGGAAACTAAAAAGATTAAGTGACTCTGACCAAGGGCACAGATGGGATTAGAGCACAAGAGCCCCTTGTCCTCAGTGCCACGCTTAGCCCGTGGCAGAACTGTCTCATGTTACTTAGCTATCTCTTCTTTTGGCCAGAAAAGCTTGAATTCAGGTGAAGGAAGAAAGAGCTGATAGCAACCTCCAATGCGGTCATTGGCCCACCCAGTGTCCTTCCCAAAACAGGGAGGGAGGAGGAGGGGTAATATCTCTGGCCACTATTTACACAGATGTTAAGGACTGCCTGCCCAGAATGACTATAAGGAGGAGAGGGAGAAAAGACAGACCATGACAATCAGAAACTGGCCTAATAGTCAGTCATTATCAGCTCTCACAATCAGCTTTCTTACACAGAGTCAAGAATCCCAGACTTCCCTTTCCTTTCCAAATGAAAGCTGAGCCTCTCCTCTACATTTGTAAATCCCCAAATAGGAGACGGCTGGAGGCTGCAGCCATGAGTATCCCAAAGGCTGGTTCTGATAGCTGGCAACTGCTCATCTTCACCTAAACCTCTGTTGAGCCTAGAAGTAAAAACAGCAAACTAACTAAACCAACTGCTTTGGAGCAGAAAAATGGAAAAATGTGGGTTTTGGGTTACTTTTTTAAATCCAAAAATTGGGGATTTTTTTTTTTAATCAGAGAAAACTAGGATCCCTGCACATGAGATAGAAGCAACAGTACCTGGAGCCAGCAAAGACTTGGCTGCCGCCCCACCCGACAGGCGTGGGACAGAGACTAAGAGAGCTGGCAGTGCCAGGCTCGGCTCCCTACATGAAAATCCTTTTTACAAAGCCACAGTACGCATATACAGACTACCAGTATCTGCTTGTGCAGTGCTGAAGCATTCTTCTCTACTACACACACTGCAACATAGCACTTATCACTGCATAGCTAAAAAAAACCATATCCAATTGCTGAGAGACAGCAAAGGCAAAGCTGACTTCAGCCAACTAATGCCAGCTAAATGCCACAATCTCTGCATCTCTCTCTACAAGCAATACGTGCACAAAAGCCACCGTTTATCTGCGCTTACTATAATCATGCGTCTAGATGACTGAAGAACTTACTAATGCCTGTCTTAGTCCACAAATTCATTTGCCATTTTAAGATGCATAATTTCTCTCTTTACCTACAATGAAAACAGTTTGCAAACCAATTTGGATTAACCCGGCCTCTCAGTCCTGCTGGAGAAACCATAAGGTTTCCTGAGTAACAAAACATCTTGAAAGTCAAACATGCACAGTCTGGTAAGAACTCATTTTTATTGTTTTAGGTTACCCCCAGGGCACCTGCATGTTAGTGAGCAACACAGAAAAACAGTGGTAGAGCAGGTTTTGCTGCAGTGAAGACTGTTGACAGCAGGGGAGAAGGGCCACTGGGCACTTGCACAGACAATCCTCTGCAGATTATTTAGTGATAACAGCCACCTATGTGATTGATACCTCACCACCGGAATGGAGATACTGCCTAACTTTAAGAACAGGACCATAATTTTCTATTAGGAAAACTGAAAAACTGACTTTAGTTGCAATACCCCAAAGCAAGACATAAGCCACGGTGCACATGATACTTGATGGGGGCGTATATTTAACACAACCTGCTTGCATGACAGGTTAAACTCTGCTGTGGCTCAAACAGACATCAGTATAATAAGCTTATAGATCAAGCTTAGTTCCACGGTGAGCACCAGGAAACATGTGACTGCCATGGCACCCTCCTGCATTGTAGCTGGGGGGCCAAAGAGCTGGTAAAAGCAGAACGTGTCTTCTCAGGTTTCAGAAAACATTAAGCACAGTAAACATTTTCCCCCTCTTCCACTCTGTTTCCTATCTCTGGTGCATGCTTTGTAGACATGCAGAGTTTACTTGAAGATTTTAAGACTGTACAAAAAAAAGTTTATTTTCTACACCTTCTCTGGCCCCTGCTCTCTCTCTTCCTGTCAGGGGTTTGCCTAATGAAGGTTATTTCTTTTTAATCCACTTAGCAAGCTGTTGGTTAATGCCTTTGATAACAGCTGATTCCACCTCAAGGTAAAACACTGGCCCTTAGGTCTGTGCACCTTTCTTTCCTCCAGCTCAGAGGAATGCCTGCTGCTGGGCCAAGGGCAGCAAAGGGACAAATGTATAAACCTGAGCTGGTCAGATAAGGAGGGATGGAGCCAGACCAGGATTTTAAAAGCCAACTGTGTATTTTATTCAACAGAGATATGGGGGTCAAATGTATAATAGCAGCCAACATGTCCTTGGGATTCCAGAGACCTCTGTCCCATACGCTGCCCAAGAGGGTGCCCTTGGCCAGGTGCTTCAATGTTCACCTCCGTGAAAACAAACCGAATGGCACTGACCAAGTTTTGTAAAGTGCTTTGAAATCTGCTCATGACAAGTGCCAACTGTAAACTCAGTTCATCACTACTACTGCTAAGGCTCCTAGTGGGATTTAAGCTAGTTAGGTGTCTAACCCTCAGATGCCAGCTCCTAGGCACTCTCCTGCAGCTTCAGGCATGCAAGTGCCTGTGTAATGCCTTTTTAACTAAGCTAAAACTTTTTGTGAAAGCCTGATTGTAAGTTTGGACTCCTGGAGAATGACTGGGCAAAGCAGGATTCCAGCCATGCTCAAACACAGTCATTAAATTAAACTTGAAAATTAAACTAAATATAAAATTATACAGTTAAAAATCCTTATTATTAAGCAAGTACCTCAGGCAGCAAAGTGTTCTGTAATGGCTTGTGTGGGTGACTAGAAGGCTGGATACACACATTTGCCAGTTTGACTAGGGCAGCATAATCCTTAAGAGCTGATCTGCAGAGGAGATTAATAAGGGAAAAGCCATTAACCCACTCCCTCCTTCCCTGGGGGCCGGCCCACCTCTCAGCAAGATCAAGGCATCTCAGTGATGATTCAAATGCTGGCTCCAATTACATAAGTGAACCTTTTGCTACTCAAATACAGGCAAGTAGATCTAAAACGAGCCCGTGTCACCCCATGACAGTAATTATTTACATAGAGAAATACCACAAGCTGGACTGTACAATCTTTACTCCAATCTGAGGTCCCGCACACGTGTCAGCAGGTCCTCCCCAGTAAGAGCTATGCCAGGGACTGACAATTATTTCAAGTGGCTGGAGGGCCACTTGACAGCTCACCAAAACTCATTAAGGGTCACATGGGTAGCCCCGCCTCTTAATTGTTGCCCGCCCCCTGGTTGCCATATTGGGACTGGAAGTCCCACCCCCTAACCCCTAAGATTTGCCACTGAAAGTCCTTCCCCTCCGGAAATACTTCTTTTGGGAGGGGGGTTGCCATCTAAGAACCATAAAAAAAACAAATCATATGCTAGAGTCCAAACACCTACTAAAATATATTGTAATAGTATTACAAAAAATATTTGTCATGATCTGTGTTTGTGTACTATCTATAGAAGGGACTGCATAACAACTCAAAAATAAAGTCTCCCTCTTTTATATTGTGTGTGTGTGGGGGGGGTATGGTGCAGTGTAGCTGTGTGAGAGGCATTGGGTATGCTAGGTGTGTGTATATGTCGATGGAGGTTGTGGGGGCAGGGTGTGGATGTGTAAGGTTTGTGGGGTGTGAGGGAGGGTGGTGGTGAGGGGATCCCATACACTCCCCCACATGGTGTGCAGTCCCCGCTGCCAGAAGCAGCAGCAAGCATGGGACTCAGGGAGCTGGTGCCCAATGCAGGTGCCCAGCAGGAAACGGCTCCAGCCACCGCTGCACACGGGGGCCAAGAAGCACAGTCCATTTGGCTACCTCTATCCCAGGGGCTCCATGCCATGTGCCTGCAGCTCCTTTATTCATACTGGGAGAAGCCCTGTGCTGGACTCCACAGGGAAGCAGGACTCCCTCCACTCCCACCGGAGTCCATGGGCCTGTGCAGCACAGGGTGGGGAAGGCAGCCAGCTCCAGCGCAGGCTGGCTCCTGCTGAGTTTTGCAGCACGGCAGAGCCAGCCAGCCCAGCCAAGCACCTCTCAGAAGCTCGCAGTTCCCAGGTTGCAATGCGAGGACTGCAGAGCGCAGCAGGAGCCAACCCAGCCCCCGCGGTTCCCTGCTGCCACTGGCCCTGACACCCAGGGCATGCTTGCCGCCACTGCCTTTCCCCTGCCACTTCTCCTCCTTCCCCACCCACCCACTGTTCCCCCACCCACCCACCTGCCACTCCAGCAGCATGCGGTTCCCGGCTGCCAGGCTAGGATCGCATGGCGCAGCAGGAGCCAGCTGGGAAACACGTGGTGCTGGCTGGGCCAGGCTGGCTCCTGCTGCACCGGTGATCCTTCCCACCCCCCCACCTGCACTCTTATCTGATTCTCTGCTCTCAGGCAGAGGGAGATGGGGAACAGCCCCAAGGTTGCCAGGCCAGAAGCCTCTGCTAGGCAGAAGCTTCTGGCTGGGGGTGGGAGGGGCTGGGGTTGGGGTGGGGCTGGTGGGCCTTGTTGCTGCGGCCTCTGGGTCCTGCCGCCAGCTCCCCCTGGGTCCTGCTGCTGCTGGTACCTTGTCATCTCTGACAGGCCGGTAGGGGCAAATAAATAGTAATTTTCTAAATTTTTTAAGCCAGACAGAATGACCCGGCAGGCCGGATCCAGCCCGTGGGCCATATTTTGCCTGTCCCTGAGCTATGCAGTCTAACCCAACATGACAGGCAGCAACAAAACACAGTTACCCCTGAGTTTTCAAATCAGTATTCAGCGTGACCGCCATATGGCTCATTCCAGTTACAGAGGCAGCTGAGCTTACATACTACTGAAGGTACAGAAATCACTGGCTGGGATTTCTAGCTTCTCATGGTCCTGTGATATCATAATATTCATAGATTGCAAGGCTGGAAGGGACCTTGAAAGATCGTCAGGTCCAACCCCCTGCACCAACCAGGAAAGATAACTGGGGGGGTCAGGTGACCCCAGCAAGGCGACTTTCTAGTCACCTCTTGAAAATTTCCAGGGTAGGTGACAGCACCACCTCTGGAGGGAGCTTAATCCACAGTCTGGACACTATGGCTGTGAAGAAGTTTTTTCTAATATTGAGCCTGAATCCATCTTCCAAGAGTTTGTGGCCATTACTCCTGGTTTTCTCCTTGGGTGCCCCGGTGCTCAAGTTGCTCACCAAGCCCTTGATGTACTCCCCTAGTGTAGCAGTAAGCTGCTACCAGGTCCCTTCTCAGCCTTCTTTTCTTTAGGCTGAAGAGTCCTAGATCCCTCAGCTTTTCCTTGTATGGCTTGCTGTGTGAGACTCTGATCATATGGGTGGCTCCTCTTTGGACTCTCTCAATCTTGTCCGTGTCCTTGTTAAAAGTGCGGTGCCCAGAACTGGATGCATTACTGCAGCTGCAGTCTCACTGAGTAGAGCAGAAGAATCACCTTCTTAGTTTTGCTGGAGATACATCAATTGATGCATGCCAGAGTATTATTTGCTCTACTAGCTACAGCATCGCACTACTGGTTCATATTCATAACTGTGGTCAATTATTACTCCCAGGTCCCTTTCTTTTGTGGTGCTAGTCAGTTTGTTGCTGCCTAGCCTGTAGGTGTGTTAAGGGTTGCTCATCCTAAGGTGGAGCACTTTACATTTCTCGATGTTGAACTTAATCAGATTCCAATCCGCACAACTTGCTAGCCTGTCTAGGCTATAGTTACAGGTGGATCTATCTTCAAGCATGACCGCGCTTCCCCATAACTTGGTGTTGTCTGCAAACTTGGCCAGTGAGCTCTTCACCCCCACATCCAAATCATTAATAAAGATGTTGAAAAGTACTGGACCAAGCACTGAACCCTGCAGGACACCCTGCCCACTGCTCACCAGAATGACAGATCCATTCACTATGACTCTCTGGGTCCTTTCCTGCAGCCCATTTTTCACCCACCTGACTGTCTCGGAGTTAAGCCCACAATTCTCCAATTTTCTCACGAGGGCATCATGGGATACTAGATCAAAGGACTTTTGGAAGTCAAGGTATATGATGTCAACCTGCTCATGTCCAGGTGGCGAGCTACCTGGTCATAAAAGGAGATGAGGTTGGTAAGGCAAGACCTGCCCCCAATGAAGCCATGCTGGCTGTCATTCAGAATCTTACCTTCGGCAAGCTTATCGCAGACAGGCTCCTTGATGAACTTTTCTAGGATTTTCTCTAAGATGGAAGTTAGGCTGACTGGCCTATAGTTACCCAGGTCCTCCCTCCTGCCCTTCTTGTGGATGGGCACAACACTGGCTCTCTTCCAGTCCTCAGGGACTTCTCCAGAACGCCACGAGTTGTGGAAAAGTTTCACTAGCGGTTCCACAATGACTTCAGCCACCTCCTTCAACACTCTCAGATGACAATCATCCGGTCCCACTGACTTGTATATGTCTAATTTTTTTAACTGGTCATACACCAATTCTACAGCAATAGTAGGAAAGCGATTATTCCTACCATACTCATTCTCTACTCTACCTGGTGTGGTTTCCTCCCTGGTCTGGTGAAAGACCAAGGCGAAGTAGTCATTCAGAATTTCAGCTTTCTGCTGGGTGCCAGTAACCAGCTCTCCTGAGTTGTTGAGCAATGGCCCCACACTCACATTTGTTTTCCTCCTCTTCCCTATGTACCTAAAGAAGGACTTCTTGTTGTCCTTGATTCCCGTTGCTAATCTAAGTTCAGTCACCGCTTTAGCCTTTCTTATCTGTTCCCTGCAAATGCAGGCCGTTATGGAATAGTCACATGATTTCATGAGGAACTAAAATTAAAGCCTATGCTGAAAGCAAATGTTCAACTTAGTGAAAACATCTGCTCTTGCATCATAGCAAAGACTTTTTTTTGTATTACAAGAGTTTACCTATGCCCATTTATCACGATTTACTCCTAACAACCCTGTTTTCAAGGGTAAAAGCTTTTAGTTGCATGCATAAAAATATGAGGCTTATTAAGGCAGTGCATGAAATCCCAGTATAACACTATCCTTTAAGCAAGGTATTTTTTGCCAAATTACAGATCTAAATCAAAATTGACCCACCATTACTAGAGCATCCCATTTACTGTAAGTGCAGCTTTGAGAGCCTCTACACCATTCATTGCATTTGGAAAATGAAAGCCATCATTGCATTCTGCCAGAATGTCAAAGGAAACAAAGTTGTCAAAGTAGAAAAGAGCTATATGATTGTAGCAGCTCTGAAGTCTGCATACCAGAATCTTTATTAAGAGGGAAAATCTCACCCAAAAAACCCCCGTAGAAATTTGGCATTTCAAAAGGTGTAATGCTTAAACAAAGGACCGTTTTTGGTATGCAAGACAGTGATGTTGTACAATTCCATCCCAACAACTGAGCATAATTCCACGAGGAAAAGAATGATGGACAAGCATTTCATGCCAAGTTGTTAATGGTGGAACAAACAAAGGGTTTTTTGTAGATAAAGATCAGCACCAAGAAATCTTTTTTTTTTTTTTTAATCAGGTTGCACTATAAAGACATTTTCAATATATGAAGAAGTCCTGTAAGTTAAAAATAAACATGTGGATTTGTCACAGAATATATTCAATTTTAGGGGAAGGTTGAGGGGGAGGGAAGCAGAGAGAAAGAGGAAAGAAAGCAGAATTTGCCACTTCCCATTTATAAAACCACTGTTCTTCTCAAATCTAAATGCAATATGCTGCAACACCCGGCAAATGACTTGATAATACAAGTTTGCTCAGGTGTTCTCTCAAAGTGCAATTTTCTTCTGCTATTCCTGACAAGATTCCTCTGGAAACAAGATACTACCTGGCTTGTACATTTGCTTGTCTTCAGCTAGTTTCCAAACAGCAGCAACAAAAATAAAACACAAATACAAATAGTCTTTGATAGCAACCCTCCACGCCAGAAACTGTACTGAATTCAAAGAGTGGTCACAGGCATCCAACCTTTGTGAGAATGAACAGGAAAGGGAACAGACTGCGAAAATAACATTAGTGCTTTCTGATACAGCTGTGTTAGGGTCACTTGCCCACTGGGAATTGGACTTCCGCTACCTACGCATCTCACAAACTGAACAGCCCTAACTAAGACTGAACAAGTGCAATCCTCAATAGGAAATGCTCTGTTTCCTATTACCTAGTCTGTGCTCTCTGACTGCTCCCTCTCTCATTCCAATGCCTACATTCCCAGCTAGTTTGCTCTATGAAACAGCCAAATTATAAATATACGTCTGCAACAAATTCTTAAGGCTCAGGCGAGGCAAAATGCCAGGAAATCTGAAGCCTGATTTTACAGTTCTGTAATGCAAACACTACAACTGAAGGACCGTCAATGCTGTTCATTATAATCCCCTCTATTGTCATTAAAACTTTTGCACCGAAAATCCCATCCAGGCTAAAACTTGGCAGATAAAAATCTTTGTCCACAGCAGGTTGGATTATTCATTTAAAAAAAAAAAAAAAATGAATTAGGGGTTTGGGTTGGTAGGGAAGAAGGGGAGGGGAACCCCATAGCTGAGGAAGTAATCCCAAAAGTATCAGAGCAAGTTCCAACAGCATACTAGCTATACCTTTTCTGACCTACACCAGCTGGGTATGTATGCCGGATCGAACTTATCTGGGGAAGTCTGTTTGCTCTATTACAGCCAAAAAAGTAGGTAAAACCTCTTGTGGCTTGAAGTTACAAAACAGCTTGGAAAAGGGGAAACTGAAGAATTAAGCTCCTTACATCCTCCTGGGACTTCAATATGGCAGAGGGGAGAGAGATGGCTATGGCCCAAAAGCTTGAATTCTTTTCATTTTACAAAGCGTCTCAGAGGCACTCACAGGTATAAAGCAAGGCGAGTGTAGTGCTCAGGCACTGCCAGTAAAGGGTCCTGGTTCTAGGTCTGGGTCCTGATCTCACGACCTGGTTAAAAACCAGGCCTTGTTTTTTCAACTATGGCTTTTCAATAGGTGGCTGAAGCCAAGGCTCGCTGGCATAGTGCCTGTCTGCTCTTTCTTGTACAAATGCCAAGAGAGACTGATTAGCACATTATACAAGCAGAGTACAAATTATAATTAAATACAGAGCAACCTCCCTTACAATACAATTACTGATATGGGCGAGTTGGGCTGACAAACTTCTTCTTCCCAGTCCCCAGGGAACAGGGACTTCCACAGTCACTTGAGCCCAATCCCTGCTGCTGCAAGCAGGATGGACATTATAAACATGAGCAACATGATGGCCTCATTGGTTTTCTCCTGTGCCCTGCTTTCAAGAGCATTCACTCTACTAGAGTCAGAAAAGAATCTACAAATGATAGAGATAAATAGCCTTCCTCTACCCTACCTCACTCCTGTGGCCCCATACTTACATGTACAACCCAGAAACCTCACATTTCAATAGGTTTGGGAGAAAACTGCCCCAAACCAATGCCAGATCAGACAGTGCTCCACTCCACTCCGATGAGAATTCAGGGGACACAATCACGCACAACTGACGGCAGCCTCCCCATATGGCAACGGTGTTTTCAGTACACCAAAAAGTATGTTGGTGTTTTCATGAGGGCCTTTTGTTCATTTGCTTTTCTTCCACTGACCAGACTGATTATTACCATCTCCAGTCTATGTCCTTCCTAGCTTAAAACCATGTTCTACTTTCCTAGCTTAAAACCATGCTCTTCTAAACAATCCCATGTAGTAAAAGCATGAAGCTCTTCTGTCCTGATTGATAGAGCCCATTTCCAATTATTTAACAAGAAGAACCATAATTACATAGAGCTGGTTTAGGCTGATCAAATTCCTGTTAGTTTACCTCAATTTACACATCGTAAGTGTGACATTAATATAAACTAATTAAAACTTTCTGCATTTAAATTAAGCCCTAATAAAATTACAGAGACAAAAGGAGAAGCTGACCCAAAGAGAAGCCCCTTCCCCCCACCCCCACCAAACCCAACTGCTGCTTTAGGGTCCTCTAACATGGGCAGACCAGGCCCAGGAAGGCTGCAGGTTGCTGCTGCTGCTGCTATAATTTTGCCAAATCAGTTCTGCAACACTGGCTTCTACAACACATGCTGATTTAGTGAGGAGTACTTAAGTCAGGATTTTCCAGCAGAACAAACCCCAGTGGCAGTCACAGATGCTACAATGCCATGTGATTAATGTACTGGCCCATTACAAACAAGGATGTGAAGCGCAGGTGGTTCTGAAAGCCTCCTGGAGAAGTTTCCCTGCAGTTTTCAGGAAGCAACAACAGATTCATCTCAAGACCCAGCCACTCAGAATACAAGAGCAAGCTGTTACATCCCCCCATGTAACCAACAGCCCTCTGTATTAGTAACTCTCTGAGGCAGACACCAAGGTCACAAAGTACTTTAAAACCACCAGCTGGTCTCTAAAGCCTGATATATCCAATTTTCATCCCCATTTTGCAGAAGGAGGAAAATTCAGATGCAAACTCTTCCAAGTGTGTACACACATTTGTGTGTACACCTGAGTTAGTAAGGAAAAGTGCTCAGGGCTGTATACAAGCACAGGAATCCTTAGCATGTGTGCACGTGCACGCATGCGCACACACAGAGTATTTGGAGTGTACATGCTATTTAAAACACTCTTCTGAATGCATCGCACAGGAAATCCACAACACGGCTAGGAATACAACTCAAGGGTCCTGAATCCCCATCCCTACTCTATCCTATCAGGACTTTTAGCTTTTTCCACAGTATGTTGTGTTCAACTCCTTGCCCAATTCAACTGTGCAGCTAGATTTTTAAAAGCACTCCTCCAGTCGCTGTTCAGGGGGTGCACATACTCGCAAGCTATGCTAACACTTTTTAAAGAGTACCCCACTGGTGTGGCTCTGACAGGACTGGTGCTGTGTCACAGCACCCCAGCAGGTCAAGAACACACCTGACCCCTGCAACACTAGAAGGGACAACAGTAGGAGACTTCTTGAAAAGTAGTAATATTGAAATGTGAATGTCTTTCTTTAATATACAAATGTCATCCAGCAAATCAAGCTCTTCAGAGTTAATCAACACCCCACCCTGATCCTCCACACTAGGAGCAGGAGGGGTTCAAGATCTCATCCTCACTCCAATAATTGACTATTACTTAATTCCTAAAGCCTCTCAACCGTGTTTGATGTTTTGCTTTCTCTGGGAGCATAGTCATTTAAGTCACTTCTTTGCCAGAGACCATAGTAATTTTTCTTGTTTCCATTCCACTGCTATTTTTCAAACCACTATAAAGTCAAATTTAATAAGTGCCTCAACTCCTATAGCTTTCTATTTATAATAGCGCAAACAACTGCTTTGTGATCTAAGCAAACATCTTTCCTACTTTTATAGATTCATTCCGATGGTGCAAAAAAATCTCTGTAAGCTACAGTGGTTTCAAGAAGCATGCCAAAAAAACTGCTGTGCAAGGTATACCACATCAAAAGTTGGTCAGTAGTAACTATTTAAACATTCTTCACCTTAGGCAAAACTTAAGAGAATCAACTAGTAAGTGGCTCTTCTGGACACCTCACTACATGCCCAACCCACCCTCTTTTGCATCTTCAGTTACAAAAATTTTGAGCCTGATCCAAAAACAAATGGCAATGGGGACCTCATTGCATACCTATGACTTTTTCTTACCATGGTACCCAGTCAGAGACTAGGACCTCATCATACTGTCATAAATAAAACAGAAAGATGGTTCCCAGTGCACAGAGCTTCCCATCTGTATAACACAGGTGACAACTGATAAATACAAACAAGCCAAGGGAGCACAGGGAAACAACACCGGCCAGCATGGTGGCCAGTGAACCCAGCACATCAGCTATCTAACCAGTACTGCAAAACTAAGTTTTACAGAAAGATTGGAAGAGAATAAAGATAATAAGGACAGGAAAACTACCAGAATTATGACTTCACAAATAAGGATGGAGAAAGCATTCTAGTCAGTGTTGAAAAGGCCCCAATTTGGCCAACATTTACTCTTCTGTTTGATTTGGTGTGATAGACACAAGTTAAGCACATAAAAGAAAGTTTGCAGGATGGGGTTTTGTTTGATTTTCCTCAGGAATTATGCAATTTAAACACCAAAACAGATTGGGGGGGAAGGAAATCTTGGAGAGATTTATGATCACTGCCTCACAGACTGAGAAATGAAAGAACTCCCACTTCTCTCTCAATAGCCTGCCAAAAATAAGGATATTCCAAATGCTTCCGATACAGATAAATGGTTTATAGTGAGTTAAAAGGTAGGGCATGGGGTTACTGTCCATCCGCAGTCCATCACTTATCCCATGATAAGTGAGCTGAGCCAAACTGCAGAAATACACCCCTCAGTGCAACAGGTATAGCTTCCCTTACAGCAAGGAACAGGCAGACAGTTCCTATGAAGCAGCAGCTCCACTGTAAGGCCACTCTCCACTTTTTAAACTTGCTGTCATTTGCTGGTCCATCACCTTGAAAATTAGCAAATGTTTATTTGGGAAGCAAAGGGACACAAATCACCAGGACTTCTTTGGACATTAAAATCAAAAAAAGCACAACCCCATTTTTCCTCCCTTGCAGACCCTTCTTCCTCCACATCTCCTAGCCTCTAGTGAAAACTGCACAGTTCTCATCCCAGATCTCCTGCAGCTCAGGTACATTCCCCTTCTCCATTGCTCCCTTTGGGAAGGTTATTGATGTGCAGGGAACCTGGTTTTCTCCTATTTAAAAAATCCCCAATTTTTGGTAAAAAAAAAAAAAAAACAAAAACAAACCCCAAATCCATATTTTATCATGATTTAAATGAATCACCACTAATATATACATACATGTATACAGCGGTGTTTCATTTTAATCACGGAAAAATGTGGATTTGGGGTCACTTTTAAAAGCAAGAATTGGGGATTTTTTGAAATCAGAGAAAACCAGGATCCCTGCTGATGCATCACAATTGCTATGCCAAATAAATCACCTAGGGGGTAGAAAAGAGGCATGCAAGCCATGTTTTATGTTTCCAAGCCTACTGATAATGTACATCGTTTCTAGTTTTGGAGCAACAAGAAAAACTCAAAATGGCAAATGCTGCTCTGCCTCCCATCCATAAATTAGGAGTGACAACAGGAGATTATTACTCATTCACTCAGTGTCTGTTTGGCCCCGAGAGAACTGGCTTTATTCCAATGGCTGACAAACACTGGTTAATATACATGTAAATGTTTTATTTCTCTCAGAGTAAGCAATTTCACAAAATGAAACACCGAATTAAAGACGAGCCTGGTTTTCCTGCTGATGCCCGTCTCAGCTGCAGTGTTGCTAAAAGCTTCTGCAATCTTTTTCACACTGATTCAGCAGGAGAAAGCCACCATTTCTTTTGATAGTAAGACAATTTCACTGTAGAAACATGAAAGCATTTTGTATAAATATTAATCTCAGGCGTTCTTCTGGAATTAACACAGGATGGAGGCTGATTTATGTGGGGCTCCTGTGTTGACCTGATAGACCAATATGTATTGAGGAGGTAAAGCAACCTGTTGTTTGGTACAACAGCCAAGTTAAAAAAAAAACCCCTACAATTTCCATTGCAAAAGGGTATTTTCAAATGCATTTCACAGTTCATAAGATGTAGGAAGGGAATCTTGTCATGCGAGTCTCCAAATTTCGTGGCTGAATACAGCAAGTACATTATTTTTCTTAGAAAATTATTACTAACATCTGAAGGGGAACAGAATGAAAGAATGTGATAGGAGCCAAAAAATATTTAACTCGGAGATAAACAGAAGTGCCATAACATGAAAAGGGGAAAATTGATTTTAGAGAGATATAATAATGTTTTAATCAAGGTGTTCAGTCCACGTTCATCACTGCTGAATCTAAATTTAAGAGCAAACCTTAGCTACTCCCAGCTGCCTCAGTTCCTGGGCATGATGGTGCAACAGCACCGATGAGGTTGCAAGAAGTGCATTTGGGAAGGCTACACAGGGCATACACAGTTCAGGAAATTCCTGTGAGGCTCCCTGCACTGCCATGCTAGACAAATAAATTGATCTACCATTAGATGGATTCACCAAGCATCTGTCATATTGAATGAAATAGTTTGAATGTTTGTAATAGTTGCCCATTAGCCAGTTTTAGGAAGAAGACAAGATTTATCTCCTTATCTAGGCCATTGTTTTGGTCTACGTGTGGAAGGTCCTGACTTTGCTCAAAGTCTTAACTTTTGAATTTTATCTTTAGAGGCCTTTAACAAAGAGAACCTAAAAATGACCCATAAGCAAATATCCCAAATTCCAAGAGATCAAACCCTAGGGCCTTTGAAAAAATTGGAAAGAAAAGGTCACTTGCAGTGGTATGGAAGTTCCTCAAAGTAATTAAATGATCAACAAAAGAAACTAATTACCAAGCAAAAGAATCTGTAAAGTAAGATCCGAGCCCAAATTTGGGGGTAGTGACAGGTTTGGGTAGGAGGGGCCCAGGACGGCAACTCACTCAATAAAAACTGTAACCTACTGTCCCAATATTGGAGGTAAACTTCACTTGCAGAACAACGAAGGAAGAATCGCAAGTGTAGGCCAGATCAGACTGATCACCTGAACCACCCTCTCCGTGAACACGAACCTCTTAGTTCACGCTGAAGCTGCAGAGCGCCCGAAAGGGACTGAAGGGGACTTAGTCCTATCACTGCTGAGGCCAGCCCATTGAATCGTATTACTGAGGCGAGCCCATTGAACCATACTACTGAGGCCAACCCATTAAATTGTACTACTGAGGAATGAAACCATATTTAGGTGTTTGGCTTCTCGGAATTCTAGGATTGTAAGTATATTATGAAAATAATAATATTGATTCAAATTTAACTTTTAGTTGTAATTGTAGTTGTTTTTGTAATACTAATTCTTATAACATTGTTTGGGAAGGAAGTGCATTCGGAGCATTGTTTCTGATACATGTAATTATTGTGTTATTAATGTTTGTGGTATTTCTTAAAGCTAAGCAGTGTTATATGTGTAGCAAAGAATTTTAAAATAAAATTGTGTTGTATGAATTAAGAGTGTAATCATTGTGAAATCATGCAATCAACTAACCACTCCCCCAGCCAGTGCATCAAAACGAATCAGTAAATTGTGTGGGATCTTCTCTATTCCATAACCCACTAGAGAGAGCATCCATAAAGATACAACTTGTGGTTGGATGTCTGCCTACCTCCTCTCCCTGCTATATACTCTAAAACACATGAGTTAAGAGAAGGTTAAAAAGCTCCTAACATCCAGAAACCCTGGTCTTAGTCTCTCTCCAGCAGCACCAAACATATCTAACATTCCAGAAAAAGCAAACTTACAAGGAATACAAAATAAGTGAAAGAAACCTTTAACTTACTGAAAATCAACAGTAGGAAGTAGAAAGCATTTAAGAAACAACTGGGTCAAATGCAATCAAAATTCATCTCTGTCAAGTGAAAAAAGCACAAGGTGAATAAAAACAAATGGAAGTAAAACAACTACAGACAGGAGACATCTAAAAATACAGGAAAAACTCAGCAGAGCCATACACAGGGACTGCAGCGATATATTGAAAGAAGAATGTGGGGCCCTCATCCTGCAACATGTTCCAGCTGTTTTACTGAAGAGCAGTGACTTCATGTTTAGACATGGTCATAAGGGTTCCTGTTCATGAAGTGGTCTGCTGGACTTGAGCTGTATGATGGCAAAAAGGATGAATGGAATTAAATTTAGGGTGGGGAAAATTAACAAGATTTTCTGTTCAAAGTGAACAGGAAAAAGCAACACAGCCATGAGACAAACAGCTATATAAATTAAAATCACCTTCAAAATGGTATTCGTGTTTACTTTCCAAAATACCGTAGATTTATGTATACCTATAACAAGATATTCCAGGGCTTGTAATTGCTGAAATAAGCCCGACTGGATGGCTTATTGCATGCAGCTATGCACTTTGCATCCTACAGTGCACCCTGCAGTGTTGTCTTTACATAAAATACATCCCACCCCCCCTGTATATTACTGCTTACATAATACATTTAGAAAAAAGAAAAAAAAAATCACACAGGGAGCCTGCTGAATGGAAGGATGACAGCAGAATGAGTCAGTGCTGGATTCAATAAGGAAAAGATTTTTATATTACAGAGTATCACTTGAGTGCTCAACTTTGTATGTGGCTGCAATGAATAACACGCTTCACTGACCTGCCAGAGCAAGCACCTCTCTATAAAAGGAGATGGCACTATTACTAGAGAAGCTACCAGTTAGAAATCACTGGGCACTATACCTGACAGATTTTAACTCTATCTGATAGCTAATCAGATTTCTTAATAGGCTTCCTTGCGTTTCAGTGATGTCAGATCACACTGCATGCAGAGCTTGAATCACATAATTTCTATTTCAATATATACTATACCCTTCCTCTGCTGCATTCTATTATGATTTTGGCTACTGCGGTTTACGCTCCTATAGGAAGACCAAATGGAAAGCCACAAGTTAAATGAGCAGTCAGCATATTCACTATTTGCTACTGACCTCTCAGTAAAAACTGAGCCTTGAGAAAGATCGATTTCATACTGCACACTCGGATTTTTCTGAAAATCTGAAGTTAGTTTATTCCAGGTGTACCACTTCCTCTATCCACAAACAGAATCGGTCTCATTTAAAATGCAGAACATATGATGGGAGACTGCCCTTCCTGGCATCATTCTTTCCCCACTAAAGGAACAACTTCACAGGACTCCAAGCCTTGAAAAAGAAGCATGTTTACTCCATGTTCTTGTCTTTCAGCACTCAAAAGCTCAAGCTTATTTCCCCCAAACTACTCTTCCTCATTATACGATTAAACCTTTTCAAGAAGGGAGTTTCATTAACATGCAAAAAGAACACTTCGATATTTTTATCATGATGTGATACAGGGACATGGTCAATTTGAAATCTAGTCAGTTTCAGGAGACAAGCTGAAGGTTGTCTGAGGCCTTATACCCATTGGCGGTTGTCCAAGGCCTTATACACAGGCCGGTGAGGCCTGGGCTCAGGAGCCCCTGCCAATCAGAGGCCCCCTGGTGCCTGGGTTCCCATGGGAAATGGCAGGTTTCCCCTTGCAGGTGGGCAGTGTTCCAACCTACAGGGGGCTGCCGGAGCAAGACACAGGGGGCGCCACATGCACATGGCCTGGAAGACAGCTGGGCAGTGTGGAGAGCAGCTCCCTGCAGGTAAGTGTATGGGAGGGAGGTGGCATGGGAGGGGCAGACTGAGGCCCCCCACAGTGAGGGAGGCAGTGGGGCTGGGGCTGGAGGCACTGCCCAGCAAGGGCGCTGTGTGGGACTCAGGGCTGGGGTGGGATGCAGCCACAGGTGGCTCCCTGTCACTGTGCACACCCCCATGGGGAGCATGCCCCCCCCAATTTGTGCACAGGGCAGATGTGGATTGTTCACTGTGGGCTCGGGGCTCTCCGCATTGCTGCCTTTGGCCCCAGGGCCCCATGCCAGCCACAGTGGGGGCGGTGAGTTGTGCCACTGCTGGGTGGGCAGGAGACACATGGCCCACAGGGCAAAGGCAGTAGGGCAGAGAGCACCAAGCCTGCATCCACCCTCACCCCACTCAGCTCTGCTCTGGCCATGGCGGGGGAGATTGGGGGAGGGGAGGGCGCAGGGAGGAGAGGAAGGCATGTACCACCCCACCTCCAGCTCAGCTGGGTCCACCCAGCCTCCCCCGCGGGGCACAGAGGCCCAACCCACCCTTGGCAGTACCAGGAGGGGAAGGGGTCCCTCCCCCAGCTGGAGCCAAGGGCCCCAATAAATCTTAATTCACTCAGAACTATGCAACTGTCATAAGTCCTATACTGTTAATTGCCAAAGAGTCTTCCTTAGCTTACACAATGAAGACTTGACTTTCAGAACACTCCTTTTTTGAGTTTTTTATTCACGCCACTATTTCGAGGTACTGAGTGGCTATCGCCTGTAGTCCACAAACAACTATGACGTCTTCTGAACCAAAGATTTCCTAGCTTTCTACAGCTACCATTCTAACTCTATTATTTGATTTGTTATACCTATGTAAATAAGGTCTTAAAGTAAATGGATTTTAATGGGATGAAAGAACATTTGAGCTTCAAGCCATGGCCAGGGCCTGAGAGAGAAATTTGGGGGGCCTGGTACATCCTGGTAGGTAAGTGGACCCTCAAACCTCCCATTTCAGAAACTATGAGTGACCTGATTGTGGGGGGCCCGGTACCGCCATTGCCCATCTAACATGCCATAAATAGGATTTCTAAGATTGTACCTAAACCAGACCTAGCAGAGCTCCACTTGACTACAGTCAAATCTTTTTTTGGCCAAATCATAGCAGACACTGTTGTGTTGACACACAAAATTGGATATGTTTGTAATGCTGGGCTCTGTAGCAAAAACATTATATTCACTGTACTATTGCTGGCAACAGAATTCAAAGGGACTTTAACACCCCCCCGCCCCCCATATTATGGAAGTGGCCCTCTGGCATTCTGAATCCCAGGCGGCAGAAAGACTTAAGTGGAGAACCTACACCGCTCAGGAATTCTGGACACCTTAACAGCTCCCAGAAGAGTGGTAGCTTCTGAATGCTAACAGCTCTTTAAAGTTTTGTGGTACTTAATGGGCACTTTAGGACGCCTTAAGATTTTCAACGGAAGCTGCAGCAACCCTACCTGCAGATCCCCCAAACCATACAGGAGAAGAAAGACACAGCACTGAAGTAGCAGAGACTCACCTACTTCCCCATCTCCATACTCTAGTACATCCTCAGCACATATTTGGGGAATGGATGCCCACTCCTTCAAAAGAAAATTCTGGGGGGAACAGACAGACACAATTCCATACAAATTATGATGCCCCAATTCCCACACACTCTCTCTCTCAAGTGACTGGATCAAAACTTTCCAGGATTATATAGTGTGAAAAATAGCCCAGAAACATAAAAGTTAAGTAGGTTATAATGCAAGTGCCCAAGAGAAAACACAATATATGTAAATGACCAGTTAAGGTTGTGTAGTTTTTTTTAATGATCCATCATTGTTACATTTTGTACGCCAATTTAATGACAACATTCACTCGTAAAAATTCACCCCACATATTTTTTAACAGAGAAACTCAATGTTGAGCATAAGACAGTAACAAAGCCGAGGTGTATATCCAGCTTCGCCGTCCATGAACCCAGTACAATAGTGTCCAGCAAATGAACAACACAGGTTGTTTTTTTAATTCAAATACAGTTTGAATTAAAACATTTATACTTACCTTGTGATGGGATTTGTGAATACATTTTTAAAGGCTTGCATCAAATTGGAATCTATATGTTCAAATATATATTTTTAGCCATTGGAAGGCGTATATTTTGTTGACTGCTTTCCTAAAATACATTTTTGAAAATGTACTGCATTTCCTTCACTCAGACAGCGTCTCAAGTCTAATGGATACCTCTTGTGGACCCTCATCTAGTTTTCAAGTCTGCTTCTCAAGTCTAATGCCCTGGGAAGGCTTAATGCTCCAGCCATTGCCACTCTTTGTATTACAAAGGAAAAGGGAACTGGAAAGGTTCATTTTAACTAATCAGGCCACTCACAATCCAGTTCTTCCCCTGAATTCTTCCTCTGATGCTCACTGGTACTTGTATGGGGTTGCAAGAACCATAGCTGTGAAGATCCTGGTCTCTTTTCAAGTGCTGTCTCTTTCAAAGTGCTACGGCTCTAGGTCTGAATAGGCAGCCTTTAAATGGACTCGACCTTGCCTCCTGAGAGTTAGAATAAGCATTTTTAAAAATGCTTCAGCTCCTGTATAGAATGATGCTGTATTCCAAACAGATGATGTTTAAAATCTATTTATTTTTAATGTTTGCTTTTGCAACCTGAGCATGAAGAGCCACATATGTTTCAGAAGAGGCTTACTCAGCATGCAGGGGCCCTGACAGCGGTGCCCTAAAGGTGACACTGACTCATAAATGCCCAGGGTACTTGGATGAAAAAAGGAAAGGAGAGGTGAAAGGAAGCTGCAGGCTGACAGCACACCCTATATTTAAATCATCTGCAGAATGGATTTTAATACTAAAAAAACCAAAAAACCTTCCAGACTGTATACCCCCCATCACATTTGGGCCTGAAACTTCACTGATCAGGTGTCCCAAATTCCCACTTAGGGAAATGGAGGTAGAAGAACCCAGAGCCAGACCCCTGCAAGAACATGGACATTTGAAACTTATGCTGAGGCGCCTCCAGCAGCAAAGGAGGAAGAGCTGCTGGGCTCTTTTCAGTGTCACCGTAAAGGCAGAAAAAAGGATGTTACAGCCAGAAATTATAGAGCAAAAGGCTGTTTTGTCATGCACACTAGTCAAACAGACAAGCACTGCCACATCTCTCTTACAGGGGAAAGATGGGAGGTTTTTAAAAGGCAAATAAGGCATTTATGTAAGCATTTCCCACTGCAAGTTGGGCACACCTAACTGCCTCCTGGGACTCTGAAATCCTTCTTTAAGTATATATAAAAATCAAAGATTCATTTCTTTAGAACAGGGGCGGGTAATTATTTCGGGCGGAGGGCCGCTTATTGAGTTTTGCCAAGCCACCGAGGGCCGCGTGACAGGCAACCAGGGGCAGATAAATATTAATTTTCTAAATTTTTTAGGGGCCCTGTGGGCCAGATAGAATGGCCTGGTGGGCCGCATCTGGCCCCCAGGCTGCATTTTGCCCACCCCTGCTTTAGAAGCTCGAGTGCATTAGTAACAGCCCACTCCACTGCAAATAGGATACAGATTTTGCAAGTCAGGTGTATTGTTTTCCCGACTTTTTTTTTTTTTGCAGTTCGGTCAGCTTAGCCACTGACAAGTAAGTTTTGCCATCTAGTTCTCTCACCTCAGCAGAATATTGCTTCATTTGGGGAGGGGGTGGAGGTTTGCATGAGCATAAGCATTTACAAGTAAATATCAAGCTGATTATACCTGACATTTTACACACAACAAAAAAATGCTTATTAAAATGCAGGACTTAAAAGAATTAACACGCCACAGACATTTTCAACACAAAGGAGACTTATCAGTGGCTTAACTTGAAATCTTGTCAATTTAAACCCAAGTGAAGTGGAAGGGGAAACAGTCTCAGGCACCACATCTTCCCCCTAGGATGCCTGCCAAATTTCCAGATTTCACAGCCAACGTTTTCTACTTTGTTAAGTATTTCTCTCTTCCTTATCACTGTGGGAAAGACTCTAACCAAGGGGTAAAGCTGGCTCAAGCCTTGTCTGCTGCCTGAAATAAACAGTAACAAGCTGCAGCCATCAATCAGGGATAGCCATATCAGCGTCAAACCCTGCCACGTAGGCAAATGAAAACTTAAATGCACTCTCTCTATCAGTGGTACTCAACGTTTTGGCCCCATGAGCCAGATGAGTGATGAAGGGCTTGTCTGCAGACTGGATCGGGCCCTGGGGTCCAACACTGCCCCTTCCATAGCCTGCATGCCAGGACTGGGTCCCAGGGGCCTGAAGCCACCCGCTCCTGCTCCCTGCATGCCAGAATGGGCTCCAGGGGGTCTGTAGCCTTCCCCTGTGCACTGGGATTGAGTGCTGGGGCCTGGTGCTGCCCCCAGCATGTCAGGATTGGGACCCGGGAGAGAAGAGGAGAAGGCACTGGTGCTGCACCAGATCCAGAGCACAGGGCCCCAGGCTCTCCATTGATCCAAAGATTTGGCAGCAGGGGAGTGGAGCTACCACTTCCCTGCCGCAACATTTCTGGACCCGTGCACAGTCCTACAGTCTAGATGACATGGGGCCACAGGACACAGGTTGAGTACCCCTGCTCTATGTTAATCAGAACATGTCCCTATGCAGAGGCACTTCAAGCTTTTCCAGTGCCTGGAGCACAAAAGGGGAACATGGGGGGAAAGGGGCACGAAGGGAGTTGGAAAGGAGTCTTGAGCTCACCTTGCTTGGGTGGCAGGTGCTACTGCTGTTGCTGCTTTAACAGCACAAGTTGGGACAGGCTGCAGCACCAAGGCTCCTCCCAGTACCCCATTTGCCCTCCATCCTGGAGAAAGGGCTGACTCTCCCACGGCAAAGCCTCCCAGAGGGAAGGGGCATCACTCCACCCCCTCTCCACACAATCAGGTACACTGCTTGGTATGGCATTGCCCCTGCCCAGCTCCCTATGAACCAGGCCACACGGTTCTACATGCTGTGGAAAGACTCCTGGGAGAGAGGGTCATATTATCACTCCCTCCAAGTTGGTACCCAGGGCTGATGCTATTCTCACCCTACCCTGCTTACTCTGCTGCCCCATGTAATCCTGAGAGATGAGACCAACTGAAGCTGCATTGATTACACTTGGCAATAGCTTGAATATAGCAGACAGGGCTTCGAGATCAACAAAAAAAGAGCTTCCCATTACCTTTCCTTTTTCAAATGCATAAAGAAACTGAACAAACAGAGGAAGTGTCTCCATCCCCTGCCCCAAGTCTTCTAGTAAATCTGTGTCTAACTTGCAAAGTTCAGTCAGGAACATGACTTAAACTGATAGTTCAAAAAGAAAAGTGAATGGCTTGCTCTGCCTGAGACTGAATTTGACACAGGAAATTTAACATGGTTCCCTCAGCAGTTATAGGTCTGCCACATTTGGCATTTTTGCTCCTCAAACGAACACACACACTTCTTCCTGAAATGCATATACAGGGATAATCCCACATGCAATAAGAGTTACAGGCTACATTCCTCGATTGCCTTAAGATGTTAACACTATAGCCCCATGATCAGGGGGTGAAATTGGCAGGGTTACAATTACTGGATTGACATTGCGATTTAACTGTACAAAATCAGGCTTAACCACTGAATAAGTAAGCCAAGAGAAAGAGACTGAATATAAGAAAACTGATTAACAATTGTCTACAATTCAATGACGGTAATTACAGTCTGCCAACCTAAATTCCCCAAGCTCTCTCCTACTGGTCAGTATATCCTTCAGGTTCTGTTCGAAAACCTGCCAGGTTACTACACGCAGTTAACCAGCTCTGATCTTATGCTCCAGGGTGGTTGCACTCTGGTAGCAGCTGAGTAGATTGCAGTTTCCAAACAGATCCCAGGTCTGTAAAGACACAGGTAAGTACTGTATTTACTTGAATCAAAGATGACCCTCCCCCCCTCCAATAATTAGTCTTTTAAAATGAAAAACATATAATTTTATTATAAAATGCTAGGTATAAAATGTAATTACTAGAAGGCCACCTTAAATTTGTCCTCCCCGGTACTGCAGCCAGGAAAACAGCAGCAAGGAGATGAGCAGCAGGGTGGCATGTCCCCCCCATCCTCCCCAAGGTGCCTGTGCCCCTTGCTCTCCCCCACCACTTGCCACTCCTGCCACCTGACCCCCATAGCGCCTGTGCCCTCTCAACACCTGCCCTCGCCTGCCATGCCTGCACCCCCTTCCCTGCTCCATTTGCTGAGCTCCCCCACTTCCTTCCCCTGCCAATTACTATCCATTGGGGCTTGGGCTCTGGCTTTCTGTCCAGCCAGGGAGTAGCAGATACTGTGGCAGCAGCCCCGGCCCAGGCCCCAGCTCCTGGACCGGGTTGGCATTGGAGCCAGGACTAAGGCCAGAGCTGCCACAACTGGTCCAGAACCACAACTGAGAGTAAGTGGCTGGGGGAGGGGGACAGAGGTGGCAGGGGCAAATGGCAGGTGGCAGAGGCTGAAGCGGAGGCTATGGCTCCAATGCCAACCTGAGGCCAGGGCCAGGCTGGATAAACTGCCTGCTCCCCCTCACTCAAATCCAAGATGAGGGGACCCCTCCCACTCATGTCAAGAGGGAAAGGACAATGTCTTAGATTTGAGTAAATATGGTAATGCTGCTCAAAGTAGGGCTACTTTGTACATACCTGCAGGATCAGAGCCAGACACAAAGGTGCTCTATAACTATGCAAGATATTACTGGCATCAATTTCCTGGCCTGGCTGATTTGCAAGCCCTTCAGGTCGGTGAGTTAAATTAAGTTTTGTACATTAAAGCTCCTCTCTGAGCTCTAAAACTACCCTGGAAAGTGACAAGCAGGAACAAAGTGACAGTAAAAAAAGATATAAGGAGGCTACTCTATAAACATGGAAGGGTGATGTTGACACGTGGCTCTGAATTCCAAACCCAAGATCCCAACAGGTCCAAAGCATGGCCACCCATTCACTCAGGATAGTGGGAAGTCCAAAATTCACATGGGTTAAATAAAAGTGTGTGTGTATATATGTATATATATATATATATATATATATATATATATATATGAGAATCAGGATAAAGTTCAAAGGAAGTAATGACCTATGATAGCCTTTAATGCTGTAGGCACCATGAAAAAAGTAATATTTGCTCTGTGCTGATTTTCTTTAAGTGTACCACAGTGCAGTCACAGCTCTTTAACCCTAGTATATTTGCACCATAATAGATTTGGTTTCAGCACTGCTGATGGCCAAAAAAAATCAGCTAGATAAGTGCTTGTAAACAACAGTAGTGGGGCAGTGAGCAGTCCCAGTCAAAGTGCCTTGGATAAGCAGCTGCTAGACTTTCAAGGAGGGCACAATGGAAATAAAAACCTTAGGCAACAGCCTTCATCCCTCCATCAAGTTATTTGTGCCATGAGCAAAGGATGCCACATTCTTACTTTTCTTGGGACAAAGACACAAACACACTGGTTGAGGCAGAAGCAGCTTTTACAACTGATGCTGCTCTTTAGTCTACACTCTTTTTTGTGAAATACAGAGACAATTTTGAGCAAAGCCTTTGGGAAAAGAGCTTTACTCAAAATCACTAGTCCTCTGTCTAGCACAATGAGAGCAGAGAATGCAAATTAGTTCCAATAAAAGCAGCTGGCAATCAATAGGGAAGGGCTGGACTCCAAGAGTGAAACTGGCTCCCTCTGAGGATAAGAGTTAAAAGGGGGAAAATATAAGAAGATGAAAGCAAAGAAAGAGCAAGTGTAAACAACACCTAAAAGGAAAAAAAAAAAAGGAGAAAAATCAAATGAAAAGAGGAGTGACAAAGAACAGTTCTGGGGAGAAGTTCCATGGGAAGGAAACCCAGAACACAATTAGAGTGCAGAGGAAAGGATCATTAGGAAAAAAAGACTAATGGAAAGATGTGCAATTCACACAGAAGATGAAATGAAGATCATGAAAGCAAAGATAAGAGGCTAGCTGGGACAATGGCTTAATGTACTAGTCACGAGCTCAAATTCCAGCCTACATCAAACATGTTATGAGCCTTGATAACGAGTGAGTCTCAGCTTCCTTCCCAGTGCCCATCTGGCTAAATCACAAAGCCATTGTGTGTACTTGTCTCTTTGTTCTATCCGCCACGCTAGCTATTACCTGTCCTAACCAAGCACCCACTGTCTAGTCAGTTGTATCCTCCTTCTGAACTCAGCTATCTCATGAAGTCTACCATTAACAAACCACAGCAGCAAACGCTCAGGCAGCGCCCTGCCGCCACCCCCATATAAACTGTTCTGTAGGACAGAAACTTCCATTGAGTTTCCCTGTGTATCTGATCTGTACCACCTGTTTAGACAGCAGGTTCAGGAAATAAATCCTCCTTTAGGTTACAGAGAGGGTACCTAATATTATACATGTGGAAAAAATGATGCTACTGGCAATCTCCACTCAGGAAAAACCAAAAATCAAGTCACAGCAGCTACAGGTCTGGACTGAAGGGCATTTTAAAAATGCGGTGTGTGAAAGCTCACCTATTCATTGCTTTCTACCCACCCACCCTAATCTGGCTCTAGTATAGCTTTTATCAATATCCCACACAGAAAGCTTAGCTAACTTTAATTCTAAGTTGCTAAACTGCATATCCCAGCAACAGTGCCTCCTCCAGAAAAAAGCACCAAGAAAATAAACAGCAAGGTCATTCAATGGCCTTTTCAACCTGAAGGATCCCAAAGCATCTTTACCAACACATGCTACAAGATTACATCACGACAACACCAAATTGCAGCTAATTCTTCATTTAAACAGCATGTATCCTTTTTTTACTTAGGTAGGATACCTTATTTAGACTAAGAAGTGATCTTACCTCTCCCTGAAACCTCAAGGGAAAATCTAATCAACACAACATAGTTATTTATTCAGATTAGATTTTGGCTAATATTAACAGATGAATTGGCCAAATCTATTAAATATAAACACTGGTATTATCAAAACTGAAGCAGGGAACAACTTCGGGCATCACCTACTCTGTGAAAGGTACCATTAGGCTTTTAATGGCTGAAGTGTTTGAGACCATTTAGACCCTTTTACTTTTAAAGCACAAAGCTCTCACACACGTACACATGACAAATGATAAAGCTGACATAGGAAAAGAACAAGGGGGGGCAGGGGGGGAAAGTAAGACAGACCAGATGAAACAAAAAGCAAAAAAGTGCAAAACTAAATGACTTGGTGGGTAGAGGGAATCAGACCAATATTAAAGCATACCACATTCTCAGCCCCTCAAGACTCAGGTCTACCTGAAGGCCCAAAGCAAAAAAAACCCCAGAAAGACTGATTTCAACTTCTGTGACTAAATGAAAAGCATCCCCACAAGCACCCAAGGTACTTCATCATCCTTCATTCATGTTCAGCAGTTGTTCTGGTGTTTGTCTAGATCAGGAAAAAATTTCCCCACCTTAACTGCATGGATACAATTTCACCCATACAAACACAGGAGCTTACAACCAAGTGGAAGCAGTCATACCAGCACTGATTTCCCTATACTAGACTAGCTCTTAGACTTCCAGAGCTGTGGACAGCAAGGCCCTTCCATATGAGAATATTTGCTGGATTATGAGCTCAGGGATCATCAGTGGGTCTCACCCGCTGACTTTGCTCTTCTGCATAGGGTGCACAGCAAGAGAATTACTCACCTTTGCCAAGAACATAATGAAAAGGTAATACAAAAAGACAAAGGCAGCGACATGGCTAGAGCAGCGGTTCTCAACTGGGGATCCACAGCCCCTTGTGGGGCCACAGGCAGGTGTCAGGGTGTCCGCACTGCCCCCCAGCCCACCTTCCCTCCAGGGTAGAGCTGTGGCCTGAGGGGAGTGGCGGCAGCAGTAGCCAGGCTATGGCAGCAAGGTAGAGCCGTAGCCTGGTGCACAAGTGGCTGGTGACAGGAGGAAGTGAGAGCAGTGGCCCCCATGCCCCCAGACCATTATGCCTTCCACTGCTGGTGACACGGTTGATGCAAGGGTCCCAGTGGTGGCAACAAGTCTTGATGCCCCACTCCGCCCTCCTGCGCTATGTCCTGCTCGCTGGTGTGCCAGTCCAGCCAGGCTGCAGTCCCGTGCACTGTTGGCACACAAATCTGAGAGGACATGTACCCCCCACATGCCCCTGTAACACATCACCTATGCCTCCCACCCCCCCATACTGGGTATTCAGAAAAACAGTTGGTGTGGTACAGGTGGGCTGTGGAGTTTTTATAGCATGCTGGGGGGGACCTCAAGAAGAAAAAGGCTGAGAACCCCTGGGCTAGAGAATACCACACACAAGGGAACCTCTCACATGTAAAATGCCATCTATGGATAAAGGCCCATGTCTCTATTTTAGGAACTGCTACCATTCTAACAGTATCGCTGTGCCCAGCACAGGCATACCAGGGTTGGACGGGCAATACAATAGTTCCTGCAGTGGCCAGCTCATGCCCTCACTCAAGCACATGAATTAGCCTTCAATATTCCCAGTGTGACACCTCATCAAGGATCTGGCCATCTGCCACCTGTCCGAAGACCATAATGGAACTGACACATCTACCCCACAAGTGTCACGGGAAGTAGAAGAAAAGCACTCAAAAAAGTGAGTTAAGAAGGCAAGTTAAAGTTGAGCCAAATGGACCACCCCACCCCACTTCTGGTCACAGCCAGCCACATAACCTCCTAGCACCACCACTGACACGGATACAAAAGCTTTGCCTACAGAACCAAGGCTATAAACAGAAGTTGCCAAATGAAGTGGCTCAGCTGAGCCAGGATGCATCTCACTCCACTGGGAGAACCAGACCTAATTCACTGTCTTGCAGGGTCAGGCCCCTGCTGCTCCCAGTTTCCCTGCTTGCAGGGACACACCCCATGTACATCTCTGCAAGGAGGGAAACCCTAGCACGCTCCTCAGGCTTCAGAGGCCCAATCCCCAGGAATTCCCCATGCTGGATCAGGCCCCTGAAGCCTTTGGAGCACCTGCTCAGGACAGCTGGAGAGTGCAGGCAGCTCTGGTTTGCCCATACACTCCTCCCTTAAAATAAACAGATGTCTGCTGCAAAATAGCAGCACAAATTAATACTTTTTGTTGCGGTCCAAGTTTGACCCTTTGTGGCACAACAAAGGGCATGGATGTTTGTTTGCTTTCACTTTGTACTGTCATAAAAATGTTTATGGAGGCACAAAGGGGACAAGTGTTTCCAGCCCAAGAAGTCTCCCACAGGTACCTTAAAGTGCACACTTCCTCACAGCCCAAGTGCTGTTGGACATTCTGGATGCACCCTGCAGTACAGGGGGAGAAGCAAGAAGACCGCTCAACTCTGTGAGCCACAGAAAGACGCTGGATAAGGAAGTGACAAAGACATTGTCAGGAGCTCTTTGCAGGGAACAGGGCTGCAACTATAGCAACATAAATGCAGCCCAAACTGATGCAGGGCAGGGAGCAGGAATTAGTGGACAAGAACCCCTCTAGACCAGGTCAGTAGCTGGTTGTTATCATATGTGCTGCTGAGGTCCAATTTACCAGTCCTGGGCCAGGCAGAACTTTTCATCTCTGAAGAGAGCTGGACCTTACACCCCTAGATATCCCTATAGTTCTTTGAACACCATCACCCCCATTTGTAAAATAACTGATATAACCTCCTTTGAAGGCAGAAATGTCTCCTTGCTCTGGTGGTCCCCAGTCGCTCTCACCCACACTGCAAACGGCAGCTACCTCTCTCCATCAGCCCTGTTCTCTGTAATGCTCAATGGAGGTTATTCCCCTGGGCAGTGACTCTACTTTCAGCTGCTGCTCCCAGTGCTGTGCATGGTGTGGCCTGTACTGCAGCTAGCCACTTGTCCAGCCTGGAGGCAGCAGAGACATGACGGTGAATGAGAAGATAGGGGATAGAAACAAACACAGAAACTGCACTGTAAAATCAATCATAAAATAATAATTTCACTGCAATACACCCTGTATCAGACACCATGGCCAAAAGATTTATAGTGCATTGTGTTGATCGTCCCATAAGCCAGATCGTGTCACCTAATTAGCATGCTGCTCTTATCTGCATGCAATCACATTTCACTGTCTTTCTATTTAATGTGTGAAAAACAATCTGAGGCAGAAAAACATTCTTTGGCATATTTTGCCAGCAAACTTACCCAGGCCACAAGTGTTGGGGAAACAATCACATAGCCATTCCCATCTGTTGCTCTGCTCATCTCTAAAACAGCAACAACTACTGGGCATTATCTAACCACATACCGGTGCCTAACTGGCCAGCCACTGTCCAAAGTAGCCAAGGTCACACGGAAATCTCCACCCATTCTGCTGCTCTGGAATTATACTGCAATATCAGCAGTAGCCAAGCACAGGAGTATGAAGGTGCTGAATGTAGCCATGTAGCCACTGCTACAGGTCCCAGGTCTCAAACAACTCAGTCCCACCAGTCTGTGTTCATGCAGATTTGCTTATATGGCATACAGACGCCTACCTGGACAGTGCTGAAAAATGCAGATGTCAGCTTCTCATCTTAGCTTCCAAATATCCAGTAGTACCTTGTGCTCATTGTTCCAAAGCTTCAGCAAGAGAGTTTTCGCTGAGTAGTGTGAGAAAGCTGTTGAAAAAAGAGACTGGGAAAAAACGCTGCTATCAGAATTTCTCGGGGAAATTACTGGAGAATCCTGATGGATAAAGAAAAGTTGTTCTCTGTTCCCAAGATTTCCCTTCCCAGGAGGCGTTTTTAAATCTCCCACAAGCCAAAGTAAAAATTGCAACTAAAGCTGTGTGAACGACACTGTGACGTTGGCATTTTACACCGCAGATGTGACATGAAAGTCCAAAGCTCAAACACGGTTAAGAAACCTATTTAATATATGTTAGGTTCTCAGCTATACCACAAGTGGCATATGTCGTAACCGGGCCTCCAAAACAGCGCTCGCTACAATGCAGTTAGTGAGAACTGACAAACAACCCACAAGGGACAAGAAGACGTACAAAAAACTAGAACTCTTGGTTCCAAAATGATACCTTTTATTAAACCAACTGGAAAACAGCAAGAAAACTGTCCTTTTCTGTAAGCTTTCGGGATTAAGGTATCATTTTGGAACCAAGAGTTCTTGTTTTTTTGTACGTTGTTTTGTCTCAGACCAACACAGCTACCAGGTACACCAGGTACAAGGGACAAGCACGTTTTGACGTTTGTTCTTCCTAAGAACTCAACTTTTTTAGCACAAACCAACTGCAAAATAAGTAGTGACCTGCACCCTGAACCCAAGACAAAGGAGAGGGAGAACCCTGTAACGTCGCCTGAACGGACGCGGCTCCGTAAAGAGACACACGTATGTTAATCAGTGAATCGCCGGGGCGTTCAGCCGGGCAAAGCAATCCAGACTCGATGGAGAGGTGACTCCGCAGTGCATCGAGACCGGCAACACATGCAAAAAAAAGCAACTATAGCTGCGGGAAGCGGGGAAGGCACCTGGACTGGCCAGGCGGGCGCAGCCACCCTCGTGCCTGTCCCTGACGGGCCACAAGCGCGATCCACTGCCACCGGCCCCCACGTGCGGAGCAGCGAGCGCGGCGCGACCTGCACAACCGCGCGGTGCAGGGGGGCGCAGAGCAGGGGGCAGCCCCCGCCGCCCGGCCCCGGCCCGGCCGCTCGCACAGAGTCTCCCCTCCCTTCCTCTCCCCGGCCGAAAGTTTGGCGGCGCGGGGGGGCCAGGGCCAAGTCTGCGGGAAGTTGTTCCGCGGCCCGGAGCGCCCCCGACTCACCATGCACGTGGGCGCCGGCCGCCGCCGCTGCTCAGCCCCGCGGACGTGGCAGCCCCGCCGCCCGCTTCGCTTCCTTCCCTTCCCTTCCCCGCCCGGCCCGGCCCGGCCCGGCCCCGAGCCCCGCGAGCGCACCAGGCTCCTCCCGGCTCGGCGCTGCCGGCGCCCTCTGCCGAGCGCAGGCGGCATCCGCTGCCCCCGCCCAGCCCCGCCGCCGCGTGCCGGCACAGAGGCCTGGCGGCTGGAAGCGCTGCCCGGCCGAGGGGGCCGGGATCCGCTCGGACTCCCGCGGCACCCAGCCCGGCGCCTGGCAGGCGGGCACTTCACTTCCCGCCTCCTTAGCATCTCCCCGAGCCCTTCTCCGCCCCCCACCCCGATCCCGCAGGCCTGAGCGGCCGCCTCTTCTGTCCAGAGCTCTGCGGGCTCCCCCTGCTCCTGGCCAGGAAGCTCCTGTTTCGCAGCCCTGGGCATTGTTTCTCGCTCCCGCGGTTGTTGCTTCTGCCCGGGGTCCCGAGCATGTTAATAAAGATCCTGGCTTCTTTTTAACTGGAGAGATACCTGTGCCGTGTTTTGTATGGGAGGATGCAGGTCACCAGCTTCACCCCTCCCCCCATTTCCAAATGCTGGACCCGCCTGTGCCCACCTACCCGCCTCGATTCAAAGCCCTAGACCTGCCTGTGCCCACCTACCTGCCTCCATTCAAACCCCTCGACCCGCCCATGCTCACCTACCTGCCTCGATTCAAAGCCCTTCAGCAACCCCCGGCATGCGTGCTGGGGGGTTTGCTCGGCACACCACTGCCAGCCCGGGCTCCAAGCAGCTGCTGCCAGCCACGGAGCCCAGGCTGCTCTCAGCAGGCAGCTGGGAGGCTGCAAGCCTTGCTGCAAGCAGCCTGGGCTCCGTGGGCCGGCTGTAGCCAGGAAGCTGCAAACAGCTGTTGGAAGTGTGTCGGCACTTCGGCACCTTCCAAGGTAGACATTGTGGTTTTTTTCGGCACTCTGGTCAAAAAACGTTGCCTATCCCTGCCCTAGATCATTATGAAACCATCTTGACTGATGGTTTCACAGACTTTTCCTCCCCACCACAGAACCGGTCTTACTCAGCACCCCAGCTAGCCATGCATGACAGTATAATTAGGGCTACACATCTGACAGCTCCTTGCTTTCAAGTGTTCGCCTTTGTAATATGAAACATAGTTTTCCAATGAAGACTAAGTTTTTTATGTATGCAATATTATATATCAGCTGTTAATTAAACACGGGGAGGCTACAGCTCTTACAATAATAATAGCTCTTATCTTGACATGCTGGTGAGCTGAAGGAGCCTGATCCAGCCGTGGAATAACAGGCCTGCAGTGAAACTGGAAAGCAAGTGAGGAGAACAGAGGCTGAAGGGAGTCTAACAGGAGGGCAGTGCTTGAAGATAGTCTTTAATCCCCTGAGAGCCCAGACTGTGCTTACCTCCATGTTAGTAAGACCCCAAGTACCTGCCTGCTTCTACCCCAGCTTCTGTCTCTGAAGACCGGGACTGCAAAGAAACTCTCCTTGTTCTTTTTGCAGCACCCCACAGCTAGGAGGAATCAACAGAGACAAATCTTAGCCCTTGCCCTACTATCCATAATAAAGTAGCAAAAAGCAGGAAATCCCAAGAAGCCACTTGCACATTAATTTTCGGATTATAAATAAAACATGCCTGATCAAATTTGCAGGCCCATCCCAGCTACCGGGCAGGCTCAATCATTTGAGAAAACTTGGTCTAGAGATGTATCCTGACAAGATTGATGAGAAGGAATCCCTCCCTTGTTCCACAGTAATAACAGCTGTAAAGCTCTCTGCGGCTGGCTGGTGTTTTTCTCTTCCTGACATCAGTGTTACTCTGGGAGTTGTTTCCTGTATGAACATTCATGTCAGGCACCTTACCATCAAACTCCTAACGGAGCGATAGTGGAGTGTCACAGCTATTAACCCACACTGCACGTCTTTCATTTCTGTTGAAAACATCAGTTTCTTCCAGTTGTGGATAAATGTATAATCTCAAGGCACACTGCCCATTTGAGATGAGCATCAGACTTTCAGGATGCAAAGAAGTGCTATTTCTCAGCAGCTCAAGTAACACTGAACTGCACTGAGCTGGAGTGGAGCAGAAGTAAAGCTGTGTTTTCAAAAGACCTTCCGTACCATCCCCAAAGGGCTTTTTGAAACACCATTTGGTGAGGGGATATCATGGGTTGGATATTGAGCCCTTCTGTTGCCCAGACTGGGCAGGGCACCCTCAGGGGCCCAGCTGAGAAGGCATGATTAGAACATGTCTAATGACCCCTGACAGGACCTGGCCCCTGAAAAAAATACATGAGTAGAGGCTTTACTCCTAAAACACAGCTCTAGTCATTACAGTTTGTGTTTAGAGCACTTGCACAGGAAACAGAAGTCTTGGGTTGTAGGCCCTCTTCAATCTGAGTGGGTTCAAACCTGTATCTCACCTCCCAGAAGAAGGTCCTAACCAGGCTATAGGCTAGATGGGTCTGGAGGTGCATCCTCTCCACCCTTCCTCTTAGTATTATGCCACTGTATGGAAAGGAATGCAAAATCTGAAACATCTAGGAAGAGATACTAGGTGCAGGATCATAACTTAGCCTAGCAGTTTGAATGTTCACTGGGAAGTGGGAGTCCTGAGATCCAGTCAGTGCTTCCTATCATTTTAAATGGGCAGACAACAGAAATGATCTTGGGAGCTGAGACTGAAATCCAGAATTCTCCTTCTCCCTCTGTAGCCTTGAGCAAGACACCTAGTCTCTGAAATGACTTCTGCTTTATGGTGGCTAACTATAAAATACACATAGAATTGGTTAGGTCTGTATTTCAACTGAGATATGACAACAGTGATTATATAAAAAACTGAGTTTGATAGATTCATCTCACGCTGGTGGATATACAATTAACTGGTATTTGAAGCACCCCAATTCAACATCTGGATACAATTTACATAGATTTTGTGTTAACAAAATTAGGCAACACCAGGCATTATCAGTTAAGTAATACAAGGAATTTCATTTCTGACCCTTTATAACAAAGAGTGGATGAAGACTACAAGAGATTTTTTCATTTGCATCTGTCCACAATAAATATGATTAAGTACATTTTTGTTTGCTTATTGATTTATTCACCTGCTTTCCTCTGAATGCCAGATGTATGCTATGCTTTTTGTTCGAGAAAAATAGGGCTGTTTGGGGTATTGATTGTAGTAATGGAAGATGCAATTCAGCACTGTAAGAGAGTTGGCTCATGTCTGGAGATATCACACATCTGTGCTCTAAAACTCCTTAAAAATGTATATAACCTCTCAGTTACCCTTCCCTCATTTTGGCCTTACATATAAAACCTAATGTCAAGAAGGCTAATTACTATATTTATTATTTTATTTATAAAATCTAGAAAAAAAACCTACTCTGATAATTTTGAGTTATAGCTGTGTAAAAAAACACATAAAACTACTTACAATTGATAGATGCCTTTGCATAATACAGGGTGGAACAGAACTGAGGAAGGCAACATAGTAGTATCAGATATAATATTTTTTCCCTTCTACTTCACTTTATCTTCCTCCTGTGACATAGACCAGGGTTTAGTCTTTGCTCTACATTATACAGAGATAAATCTCTGATAGAAGGAGTGGTATAATCACTACAGGAAAAGCACCTGTGTGTGTGTGTGTGTGTGTGTGTGTGTGTGTGTGCACGCGCGCACACATACACTCTTCATGTGTTCATGAAAATGTAAATATTTAATCATAATTTTTTTAAAAGTGTGAATGTTGTCAATAACACCTCACATAAGATGTCCCCAGGAAGGTGCTTTGGTCAAATTCTAGTGCCTGTTACTATCACAAGTCCAAATGCACAACATAATGGAGTGTGTGTATGTGCACATATATTTGCACGTGTGTGCACCTGCATGTGCTCTCCTAAGGCTCTTCAGCAGAATTTCACTCCTTTCACTATCTGTGGAATGTCAGCCAAACCCTCTATAAATCATGCAATCTTCTTAAAATCTGGGTAATAAGTGCTAGGCCTGCAGCTTCATTTGAGCTCCATCTGAGTCTGCGATAACAGTCTGAGGTTTACAGTCTGCAGCAGTTACAACCCTCTTCTCCAGGGGGGCAAAGGAGCCTGCAGCTTATATCAAGTGAATTGTCAAAGTCCCTGGAACACAGTCCTTACAGTAGACCTTACCTATCCTTGCACTGATCCACCACTGAGCTCCCCTGTGGTTCATTCCTATTCCTATTTATAAACTAGATGTATCCAGCCAGGGTGCTTGGCTACACTAGGAATCACCCAAACAGCTTTAGACTTCTAATTAGCGTGACTAGTGCCTGCCACCACCAATCTCTAGATCATTCTTTCGTCTAGCACAGGCACCGACCCTAGCTTTTGAAAGCATATACACCCCCTCGAGCTGAAGGAAAGGACCCTAGACTGCAGAACTCACTGCTCCAGATGGGCAGAATGAATCCCCGATTAACAGCATTCAGAGAGCAATGAGAAACTCACTTTTTCACCAACAGCTGTAGATTGACCCAACAGTTGATAAGTGAAGGTGATGGGAAAACAGTAAGGAAGGGGAAAGCAAGTCAGAGAAGGGAAATATATAGACATTTTCCCAATCTACATTGCAGCCACTAAATCCAGGGCCAAGTACAGAGTCTTTGCAACAATAACCTTCCTCAGATTTATTTGGGGAGGGGGAAATATTTTCCTTTTTCTCCACTTAGGCCTGCGTTCCCAGGGGAATCTATCCTACCTCACCCTGGCACAAACCTTTCTCATCTTTACACAACCACTGGATGCTTCTACACAAGCTGCTTAATGCACAGAAGACTAATTCTACTGCGCATTAGTGTGGCTGGCAAAAACCATGCTAATGCACTAGTGTGCAGTAGATTTAGTCTATTGCGCATTAGCATCACAAAAAAGCATTCATCTGCACTAATGCGCAGTAGTACTGATTACGGTGTATTTAGTACCTGGTACTGAACTTAATGAGCTGTACTTATGGCACATTAATGAATGTGTAGATATGCCCACTGATATGTTTTCTGCTGGGCTGGGCTTTAAACCTCCAAAATACCTGGCAGCATTTAGATCTTACAACAAGGGTGGGCAAACTACGGCCCGTGGGCAGATTCGGCCCATGAGGCCATCCTATCCAGCCTGCGGGGCCCCTAAAAAATTTTTGAAAAATAAAATGTATCTATCCTTGGTTCCTGTCAAAAATAACAGGAACCAGAGGCAGTAGTTGTCGTGTCCCTTCCTAAGCGAGGGACATGACAAGTCTCTCACTGGGGTTGTAGAGAGGCAGCAGCAAGGCGCCAGACTTCCATGCGTAGACCCTGAGATGGTGCAGAGTCACTTGGAAGAACTGGATGCCTTTAAGTCAGCAGGCCCGGATGGGCTCCATCCGAGGGTGCTGAAGGCACTGGCCGACGTCATTGCAGAGCCACTGGCGGGAATATTCGAACGCTCGTGGCGCACGGGCCAAATCCCAGAAGACTGGAAAAGGGCTAACGTGGTCCCCATTTTCAAAAAGGGGAGGAAGGAGGACCCGGGCAATTATAGGCCGGTCAGTCTCACCTCCATCCTTGGTAAAGTCTTTGAAAAAATTATCAAGGCTCACATTTGTGAGAGCCCGGCAAGGCAAATTATGCTGAGGGGAAACCAGCACGGGTTTGTGGCGGGCAGATCGTGCCTGACCAACCTAGTCTCTTTCTACGACCAGGTTACGAAACGCCTGGACACAGGAGGAGGGGTGGATGTCGTATACTTAAACTTCAGGAAGGACTTCGATATGGTATCCCACCCCATACTGGTGAACAAGTTAAGAGGCTGTGATGTGGATGACTGCACGGTCTGGTGGGTGGCAAATTGGCTAGAGGGTCGCACCCAAAGAGTCGTGGTAGATGGGTCGGTCTCGACCTGGAAGGGTGTGGGCAGTGGGGTCCCGCAGGGCTCGGTCCTTGGACCGATACTCTTTAATGTCTTCATCAGCGACTTGGACGAGGGAGTCAAATGTACTCTGTCCAAGTTTGCAGACGACACAAAGCTATGGGGAGAAGTGGACACGCCGGAGGGCAGGGAACAGGTGCAGGCAGACCTGGATAGGTTGCACAAGTGGGCAGAAAACAACAGGATGCAGTTCAACAAGGAGAAATGCAAAGTGCTGCACCTAGGGAGGAAAAATGTCCAGCACACCTACAGCCTAGGGAATGACCTGCTGGGTGGCATAGAGGTGGAAAGGGATCTTGGAGTCCTAGTGGACTCCAAGATGAACATGAGCCGGCAGTGTGACGAAGCCATCAGAAAAGCCAATGGCACTTTATCGTGCATCAGCAGATGCATGACAAATAGGTCCAGGGATGTGATACTTCCCCTCTATAGGGCGTTGGTCAGACCGCAGTTGGAGTACTGCGTGCAATTCTGGGCGCCACACTTCAAGAAGGATGCGGATAACCTGGAGAGGGTACAGAGAAGGGCAACTCGTATGGTCAAGGGCCTGCAGACCAAGCCCTACGAGGAGAGACTAGAGAAACTGGACCTTTTCAGCCTCCGCAAGAGAAGGTTGAGAGGCGACCTTGTGGCTGCCTTTAAGTTCATCACGGGGGCACAGAAGGGAATTGGTGAGGATTTATTCACCAAGGCACCCCCGGGGGTTACAAGAAACAATGGCCACAAGCTAGCAGAGAGCAGATTCAGATTGGACATTAGGAAGAACTTCTTCACAGTTCGAGTGGCCAAGGTCTGGAACGGGCTCCCAAGGGAGGCGGTGCTCTCCCCTACCCTGGGGGTCTTCAAGAGGAGGTTAGACAAGTATCTAGCTGGGGTCATCTAGACCCAGCACTCTTTCCTGCTTATGCAGGGGGTCGGACTTGATGATCTATTGAGGTCCCTTCCGACCCTAACATCTATGAATCTATGAATCTATGAATCTAGGACCCAAGGGAAGCCTCGGTGGGCTCCTGCAACAGGGCCCACCTGGCCCCACCCCCCAGCTGGAAGCCCCAGCAGGGGCTTCTGGCCTGGGACCACATGGCTGCCCCAGTGCTGGGACCTCAGGTAAGGGCGGGGGGAAGGGCAGGAAAGGAGCTGGTGCGGAGCATGGGGAAAAGCGGCCCTTCCCCCATTCCGTGGCTGGTGCTGTCTGCTGCAGCCACTCACAGCCCACGCAGGGCTGTCCTGAGCAGGCACAGGCAGCCCCAGGAGGGCTGCAAGCAGCTGCAGTGCAGGGCGCCAGCCACAGGGCAGGGCAGGAGCTGCTTTTCCCCCACACACAGCACCAGCTTGTAACCCAGCCTCACGCCGGCTCCAGGCTCACCTGTTGGGGCTGCGCCCTGGCAGCAGCAGCTGCGGCCCCCCCACTTGCCACGCTGGGCAGTGTTTGCTGCTCCTGCCCGCCCAGAGCTCATGCCGCGGTAGGCTGTGGTGGGGCTGCCACCACTGCCCCTGTGCTGCCCAGCATGCGAGCTCTGGGCAGGCAGCAGCAGCCAACACTGCCCAGCGTGTTAAGTGCGGGGTGCCACAGCTGCTGCTGCGGTGCAGCCCTGACAGGTGAGCCAGGAGCCCATGAAGGGCCCAGGCTGGCAGCAGGGGCAGGTTACAAGATGGTGCTGAGCATGGGGAAAAGCATCCCTGCACTGCAGCCGTTCACAGCCCACGTGGGGCTGCCTGTCGCTGCTCAGGACAGCACCACACGGGCTGTGAGCAGCTGCAGCAGGGAGTGCAGGCCATGGGCTGGGTGAGGGGCCACTTTTTCCCGTGCTCAGCACTAGCTCCTTCCCTGCCAGTGAGCAGGGGCTTGGGGCTCTGCACTGCCCCCCACCTGTCCCATGGGGCTGGGGGAGCACTGGGAGTGAGCGGGCATGGGAGCACAGGGCCCGCACCGGTGTCCCAGGGCTAGCGCCAGCAGGGTCCAAACCAGGGCAGCAGGGGTACAGGGTCCCAGGCGGCAGAACCTATGGAGCCAGGCCAGCTCCCCCATCTCCCTGCTGGTGCAGCCCGGCCTGGATCCACAGACCCCTGCTAGCCTGTGCCCTGCTCTGGGCCTCACCAGTGTTGGCCCTGGGACATTGGTCCTAAGATGGTGACCAGAGGATGGGGCACCTGTCAAGGGGCGGGGCTACCCATGTAATCCTCGACAGCTTGCCAAAACTGGGTAAGAAGCCCTCCACCCAAAATAATTGCCCACCCCTGTCTTACAAGCATGTCTATACCACCTCTATGCTGCAACCAAGAGTCCTGCTGTATGTGCCTTGCATTTCCACTCCTGCTCTGTACATGCCAACTCCCAAAGAGGGAGTAATATAGCCACTTTAGAGTGACCCGAGTGCATGCCCAGCACCAGCTCTGACTTTGTCTTGGGTATCATAGTATCATAGCAGCTAGGGTCAGGAGGGGCCTGATCAGATCATCTAGCCTGACCCCATGTCACAGGCAGGAATGAATGCTGGGTTCACAAGACCCCAGACAGGTGATCATCTAACCTCTTTTTGAATTTGCCAAAGGTAGGGGCGAGGACCACCTCCCTAGGAAGCTGGTTCTAGATTCTGGCCACTCTAACTGTAAAATATTGCCTTCTGATCTCTAACCTAAACCTATTCTCCTTCAGAGAATATTGTTATATTGACCATTGTTCCTTGTCACCCCAGGTGGTGCTGGGGAGAAAAGGGCTCCTCCTATTTGCTGATGATCTCTCCTAACGAGTTTGTAGGCAGCCACCAGGTCCCCCCTCAGCCTCCTCTTGCTGAGGCTGAACAAGTTCAGGTCCCTCAGTCTCTCCTCATACGGCCTGTCCTGCAGCCCTCTCACTAAACGGGTGGCCCTCCTCTGAACTCTCTCCAGGCTGGCCACATCCTTTTTTAAAGTGCAGCGCCCAGTATTGGATGCAGTACTCCAACTGCGGCCTGACCAGTGTCACATAGAGGGGGAGTATCACCTCCCTGGACCGGCTTGAGATGCATCTTTGGATGCATGACAAGGTATGTCTGGCCTTGCTGACTGCCGTCTGGCATTGGTGGCTCATGTTTATCTTGGAGTCAATTATGACTCCAAAATCCCTTTCCGCCTTTCAAGAGAGGAACTCCCCAGCCTGCATGTATGCGGTGGATTCCTTCTCCAAAGGTGCAGCACCCTGCATTTGTCTATGTTGAACCCCATCCTATTCTCGTCTGCCCACTTGTGTAGTCTGTCTAAATCTAGTTGCAGCCTCTCTCTCCCTTCAAGTGTGTCCACCTCGTCTCACATCTTAGTGTCATCAGCAAACTTGGACAACGTGCTTTCAACCCCCTCGTCCAAGTTGCTGACGAAAATGTTAAACAGTGTGGGCCTGAGGACCGAGCCCTGGGGGACCCCACTGCTCACATCTTGCCAGGCTGAGTACAACCCGTCCACCACTACTCTCTGGGTGCACCCCACCAGCCAATTTTTTACCCATCCAACTGTGTAGGCATCAATGCCACAGTCGCCTAATTTACTGATGAAAATGGGGTAAGAGACAGTGTCAAAGGCCTTCTTAAAGTCTAGAAAGACTATGTCCACGGCAACACCATCATCCAAGGATTTAGTTACTTGGTCATAAAAGGCAATCAGTTTGGTCAGGCAGGACAGGGTCAGGGTATGCTAATAGGCACATGCTCAGTTTATGCTGGCTGGCCCCATACTGGAGCACTCTTGTGCCCCAGCCATCCCCTCCACAGCACGTGAGACAGGTCAGAGCAGCCTGAGGCTGGCAGACTGACCCCCTGGTCCCCCTGCCAGGTGGGGCTGCTCCGACCCCGCATAAACATGCTCAGGTCAGGGTATGCTTATAGGCACATGCTCAGTTTGCTCTGCAGCAGGGAGCAGGTGGGATGTATTCATGGCAGTGCTCATAGAGGCAATACAGAAAAGCTCTAAGGCCTAGTTCTTCTCCTAGGGAAGTAAATGGCAAAACTCCTATCAACTTCTATGCTACAGGATCCAACTGACCAAGCTTCATTTTTTGTCCTGGTGAGAATGGGTGACTTGGCAATCAGCAATAAAGTCCCTTCACTTTTAGCTTGCCAGCATAAAATCTAGTTCAGGTTGTGTGTCCAAAAATTATTAGTCTCTGAGTGCATCTACATGCACTATTAATATGAAGCAATAATTACTGGACATATTGCACCAGACTTTATTGCTTCAGGGAGCTGCATTTACATGTACAGCCAGGACCACAGCACATTGAGCGGGGTCGGAGCAGCCCCAGCTGGCAGGGGGCCCCGGGGGTCAGTCTGCCAGCCTGAGGCTGCTCTGACCTGGTTCACATGCTGCGGAGATGGCTGGGGCACAAGAGTGCTCCAGTGTGGGGCTAGCCAGCATAAAGCCCCCACACTGAAGCATTCTTGTGCCCCAGCCAACCACATCAATGTCTACATATGCGGTGCTGCGGAGTTAATTCCTGCAGCCCAACAGGGTGGACACGAGAAATTTACTGCAGAGCTAATTAGTCTACGCTGCAGTAAACATCTCATGTAGACGCACCCTCTCATAGTTGTTTTGTGGCTTTTGAGAAATAAGAACTCCATGTAGTTCTTAATTGGTATCTTCAATGATAACCTCATTAGAGAGGCCACTGACTGATATAGCCTGGAGAACGCATTACTCTTTCTTTACTCTCCAGGGAGAGAAGACTCCAAAAGCTCAATCTATTTAGATTATCAAAGGGAATATAAAGGAATGTCTCTTGATCATAGTCTATACGTACATATTTAGGGAACAAAACTTTGATAATGGGTTCTTCAATTTCATGGACAGGTGTCTAGCAAAATCTGACTGCTGGAAGTTGAAGCTTCATAAATTTCAACTAGAAACAAGATGCAATTTTTTAACAGTGAGGATAATTAACCATGGAAACAACTTACCAAAGGTTGGCAATTTTTAAATCAATGCTTTAAAGGATACAATCTAGTTCAAACAAGAATTCAGGGAAATTGAGCAGCTTGCTTTATATGGGAGATCAGACCACATGATCATAATGGTCCCTTCTGGCTTTACAGTCTGAATCTATGGAGAAGATTTTTCCAAAAAATACTGATCTATACTGGCAAGGTGACAGGATTGGCTTCTACTGCTTCTGCCCTTCCTGGACTTTAAACAGACAGAGAAGTTTAATCTCCTGAGCTGTCTAACTGACACTTCTCACAAGCTCAATGACTTTCTTCGTACACTCCTTTTAGTTTAGGAACCAAAAATAATTTTCAGAATGGAAATTGACAACACTTGTCTTTACGAAAATATGAGTCGTGACAGAAAACAAAGGGTCAGAGACCTTGGCTGACATAAATCAGCATAGTCCACTGAAATCAGTGAAACTTCATTGATTTATACTAGATGACATTCTGGCCTATTGACATTTGAAGTTAAGGGTGAACCACAGAAACTATTCCAGGAACATTTCTTCTCTGAAACTCCCTATTACAGGACACACAAAAAGGAAAATTCCTTTTATCACAGGATATAGAAAAGCACAGTGAAAGACAACTTTTTTGGCAGGCTTGCCACAAATTACCACCCCCTACCATAGCTATTCCGATCCTTTTCCTCTGCCCAATTTGCTGCTCTGCTTTCTGCTCCATGCCCTGTGCTCCCTGGCTGATCTGCTGCTCTGCATTCTGCTCTTCTCCCAATCTGCTGTTCTGTTTTCTGCTTTTGCTATATCTGCTACTGTGGTGCCCATCCCTTTCCTGATCTGCTACATGCCACATAGAAAGGCTGCTGATGCCATTTGTGGAATGCATGCCACAGGTTGGCCACCCCTACAGTAGCATATATTGAAAGGTACAAAGGAACTATTACAACTTCAGAGTTATAGTTGAATTTACCCTGATAGGTGATTTACTCTTCTGGTGTTACACACACTACAAAAACTGTAATATAATTCATAGGCAAACTATGAATTAAGAGTACATTCTAAAAATGTACTCTTAATACATTTTGTTCACAGTTACAAATGATTTTTAAATGACATATTACTTGAGAATAACTAGGTATGTAATCTCCTTTTAAAGGCTCACAATTCCAAATCCAAGAGAGAGAGAGGTTGTAAAACTAAAAAATGTGTGGTGCTATAGATCACACTATATCTTAAGCAACTAAATATTGTGACTTACAGTCACATTAGACAGCTTTTTGTGCATCGTGTCTTACAAAAGTGGAGAGATAAGTCACGCACATTGACAAAGCTTTCTGCAGTTCAGAATATTGAAATAACACTCTATTAGATCTATTTATAATTTTTCACATTATCGCTTCTTCTGTCTCTGAAGCTACAAGAAATTTACAAAAACAATGCCTGAAGCTCTCTGAATCACAGTAATTTTCAAAGCTCACACCTACGTACAACATTTTCATGTTCAAGCATCATAAATATATCAGTGTTTGTAGGGTTTATGATGATGTGAAAAATATATAATTTCCTTTTCAACCTTTCTTTCTTCCTAGGGAACTTGTCAAATCAGTAAGATGTTCAGAGTCAGCACCATGCGCTTCATCCTCTGTGATACGGAGCACCTTCCTGCAGAATACTAAGCACTCTTAACGTCCACTGATTTGACTAGGAATTGAGTGCACTGGACAGCTCACAGGAACAGTTCAGCATCTCGTCAAAGTAGGCATAAATGAAATCCACTAGATTATGAAATTTTAGTTACTTTTGGGTTCAGCTTGTCATTTCTATCCCACCTTCATGACATGTATACAATGGCAAACACGTGGCGCTGCCTCAAATAGAAGTTTCACAACAACTGTGAGCAGTCTTGCATAGATGTTTCGCAACAACTATCACATTTCTTGTGTCATACTTAGCATCAGGAAGAGGACAAGATGTTTTGAAGAAACTGAGAAACAAAATCCTTTAGTTTTAAAAGACCCTATGTTGTTCAATGACCTTTCAATAAAGAATTTGACTTCTTTGCTCTGGGTTGACTTCTAATTTTCCTAAAACATAAGAACAGGGTGTCTGAATGGCTTAGAGAACTGGAAAATTTTCAGTAAAACACCGATTCAGTTTCAGCCCATAATTGTTGAGTATACGTTGACTTGTTGACAGATCCAATGGCATCTTAGCACATATTGCTATTTGCAGAATGCCCTTAAATCCTCACTCTGGCACACAGCCGCATCCACCCACCCAAAGATGGTCACTTCGCAGTGGCTGGGAGGTAGAAGAATACAGTCAGACAATGTTTATGAAAAAAACATACAGCAATACTGGATAAAAAAGCAGTTTGGGCCTCTTTGTTCTGGTTAGAGTTCGTTCGTTCATTCTTTTTGCATGTGAGCCTTCATACAGTTTTCTGTAATGGGCTCCCGAACTGGTAAGGCATAACAAGATCCAATGATTAGAAATTCAACATGGAAATAGGAGGCAGTTTTCTATATGTGAAGAAATGGGCTTTGGGGAGAACAGGATTGCTTGCGTTGCCCTCAACATACTCCCAACAGTTCTGCATTAAAATAATGATTTCATTCAATCTCATGCTTCATGGATTCACAGTCTCCTGTGGTGATCAAGAAGGACTTTTCCCCCAGTGCATAATTGTTTAAATATACTTTTTTTTTTACTTTAATCTGAATCAGAGAAGTCAAGTACATGGGGGCCCGGGGGCCCTCCCCCCTAGCGAAGAGGGCTGTCACCTGAAATATGTAAATGCATGTGTTCCACATGTCCCCTCCCCCCGGCAAAAATAAAAATCTGTGCCTATGATGTGAAGCATCAGGGATTAGCTACAGCTGGAGATGGGACACTGGATGAGGTGGAACAATGGCCTGACATGGTACATTGGGGGCTTATCTACACCACAGCAGTAGGGTGGACCTGAGTAAGCTCTTTCCACACCTCATCCACCCATACCTGGTGACACGCTCCAAGCCCAGAAATACACTGATACAGCTGCTCCAGAATCACCCCCAGAGGACATTCTCAAGATCACTGGACACTGAGGCCTGGAGAGCAACCAGAGAAGGATATTTTTTAACCTTACCAATGAACATCTAGGTTTAGTATATGTCTTTGAACACAGGTGGGTAGGGCAAAGGACGGTGTGCTTGGGGCCACCCTGGATACAATATGCAGTGTAGACAAGACTCCATTTCCTAGCAGATGAATCTTGCTTACATGTTCAGGGACATACTGAATCCCACATCTGAGTCAAAGAAGGAATTTTCCCTGATCTGAGATTGGCAGGGACCTTCATGGTTTTTCAATTCTCAGCAGTTGGGGTCATTGCTTGCCTGCTGGAAACACCTGGGTATATCTCACCTAATCAATTGCCTGCTAGTGCAGGGGTCTCTGACATTAAATCATTCTTTTATCTAACCCAGGTACTGATCTCTTGTTTTTTGCCTGGAGAACACAGTTTAGTCCCCTAGGTACTGCAGGCTACACATTTTGGACTTAATATAAAGATGAAACATTATGGTATATGATACACAGGAGGTCAGCTCAAGTGATCTAATGGCCCTTTCCAGGAAACTGTGAAGTCTGCTTCTGTTAGCTTGCTTCAAAACAGTCTGAACAAAATGATGTTTAGCTCACACAATAAAGATTGGGCTTTCAAAGGGGAAGGGGCATGATAGAAGCACTTCTTTAAGTTTGAGAGAGGGCTATGATTAGGGGTCTACCCAACTTGAGGAGGCAGCCGGCCAGTTTCATAGGGAGATTGCAAAGTTAGCCGCCATTTTCACAGGCTGATCATGGCAGCCCCTCCCCATGCCTCTGATTGAGCGAGGGGCCCTGGTGCCCCCGCCCCTTACTGCTGATAGGGGCCCTATCCACACAACACCTTTTTTTAAAATGTATTTACATTGTGTGTCTCAGGCTAAATTAGCCAAATCAGTTCTGAGTTCTATTGACTGAGCAGAGCTCAATCATTTCAAGGAGGCTGCCACTATTCAAGGGTTTTTTGTTCTTTGTTTTTATTGTTATTTATTTCACGTCTCAGGCCAAATTAGCCAAATCCATTCCAAATCCCATCAACTGAGCAGAGCTCAATCATTCAAATCTATGTGGCACTACCACTGGCAAGTATCTTCCCTTCCAGACTCTTCAGCTTGGGGCTTCAGATACTCCTACAGCACTACCACTGCCAAGTATCTTACCTTCCAGACTCCAGTCTGTGGATTCAGATACTCCCAAATTCACGGTAGGCATCCTACATACAGGACCAAGCCCAGAGGTCTTGGGGTTCAGATGTTCCCAAGTCTCACTTACCCTTAGCCAACAGGCCAAAGGAGTAAGCTAGGAAGAATTCCCACATCTCCATAAAATATGCACGTAACCAAGATGCATCCACTGGGAGGCTATAGTAAACTCTTGGAGGGGGAAGCCTGTTTGCAGTGCATTGGACAGGGCTCCACCCTTCAGTGCACAATACCATTCAAGGTGATCTGACCTCTGCAGGATTTTTTTTTTTTTTTGCTAATATATATATAAAAATAAAACTGTAACTCTAACAACCTGTTTTGTGACTGCTATGGTTCACTTGACAGTCGTCCAAAAACACGATGTCCCATTACCTCATTCTTAGTCGCGTTACAAAGACCACACCATGAACCTGTGCTCCTGTGTGACTGCACACCCATCACTTTCAGTTTCCCCTTGAAACCATCACAATTATGCAAAGACCTACCTCAGTCACCACCTCCTCCCAAATCCTCCTCCTGTTTGTTCAGTCCTTTCACTTGGCATCGTATCTGTCATCATTGTCAACATCCTCATTGTTCTCTTTGGAGGGCTTGCCTCTGAAAAAGTGGGACTATGACAATTGCACTGCCTGTCAATGGGGAGGCATATAGCACTCATGAAGGTGGTGTTACTACCAATGTCCTAGTCTTCTCCCTGCACAGAACAAGTCATCCACAGAATCCAAAGAGCACCTTCTGGAACTCCACACAGGAGAAAGTGGCAAGGACCACACTGGACAAAGCAAAACAGATGTCCTGATGTTCCTCTGGGCCAAGTACATCAGCTGGATTTGCAAATTGGCAACAGGAACAAAATTGCAAACCATCCTCTTTGTAAAGTATTTTGTAGGACAACTACTGCAACAGCAGCAATTGCACAGGATGACCAATTCAGGCCCATGGACCATGGAGTCCCCATGGGTCTGAGGTCCTGAAATGCTTCTAGGAGAAATACAAACTGCCTGATGAGACCCCATCAACCCTGACGAACCACTGCAAAATGTAAGAGGTGGTAAGGACAAGAGACACCATATCACCCATAGACTTGGTGACAGCTGCCAGGCTGTGTGGCAACAAATCTTCCACAAAGACCTGCAGGACCACAAAGACTTGACATGGAAAGTAGCCTACCAGACCCTCCTAATGCAAGTGTGGGAAAACAATGTGGGGCAGAGAAGCCCATTCAACTTCCCCAGGCAATCCTACTGGTGGGAAACAACCACAATCCACCATCTCTTCTGGTACTGCCCATACCAGAAAGATGTGAAAAGGATTTGCAAGCTATCGACTGTGGAGATGCTTCCCAAAGACTACTGCCAAGCCGTCTGAGATTGGATCTTCCATAAGGACCTACGAAAGGACCACAGAGACTTGAACTGGCTAACAGCTCAATCCGTACTCCCAGTGAGGATGTGGAGATGCAGAGAGGGACAGGGAACTAGCTCCAACAGCCCATTTTGACCAGTTTGTGTCCTGCGTCAGGAGTGCCCCGTGGCAATGCAGGACCCTTCTGATGTACAGACATGGAGCTCGAGGGAACAGACTGTGTTAAAATGTTTCTGAGCAACTTCACTCTTACTACCAGAAAGTGGTGGGAGAGAATGGAGAAGACACAGCCAACTCCACCTGGAAAAGGGACACTTGGCACAGGGTGTTCAAAGACCCCCCGGGAGGGGATGAGGACAGGGAGAATGAAAAGGACAATGACGCAACTGGACCCAGAGACAGCAAGGAAGACAGCAACAGGATCAGCAGCAGCAGAAGTGACAGCGACATCGACAGTGACAAGGACAGTGAATGAACTGTCCTGGCCCTAGGCACTCAGAGGGTCTGGGGTGGCTCCGCGGCTGGGCTGCCTTTCTAGACAGTAAATGAGCTGAGAATGTAAGCCCCAAATCAGGGCTTGGACTAAGGAACTGCGATTGGGTTAGGGAAGGGCAGTGGGTGGGTGCGCGGGGACTCAGGGGAGCAGGTGCATTTATTGTAACGGGTGCATAGTTTCTTAATGTGGTTTAAGTTTTATGCAACATGGTGGTGTGTGTGTGTGTGTGTGTGTGTGTGTGTGTGTGTGTGTGTGTGTGTGTGTGTGTGTATTAGTATTATATATAATTTTATTTTTCAAAAAAAAAAAAAAAGCAAACAATGTTTGTGCCCAAAAGCAATACCATGACCACTAAAGCAGTTTTCCTAGTCACTGGGGAGAACTACTTTTCTAGCATTGGGTAGCACTCATGGACAGCCTAATTAAAGTTAAAGACTAATGAAGCCTTGTATGTAGCAAGGCCTAGTAAATTTAACAAAGCCTTGTAGAAGTAGTAGGCCGTGTGGCGTAGTAAAAATTAACCTTATGAAAAAATGCAAGGCTTGTACTGCTATTGGTCAGTCCTAAAAATAATTATAAAATGGGAGAATCTGGATGGCTGTAAGTTATCAGCATAGCTCAAAAGTTATAAATTGGCTAGCACATCTGGAAACCAGTTAGAAGGAAGATGCAGCTCTGTAAAAAAAAGCTGCTGATTTAAGGTTAGCTGCTGACCTGGATTTGGTGGTCCCATGGATCTCGAGGAGCCTGAGGACTGAATACCAGGGTCCTTCCCAGTACCCCTCGGACAGCGCTGATCGGGGACACCTGACTTCACTGAGCTTTGCAGAAGAAAAACTTGTCATACATCAGGCATCAGAGGGGACTGCCGATAAGCTGTCAACGCGAATTATTATTGTCTATCATTGTAGCATTATTATTTATGCGTAGTTGTGTGTTTGTTAAGTCAATAAACCTTTCTTACCTTTCTACCCCTGACTGGTGGCTGGGACACCTCCCACTTTCATTTCCAGTGGAAAGATCTTGGCTTTACGACCACTTTATAGAAATGGGAGACTCCTTCCTAGTTTGCTCCTGCGGCTATATGGCTGAGGGCAAGTGAAACTTGGGGGCATCTGAACCCCAAGCCTCTGGGCTTGGGCCTGCACCTAGGATGCCCGCAAAATTTTCCCCCAAAAAATAAATAAATTTGTACCTAAAAGTTTACTTATCTGGCAACGGAAATACTATGACCATGATTGCAGAGGAAGTAACCTGACCAAGTTAATACAATTAAAATGGCACTGTGTAGTGGAAGGTTGCAACCTTATCTACTTCCAGACAGGACTCTGTATGACTTGAGAGTCTCATAGTTAGCTTTCCACTGGCCAGCTTCCAGTGGGAGGATCTTGGCTGCATGCCAACTTTATGAAAATGGGGAACTCCTCCCTAGCTTGCTTCTACAGCCTTACAGCTGTGGACAAGGGAAACTTGGAGGCATCTGAACCCCAAGCTTCCAGGCTTGGGCCTACACATAGGACGCCTGCCAAAGGATTTGGAAGCATCTGAAGCGCCAAGCAGGATGAAGGATGTCTGTCAGCAGCAGGACTACATACAGTTCCTGACTGACTCACAGGTTTGGAATCGATTTGGCTGATTTGACTTAGGACATGAAAAATTTTCCTTTAAAAAAAAAAAAAAAAGTTTGTACCCACAAGCTTGCTAAGAAGAATTTTTCCAATGGTTTGAGTTACTCTAATAAAAGATACCAGATTAACCCAAAGATCCCTGTCTGCCTGTGTCCTTAGACCAGCACGGCTACAACTTACACTCCTGATAGTAAGTCATTAGAATTCTATTCAAGCAGACAAGATTGCTACTATAGATTTCTGGGCAGCCTCTTTTATGTTAAGATCAAGTATAATAACTATATCTACTTTGATGAAATGTTATAAAGAAAAAAGCAAAGGCTGATAGAGCATTTGGGTAAAAAGATGGAAATGACAGAGCTGAAGCCCCAGCTGAGAAAACACTGAAAGAAGAGGCTTACAATCATGAAATAGAAGGGAAAAAAGAAACTGGAAAGGAGAATAAAAAATGGACAACAGTAATAAACTGAGGGGGGGAAAAACAGCATTCAAGAAGATACCAGCAGAAGGAGCAGAAGCAGATGAAAGAAGGATTCCAACAAAAGGAATGAAATCACAACAGTGGAGAGCAGAAGCACCAAGAGAAGAAACAGGGCAGTGGGGAGAAAAGCATCAGAAGAAGCATCCAGCATGAGGCAGCAACCCATGAGGACAAGAGGGAAGGCTGGCCCACCAGGAGCAACAGGGCAGGAAGAGGCAGCAAGCAGCAGCAGCTACAACAGAAAAAGAAAAGAGAGTGGCCGAGAATTAAAGCGGTGTTAATTAATGATGGGACTCAGCCAGGTGGCAAGATGGACAGATACAAATTCACAGAGAAGGTACTTTTTGATATTTTGGAGGTGCAGGCAGCATACCTGAACAGCCAGATAGCCTAACCGAACAGAAAGACTGGGGTACTGTCCTATTGAACAGAGAAAGGTATAATAACTTCTGGAAAAAGTATTGGGGGCGGGCAGAAGGAACTAAAAAGGATTCCTTGGCAGACGAAAATACGAGACAGAGTAACAACTGTCTAAATGTTCACAGATGTCTTAGAAGCTGAGGATATACAGAGCTAGATGGAGAAACATGTGCAGAGAACAGAGATGTGAGTGGAGAAAGTACAGGATAAGTATGGAATATGGACCAGATCATGAAGGGTAAGAGTGATCCTAACTGCATGCGAGTCAAGCCCAGGGGGAGTGCAACACCTTCTGCTGGTGATTTGGTGATTCAGCTGGGGTCACACTGGGGTTATATTATCTACCAAGGGCAGCCTAAGCTGCGCAGTAAGTGCAACGTGGGGGGGGCATCTAGCTGCACACTGCCCTCTGACTGTGTGCTTTGGCTGTGAGGGAATGGGGCACAGGACTGCCAACTGTACAGAAATCCTTAAGTGCACAAGTTGGGGGAAGAGAGACACATTTATTGGAGGTGTCCCCAAACCTATGCAAATAAAGCCAGATCCCAGAGACACAGCGGGAGGTGGAAGAGAAGTGAAGGGGAGAACATTGGGATGGAAGTGGTGGAAGAAACCCTGTGGGGAGGGGGGAAAGAAGGAGAAAGAAAGTAGCGCAGTATCAGTGATAGAAGCAGGACAGCAGTCTGGGAAAAGAAGAGGAGGAGGGGGGAGTGTCTGAGTACTCGGACATGGAACTGGGGGAGGAGGAGAAAGTAAGCAGCAAGCCGACAGAGCAGGGAGTGGGCAGGGGAGCAAGGCAAAAACCCAGGGAGAGAAATGAAAGAAAACACAAGGAAAGAAGATGCGGAAAAAGAAGCCTCCGACTGAAGAGACTGGGTCTAGTTCAAAGTTGGAAAGCAGTTTCCCACCACTTCCTTCCAAGAGTTCCACCCCGGAGTGGAAGCCCGGGAGTAGAAAAAGGCTCAGAGGCAGGAAAATGGAGCCTCTTTTGGCAGCAAAAGCCATCCAGCAGACTGCCAGGAAGACTGGGATAGGCATCAGGAGCACCGCGTGGAAGAGCAGGAACCTCCTGATGTATAGACACACAGAACTCAAGGAAACAGACTGTATTAAAATGTTTCTGGGTGAACTCCAGTCCTACTACCAGAAATCGGTGGGAGAGAACAGAGAAGATGCAGCCAACTCCACCTGGAAAAGCGACACTTGGCACAGGTTGTTCAAAGTGGGGATCATAGATTCATGGATTCATAGAAGTAGGGTGGGAAGGGACCTTGTAGATCATCAAGTCTGGCCCCCTGCCTTGGGCAGGACGGAAAAACCAGGCTCAAATGACCCCAGCCAGGTAGACATCAAGCCTCCTCTTAAAGACCGCCAGGGTAGGAGCCATCACCACTTCCCTTGGAAGTTGGTTCCAGATCCTAGCTGCCCTAACTGTGAAGTAATGCCTTTGGATGTCTAGTCTAAACCTACTCTCTACCAATTTGTGGCCATTATTCCTTGTTACCCCAGGGGGCGCTAGGGGGAACAGGATCTCTCCCAAACCCTGCTGGTCCCCCCTGGTGAGTTTATACACAGCCACCAGGTCCCCTCTCAGCCTTCTTTTGTGAAGGCCGAACAGGTTAAGGTCCCGTAGCCTCTCTTCGTAGGGTCTGCCCTGCTGTCCCTGGATCATGCGAGTGGCCCTCCTTTGGACCCTCTCAACGCTGTCCACATCCCTCCTGAAGTGCGGTGCCCAGAACTGGATGCAGTACTCCAGCTGCGGCCTGACCAGTGTCGCATAAAGGGGGAGGATCTCCTCCTTGGTCCTGCTTGAGATGCATCTGTGGATGCACACAAGGTACAGTTAGCCCTTCTGATCATGACCTCGCATTGTCAGCCCATGTTCATCTTGGAGTCAATAATGACTCCAAGATCTCTTTCTGCCACCGTGCTCTCGAGAAGGGAGTTTCCCAGCTTATAAGTGTGCTGCTGGTTCCTACTGCCCAAGTGCAGCACCCACCTCACCCCAAATCTTGGTATCATCAGTAAATTTAAACAGGCTGCTTTTTCCCCCGTCATCCAAGTCACTAATAAAGAAATTGAACAGTGCGGGCCCAAGGACTGAGCCCTGGGGACTCCACTGCCCACTTCCCTCCAGGTCAAAAAAGACCCGTCCACCACTACCTTCTGAGTAAGACCCTTCAGCCAATTAGCAATCCATCTGACTGTGTAGGCATCAATGCCACAGTCACCTAGTTTTTTGATGAGAATGGGGTGGGAGACAGTGTCAAAGGCCTTGCTGAAGTCCAGAAAGACTACATCCATCGCAACACCTGTGTCCAATGCTTTTGTGACCTGATCGTAGAAGGCAATCAGGTTGGTCTGACAGGACCTGCCCCTAATAAAACCGTGCTGGTTGCCCTTGAGCATCATCTCTGCTGCTGGCCCATCACAGATGTGCTCCTTGATGATCTTCTCAAAGAGTTTCCCCAGGATTGAAATAAGACTAATGGGCCTATAGTTGCCTGGGTCTTCCCTCTTCCCTTCTATGAAGATGGGGACCACGCTGGCTTTCTTTCAGTCATCTGGCACCTGGCCAGAGCACCACGAGCGCTCGTAAAGCCATGCCAGGGGCCCCGCAGTAACCCCTGCAAATTCCCTCAACACCCTGGGGTGGAGAGCATCTGGACCTGCTGATTTGAACACATCCAGCCCCTCCAGAAGCTCTCTAGCCTTGTCCTCCCCGACCTTAGGCCTGGAGGCTTTTCTCCCGAGTCCATCTGGAATCCTGGCTGGGGAGTCCCAGCCCCTGCACAGGAAAATGGAGGCAAAGAATTTGTTAAAGAGGTCTGCTTTCTCCTCTGGCATAACCAACAGATTGCCAAGCATATCCTGCAGGGGCCCCACATTACCCGGTGCTGTCTTCATTCTCCCTATATATTTAAAAAAGGACTTTTTATTATCTTTGATCCTGGAAGCTAGCCCTAGCTCCGTATCTGCCCTAGCTTTTCTAACAGACCCCCTACAAACCCATACATCTTGGTGGTCTGGTACCAGTGAAAATAAAGCAACGCTGGTAAAAAACCCCAAGATAAGGTTAAAAAGGGTGGATTATATTATATACAGTCAACTACAGAGAATGGTACTGGCAGTCAGAGAAATTAATGGAAATAATAAATGCGTATGCACTACCAGAGAGGGAGGGGAGGAAAGCTTTATTTAAACAAAATGTAGGCAGGGCAAGGGCCCCCATGGGGACACTTGCGTGTCTATACACAAATTCCAGGAGCCTGGGGAATAAACAGGATGAACTTGTTCTCCTGCACATGCAAATAACTATGATGTCACTGGGATAACAGAGACCTGGTGGGACTCTACCCATGACTGGACCATGGGTATATACAGCTATACCCTGTACATGAGGGATCGAGTGGACAAAAGGGGTGGGGGCGTAGCTCTCTATGTCAAGGAAATCTACGTGTCCCTGCAAGCTGACATTGGCACCCAGGATGGACAACTTGAGACCCTCTGGGTTAAAATCCGTGGGGAACACGGCACAGGGGATACTATGGTGGGGGTCTACTACAGACCCCTTACCCAGAGTCAAGACCTTGACCAGGAGTTCACTAGGGAATTGGCTGAGGCCGCATGATCCCAGTGTATGGTTGTCATGGGAGACTAACTACCCAGACATCTTGTGGAAGGAGCGCTCGGCCAAATCCGGGTGGTAGCAAAGCTTTCTCTCGTGTGTGGACGACCTCTGTCTGACACACGAAGTCTACAGGCTGACAAGAGGTAAAGCGCTGCTTGACCTCATACTGGCAACTGGGGATGACCTAATCAGCGACCTAACAATCGAAGGGAAGCCGGGTGACAGTGACCATGAGCTGATCACCATCTGCCGTAAAGCTGGCAAGTCAGTCAGTAATACAGAAGTCCTCAACTTCAGGAAAGCTGACTTTGAGAAGCTAAGGAGGCTTGTCAGAGAGGCCCTAAAAGGCCACAACCCAATGGAGAGGGGAGTTCAGAACGAGTGGTTGCTCCTCAAGGGAACAATCCTAGATGCACAAGGAAAGTCCACCCCATCTCGGAGGAAAGGCAGCAAAAAGGGCACAGCAGCCCCCTTGGCTCTCCAGGGAACTGGTGGACCTCCTGCGTCTTAAAAGGAAGACCTACAGAGGATGGAGGATTAGAACTGCCACCAAGGAGGAACATTCTGCTCTGGTCCGGACCTGCAGAGAACAAATCAGGAAAGCCAAGGCTGTGATGGAACTCCAGCTAGCTACAAATATCAAGGAAAATAAAAAGTCCTTTTTTAGATATGTGGGGAGCCGGAGGAAAAGCAAGGGCAACATTGGACCCCTGCTAAACCAGATGGGGCAACTGACACCCAGTTAAAAGCAAACTTGCTAAATGGGTACTTTGCGTCAGTCTTTCACCAGTCCCATGGGACGGCCCTGCCTACTGTGGGTCAGGAAGCCCAGGCGAGGGAGATTCCTTGCCCTCCATCGGAGCTGACCTCGTGAAGGAACACCTTGACAAGCTGGATACCTTCAAGTCAGCCGGCCCTGATGGGTTACACCCAAGGGTACTCAGGGAGCTGGCAAGCATCATAGCTCAGACCCTGGCACGGATCTTTGAGATCTCTTGGTGCTCTGGTTAAGTGCCCGATGATTGGAAGAGGGCCAATGTCATGCCTGTCTTCAAGAAAGGGAGGAAAGTAGATCTGGCAAACTACAGGCTCATCAGCCTGACCTCTATCCTGGGGAAGGTCTTGGAAAAGATTATCAAGGAGGCCATCCTTAACAGACTATCTGACAGCAATATCCTGAGGGATACCCAGCATGGGTTTGTTGCAGGTAGGTCTTGCTTGACCAATCTCATTTCCTTTTATGACCAGGTGACTTATCACCTGGACAAGGGGGAAGAGATTGACATTGTATATCTTGACTTTAAAAAAGCCTTCAGTCTGGTATCCCATGATCACCTCTTGGCTAAACTGGCTAAATGCAGCCTCAACCTCACCATGATCTGTTGGCTGGTGAATTGGCTCCGCAGTAGGACCCAGAGGGTGGTGGTCAACAGGAGCCAATCATCTTGGTGCGCTGTGACCAGTGGGGTCCCTCAAGGCTCTGTCCTAGGGCCTATACCATTTAACATCTTCATCAATGATGTGGACATTGGTGTCAGAAGCGGACTGGCCAAGTTTGCCGACGACACCAAACTGTGGGGTAAAGCATCCACACCTGAGGACAGGAGGGTGATCCAGGCGGATCTTGACAGGCTCATGAAATGGGTGGATGAGAACCTGATGGTGTTCAACACTGAAAAATGCAAGGTTCTCCACCTTGGGAGGAAAAACCTGCAGCATGCTTATAGGCTCGTTAGTGCTACGCTGGTTAGCACTACAGATGAAAGGGACTTGGGGGTCATGATTGACCACAAGATGAACATGAGCCTTCAGTGTGATGCTGCGGCCAGTAAAGCAAGCAAAACACTGGCTTGCATCCATAGATGCTTCTCAAGCAAATCCCAGGATGTCATTCTCCCCTTGTACTCGGTCTTGGTGAGGCTGCAGCTGGAGTACTGCGTCCAGTTTTGGGCTCCGCAATTCAAAAAGGATGTGGAGAAGCTTGAGAGGGTGCAGAGGAGAGCCATGCACATGATCAGAGGTCAGGAAAACAGACTTTATGATGAGAGGCTGAGAGCCATGGGGCTCTTTAGCCTGGAAAAGCGCAGGCTCAGGGGTGATCTGGTGGCCACCTTTAAGTTTATCAGGGGTGCTCATCAGGATCTGGGGGGACGTCTGTTCACCAGAGCGCCCCAAGAGATGACAAGATCAAACGGTCACAAACTCTGCCGTGACCAATTCAAGCTGGACATAAGGAAGAACTTCTTCACTGTCCGAGCCCCCAAGTTTTGGAATAGATTGCCGCCGGAGGCGGTTCAAGCACCCACTTTGAATGCCTTCAAGACACATTTGGATGCTTATCTTGCTGGGATCCTATGATCCCTGCTGACTTCCTGCCCCTGGGGCAGGGCCTGGACTCGATGATACTCTGGGGTCCCTCCCAGCCCAAATGCCTATGAAATCTATGAAATCTATGAAACAGCTGGCAGTTACAACAGTTGAAGGGAGGCCATGCCCGGTAGTAGGTGACTTAACTGTATCATAGAAACAGGAAATAGAACTGGAGAAGGGGGATGCAGATCATTAGACATCTCCTCCAGACTTCTAACAAAGCTCATCAAAGAGGAAATGCTGAGGAATGTATGGACAGGAGAGAAGTCATACGCCAGGGTTTATCCAACCAGAGGAAAGAGATCAATAATTGATTTCATGTTCCTATCCAAAGGAATAGAGACACTTCAGAAAGGAATCCAAACAGTCTCTTTCAACAACCACAGGATGCTGACAGCACAGCTGAGTTTAAAGCATAGTGCCAGGAGTGGAAAGGGAATCTGGAAACTATACATCCAACTGCTATGGGATGTAGAACTGCGTCAAGAATACATGGAAATGTATAAAGCATGGAATGTATTGAATAAACATTATAAGTATGGTGGTGAATGGTAAAAAGGAGCATGACAGAATTCTGTGAGAGAGAAGGAGGGAAAAGGGCAAAAAAAAGAACAAAAGAATTGAGAGCTACAAAGAAGGATGCAAGACTTCTTGAAAGAAACTGCAAATGGAAAGCAAATGAAGGAGGAGCTGGAAGAGATGGAAACAAGATGGAATAGTGGTTTAGAAGAAAGACTAAGGAGAAAATATTTCTAGCACGAGCACTCTGGAAAGAGGTGAGGGAGGAATGGAATGGAGTACATATTTCTCATCCAGGGTCAGGAAAGCAAAAGGCAAGTTGCAGGCAGTGAGGACAGAACAAGGTAGCCATGTAGAGAAGAAAGAGGAAGTACTGGGAGAAGTGGCCATATTTTACAAAGGATTGTACAAAGAGAGAGGGACAGACAAAGGAAGGAAGTGTTGGAATTGGAGGTTAATATTAAAGTAGAGGACTGCTTAAAATCTTTTAAAAGAGGGAAAGCACCCAGGAAGGATGGGCTACCAGCAGAATTCTATGAGAAGTTCTGGCAGTGGGTAGGAGAGGATGTAGTGGAGGTAATGAAGAAAATAATGGAGGGAGGGGAGTTAGGGGAAGAATTTGCCATGGGAGTAGTTATCTTTCTAGGAGAGGGACAGAAGGAGATATTATGGAATTGGAGGCCAATAACATTGCTTAATGTGGATTATAAATTGCTAGCAAAAATAGTACCAAGAAGAAGGGGAGAGAGCTTGCTACAGGTGGTCAGCAAGGAGCAGACATGTGCTGTGGCAGGTAGAAGTATATCACAGACACTGTGATTGATGAGACACATACTGTCATACATTCAAGACAGAAAGATTAACACAACAAACTGAGATATTACCTGAAATGCGACAGTGAAGAGATGGGAGAAAAGAAGACAGAGACTGTATGGAGGAAGGAAGAATGGAGACAGTTATTCACATAAGCCAAAAAAGATGTAGGGGAATGGGGGGAAATGCTTATACACTAAAAGCTCTGTTATCTGGCATCCCCAGGGAATGGGGGATGCCGAATAACAAAATTTGCAGGTTAATTGAATGGCCTGAACAGGCGTCCTTGCCTGTTTGGGCCGCTGCTTCTCCCGCTGCTTCTCCCGCTGCATCCAGGGTGTCGCCACCTCTCACGCGGCATTGCCGACCCTCCCACAGGCCCTGCAGGCCCCACGGGATGAGGCAGGCCCCACGCAGCCTGCTATGCCCCGGGCCGTGGGAGCTCGGCAGCACAGACTGCTTTGCCCTGGGCCATGGGGGCTCAGAGAAACCAGAAGTGCCACAGTGGGCACTTCCAGTTTCACTTTACCTTACAAGCCAGCATGCCGGTTAACAGAGCATGCTGGCTTGTAAGGTGCCAGTTAATGGAGCTTTTACTGTACTGTTTTGCTGAAGTGTTACGTGTATAATAGGATATAAATAGATTACAGGTCAAAGGGTATATGAGTATAAGATGTTAAGTTATGAGATTGTGCGTGTTGTTATGTAACTGCTTTATAGGGAATTCAGGAAATCAGGAAGTGTGTTGTTATATATATACATACATGCATATTGCTTGTAAGTTGTGTATATATTTCATTTTATTTAAAAAAGACTGTTTCTTGGTCTCTTGGGGGGCTAAGATCAAGTCTAGTTGCTTCACTACTCTGTTCTCCAAGCCAATACAACCTTGAATGGTATTGTGCAGTAAAGGGTGGACACCTGTCCAATGCACTGCAGCCATAACACCTTTCAAGAGTCTATTATAGCTTCCTAATGGGAGGATCTTGGCTACATGCCTATTTTATAAAAATGGGAGATGTCTCCCTAGCTTGCTTCTTTGGGCTAAGGTCAAGTGAGACTCAGGGACATCCAAGCTAGGGACAGACATTACACATAAACCAGTTTAAGTGATTAGAAACTGGTTTAAACTGTAACAGAACAGACATTCAGTGCACATAAACCAGGTTGAAAATGACTGAAACCAGTTTGAGATAAACCTGTTTGACTGTAGTATTAGACTTAACTGATTTGGGTCGAACCAGTTTATGCAATGTCTGTCCCAGACCCCTTCCTGGTTTAACTTAAACCAGAGTCCCCCAGCATCCCAGATGCTTTGCAGCCCTGGGCAGGGCTCTGTGCTCCAAGCAGAGCTGGCCCTGCCCCTTTGCTTCCTGGCTGGAGCTCTGGCAGAGGCTGCAGGTAACATAGCATCTGCCTGGCTTCCCCATGTTGCGTCCCACCCTCACCACTCCCTGCTCAGGGAGGGATTCCCCCCTCCCCTCTCCCACAGCATGGACCATAGCCAGCATGTGGTCTGCTAGCTAATGCTGAGAGGTGTCTGTGTAAGGCAGACAGGACAAAAGCAGATAGGCCAGTGTCTGCTTAGGGCTTTTTGGAGCTAATCAACAGCTGGTTGATACGGTCCCTCTATTCCTTCCTTAGAAAAAGCTGTTTAAGAAGAGCTTTAACTAATGAGAGAGGCTTTTGTTTTGTTTTGATAGGGTACTAAATGCTATCAACTCCCTGTGTAACTCCCTGCTGTGTAACTAAATGTTCCCTGCTAGCTCCCTGCTGGTCAGGTGCAAGGGTGGGGAGAAGGAGGAAAACCCCTCCCTAATCAGAGCATCCTGCCATGCCCCGCTCAGCTCAGCACTATGGCAGGGAAGGGAGGGCTGCTCTTGCACCCCCTGGCTTCTGGCCTGACCCACTGCAGGCATGTGCCTACATTTCCTCAGTCCAGAGGGGTTGTCTGTATGGTTACAATTCAGTTCAGCCTAGCTAGGTTAGACTAACCTGCAAAGACTGAATCAATCAGGCTTTTTGAATGTCTGCCCCTAGCTCCAAGATCTCTGGGCTTGAAGCCTGCTGTGCATTTGGGTGTATCTGAAGCCCAAGGCTGAAGAGTCTGGAAGGAAGGATACTTGTCAGTGGTAGCACCACACAGACTTGAATGATTGAGCTCTGCTCAGCTGATGGAATTCAGAACTGATTTGGCTAATTTGGCCTGAGACACAAAATTAAAACAAACAAAAAGGCCTGTTCATTTCCAACAACTACAATAAGAGCAGCGGCACCAACAACAGAGACAGTGACAGTGATATGGACTAAAGCAGGGGCAGGCAAAATACAGCCCACAGAGGGGCTTTGTTTGGCTCATGGCAGGTCCTTTGGTCCTGCCTGGCCCAGGCACCGCCTGGCTGTGGCATGACCTGCCACCCCTGGATACTCAGTAGGGTTGGGGCAGCTTCACAGCTGGGCTGTGGAGAGGGCAGCTCCTTCCGGTTGCTGCTGCTGCTGGCCCCAGCCCCATAGTACTGACAGGGATCCATGTACACAGCCCTGATTTGGCACCCCGCACCTGCTCCAGACTCACTTATCCAGGCTCAGCGGCACCAGGAAGAAACTGTTGCTCGGCACGATGGCAAAGCAACCTCTCCCCCTCACTGCTGTCTGGCTGTTCCTGCTGCAGCCACCCAAAGCCCACACACCAGACTGCCCTGTGTCACCGCCACCCAGGCTGCCCTGTGGCTGCTCTGCAGTGTCACCGCTGCCCCACAGGACAGCCCAGAGGCAGCGGTGATGGGGCAGAGACACACGGCAGCCCAGCATGGTACAGGCTCCGGGCAGCTGCAGCAGGAATAGCCAGACAGCCGGGGGGGGGGGGGGGGGACACTTTTCCCCCATGCTGAGTGTCAGCGTGCCCCCCCTGGGTACCTGCTTCTCTTGTAGCTCCCACAATTCCCGCCTGCCACAACTTGATCTAAATGCAAATTCTGGGGGAGGAAGAGTTGTTACACGCTGGTACCGTGGTAAGGAACACGCTAGTCAGATCTTAGTCCAGAGTGCTTTATTATTAGTAGCCTGTTAGGCTCTCCAGGAATGTCAGGCAAAAAAAAGGGAGTTAGCCACTTGGGTCCTCACCGTCTGTCTCCCACGGTAAGAACTACTTGTTATCTGGACGATCAGCCACTAATTGCCTCATTAGTGGCTGATTGACGCCAACACCGGGATTCCCCAGCTGCGGCTTGTGCCGGCATGTGACGGGCGGCTCAGTCACAGTTCTCTTTTCTCTTTTTACTTTTGTTTTCTGTCCCCCACACCTCCCTTCACTCTCCGGTGAGGGATCGGGGTCCCGTGCCTTCAGGGCAGGATCAGGTGTTCGCCGCGCCCTCTCTCTCACTCTCTCTCTCTCTTTCTTCCTCACACTCGGGGAATACCTCCACGCTGTGCCCCGGAGCTGCGGGTTTTTCCCATGCTGCTGCTCTGTTTCTATGACTCACCGCAGTGGCTGTCTTTCCAGGTAGGAAGCGATCTGTGGGCGTATCGATCCCTCAATATCCCGTCATCATCTGAGATTGAGTCCCTGTCTCCTGGACTCTCTCTGTATTCCTCATCGCAGGGCTCCTCGCCCGCCTCTCTCAATCTGTACGTGCCCGGAGGCCCCTTGGGAAATTTCCTCCCTCTCTTTATTTCTCTTTTCTGGGTCCTCATTGGCTGCCTGGGGTATTACATTTCCTATTTCCTGGATGTTCTAATCTCCGGCAACTGCTACCCCATCTTAGTAACAGAGTCGTGGCTTCGACGCTGTTACACTGAGCAACAGTTTTTGCCTGGCACTGCTGCTACTGAGTCTGGATGAGCAAGTCCAGAGCAGATGCGGGGCATGCCGGGTCGGGGTTGCGTGTGTGGGTCCTCACTGGTACCGTGGGGCTGGGACCAGCGGCAGCAGCAGCCAGAAGGAGTTACCCCTGCCTGGGCTACCTAGAAAGGCTGTGGAGCAACCCCAGCCCCTCTGAGTGCCCGGGGCAGCAGGACATGCCACAGCAGGGTGGGGTGGTGTGGAGCAGGTGCGAGGCAAGCTGGGACTGTGCACTGTTGGGGGCAAGGAGGCACTGCAGGGTGCATGTGCTTTAGACTGTTGCAGGGCAGGAACAGGGGCAGGTGCTGACTGGCTCAGGGGGGCACGGGCATGGGGAGCTCCCATGCACACCCCACCATACCCTCAAACTCTCCCCCACAACCACACCCTGCCCCATACACAATCACACACCCCACAAACACTGCACCCACTTGCACCCTTCTCCACCCTCCATAAACATGCCCATGCACCCCAGAGGGGAGCCCTGCTCACTGCTATGCGCACACGCCCCACCACACACACATTCACAGATACCCCCCAACCACCCTCCCCTGCACACATCCCACAGCCCCCCCACAAACCCCATACCCACTCACCCATACACACACCCCCACAAACCCCCCATACCCACCAACCACAGCCACACATACCCTCACATCCTTCTCCACACCCCACATACACACACATCCACACAAACACCCACAGCCCCCACAAACCCAATACTTACACAAACCCCTCCACACCCTTCCCAATATACAAAAGTAAGACTTCAATTTGAGCTATTATGCAATCATCTCTACATACACAACACAATCACACATAGATCAGGACAAAATTAAAAAAAAATAAAATTAGAATATATTAATGTGGATGTATAATTTGTTTTCTCCCCCAGTTCCAAGATGGCAAACCCCCTTCCCAAAAAGAGTACATCTGGGGGCAAGGGGAGGGACTTCTGGTAGCAAAGGTCAGGGGTTAGGGGGCAGAACTTCTGGTTTCAAGATGGAGACCAGGCAGCTGGGTACCTGTTAAGGGGCAGGGCTTCCCTTGTAGCCCTTGAAAACTCACCAAAGCTTGTTAAGCAGCCTTTCAGCTGAAATGACTTCCCACTCCTGGACTAAAGACTAGAAACTAAAAAAAAGAACAAAGGGCAGAGGCAAGCCAGTATAATTGTCACAGTGAAGAGAATGCAGGCAGGTACACAGGAGCACAAGTGTGAAAATTATAACGGATGTGCAGGAACACGGGTGCAAGATTTATAATGGATTTGCAGGTGCATGTATTGTAACAGGTCTATGTAGTGGTGTACATACTTGAAGACTGGAAAGATGTAGTGTATGTATGTGTATGTGCACACATGCACATGTGTGTGATTTTTCTTCTTGATTTGCAAAAAAAGGAAAAGAAAAGACCAATTCATTTCCTGCTTCGGATATGCCCTGTGGAAAGCCAGGAACCTGCTCTTATACAGGCACACTGACTTCTCAATAGATGTGTGTATCAAAATGGGACTGAACAAGATGCAAGAGTATTACAAGAAAGCAATGGAAGACATCGGGGAGGAGATGGTGGGGATCATATGGAAGAGGATGAACTGGCACAGACTGTTTAGGGGTGAGATCTGGCCACAGTAGCAGAGATGACAAGAGAGAAGGAACAATGACAGTGATGACTGAAAGAACTGGAAAAGAAACAGACAGGGTAAGAGGAGGGAGCAGGGAGTGGGGATGGGGTGAGCTTAGGATGTAGGGAAAGGTTGCATGTCCTTGTGATGGACATGGGTATCAGTGAGGGACACGTGAGTGCACAGACAGACAGGTGTGCAGTGCAGATACTGTAATGTCAATGTGCATGATGTAATGCAGGCAGGGGCGGGCAATTATTTCAGGTACAGGGCTGCTTTATGAGTTTTGGTGAGCTGTGGAGGGCCGCAAAGGTAGCCCCACCCCTTGACAAGGGCCCCACCCCTTGGTCGCCTTCTTAGGATCAGAAGTCATGTCCTCCTTACCTCTGACCTTTGCCACCAGAAGTCCCTCCTCTTGCCCCAGAAGTACTCGTTTGGGGAAGAGGGTTTGCTATCTTGGCACGAGATAAAAAAACAAATTATATACTAAAAATCAAACATCCACAATACCATATTTTAATTTTATTTTAAAAAGAAATTTTTCTCCTGATGTGTGTGGTTGCATCATGTATATATAGAGGCGACCGCATAATAGCTCAAAATAAAGTTTTATTCTTGTATATTGGGGGTGTCTGGAGGGGTGTAGGGAAGTATGAGGGATTAGGGGGGGCATGGAGATTGTAGGGGGCTGTGAGTGTATGTGAGGTGAGGGGGAGGGTGTGTGTATGTGTGGGTGGGTGGGGATGTGTGGGTATGTGAGGGTGGGTATAGGGTTTGTGGGGTATGTAGAGCAGGAGGATGGCTGGGGGTGTGTGGGAGGGGGTGTGGTGGGATGTGTGAGTGTAGCAGTGAACAGGGCTCCCCCCAGAGGCCTACAGGTGAGGGGGGGATATGTGGAGAGGGGTGTGGAAGTTGTGGGTGGGTGCAGTGTTTGTGGAGTGTGTGACTGTGTGAGGGGTAGGGTGTTGTTGTGGGGTTTGCAGGGCAGGTTTTGTGCGTATGGTGGGGTGTGTATGGGAGCCCCCTGCACATACCCCCTTGTGCTGGTCAGCATCTGCCTTCACCCCACAACAGCTTGGAGCCCACACACCCTGCGGCGCCTTCCCACCACCACCAGCAGCGCACAGCCCCAGCAGGCCCCACACCTTGCTCCGGACTCACCCTGGCAGGAGCAGATCAGTCAGATTTTGCCCACCCCAATGTAAAGGCAATGATGTGTTCTGGACTGTCAGGTGAGCCATAGCAGCCACAGGACAGTTTTGATAGAAGTACTGCAATATATATACACACATACATACACACACATACTTATTTATGTAAATAGGAATATATACTTCTGAAATTTTAAAAAAAATGTAGAGAAAACTGATGGGAGACACCATGATGGTTTTGACCCAGGTGGTTTTATGTACCTGGCAGGAGGCATCTCCTTCTTCCCAGCCTTGAATGACTTGGTGTACTTGAGGTGGAGACCTGTCCATTGCACTGTTGGCAGGCACCCCGTGAGAGCCTACTACAGTCTCCCAGTGGGAGAATCTCAGCTACACAATTTATGATGATGGGGGATTGTTTTTGGGCTTTCCCTCTAGCATTTTCCTATGGCTTTTTGGAAACTAGAAGGGGTATATGAACTCCAAGGCCTCCAGGCTTGGTACTTGCCTGCCATGGATTGGGGAATATCTGAAGCCCCCAGCTGAAGAGTCTGGGAGGTAGCATACTTGCTGGTCATAGCACCACACAGACTTGGACAACTGAGCTCTGCTCAGTCAATATAGTTCGGAACTACTTTGGCTGATTTGGCCTGAGACACAAAATTTAAAAAAAATAGTAGAGGAGAAGTGGTCTGCTTATTGTAACAAGATAAAGGAAGCCAAGAAGGAAGCTATGACCACCCTGGTAGATGGAGTGGGTGTGGCGCACCAGTCAAACAAGGGGATGTTGATGTTGGAAACAGCAGCCGCCTTCTATCAGGCACTCTACACTGCATGACCAAAGGACCTGCAGGCCACGCAGGAATGCCTACAGGAGCTGACTCAGGACCTTCGGGAGGATGAAAGTCAGAAGCCAGTAGAGGAGTGGACACTGGAGGGGATCAACAAAACTCTCCACAGCTTCAAGAATGGTAAGACTCCTGCAGCATGTGGCCTGCCCAAAAAGCTCTATGTTACTTTCTGGAGCCAAGTAGGCCCAGATCTGCTGGTGGTCTTTAGTGAGTGCCTGCAGGAGGGCCACCTGGGGGCAGGAATAGAGGAGGGCCTCATAACCCTTTTTCCCAAGAAAGGAAGAGGCAGGACCTGAAAAATTGGCACCCTACAACACTCCTGAATTTTGACTACAAACTGGGTGTGCCTACACAAGATGCTGACTGTGCAGTAGCCTGATACTACTGTCCAGTAGCATGGCATGGCAAAAACCATGACATGGCGCTACTGCACAGTAGCATAAAAAAGGTGTTCGCCAGTGCAACTGCATAGTAACTAAGGTGTTTATACAAGTAGTAAATAAATGCGCAGTAATGACTGCATAGTAGCATCTCATTTAGACATGGCCACTGATGGCCAAAGTCTTGGCTAAACTCTTTAAGTCTGTATAGGTGCAATGATCCACAAGGAGCAGTTGTGTGCAGTGCCAGGCTGACAGATCCATGGAGCCCTGATGCAGCTGCAAGACATGCAACTGGACCAATGGGAGAGATGGCTGAATGCTGCCACGTTGAACCTCGACTTGGAAAAGTCTAAGACCAGGTATCCCATCAGTTCCTATTCAAGACAATGAAGAAGCTGGGGGTCCCCTTGACCTTCATGGCCTAGATAAAGATGCTGTACACCAACATGAGCAGCAGGTACTGGTAAACCGGGCCCTGACAGCCCCAATAGCATTGGAGTTGGGCGTCCAGCAGGGCTGCTCACTCTCCCTGATCCTGTTTATCTTCATGATGGAACCACTAATACAGCAGCTCAGGCAGGATGCCAGGATCAGTGGAGTAGACATTACCAGGAGTAACCGGGAAGAGACGAGGGTCCTGGCCTACATGGACAACGTCAACATCATATGCAGGGACAAGTGGTCATTTGAAAGAGTGTTACAACACACCTAAGTATACAGAGCAGCAGCAGGGGCCAACCTCAACATAAGCAAAAGCATCTGCATAGTACTGGGCAAACTTGGGAACCTGTTGTCCCTGGGGGTCTCCATCCCCTGCAAGGGGGTAAAGATCCTTGGGGTGGAGTATGACCCAGAGTTGACTAGACAGAGGGCATGGGAAAAGTCTGAGGTCAAAGTCAAAAAGAGACTGGAACTATGTAAATTGTGCTGCCTGTCAAGGGGGGGGGCACGTGGCAGTGTTACTAGTGATGCTTCTGCATACCTCACTAGACTTCGTCCCTCAGAGCAAGTCATCCACAGAATCCAAAGAGCATTGGCAATGCGTAAGGGGTGCACACGGGTGCACATGCACCCCTGTGATTGGCTGCTGCCGGCAGTACCTGTGGGCAGTCGCTGCTCACCACCCTCCACCCCCCCTCACCGCCAACACTGTCGGCAGCATCTGTGGGTGGTCTCTGATCGCCACTGGCTACCACCAACACTGCCAGCAACATCTGCAGGAGGTCGCCCTGCCCCCCCTCCCCCCCCGCCACCAACACTGCTGCGGTCGCCAGCAGGAGCTCCCCACTCGCCACCATCACCTGCAGGAGGTCACTGTGCCCCACCCAGCCTCCAGGGGCATGCGTCGGTCATGCTAAAGAGCCATGTGTGTCTTCTTCTGAGGCTCCAGATGGGAGAAGGTAGCAAGGACCATGCTGCACAAAACAAAACAGTCTGGAGGTACAGGAATGCCAGACGTCCTGCTGTTCTTCTGGGCTAAGTACATAAGCCAGATCTGCAAACTGGCAACAGAGACAGAATCCAAAAGAACCCACTTTGTAAAGTATGTTGCAGGGCAACTACTAGGACAGTGGTGGGTGTACAAAATGACCAATGCAAGCCCATGGACCATGGAGTCAGCCTGATTCTACAAAGTCCTGAAACATTTCTGGAACAAATACAAACTGCATGACAAGTCCTAGTGACTCTGATAAACCACTGTAAGATGTAGGAGGTGGCAAGGGCAAGAGGCATTGTGTCACCCATGCACCTACCACCCAGCAACACCTGCCAGACTGTGTGGGAATGAGTATTTCACAAGGCCCTGCAGAAGGAGCACTGAGACTTGAACTGGCAGGTTGCCCATTGGGCACTCCCCATGAGGCATGGAAAAACAATGCGGGGCAGAAAGGCCCATCAAACTGCCCCAGACAAACCTGTCAGTGGAAGACAGAAACAATCAATCACCCCTCTGCTATTGTCCAGATGTCAAGAAGTTGTAGAGGAGAATATCGTACTCCTCCTGAAGGTGACAGGGTTCATAACCCTGACCAGAGAGATGATTCTATATGGACACGTGACCAAGCAACAAGGGACCTCCGCTGCCTAACAGAGCCACCCAGAACCTAGGTCTGACTGCCTGTTGTCCCTGCCAGGCTGGGCTGCCCCTGGAGCCCAGGCCACAAGTCCTTCAACAGCCAGAACTTGACAGAAACATCCAGTGCCCCCTGCCAGGCCAGGGCTACGGCCAGAGCCCAGACCACACATCTGGATCCTATACCTGCCAAATTATAACAAATGTATAAATTGTCCATATATAGAATCGAATTACTGGGGGGATCATCTTATATTCAGGGTTGTCTTATATTTGAGAAACATAGAAAGTCAAATGAACTCAAAACCAAGACAAGGTTTTTTTTTCCCCCAATCACCGAGAAGAAAAAAAGCCTTGTCTTAGATTCAGCTCCAGCTTTGGTCCTGGGCTTGGGACTGAACCTGGAGCTGACCCACTGTCTGTCCCAAGCCAGAATGGCAGGGAAGGAGACATGCAGTGTGGAGACCATGGCAGGGAACCTGCAAACTTCCCTCCCTATCCCTTATCCCCATATGCCTATGCCTGCTCCCACACCACCTGCTCCCCCTATAACGGCCCCCACCCTTACCTTCTACTCTGGCTCAGGTCCCTCCAGCCCCAACCCAGCCCAGCCAAGAACTGCCACCACTTCTCCTAGGTTTGACTAGGCTGGGCTGGGGCTGGGCTATGGCCATGGCGCTGCTGACTACCCTGAAGAAGCAGACTACCCTGAAGAGCTGTAGCAGAAGGTAAAGGAGAGATTGCAGGGGGAAGTAGGGAGTGGGGGAGGCAGGCTCCATGGGAGAGTAAAGAATGTGGGAGGCAGAGAGTTGGGGGATAGGAACAGGCATGATGGGAGCAGGAGAGAGCAGGCAGTGGGGACAGAGGGGGCAGGCACAGGCATAAGAACAGATGGGCCTCACTCTCTGTCACTGTTTTCCCCTCCACAGCCATGGGGAGGAAGGGACAAATTTAAGATGACTGTCCACTAGCTAGACATTATAAATGGAAAATTATAACAAATTAATAATTTTTCATGTATAGGATCTAATTATTGGGGGGGGGCATCTTAAATTCAAAATAATCTTGGATTCAGTTAAAGATGGTAATCTACTTAACTCCTAGGAAACAAGAAATGTGGACATGAGCCCAAACAGCTTTCCAAATGTCATTAACTTGCATCCTTGTTGAAAAGTCTGCACAAAGTCTAAGGAATAAATTGGCATCCAAATTGAACTAATCATAAAACATGAAAGTTTGATTCCAGTCTAAAGACGCTTTTATTTATTAATATCGGACTCATGGCTTTTAATAAAAATATAAGGAATTCTATTTAAGTCAATTACCTTTCTGGGCCCAGTTCCAAAATCTCTCTCCACACTTTATTTCTGGAAGTTCATATCATTTCAGACCCTTGGAATCCAGAAGATAAGCTCATAACATCTTTTTATATCGTTTCCCAAGGACTCACATTAACAATGCAGAGACATTTTGTACTTTATCACAACATTCACTACAGTTTGTTGAGAATTAACTTGAGCAATAAATGCCTGAGACTGAATTTCTATCTGTACATATCAGGGCCTGATCCTTCAGCTCTCATGTGTGAACAGTACTTTTGACTCCCATGCGTCCAAGAAGCAAGGATTTCAGGAGTTTCCAATAGAAATTCTTGGCCCATGCAAAAAATCCTCATTTAATAGGGAAGCTCTCCAGCACAACAGATACAATTCTTATAACCAGGTGTAGCTGCTCACTTAGTGGCAGGCACATCAACAACCCCCTTGAAAAGGTTAGACTCTTCTCACTTTCATGTGTAGCAAAATTCACTAAGTTTGAATAAAAAAGGGATGTTACCAGTTTACAATTGTAAATCTACTGTTTATTGCACAGGACTAGATTCTGCAACCATTTCTACGGTAAGGAGGAGTTACTGAAGCAAGTAGACCCATTGAAATGAGCTTGGATGTCACTCTGCACCTAGGACAAGGGAGTAGAAGCAGCCGCTCTCACCTCTCCCTGATTTCAATAGGATTACTTGCATGAGTAGCTTCTACTCAGTGCATGTGTCTACAGAAGATGCTAAATGTGCAGTAGACTAATTCTACTGCACATTAGAGCATCATGGTAAAAAACATGCTAATGTGCTAATGCACAGTAGAATTAGTCTACTGAGCATTAGCGTCACTAAAAAGGTGTGCACTGGCATTACTGCGCAGTAGCACTGGTTATTGCACATTGAGTTAGCATCTATTACCTACTATTAAACTTAATGCACAGTAACTATTGATCATTAATGCACATGTAGACGTGCAGAGCATGGGCAATGATTGCAGAATCAGCCTCACAATGATTAGACATGGGCACAAAATTCAGTTTTGAAATTTGATCTTGATCCAAACTTCCCGAAAATACAGGGGTGTTAGAAAGTGTACTCATATCTGCATCATTTCAGATCTGGTGTTCTGATTTTGGGATGATTCTTAATACAGCTAACCAAGAACCACAATGTTAGTGATGTCTGCTTACATCTGGATTCATTGCTACATATTCTTGCTATTTCCTTTCCTATAAAGCATTAGGAATTATCATCTATGTAGTTGTTTTCTTCTATAAAATTCAATAACAAGAAAGAAGAAATCCATCATGGAAAAGCAGTCATGCAAAACATTAGTTTATGAAGGAAATATGGTTATATTGAGTCAATGCTAATACAATTACCTACTCGAACAGGCTTTGCTACTTTATGCATTACCTAATTTTGCTGTTTAGATTCTTGCTTTCTCTGTTGCTATGAGGTTCTTTTCTATATTCTCTTATATTCTTGTTTTCAAAAACTACCACAAGCTAGAAATGTAGAAGTACAAGTTGTTGTCATGGAAAATCTGCATTACATATACAATCACACCATCTCTGGAAACGCAATGCAGATGAAAGACCTATGAATTATATGTATACCTCTTAAGTGCATCAGTGGGTGCGTCTACACGTGCAATTAGTGCACATGAATAAACTCCAGAGTTTATTGCTCCAGAGATTTTTGCTCCCAGGTGTACCATTTAAGCATGTGCCCAGGAGCAATTAACTCCAGAGAAATTAGCTCCAGAGTTTATTCACGCACAGCATAAGGAGCCTACTTGGAGCAACCCCAACTGGCAGAGCGCCCCAGAGATCAGCCTGCCAGCTCAGGACTGCTCTGGCCAGACTCAATGTGCTGCAGAGGGGCTGGCTGGAGCACAAGGGTGCTTTCAGGGTGGGGCTAGCCAGTATGCCTGTGAGAAGCAGCAAAAATTTGCTTCAGATTCAAATTTGGCTGATTCAGAGGTACAGTGATTCAATTCGGTGATTCGAATCACTGTCCTGATTAAATTCAGCCAATTCGGATCCAGAGATTCAGCCACAGACTCTACAGGCAGCAGTCCTCAACGATGCTGGACACAGCTGCCTTCAGCTGGTAAGTCTGTTGTGGTGGGCAGAGGGGGGAGGGAAGGGGCATGGTAGGGGCAGATCAATGCCCCCACAGTGAGGGAGGGATTGGGGCTGGGACAAGCTGCCCAGCCAGGGCAAGGGGACATGGGACTTGGAGTGGGGGGCTCCCGCTGCCATGCATCACCGGTCTGGGAGCTGCTCTTCTGGTGGCTCCTCTGGCGGCTCCTGCCGCCAATCCGGGACGGCATGGGAGCGGCCGTGTGCCCCCAGATCTGTGTGGGGCGGGCTGGGTTGGGCTGTGCTCCAGAAAGGCAATGGAAGGCGCTGGGAGCAGGGACTATGCCCTCCTGCCACTCGCCCAGCCTCCTCATGCCTCCTAAATAAGCTGCAGCTTTGCCCTGGCTGAGCAAGCAGCAGCAGGGCATGGGAGCGGGCGTATGCACCTGGATCAGGGCGAGGCCAGCATCAGGGGCTATAGGGAATTTTAGGGTGGCTGCAGCACCCCCATAGCCCCCACTCCACTGTACTTTGTGGGGCGGGAGGAGCCAGGGCTGCACTCCCGGCTGCAGCTGGGGCTAGCCACCCAGAGTGCAGCCCTGGCTCCACCCGCCCCATGGAGCGCAGCCCAGCAGTGGGCGGCTGGGACTAGCCTCCCAGAACGCAGCCTGGCCCAACCCGCCCCATGCAGATCCGGGGGCACACGCCTGCTCCCATGCCCTCCTGGACCAGCACTCCTGAAGAGCAGCTCCTGGACCAGCAGCACACAATGCGCAGTGGCAGGAGGCCCCCTCCTCAAGTCCCACATCCTCCCACCCCAGCTGGGCAGCTTGTCCCAGCCTCAGCCCCAATCCCTCCCTCACTGTGGGGGTGTTGATCTGCCCCCCACCATGCCTCTTCCCTCCACCAACAACTAACTTACCAGCTGGAGGCAGCTGTGCCCAGCGTCCCCGAGGACTGCTGCCTGTATAGTCTATGGCCGAAATCTCCAAATCTCTCTGAATCGATTCAGAGGCTTCCGAATTGATTCAGACCTTTTAATGGGTCTCCTAATTCGATGCAGATTCAGAGATTCGGCCGCCAAACCAGGCCGAATCTCCTCCAAATTGAATCAGCTACCAAAGCTTTGCACAGCCCTACTAGCCATCAGGCAGCCTCTGCACTGAAGCAGCAGGCAGCCCCCATGCATTGTGTCTCATCCAGCCATGTCAGTGTCTATATGTGCACTGCTCAACAATGTAGAGAACTAAGCTTTTGAAATCAAAGGGTTCTACTCTACTCACATCTCAGTGTTTAGTCACCCATCCCTCCCAAGTATTATAACCCAAATCAACTGTTTCAGACTAACAAACTAAATAAACTAAATGCACAATTGTAATGAGGTATTACTTCCTCATACACTCTCTCTGATCTCTAGTATTTGGCCTTCTCACCCAGCAATGTAGTAGTAGGTAGTGGCAGAGGCTATGCAGGCATGGATTCCGATCTGGATGTGGCTACAAAGTCAATAAGAGCCTGCTCTACCAAAGTAATGGTAGAATATGGACTGGTAAATCAAAGGGGAAACAGAAACAAAGGAAAAATGGCAAACTGCACTGACCACTGCTTGAAAAGGCTGAAGGTCAGGGGCTGCACTCTTCCTTCTGCTATGCAGTGCCATAAGTGGTAAAACATGGCATATTGTTACAGGGGCAAAGGGATGTGAATCAGTGTCCTAAACAAATAAGAAATTGTCCACTGGCTGCCTGGACTACACCCTGTAGTTTCAATGGAGTGGTATATTTCATCATTCTTAGGAGCAGGAAATGGGACCCAGGTGTCCTCACCCTTTTCTGCTCCCCCACACTATCTGGGTGCACATTCTCTGTAGCCCCAATGAATAGTTATTTATTTCTTGTGCAGTGGCGTAGCCCCAACAGGAGAGGTGGAGGAAACCCCATTCTAACATACAGTATTGTCTTACAGTCAGTACATTATCCTGGGAGGTAGGAAGAGATGGGGATTTATCTTCCCTCGGACAGAGGAGGAAATGGATCTCAGTTCTCCCACATCCCGAGTGCTGCTTTAACCACTGGGCTATTGAGTAGTGAATTATCCAAGGTCACACAGTGAGTCAGGTACAGAGCTAGGACTTGGCCCCAGATCAATTGAATTACCTGCTAGTGCTTTACTCACAAGGAAGGTTATTTTCCTCCAGCATTAGTATCATTTAGCCAGAATAATTACTTCAGTCTATCTTTCACCCCAAGAGAAAGGGGTATAAAAAGTCCTTGCTGCTCATTACACATGAAAGAATAGCTGTGCAGGAAAAGTATGCTGCTGAAAATCTCCAATGGCTCTATCCCACTGAAGCTCACAACTGTGAAATGGTTTGTTTTATTGAGCTTGTCAACCACACGCATCATTCCCTTGACAAAAAAATGAAACTTTGGTTGGCTCATGAACAGCAATTTCCAGCTGAAGAATTGGTTAAATTGATCTGTTCACTTAGGGAAACAAAGTAAGGATGTTTTCTGTGTATGTATTAGTGAAGCTAGCCCCACATGAATGTCCTCCCCTGGTACTGAGAGAAAAGGAAGAGATTTTGCCTAAGAGAGGAAGGATGCAGAAAAAACAGAAAAGGATACAGGGGGAGAGAATATTTCTTTCGAATGAATTTTCATTAATCTTTTCCTCTGACCTGTTTCAAGGAGATTTTCTTTTCTAAATTGTTCTTCTCTCCCCATATGAAGCCAATGGGAAGCTGAATTTACTGCAGAACTAGGGGATGAATGTATTCCTTAATACGTAACTGCAATAAATGAATGGTGGACTGGCTGCCTTCTCCAGAAGCAGGGCTAAATCGTTATTTCTGTAAATGAGGAGGCCCTGAAGTTTATAACTTTCACCAGCCAGCTAGGGTATCTATCAGACAAGGCATGTTCAGATATTCTACGTGTGAACAGGACATCCAGATCCTGTGAAAAAGTGAGAGGTCACACCTGTGGAAATCAGTTTCCATCTACAAAGCAGGTTGAAAATTCTTCCCAATATGCAACACTGGACTTTCTGGAGTTATAACAAAAGTGTTAACATAGCAGTTTATGGTTCAGCGCTGTTTGGCTGGGCATGACTCCATGGCCACTTTGGCATTGGGAAAGAAGGAACTTTGTTCTCTTGAACAAATGTGGTGCAAGAGAAAAGGAATTCCTGTGCTTTAGCTTGTCAGTGGCTGCTAGTGTTTCTGCTACCAGCATTCATTCTCTTTCCTTACTGCTTCATTTGCCACAGGTCAGAGCACATAATAATAACTACAGTACATGTTAGCAAAAAAGATCAGACTGTGCGCCCTTGCTATTTTAACTAGGTGGCTGTAACAGCTGCAAAAAACATTTTCCATTCCTACCTCTGTTTTGAGTGAAAAATATTTCCCCAAAACCTTTAAATAAATTAAATACCCCCAGTATGTATCATTTAAGCTTTAGTCTTTTCTATTTTAAGATCATTTTCTCTTTCACCTTTGCACAAATTCTGTAGGTTTAGTAACCCTTATCAACGACTTACAATCGTGTGGCACTAATCAAAGCTTTTGCGCAGTGGGTTTATTTTATTTCCAGTATAGATGCTGGTCTTTAATTACCCCAGCATTGTTTCTAATTCCCACAACACACTCCTGTCGGGTGTTCTGTCTTGGAAGAACATTTTCATTTTACATTATGCACTTACAGCTGGAGACGTGACAGGAGGCAAAGGCAATCAAACCATATTGTCTGGCATAACAGTGGGAGAACTGCCATGTTTCTTATGCAAAAAGATTAATAATAGACTTCTCTGTCTGTGTAAAACAAAAATATGTCTTGCTGAAAAGTTGCATCCTCTGGGATGCTGTCAGTTAGGGGGCTCACCATTAAACATTCAGAAGAGTTTTAATTTTTAAACAAGAAGCCCTTTCCTTAAACAGCAAACCTTTGAGTTCTGCTGATCACAATAAGATGTTCCTATTTGACAGACGTTAGAAATGATCACACTCTTCAGCAAAATGGTGGCAATTAGCAGAAAGCTCCGAAAGAACCCTTTTAAGCAAAAAACAATCACTGCATAAGCTAGGGGTTCGTGTGTTAGACAGAAAGAAAATGGGGTAATTTTATACATGCTATAGAGGAAGAAACTGGTAAAATCCCTGGCAGAAAGGCTGCAAACTTAATCTGGAAGAACAGTGGTGCTGTCCATGGTGTTCGAAGGAAAGACAACGGAGAAGGAAGGTCAAGAGGGCCACTTTGTGCCAGATTTAGTCTGAGGAAGTTGGGCTGGTGCAGGGGAGGAGGAAGATTAAAAAAAGAGTAGCAGTAAATCCTAATAGGCAGTGAAGGTCAGACATGAAATGGTGACTACATAAAAATATACTGCCTTTTACTTGGTCAGACCATCGGTCCATCTAGCCCAGTATTCTCTCTCTCAGTGGCAAAGAGGGGATGGGTGAACAAGGCAAATCTAGAATTTTCCACCTCCCTGCTCCTTTTCTGCTGCAGCTTTCAACTTGAGAGTCCTCTGCAGAGAGCTACTGAGAAAAACCATAGAAGCACAACTAGTTGCCTCAGAACCTCCTTCTCCAGGATATAATGAATCTGTGCCATGTTTCCTATGATCTGTACAGAACATCTGAACAAACAGTTAAGCGGAGAAGCAACCCTTCATTTAATTAATCTCACCTATATAACAAGAAAAAAATGTAGGTTTGGAGGAGGAAAAAAAACCCACAAGCTTACAAGGAATTTAAAATCTTCATTATAAAGTTTGAAGCATGTCTGCTTGGCTCAGATCCTAGATCTGTAACGGGGTGTTTAGTGGTGATGGAACTCTCACTCTACATTAATTCCTAATGTATTATTGCAAAATGTCCTGTAATGATGACGTGCTTGAGCTGTTAATTGATTATGAAATGCCTTAAGAGCTTTATGAAAAGCATAAGATACAATTAGTTACTACTGGATCATGCAGTTCATTAACTTAAAAAAAATTAATGTGCTGTTATTCCAACTCGCCTGTGAATCTCATTTGTTTGGAAATAGATCAGTGCCATTCTCCTTTTCTCTGCTAACAATGTGGCGAACTTACAGATACAGCCCAGCGTGCCCGGGTCAAAGGATCTCCATTGTGATTGGTGGAGCTCATCCACCAATTGCATAACTGTTGGGAGGGGCTTTGCCCCGCCTCTGCTTGGGGTGAGGAAAGGAAAAAAAAAAAAGCCCGAGACCTGGTTTGAGACCGCACTGCCAGTCTGGCAGAACCTCGGGGGGCAGAGCCTCCGAAGAGAATAACAAGAGCTACATGCCCAGCACGTGGCAGATGCGTCAAGGGATGAAGTGAGTGGAGCTAAGAAGAGCTGGGGAGAGCTGCCCAGTGAGGGTTTCCAGTTGCCCCAAAGCTCCGAAGACTCCCTTTGTAGGAGAGATTCAGTGATCAGCACCGGCTCCAGACAGCACACGGGCTGGTGCATGGAGCCTAGACCCTGGCATCTGCTCGAGGCAGTTCAGGTCTGCAGCCCCTGGAAAGCGGCCAGGAGCACAGTGCATGGTGCCCAGACCCTGGGAGCTGGTGGACATACTCAGGTCTGCAACCCCCTGGTAAGCGGACAGTGCTCACTGCAGGCTTCCCTGCACAATGGGTCCAGGAGGGACCGAGGGCCTGGGAGCTGCGTGAGGTGGCTCAGGCCTCCAACCCCTGGCACGTGGTCAGGGTCCTGTACAGGCAGCACAGTACAGTGGGTCCCAAGTGGGGACCAAGACCCTGGGAGCCATTCAAGGCAGCTTGAGTCCATCACTCCTGGCACGTGGCCAGGATCTCGGTGCACGGACGGTGCACAGCTAGTCCTCACATGCGGGACCGAGCCCTGGTCGCATAACGTGGCCCGAGCCCCTGAACCTGGGCAAAAGGCCAAGCCCTTGGTGCAGAGCCATGGGCAGGCAAGGGCCCCGGAAGCTCCTGCCAGATAGGAGCAGCACATCTGCAGGCGAAGACCACCTGCCTGGGACCCTCAGAGTCATGAGTTGCCCAGGGACAGGGATTCCTGCATGGGAGGGGGAGTTGCCTGGGCAGTGAGGCTAAAGGGGAAGTCTAGACAAGGGAAGGCTTCCTTAGGTCAAGGGGTGCTCTGAGGGGATGTCCCTAGAGATCTTGTTGGGGCCTGGGGATCACTGAAGGGTTATGGGTACCTGATATTGCTGTGCCTCATATTTGGCATATTATTATATTTGTAAATTTATAGTTATAAGTTTATACTTATAAGATCCTTGCTGGGCCTCTGCTAAACCCTGTACCAGCTATTTGCATTTAGTGATTGTTTCCTGTCATGGGGCACTTAGGTGCCTGCTCCTAGAAGAGCAGAAACTGCCTGGGGAGAGCCCAAAGAGCCAGACAGGAGCCTAGGTACAGGTTGCCATGGCAACCAGCTAACAAGGAAACTAGCCTGCACCTGCACCTGGTCAGCCAGCAGGAAGGGGCAGGGCCCTGGGCCCATATAAACCCCAGGACTGGGACAAGGGAGTTCAGTTCTCTACCGGCGGCCAAGGGGGAAGGAGCCCTCCTAGAGTAAGTGAAGGAAAGAGGCCTGACTAAGTTCTGCTCCTGGTAATGTAAAGGGGCAGAGCACACCTTATGCATCTTGTGTTATGTTATAGCCCAGGGGCTTATGTTTGGTTGTTGTTTTATAAAACCGGTGGTTTGGGAGAGGCTATTGGGGAAGGAGGAGGTCTCATTGGGGCCCCACTATAGAGGGGGGGACCCCAGCGCCAGAGAGGGCACGGTATTTGGGGTGCACAGGCCCTGGCGCCAGAGAGGGCGCGGCATTTGGGGTGCACAGGCCCCGGCACCAGAGAGGCGCAGAGACAGGGCTGTGGAGAGCCCAGTGAGGACAAGGGGTTGAGTTGTAGCAAGACCTGGGAGAGACAACGGCAATACCATCTGCGAGGCTTGGGGCATGGTAAAGGGGCAGTTTGGAGTCACGCAAATAGCCCATAAGGCTGGGGTGTCCCGTGACATCTATTTTGAAATGGGATGCACAAAGGGGTCCGGGAACCTACAGGGTTCAGGGAAATCCAACAGGACCACGTCCAACCAGACGTGAAGGCAGCCTCCCTATGTTATAAATACATCAAGATGTGGCAGGCGAGAATAGAGAGTGCCCATTGGGCTGAATTGGCATGGGTGAGGGGCCCTAGGGGTAACACGGCCATCCTTGAGGACCCCAACCTGTGACATTCCCCTATAAATACTTGTGGGTGCAAAGGTAGAAGTCCCCCTCCCAACATATCCCAGGACCCCGCCCAGTGAGCACCGATACTCACAGCAGGGGCCAAGATGAGTGGCAGCTGTGGAGAAACGCCGATGCAGGCTCGGCAGTTCCCCAGCTGCCTAAGCCTGCGGATCAGCTAGCGAGGCAGTGCAGGCTGATCAAAAGGCAGCTAGGGAGAGACCCAGCTGCCTGGGAAAGGAAAGACCAGATGCCGGTGGAAAGCAGCAGATGGTGGAGCTGGACAGGGACAAACAGAATTCCAGCAGGGAGAGATCAGATGCTGGCCGAGGGAGGCGGACGGTGGAGCCGGGCGACAAGGAGTGGAATGCCGGCGGGGAGAGGCGGAACGCTGGCAGAGAGATGCGGGCGGCAGACCCCACTAAGAACGGTGAAGCAGGGCACAGGGCGAGAAGCCCCAGTGCCGACCAGAGAAGCCCAGCAGGAAAGCTCCCAGGTCTGGGCTCGGGGAGCCGAAGTTTGCCAGAAGGTCACGGCAGAGAGAAGAAGATAGTCCTCATGATCCCGAGCAAAGACCAGGCTGCTCTGGAGAGTACAGGTACTGCGGCGGGGAAGGGCAGCAAGCGATGGCAAAACACTGCAGGCAGCCTGGTGAAGAGGGGGGAGCAGGCAGCGACTGGCCCAGAGCCTGGCGGCGAAGGGGCAAGTTCCACCAGGTGGTGGGTTCAGGAGTAACTGACTCCTAATCTGTTGGTCCCTGGGAAGAGTATTCGGAGAAATGGACAAAAGTCCTTCTCCCATCCCAGGGAAGCAGAGGGGTCCTGGGGTCCGAGTCCCAGGTACCATATTGGCAGATGCCAAACGTCTTCTCTTTTAGTTTAGTGTCTTCTAAGTTATCATTCACCCCAGGTTGGGGTATGTTTAGTTACCCGAAGTTTGGCCTAAAGACAAGGGATCCATTCAGGAGAGATTAACGGCCAAACAGACCCGTCTTCAGTCGAGGCGGGCCTCACAGGCGGGAAGATATCATCACGGAGAAGATTACAGGGAGCAGTCCTCCCAAGCCATGGATGTGGTCAGGGTGGGGTAAAGGGGAGGTTTGGAGCCCCACAAAGAAAGGCCAGGGTCACAACCCCTCTGAGACCACCGACAGTGAACTGCCTCCCCCATCAATCAACATCAAAGTTGTGGCAGGCGAGTTGAGGCAGTGCTCGGAACCATCTAGGTGGCCTCGGGGTGCGGTCCCACCCTGACGTCGCTAGGGAGGAAGGCACCAACCAGAAAGGGGTCGAGGCCTTACAGCACCTACCAGAGACAATGCTGTACATACCTGTACTTACTTGTTGTCCTCCTGTATCCCCCTATGTTTATAAGCTTTAGACCAGCTGTTTACTTGTACAGGGCCTGATGCCCTTTTGAGGTAGCACAGATCCTTGGGATATAGCATCACATAAGAATTTACACCTCTATAAATAAAATGCACAGTATGTATTTTGATATTTTTATTATATTGTGTAATATTGCACCTTATATTTTGTGTACCTCTAATTCTGTGTTTTAATAGAGTCTATAACCCTGCTTGGGGAATCCGCTGGGACCTCCTTAGCTATTACTTACCTGTGTTTACTTGCGACTTACCTGAAACCCCAGCGGTGGTAATCCATTATAGAGAATAAGGTTTATAGTTACCTATACACATATATAAACCTATAAATCTGTACATGTTACATTTATGTTATCTTTATCTATTAATGTAACTAATAGTAACATGTTGTATATAGTTAAATTCCAGATTGGCCTGGCCTGGCTCCTTTGGGACAGAGGGAAATTGTGAGTAATCTGCAGTTTCATCCACAGCGCATCAGCTAGCTAACGGTCCCCTTCAATTGGAGAGGGGAGTACATACCCATGTACACCCACACTACAGTAACAGTGTTTGTTGCCTGTTGGAATGGAAATGTTTTTTTCAGAAATTAGGGGTCAGGACAAAGTCTAGTGAAGTCCACTGGAGTCTTTCTTACTGACTGCAGTAGGGACTGAATCAGGCCCTAAATGATTCATCCAATTTCAAGCAAAAGGTCTGCGGGAAAGCTGGGCATGAGACCTCTATCTTCCAGTTCCCAATATGCATGCTTGAGGACTTTTACAGAGAGAGGCCATTTTAGAACAGTCTGAACTTTCAACATGCCTTAATGTGGAGGTGGGCTGCAGGGCTTGTTAGATCAGACCAACCACTTCTTAGTTGCTCAGAAAGGTTTATTTATAAACAATAAGATTTAGGCAATGAGGACCTGATTTTCAAAGAGCAACCTTCACTTCATGAGATAACATCTTGTGCATGCTTATTTGACTATACATGTGAAGTTACTGTGTAAACCCCTATTGCCCCATTATAAAAGTGGCAGCACCTCCATTAGAACATTACATGCTTGGGGCTCTGCATATTAGGAGGCATGACCATCGAGGGAAGCACTCTACATTTTCTAGCAAACATACAAGGAACTACCCACACAGAGTGCCACAATAAGTTCCCCTCAGTCCCTGTTTCATGCTATCAAAATTCCCAAAGAAGGACATGAGAGCATGTCAGAAGAGAATCAACCCACCAAGGTAGAAAAGAGCCTCAGGGATAGCACTGAGAAGGCAGCCTCCCATTTCAATGCTCCAGCTGTCCTTCATCCCCTTAAATTTGCAGGACTTCCTTGTGTGGCCAGATGCACTCTGGATCTTCACACACTCCACAGCTGTGCAAACTTCAGTCTCTACCAGCTCCTGGATTTTCTGCCCAGGAGAGTATGACATAGCTGTTAACTGCTGGAAAGCAGCGACTCTTAGCAATGCATCTTAACTACACAGAATGGTAAATAAACTAAACAAAAGCATTTCATTTGTCTTAACAAAAAACAAAATGAAAAAAAAGCCATCATCTTAATAATCCTGCAAACTTAGTTCAAGAGCCAGTAAACACAGGAGACTTTATACTTTGTTGTAGAACTACTTGCTGTACACTTAAACTCTGGGTTTAATTTTTGTTTTATTTTCTCAGAACATCAATAAGGGTAAGTCTACATGAGACGCCAGCTACACAATAACTCATTACTACTGCGCAGTAGTGTCGCGTGGCACAAAGCATGATGCGACACTACTGCACAGTAGTAACAAGTTACTGTGTAGTCAGCGTCACCTAAAAGCCATTCAGTAATACTACTGTGCAGTAACTCTTGTTACTGCACAGTCATTTAGTACTTGTTTGTACAAACAAATACTACTTGTACAAGAATTACTTGTACAAGGATTACTTGTACAAACAAGTACTAAATGACTGTGCAGTAATAACTGCTCAGTCAGCATCTCATTTAGACGTGGCCTAAGGGTTGCCTGGCTCTCATGTATTCAAATACCGACATGAGACAAAAAAAAAAAAGTCTCTCCTAATGAAGAGCTACAGGAAAGATATCTCTGACTGAGAAAAAAAAGCAGCATTCAAAAAACAGAGCTAGGGAAACAATTACAAGTATTTTCAAGAAGAGTTTTGCAAACTAAGTTTTGAGCATGGATTATTGTTTAATATTTATTTAACTATTGTGCTGCAATATATGTACATACATAAAATACTATAAATAAACAAGGCAAACATTTAAAAATGCGAACTTTGATTTTATGATTACTGAGCTGTTCCTAACCTCTGGTTGTCATTTCTGCAAGAATGAAAGATTGTAAATAGGTTGTAATCTCTAGAGTTCTGTTAAAGTCCAAAAGCATTTCATTTTCCAACTCAAAGAATGCCTTGCAATCAATTTTACATAATTGGCTCTCTTGCAGAACTTACCTTTTGGAAAAGCTTACTGTTACAGTTGATTTCTACTTTTTAAATAAATAAGTTTCCCTTTTTTCTTTACTCTGTTCTTATTTAGATTTAAAAAAAAAATAATACTAAAAAAATTAAGATGAGCAATTAGGCTGTTTGTTACAGTATGAAAAGGGTTGAGATTTATCAAAATTTTCCAATGAAATACAAACATCAAGTCAAATGGAGCGTTAGTTGCGATTTTCGGTCATGCAGGCCATACATACCCATGGGCCACGTCCAGATGAGCATGAACTTGCAGTATGTTGTGCCACAGACCCATCTGCAGTGCTACACACCACACATGCAGGTGTCCCCCACACTATTACCTTGCAGCATGGGTGGGCTTCTTTGATCCCTGGAGATCCCAGGGTTAAAAAAACCCAAGCTGAAAAAAGTGGGGGCAGCACACATGGTAACAGCACGCGCTGCCCAAAACTGGAGCCTGGCCAGCCGGAGTTATACTCCAGCTGCTGGCCAGGCTTCTTGCTGTGAATGCAGCCCCAGAAGGCCTCCAGGAGCTCAGGTAAGGGTGCTGGGACCAGCACAGTTACTGGCCCCAACCCCCCCTACCCCACCCAGGGTAATCTGCTATGCCCAGAGCACAAGTGGCACAGGTGTTCCCTGGGTGTGCTGCTGCTACTTGTCCCCAGGGAAACAAATGTCCACGCTCATTTGGATGCAGCCATGAAATACAATTAATTTCAATGAATCACACAGGTCTTGTTCACACAATTTGGCTCTGTGTTTGTTTCTAACCAGGGGGAGGTTTATCAGTTTGTAGATCCGCTATTACGACTTTCTGCATTTGGAGGACTTGGCTACAGATGTCTTGTTACCTGATTTAAAAAATTAATTTAAAAGCTCAGAGGAGAACTCAGCTCTGTAAGAAGAACTGGCATATTGCCTGGGCAACACATAGGTGCTACTTAAAATAAGGCAAATTAAACCCCCCACAATAAGTGAGACTTGACCTTATTTTGAGTGGGACTTAAATGTTGCATAGACTCTGTGCTGATCCCTGTGGAGGGCTGAATTTCTACCATGGTCCCCCAGGCTCCTAGTGAGTGACTGCATTGTAGCTGATGGCTAAGTACTTTGATAATGGATACATTAGTAATAATGCAGGTAAGGGACATGGTAGTTTTATATATTTGTAAGCATTTTTAAGATACATTGCTTTTCTATTTCTGCCAATTACCGTGGAATAACGTCTTGCAAGAAGATTTTATCTTTTTGTAGAAATATTCTGAAAACCCTCATTTCCGCAAAGCAATCAGCCTTAAGAACTTAATGCACTCATAAGCATGCCCTGAGCCTCACACAGTCTTAGACACCAACCCAGCTATGGAATAACTGTAAGCTGAGAGTGCATTCTGGGTATTGATATGCAAATGAGCACACCCAATGTTCCACTGTGCTTCAGACTTCAAGAAAACAAACAAAATAATACATTTGCATATAAAGAGGCTTTTAACTCTCATTCTTTGCTCATTGGCAGCCTTTGCAAACCTATTTTTCTTTGCTGCTGCTAACTTTCTTCAGAAAAAAAATATTCCCATTTCACGTCAAGTTGAAGTAATTTATTTCTTCTTCATCTGTAGCCTTACAGACTTAGACCTTTCTAGATACCAGACAGTTATTTCTAGACACAAGTGGAAAGAGAACTGAAGGCTCCATTATTTCTTTTATCAAATTTCCCTAGCAAACAGCAAAGGGATGCTGTACAACTAGGAAGCGGTCTACTCCTCATTCTGTCACCGACTCATTTGGGCACCTTTTTAGGAAGAAGCAGCAAGAATAACATTGATGCCAAGCTTGAAAGCGTTAGTATACATCTAATACAATGCAAACAAGCTGGAACATGACCTTTTCTTTCATCTCCCAGAGCCCCAACTCTAACAACCCAGAAAATGGTAGTGGCCAGAGGCAAACACCGTGGGGTTCTGAACCTGTTAGGTCTCACAAAGCTCAACAAGAGCAAACAGAAATATAACGAAAGAATAAGAATATTTTGTGTTCCTAAATGGAACTTTATGTTCATAGATATAAAAGCATTTTACGGAAATGTATGTCATTATTGCCATTTTACAAATAAAGAAAGCAAGCTGCATAGATTGTGTCTTGCCTAGGTGAAACACTATCACAGCAGATAATAAAACCCAGGCCTTCCAACACCTATTCCCGTGACCTGTACACAGCAGTCGGATGGGAGCTATGTAAGCAAAGTTGCCATGGGAAATGGTGTTGCTAGATACCACTTTTTCCTCTGAATCAGCTCTGAATCAAAATCTCAGTTCAATCGATGGTGTGTTCAAGTGGCACCATGTTACTGAAGATGACGGTATTTGAATCTTCTTTAAACTGTAGTTTCCCTTGTCCTTTCTTCTGTTATCCCTTTCAGTTACTTGTTAAACCCACTTATTGAATCACTGCATGAAACCTCATCAACCTATTTTAATGTGATTTGGTATCTCAAGTGACTTTTTTCCAATTAAAACATTCTAAGCTGGTATAAGAACATCTGAGAATATATAGTCTATACTAGTCAAGAAGTGTGATTATCGCTTGTGCAAATGTACCTAAGCTAGCTTTAAACCAGTTCAAGTAGCAGCAGCAGCCTAGCTGAGCAGCAAAGGTTATGTTAGTTCAGAACTCTGAGTATACAATTGGCAGATGGGGGTCAAAGCTATTGCAGCTGCACTGCTACTAGTACCAAAACCAGAGAGTTTAAAGCTACACTGGGTTCTTCTGAATGAGTTGCACTTGCCCCTTTGGATTCGTACAAAAGCCCCATTGTACTCACTGCAGACTGGATTGCAAAGAAAAGTAAAATCCTACATGATTTAGTTGTGCTGAAACTATACAATCCTTGCAAAATATACGCAAACATTTTGTTCTCAAGATGTTGTTTCTGTATATGCATGTTTTGAAAGAAAAAGTAACCAACATTTTCAGTAAGATTTAATTTAACAAAGAAATCAAGTGACTTTTTTGTAGCCTAGCAATTAGCACTAGCATTGGTTTGGCCAATTTGCCCTAAATATGAGATCATTTAGTCTAATTGAAAATACCATATAGCAAGTAATCATAAGATAAAAAACCCTGCAAGTTTTATGACCAATTAGAAAAATATTCTGTAATGTTCAGCATTTGATTTCAGTTATGGATGTCTGCCAAAATACATTTAACTAAAGTGTATATGTGGGTTAGATTAATACATTTTGAGACAGAATCAGCTATAACAACATGGAAGTCATCTATTAGGGGAAATAATTCAGAGATCACAGTAAAATTTTATGTTAAAAGCAGTCATAACAATTGGTTAAAATATCCATATTTATTAATTATTTTTCTTACCTCATATATAAGTGGAGGGTTTGATGGAAAAGATGAAGAGGATTTTTTAACATAACAGGTGAATCAAAATACATGACTATAACCCTTGCAAATATAAAATTAGGTCCATATCTTTTCCCATAGTCAGAAGGAGGAATACAGGGAATATGCATTTATAAGTGAGTTGCAAAGAGTGGAATTTCCTAAAGCATGAAGTCCAACCAGTCTCTTTCTCTTTGTTAGCCCAGTGACCAAGCTATATGTAGCCCTTGCCAGATATTTGCAAATTTCCTTTTTTACCACTTCTAGACCTCCCAAAACTACAATATATATTGTCCTGCTTCATCCCCTCTAAAATGAGGGAGGGTGTGCATGTGTATGTAAATATTACATCATGCCTGGCATTCTAATTCATCTTTAGTGGCAGAACTGCATATCTTATAGCCAGAATTAAAATATGGAACATGAAAAGCAGGCAAACAGAAGTAAAACGATTTCTTTTTTCATATTTTATTTCATTTTTTAAATCAATCTAGATACTTCTATTGCACTTGTCATTAGAGTATTTGGGTGTGGTCACTATCACTAATGAACTGTCCTTACCACAATTCTGTTAGAGAGGAAGTATGAGTTTCCCATCTGTAAAATGGGAAAGTCTGTGACTGATCTTCTGGGCTCTCCTACTCTAGCCTCTAAACTACTGCTGACCATTGTTTCCTTGCCAACGTATTCTGGATGCCAAACATGGATGAGGGAAAGAGAAGACAGAGCACATAAAAATGTTATGTTATAATTTTAAAGCATTTCTCACTCACACAAGGAAAAATTAACCCAAGAGCAAGGGACTGAGCAGAAGGTATGCATACGATGTAAGTGCTGCACAATTTGCCCTGGCCTTCAGAGCCAATCCCACTCACATCATCCCATTCTTCTGGCACTTGCTGAATCATAAATACCTGCTCCTTGCCCTGAAAAGGAATGGCTGTCCAGGCAGCCCAACTTACTTAACAGGTACACTTTTAAACAGAACTCCAGAAACAACACTTATTTTCCAAAGTCCTAATTACTCAGCATTTAGGGAAATCCATTTGTCAAATATTAATTGAATCTCTCCAACATTTGGCATATTTGCATAACTGTTATAAAATGGAACATTATCTCCCTTGGTATTATACCCATTTCCCGTAGACGGTGTCTCTTTGATCTGTTAATCATGTTTCCTGTATCCTACAAAAGTTTAATTGCTCACATCCTGCAGAGTCCCATTCACAAAGGAAGAAATTAGGTCTGTGTAAACCTGAGGTTATTACCTTGTCTCTATAAATGTAAAACAATTAAATTATCTTTTAAAAGGGACAGCATAAAGACCAAATGAACACTGATGATCTAAGAATGCAGAATTAGATGGTTTCAGTGAGGTAGGGAAGCATTTTATTTGTTATAGCTCTGATTAGTGGAGCAAAAGGTACTGCTGCTCTTTCCTTTCCCACTGCTGTCTCTGACCCCTCTCATCTCCTCCTGTTCACTCTTCCCCTTTTCCTGTCTCTGTCTTTCCTATACTATCATAATTAAAGGCTTCCCATACAGAGACTGAGTACCAGAACACATAAAACACTTCAGTGCCTAAAAAGTGAAGTGCCTAACCCTGATAAAAGCCAGAATGTACTCTAGCAAGTAAGTTCATGCTATGTTGAGGGCTATGTTGGGCATTACTCAACATCCATTTTTCTAGTTGCTTCACAACTAAAAGGGAGTACTTACTGCATACTCTTCAGCCAATTATTATGCTCACAGCACCTTACCATTTACTCAGTTTTTTATGCCTCCCCGAAGGCCTCAGACTATTTTTCAAAGATGTTCATTCATTGATTTTATTGCTTATAGCATTGGTTTTGGAGGTACACCTTGCAAAAATAAAAACCTGTCATGTCTCCAGCAAAAAACTTAAAAATGTAAGTGAATGCGCTGTACTCTGCCATAAGTATAGACCTACTTAATTCACCATTTCACAGATTTTGCGGAAACCATGAAATCTGTGAATGTCTGCAAAATCAACTTAATAAAAATAAAATGCTGGCTCCCAGTGCGAGCCAGCAGTCCTTGCTGCCTTGCAGCCCACCTGGGAAAGGAAGGCACTGGCTGGCAGCGTGGCAAGTATGGCAGCCAGCAGCCAAGACAGTGTCCACCCCTTGCCCCTCCCCCACACTTGGGCCTCTCCGCCCATCAGCAGCAAGGGGCAGGGCCACTGGGAAATGCCCACAAAATCAACTCTTTGTATCGCAGCCAAGCTGCAAAAATTCCTTTGTCTCACCATTAATTAAGTAGGTCCCTAACCATAAGTATTCGCTCCAAGCAACAATCTTTGTCACCATTCCTGTGTCTGTTCCTAATACTGTACTTTAACTACAAGGCTATCCCACTGCCATAGAAAAGCTAATGAACATATGCAATAAGAGACAAAAGAGGGAAAGAACCAGATGTCAGCTTAGCTTGGAAGAAGTCATAAGAAAGTGGTCATCAAGAAGAAAATAAATTCCAAAATGCTGCTCAGATAGCTTCTCTAGTTTCATGCAAACTACATATAAAAAGTTGTTGTTTTTTGTTGACTAGACTAAAAAAGAGGTTCTGAATCACAGAAGCAGGGCTTTTTCTTTACAGAAGGTTATCAAACTATCCAAAAGAACTTGCTGCAGTGTATTCGACTTGGCTGTTTCAAACAAGAACAAGAACTGCTCCAAGTTTATTACCTGCTCAGCTGATTTTAAGCAAAGAATGTTCCCTTTACAGTTTCTAAAACTGAATAAGTAGAAAATTTAACTAGAAGAGTAGAAGAATGCTAGCCAAAGAGAATACAGGATAAGAAGCAATAATTCAAGAACTGGTGAAGAACAGCTGTAGGCTCACTGGATTGAGAATAATTGGTCTATTTTTGCACATAATTATTACGCATGCCATAATAATTGGAGAAAAATCCCTTTTAAGGCTTCAATATATTTTACACTCTTTACAGTAGATTGCAGGGTTTTTAATGAAAATATGCACACAAGGACAAAAATGTGTACGCTGCACTATTATGCATATGCTTATACTTTGAGTATCATATTTACTCAAATCTAAAATTACCCTAAATTTAAGACAACCCCCAATAATTAGATTCTACATATGAAAAATGTATTGATTTGTTACAATTTTCCATGTATAGAATCTAATTATTTTAATTCATCCCCCACACTGCTGCAGGGGGGCAGGCAGTGGTGAGACAGGTAATGTAGGGAGGTAAAGCAGCTTACGCCCTGCTTGTGGCTATCCCCCTGCCACCACTGCCCCCTGCCTTCCCCTTCCACAGCAGGCTCACTGCCCCCCACTTCCCCTTCTTCTCCCCTTTGCTCCCTCCTCCCCCAGCCTCTGCTCCCTGCTACTCCCCAAAGTTCTCCTGCCCTGCTCCCTTCTTTATCCTTGCTCCATAGCAAGCTCCAACCTCATGCTAGCTTGGGGCACAATACAGCCCTAGCCCAGCTCTGTAGCAATGGTGCACAGCTCACAGGGCGAGGCTGGGACCATGATCAGTGCCCCAGACTGCAGGGTGGATGAAGCCTGCTGGTGGGGAGGAAGGGTAAGCCAGGAGGATGAGGGGTAGCCAGGAGCAGTAGAGGGTGCATTTGCAGGGGGGAGGGAGGGGGTGAGATGGGGAAGAAGGCTGCAGGGGGGAGATGATGGGGTGCAAGGGACAGGCAGAAGCTATGACTATGGCCATGATCCTTGGATATGGGCTAGCCATAGCAGCTACCTGCCCTCACTCACTCTACCCTCATATTCAGTTCTAAAATGGTGATAGCAGGGGAAAAAAAATCAATCCCTCTGCCACCCCCTGGACAAGCTGCCTATGGCCCCATCCAAAATCAGTCTCAGATTTCTCCTATATATCTGTGGGGTGCCCTCAACACCTAGGTTCAATGTTAGCAAATATATAACTTTTTCTTCAATTTTGGCCCAGTTCTCATTCACTCACTGACAAGTTAGGGTGAGCAATATGCAGCAAATATGATAATTTATTTGCAAGCTAATGTGCATACTTTACACTGGGAAGTATGCAAATAAGTATGTAAATAAGTTCTTATCTTATTTACTTTATATTGCTCTCTGTAACTTTGTGAGTGAGTGAGAACTGGGTCTCACACCTCCACAGTAATAGCTCTAGGTGGAAGAGAAGTGAATGGGGCTTTAGTTCTTTTTTGACAGTATGGCTGGGATGATGGGGGACTGTGGGTAGGGAATGAAAGCCACCAGCAGGGCTAGAGGCCTGGGCACTGGCATATCAGGGCTGGGGGGCAGCTGCAGCTATACCCCTATCCTGGGGAGTGAATGGTATAGAGAGACTCTGATTTTCCATGATAAAAAACCCAAAATCAAATGCCAAAATTTACAGGTATTTAGAATTTATTTTATTATAGTGCAGGGGTGGCCAGAGTTACTCATCCTGGGAGCCACATCTGATTCTCCACTGAAGTTCAAGAGCTGGAAACCTGGAGTGGAGGTGACTACCCCCCGCCTCTGCACCCTCCCGCCATAAGAAAAATATGTTGGTCTTGCCTCTGTTTTTGTGGGGCAGCCCCTGGCATGGTGAGCTGCACCACTGTTCCCAGGAAGGCTGGGCCCAGCTGGCTCTGGGAATGCAGCTCTGCTTGGGCCCAGAGCCAGTGCCCCCTCTGGGAATACTACACTGTCTCTAAGAGAAATGGAAAACTGCAAACATCCACACCAGGGTGAGTGGGGCTGCAGCCAGGAGCCTATGGCTTCCCTCACAGCAGCTTTGTTTCCCTCCCGCTCTTCCCCCACACTCCCACTGGCAGCCGCTGACAGCAGATTCGGGCTCCTGCTGCCACAGCACCAAGCTGCTCAGACTTTCCCCGTGGGGAGTGCACCCCAGGGTAAGCAGCATGGTTGTAGCCCCCACCCTGGGAATCCTGAGCCAGCAGGCCTGGAGAGAGAAGGGGGGCAGAGGGTGGGCTCAGGGCACACTGCCCATGGGGAAAACTGGAGTAGTGGGAGGTGATGGGCTGTGCTGTCCCCCAGAACCACCTCAGAGAGAAGTTGGGGGTGGTTTCAGCCAATTTCTGCAGAGATGCAAGTACCATGCTCGCAAGCTGCACGTGGCTTGTGAGCTGCTGTTTGTTCACACCTGTTATAGTGATTGAGGCACCGGTAAGCTTCAAAATTGCTTTGTAATTGTAAATATATCGATAAAACATTGTGTTCAACCGATACTAGGGTGCAAGGATAAAGATTTTTTGGGCCGATAGCGATGGCTGATTATTAACCAGCCATATCAGCTGATACCTATCTGATTGCCAATAGGCAGTCTGGCAGCTTGAAGAGCAGCGTTTGGCTGGTAAGTCTATCGGAGGGGGAGAAGGGGCAGGGGGAGAGAAGGGGCATGGTGGGGGCAGATCGAACCCCCACAGTGAGGGAAAGAATGGAGCTGAGGCTGGGGCTGGGGCAGGGACAGGGACTGCCCAGCCAAGGCAGGGCATGGGACAGAACTGTGGGTGGCTCATCCGGGAGGTACAGGGAGTGGGAGCGGCTCCCTATGCTGCGAGCACCCCAGGGGAGGCATGAGGGGCATGTGCCCCCTGAATTTGTGTGCAGGGTGAGGGCAGATTGCCTGCTGTGACCTCTTGCCTGAGGGGTGAGGGGGGGTTGGGTTAAGGCCCTCTGGGTAAAAGGTCAGAGGGGAGAGCAGCAGCAGCGGGGGGGTGGCCTAGTAAACAGATGTTTATCTAGGGGAGGAAGTAATATGCATAGAATATGCACGTTTGGGACAGACCTCATCTCAGGTATGCACCCAGTACTGCAGGCTGGCCAGGATGCAGAGCCATCTCAACTGTGAATTATTGGTGATAACTTTTCCTCAGTCAACCAGGCCTTGTTTGTTTTAGATGTGAAATACTTCTGTTGATTAGGTATCAGGACAGACAATCATTTGACTACTTCATATTATGCCATTATAAAAATACAAAAAAAGTTCATATTGAATATTGTAGTGTATATAAACATAAAAATAATACAATTAAACACAGCTTAACATTAGCTACACGCTGGGCGCGTGTACATGTGCCCTTATGGCACTGTTGTTATCACGCCATCATTTAGTACTTCCTTTTGGAAGCACTAAATGACAGTGCAGTAACAGCCCATACTGCACCATCTGCGCAGTGCACAGTTATTTTTAGTCATTACATTGCTGTAATGATGCATTATATTGAGGGAACATGTTCCTACAGCAGTGTAGCTGCAGCGTCACAGTTTTTGCCCACCAACGCTATGTTGCTGTGGTGCGTTGCTACAGAGATGTTGCATCTCATGTAGATGCACCCACAGAAACCAAACACAATACTAATAAATCTAATTCAGGAAAATGTCTATGCATGACATTCCTCAAAATGGGGTGAGTTCATGACAGCCTTGTTATCTTACAAGTCCTTCAACATTTTGCTTTGGGCATGGAGTCTGCATTTAATGCAGCTTTACAGAATGATTTGCATATACCATAGCATGAGCCAGAAATTGTTTTTAATGTCCTTGTACAGTGCTGAATACAACGGAGTCTTTAGATCCTAAGATAAAAATAGAATTGTTGTAAATTTCTTCTCAAAAGTAAAACTAGCCACTAAATAATATTTAAAATGATAACGTGTAACAACTTCATCTTGTGGGGTTTTTTATAAAATATGCACGTGCAAAAAATGCATTTAAACATGCAAACTATTATAGGAAAATGTAGAAAATTGAGATTGTATAAGACAGAAGGTTACAGACCCTCGCAAGACTGCATTCTATTAATTCCAATGGGTCGTGATCATTAGAATTCTACGGTAAGGTGCTAAAGGGAGATAAAACGCTGCGGGAGAGAGAAAGAGAATAACAGATCAAAACAACCTGAACCAAAGGAAAACATTTAAAGCAATATGATAATGTGCCAAATAAAACTTGGGAATACAGCGTATAGAGAAAAAGGCCAATTCAAAATGAGAAAGGTTTGTTTTCATCCAGATGCTCTAGTAATCAGCAACAGAGAGAAGAGAAACAGGAAACTACATTACTATCTAATGAAGTGTCAGAAGGTTCTTGTAGTTTTTAGTTTGCCTTGAATATGACACATTCAGTAAAGACCTTCCTTCAGCATTTATCAAGGAGAACGTTTAACTCTTACAGGGAACCTGCCCCTACGTAAGTATAGGCCTCATATAGACATTCAGTTTCTCCCAGGAGAGTCACTCCAGGGTTAAATTCCAGGAGAGCTTGTCCTGAGAGAGCAAATGTCTGTACTTGTCAGCTGCTTCTCTCAGAAGAGAACATAGCTCTTCAGCATTTTGTGCCCCCCGCACCCCCCACCAGAGACAGCGTGTCACTTGGTAGACACTGCTGCACCATTAGGGTGCAGAACATATCCCCTTCACAATCCTTACACTGTGTTGCAGAAAAACACAGGTTCACCATGGGCAGTCTGACTTAATCAATCAGGACTGCTCTATGCACAGTTGCTATCCGTTGCAAGCAGACTAAGGGAGCCTGCAGAGTATGCCCGGCAGGGGAGACACTATGATATCAGTCCAGGTGTTTTTTTGCTGAAACTAGAAAGGGAGATCCCCTTCTTCCTGACCTTTAAATGACTTTGTGTAGTTGAGGGTAGAGACCTCTCCTATGCCCTGTAGGCAAGCCCCCTATGAGAGTCTACTATAGCCTCCCAATGAGAGGATCTTGTCTACATGTCTATTTTATGGAGATGGGGGATTTCTCCCTAACTTGTTCCATTGGCTTTTTGGTTAAGGGCAAGCAAGACTCGGGGGCATCTGAACCCTAAGACCTCTGGGCTTGGGGCTTGCATGTAGGATACCTAACATAGATTTGAAAGTATCTAAAGCCCCAGGCTGAAGAGTCTAGGTATAGTTACTATATTTACTTGTTATTTACTAAAATATAAGCTGACCAAGCAACAGGAGACCCTGACAGCCCACTTCGACCATTTCATCTCCTGCTTCAGGAACGTCCTATGGAAGACCAGGAACCTGCTCATGTACAAACACACAAACTTCCCAGTTGAGGACCGAGTCAGAATGCGAGCGAGCGAGCTACAGCTGTACTGTAAGTGGGAAGAAGGCAACGACTGGGAGGAGACAGTGGAGGACACGTGGAAGAGGAAAGAATGGAGCAGACTGTTCAAGAATGAGACCAAAGAAGGCAACAATGACAATGAAGAGAAAGAAGAGGACAATGATCAGAACAAGGAGGAAGAGGACAATGAAGACAATGAAGATCTAGAAACAGTGGAGACATGAAATGACTGGGGGAAAAACCAGAGAGGCTGTAAGGGAGAGTGGAAAGTGGGAGGAGGGGCACAGAGGTTATTGGCATGAGTGTAATGGGTAACAGTGTGTGGCAGGGCACTGTTTGTGCCTGCCACTTTAAGGGCCCAGCCAGGCACTTCTGTTTTCCACCCTCCCCGCCAGAGATTTATTTTCTCTCATGTAGTAGTGGGAGGGGGACAAATTCAAGACAAACCTCTAATAATAATAATAATAATAATTACATACTGTGCTTGGAAACTTATAATAATTTTCTATACATAGAATCTAATTATTGGGGGGGTTGTTTTATATTCAGGGTCAGCTTGTTAGGTGGGCCAAAGGCAAATTGGCCTCGAGAAGGCCCCCTGTTACACTGTGACAGCAACGGGCACATGGCCACAGTTAATGTAATGGGAAGGATTATGGTTATGTATATGATTACAGTTATAATTATGAGCATGGTTTAAACTGTAAATGTGCATTATGAACTGTTGAGTGAACTGTCAAATGAACCGTGTCAGGACTGTAAAGGTTTAGATGTATACATGTGTATTTATTTATATGTATAGAAATATATATTTTTGGGAAAAAAAATTCCCATTGCTTCTCAGCCTTCTGGGTAAGATCAAGCAAGACAGGGGGCATCTGAGCCCCAAGGCCTCTGGGCTTGGGGTTTGCACATAGGATGCCTGCCTGGATTTGGGGAGTATCCAAAGCCCCAAACTGATGGGTCTGGGAGGGAGGATACTTGCCCAGTGGTTGAGTCACACAGACTTGACAAACTGAAGATTGGAAGAAGGCCAATGTAGTAGCCATCCTCAAGAAAGAAAGGAAAGTAGATCCGGGGAACTACAGGCCAATCAGCTTGACATCAATCCCTGGAAAGATTTTGGAAAAAACTATCAAAGAGACCATTCCTAACAAGCTGGCTGATGGCAACACCCTGAGGGACAGCCAGCACGGGTTTGCTGCGGGAAGGTCTTGCTTGACCAATCTCATCTCCTTCTATGACCAGGTGACATATCACCTTGTCACAGCAGGGTCCTTCAGGAGGGTCGTGATCTCCTCGAGGTCCCTTGCTCCGTGTCAAGGCCGGCCCAAGGCACCCTCTTATTCTTGCCCGCCACGTCTTGCTGGTAAATATAAGGTTGGGAGGCTGCCTATGACTCCCTGGGCACGGCTACTTGGGACCTCTGTCCCCGCGTGTTCCTGGACCCCCCTTGGGGGTCTCCCAGTGTAATGGGTGCTCCCCCGGCACCCTAGCCTTATGGGCTATGCATGGCTCCTACCACCCCTAATACCACGCCCCAAGCCTCGCAGATGTGCTGGACGTTGGTCTGTCACGTTACATGCCCTTTCTCCCGGGCCTCCTCTGTAATCTCGCCCACTCCTGGGCCTCCCCTGTAGTCTAGCCCACTCCTGGGCTCTCTCTAATACCCAGCCTCTCACTGGGACTCTCATCAAGCCCACTCTGGGCCTTCTCTGAAAGTGTGGTCCCACTCACGGACCCTCTAGCGGGCCTCCGGTCCTTCAGGCCAACCGCACGGGTACCCTCTCTGATCCAGGCTCATTGCACTGCTATCCCCTCTCCTCAGGGACAACCGCAGCACCTTGCCTCTGTCTGAGGAGTGTTGCCGCACTAGCCTACGGCCGGGCTCGCTACGCCCGCCTCGGGCTTCTCAATATGGCGCTCCCCCTCTTTGGGGCTCGCCGTGCCCACCTTGGGCTTCTCAATAGTCCCCCCCTTTCTCGGGGACTCGTTGGGCCCATGCTGGGCTCCCCTAAAGTGCGCTCCCCCTTCCTGGGGTTCGCCACGTCTATGCTAGGGCTTCCTAGCAGTGCCCCCTTCTGGGGCTCGTCATGCCCACACTGGAGCTTCACAAAGCCGCCCCTCTCCGGGGCTGGGGTCTACGTACCCCGCATACAACCCGGGGTCTCTGTTCCCTGACCGCAACCCACTGGTTGCACTCCTCGCTGCCAGTTACGCCTTCACTGGCGCGCAAGCTGCGCCTTCACTGGCGCTGGGGTCCCCATACCACTGGGGTTCCCCCTTAGAGTACTGTGCCCTCACTCAGGCGCTGGGGCCCCACCCCTCTGGGGTCCCTATGAGGACACTGCGCCCTCTTGGCGCTAGGGCACCCCACACTCTCTGGGGTCCCTATGAGGCCTCCTACAGCCTCACCCAAACCTCCGGTGTAATAACCAGAGCCAAACAAACTCAAAGTACAAGCCTCTAGGCTATAACATAACTACAAGCCGCATGGCCATAACTTAGTATCATGGCTCGAGCCTCCAGGGCTATCAAGAGCTATACTTGCAGTCTAGCTTCTTCCCCCATCCTGGCCAAGGGAGCTCCTGCCTCTCCGGCTGCTGGCAGGGAACCGCCAGCCTGGCCTCAGCTCTGGGCTTTATAAGGGCCAGGCCCTGCCTCCTACAGGCAGCTGGCTCCCCTTAGTTGCTCCGGCAACCCGCAGCTGGGCTCATTACCCTGGCAACCCTCAGCTGGGCTCGTTCTGTCCGACCAGGGCTCGCTCTCTCTTTCTCCCTGGCAGTTTCTCCTCTCTAGGAGAAGGGGCACCAGGGTGCCCTGCGACACACCTGGACAAGGGAGAAGAGATTGACATCATATATCTGGACTTTAAAAAAGCCTTTGATCCGGTGTCCAATGATCTCCTCTTGGAAAAATTAGCCACCTATGGTCTTGGCTACATCACAGTCTGATGGCTGGGGAATTGGCTCCGAGGCCAGACCCACAGAGTGGTGGTCAACGGAAGTGAATCATCATGGTGCTCTGTGACCAGTGGTATCCCCCAAGACTCCATCCTTGGACCTGCTCTCTTTAACGACTTTATCAACGATGTGGATACTGGTGTCAGAAGTGTACTGGCCAAGTTTGCCAATGACTGTAAACTTTGGGGTAGAGCATCCACACTTGAGGATGGGCTGGTGATCCAGGCTGACTTGGATAGGCTCAAAAAGTGGGCAGACACAAACCTGATGACATTCGATACCAACAAATGCAAGGTACTCCACCTTGGGAGAAAAACGCGCAGCATGCTTATGGGCTTGGCAGTGCTACGCTTGCTAGCACCATGGCTGAAAGAGACTTGGGGGTCATGATTGACCACAAAATGAACATAAGCCATCAATGTCATGTCACAGCTGGTAAAACAAACCAAACTCTGGCTTGCATCCATAAATGCTTCTCAAGTAAATCTCAGGATGGCATCCTTCCACCATACTCGGCCTTGGTGAGGCCATAGCTGGAGTACTGCATCCAATTCTGGGCTCCACAATTCAAGAAGGATGTGAAGAAGCTTGAGAGAGTCCAGAGGAGAGCCATGTGCATGATTAGAGGACAAGAGAATATGCCTTCTGAAGAGAAGCTGAGAGCCATGGGACTCTCTCATGGAAAAGCACAGGCTCAGGGGTGACCTGGTGGCAGCCTATAAGTACATCAGGGGTGTACATCAGGATCTGGGGGAACACCTGTTCACCACAGCACCCCAAGGGATGACAGGAATCAACAGTCCCAAACTACTCCAAGACCGTTTTAGGCTGGACATAAGGAAAAACTTCTCTACTATCCGAGTCCCCAAGCCTGGAATAGACTTCCTCCAGAGGCGGTGCAAGCACCTACTCTGGACTCTTTTAAGAAGTGTTTGGACGCTTATCTTGCTGGGATCCTTTGACCTAGCTGACTTCCTGCTCCGGGGCAGGGGGCTGAACTGGACGATCTTCTGAGGTCCCTTCTAGTCCTAATGTCTATAAAATCTATTAAATCAATTAAATGAGTTCTGCTCAGCTGAATTTTGAAATTTGACTATTGGGCTTTGCCCAGCTGAATTTGGAACTGATTTGGGTCTTGATAGAGATAAACAAAAATTCTCATCAACATTTTTGCCTAGTATGGATCATGTGTTTTGCAAGCCTGCTCAGTGCTAGCTGCATTTAATAAACTTCATAGTTGGCTTCCATTCCTGAGCGCACACTGCTTCTGGCAGCAGTTTAATGATAGATGATATATTTAATAAGGTTTTCTTGTGTGCAAATATAAGAGGTTTTCTTTTCCCCATGCTGAGTGAGGGGAAAAATCATTTAATATTTGAGTAAATATGGTAGCATTTTGTTACAGTGTTTTGGACTTGGTAACAGAAGAGGCTTTCAACTGACTCTTATTAGAGAATGATGGGTGATACGTAACTCATAACCCAATTAAAGAAACTCTCCTTGCAGTGCAAGCTCAACTTCCAAAATTTTGAAGGGAAAGAATGTAGTTCAGCCATTTATCAAATACTATATGAGCTTGAGTTAGTTCAATGATCTCTTGAGAGTTGTAATAAAGAACTAAAATGGCAAAATGCTGAATTGCAATTCTCCTGTGAATTACTGACACTATATAACTTGCATTCTGTTACTTCTCCCCTAACTCTTCCATACTTTTAAGTGCATCTGGCACTCAAACTTATTAAATCATTCATTCAATTAAAACTGGAAACGTTAGATACTTTGGGTGTTTTTATACTTGCTCCGGGGGTGAGGTGTGGGGGTGCTTTTATTAGAAAGTGCCCACAGCATCTTGTGTATCGGTGTCCCCATGCTTCAAAAAGTCAGCAGGGGCGCTTTTTTGTATGAGCTTTAGTTAAAGTACCCTGTCACCATTGTGAAGCACAGGAACACTGATGCATGAACACAGAGGCTGCTGGCGCATGCTAAATTAGCATGCGCCAGCAGCCTCAATTAATTAAGTCTGCTCTGATGTGCTATAATTACAGTGCATCAGAACAGCCTCCCCACACGTCTACAGGTACCCTTTCATTTTGTTTTTGATCCTCCCACAGCTTTTTGGTTCTGCTAAGAATTTGATCTTGCAAGTTACTGACATTCTCAGTTCACTGAAATGCCAAGGACTTAGCAGAACTTGGTATCTATGAAAATTAGGCTACTTTCTTAGGTATCTCAATATAGTTAAACGTTTTGCTTTGATCACCTACACTTGATAAGCACAGTCTGTGTTAGCAGCTCTTTTCAAATGCAGGCTTCTCTTATTAGTTGCTTCAACCTCTCCCACAATTCTAGAACACATGAAACCAGAAATATGTAATTGCTTGATTTTTAAATGTTACTTGTCACTGCAAATCATTGGAAAAGTTCATAAGTGTTACATGGCATAGTTTTTCAGTTTTATAAACATTCAGAGTATCAAGATGTGCTGTTCTGACATATTTTCTATGGCTTAAAAAATAAAATGACTAATAATGAAATTCCTCACAATGCATCCAGAGGACTCAGGGGTAAAAAACTACTCCTTGGTTTATTTAAATATGTTGAGGACTACCCCTACCTCCATGGTCAAGTCCTTAGAGCACAGGAATGGGAACCAGGACTCTGTATTTGGATTCAGATTCTCCCAACAGACTGGATTACCTTGATGATACAAGCAATCCCTCTGCCCTTCCAGGCACCTTCCACAAAACAGTCAAGGTCTATGTCAAGATTCTGGAAATAATTGATGCTTTTTGTGCAGTATGATATTCTGCTCTACAAGCAGAATATATTAAGAAAGGGATGTTAAATTAATGATTGTGAAATCCACATTTTAAAGGGATATATATGTAAATGAAGTGGAGGTAGAATTTCTTCAGTACTTTCTGGTGAAACAAGGCCTTTTCATAGAAGCAACTTATTCAGCAGCAGCAGGCTTGTTATGTCAGAAACTCAGGATTTACTGTGATCCCCATTTCCAATAATGTGACTCTAAGGCAGAGGGTGTCAAACATACAACCTGCAGACTGAATCTAGCTTGTGGAGCCCTATGGTTTGGTCCATGGGTTTCAGACTGACCCCACATACTGCATGGGGTCCACACTGCCCCGCCAAACTGCATATGGTGCATGAAGCTGGACTGGTGCACACTGCATAAAGCATGTGGAGCTGGACCTGGTGCTGCAGGCACTGCTGCAGCACGGGGAGATGGTTCAGGGCACACACTGTATACAGCGTCTACACGAGACTGGCCCTGCATTCTAGCTCTGGGCCTGGTCTGGATCAGGACTGCAGACTGTTGGAGACAGCATTCAGGGCCAGTCCAACATGGATACTACATGCAGACTGTGCCACATGTCAACTTCATGAGTTGTGTGCAGCACAAGCCCTGGACAGGGTCTGGTGCATGCTGCATATGGTGCATAGGGCGCAAGTGCTGCATGCAGAAAGGGGGGCCAATCCAATGCATATGCTACATGTGGTACCCCACTGGGCCAATGCTGCTCACTGGCTCTGGAGCCAGTCTAGACTGGAGCCAGTGCACATGACCAGTCTAGTGTGGGCACCTCATGCAGCGCACACATCTTTTTTAAAGCAGAAATTCCAAAAATCCTCCTAGCTAATCTCTCCATATACAGTTCAGGTACAATTTGCAATCTGTACCTGTTGGCCAGTAGAAAGCAAACTATTTGGAAAAATATGTTAAAAGGAGAGCTTTGCTACCATGAACATTTTGAAAGAAAAAATCCAGTAAGGAGATCAGAGAATAGACATTCAGTAAAACAAACTGCTCAGGTTTAATGTATATGATATGCACATTACTGAACATCTGGAGAGTGCTTGTTTTGCATGATCATGTATTAACACTTGCTAACCACTACAGCCAGCAGTCTTCAAACAAGCTGCAAATACTCAACTACTAAGGTAGGTTTCTCAGGCCTTTATAATTCCAGGGCCTAACTATGGCATACATCTAAATGCAGATAACAGTTCAAATCAATCACTGATTTTTACCAAGAAATCTCAAGCTTTTTAAGTTCAACTGCTGTAGAAACAAGGCCTAGGGCACAATTTGAAGACAAGGCATTAACATCAATTCTGTCCATTTAGGTCCAATACACCAGCCAGCAGCTGACAATAACTGCTACTAGGAACAACAGCCCAGATGCTGCCAGCCTTGAGATTGGTAGACATAACTCAAACTGTACCAACAGCTCTTAATATAAGACCATATGTCCAAGTTGCATGCCTTCTAAATCAATCATATTTTGTTTTTCTATTTTGGCAGAACTACCCTCACTCAGCTGAGCAAAAGCTCTCACCCCACAGTTGCAGCCTTTGTGTCTGATCGACTGATACTTGCCTGTAAAAGCTTCTCCTGTCCATTGCAGCAGCAGCAGCAGCTGTGATACTATGAGCAGGGCCAACAGAAAAAAGTCCTCCTGCCATGGTCCAATCCTGCTTCATTTGTAGGAATAACAAAACTGTGCCCCAAAATGGATGACAAGGATTGGGTGCTGTTGTTACAGGCAGACAAATCACAGGAGATCAAGATTCTTGCCAGTTGTTTTGCAAGCCACCTGTCAGAATCGACATGTGAGGAGATGGCAGGGTCCATCCCAGTCGCACTTCCATGAAATTCTATTAAGACAAGTTAAACTGTGAGATTAGATACAAAGGTCACATCAAACACTAAAGGGGATGGTGGTGAGTTCTGAGGATAGGGAAAGATAAGCATTACCATAGTTACAAGGTCAAACTAGCAATCCATTTGGTGTGGGACTACATAACCAGCCACACACAAGTTTGAAAGATGGGCAGAATGCCACAGACCCAATGCTTCCAATACACATACATGTCAGGAAGCCACCCATCATAGTGACTACAGCAACCCTGAACCCTCAGTTCAGCACCCAGAGTGCCAAAAGGGCAGCCTTGAACAGGAGAGCCTCAGAACACATGCTAAGGCTGCTGAAGCACAGTCAGCCTGCGACTGGATTAGTCAGGCAAGATAGTCCCAACCATCCTCTTTTGCACCTTGGCCTGCAAGTAATCTACTGACGCAGTGCAGACCAAAGACATGGCAGGAAGGTCAGCACTTCTCTCCACAACTGTGGCCAGCTCCAGCTCAGAGCTGGTGGCCCCAATTGCCTTGCGCACAATAGCCAGGACAAAAGAGTAAGTGGTAGCAACGGAAAAGACTTTCCTAGCTACCAAGGAGGGGAGGTGTTGTGAGGAAAATCAGATCTGGTCATGTCAAATTGACTGAACTCCCACAAGCCTTTTTGAGATGATTCAGAATTCAATGATTGTGGCCTAAAGCTAACCCCAGTAAAATGCCAGGGAATATCTAGAACAATAGAATAACAGAACCATAAATTAAGATGATAACATGGTAACCACTGGGACTAATTAATGTGGGAAGAGAAAAATATCAGGAAAATATTCCAAATGTGTAAGCATGTCCTATTGTAAATTTAGGATCTCGAAACCAAAATATCATATAACAAGCTTGGCTAGCCTTAGCAATGATGATGCCACTAAAGGGTTAAATAGCCTAAGCAAGTGAAATCATGGTTCGCTGTCTGCTGTTTGAATTGCTTGCATGGATTTCTAAAGGAAGACCAAGCCTTTGGACTTGGAGGAGCACAACCCAGGAAGCTTGCCAAGTACAGCTGACTGGGGGGAATAACTCCTGAGTAACAGCTCTAGACAGACTGTGATGCGGTGAAGAATCACGTTAACACACTTAGTTTTTGGTAACTGCCTGCTTATATTCTGGCAACCCCAGTTAAGTTGACTACTTGTATACTGGCAACCCCAATTGATTAACTGCTGTGTTTAATGGATAATCTTGTAGTCAATAAAGCTTCTGACTGATTATCAGGCAAATATCATATAGTTCTCCTTGCCCACAGAAAAGCAGGGCTCAAGTTTCAGCCCAACAGGCTTGACTGCGACCCACCCGCACACATGCTCCAAATGGAGAGACACCTCTGCTGAGCTGCCTTCCTGCTTCCTGAGAGCAACTCCTGTGGATGAGTCCAGAGCAGCTTTGTTCAGACACCTCTGAGCTGACAGTGCCTCAGTGCCACAACACGCTGCCACCGGGGACAAGCAACACCACAGCAGGGTGGAAAAGGCTCATACTGAATTGCTTGGCCTGGCGCTGGGAAACCCTGCTGGTGTTTCTGGAACATAACAGGCAGAGTCCATCAGACATCACTGCAGGGGCTGGAGGGGGTCACAGAAGTCGCAGAGAAGCAGGGCGGGCAGGGACCTGCAGAGCTCAAGTCCAACCCCTGCTGGGGGCACCACACAACAGGGGTGTGCAAAGCTTCAGTCCCTGATCCAATTCAGTGGAGATCTGGCCCAATTTGGTGGCTGAATCTCCAAATCTGAATCGAATCAGAGGACCCTTGAATATCTCCGAATCGAATCGGAACCCTCCAAATCAATTCGGAGAGATTTGGAAAGATTTGGACATAGACACAGCTTTAAATGTTTTCTCTATATACCTATAGGTAGCAGGGGCTCATGAATGCTGCGATGCTGGGGCGCATGGATGGTTAGATAAGCATCTAGCTGGGGTCATCTAGACCCAGCACTCTTTCCTGCCTATGCAGGGGGTCGGACTCGATGATCTATTGAGGTCCCTTCTGACACTAACATCTATGAAACTATGAATCTATGGAGTTCCCCAGTGCACTCGGCATCACTTACGGTGCATTTCTGCAATCACAAGCTGCATCTGCTACCTCAAGCTATGTAGAAAAAGCTTTTAAAGCCGTGCCTGTGTCTGAATCTCTGATTCTCCGAATCAGCATCAAATCTTCAGATTCGGATTCGGCTGAATCGAATCAGGACAGTGATCGAAATCAACAAATTCAATCACTATCTGTGATTCGGGCCAAATCTGAATCGAATAGGACCCGCTTCGCAGACCCCTACCACACAAACTATTCTTTACACAGGCAATTGGGACTGTTCCTAAAATTACCATCCATCCTGACAACAACACGAAGCACGTGAACCTGCCACAGGGGAGCCGCAGCAGCCGCGTCCTGCTTCCATAAAAGGTTGTCAGAGCAGGCTCCAGAGACCCCAGACAGAGCCCCCGCCCTCCAGACTAACATGACCTGGGGTCAAAACTCCTCCCTGCCCTCGATCATGGTTGGCAACCCCTCACCTGGAGCTAGGGTCACCAACCCTCCGGGACTGCGCAGGAGACCCCAGGAATTAGATCTAAATCTCCAGGAGACTGCTGAGAGTCACCCAGGTAGAGATAAATGACAAGGCAGTCATTACAATAAACGTTAAATGTTGAATCCGATTGATACGCTAGTCCAGCGGCTTGTTAAAATGTAACGGTCTTGTGCATTTGCCTTCCTGACGTAAAGTCATTAATGTCACCGTGTCAGGTCATGAAACCTCCCGGAGTAGAGTTGGCAACCCTACCTGCAGCACGGCGCGTCCCCGGGGCTGCAGGTGACTGTAGAGTCCCACCCTGGAGCCACGGACACTTGCACCGCCCTGTCCCGCAGCCGCAGCCGGGGGAGAGGAGCAGGCGCGGCGGGAGAGCAGCGCAGGACTCACCCACCTGCCCGCGCCACCTCGCACATTCGGCGCGGCCCGCACAACGGCCAATCACGGCTCGACTTAGCTGCTATTGGTCAAGAGGCGCCGTGACCACGCCCCCACCCCGAGAGGGAGAGGGGCGCGCCTATCGTCCCCTCGAGCCGCTGTGCTTTGAGGGTTCGTTTCTTGACGCATGCGCAGCGAGTCTTCGAGCCTGGCCAGGATGGGCGAAAGTTAGCCTTTGCGCATGCGTACGCTCGTCCGAGCCGCCGGTTTTCCCGCCTCGTCCGCACTCTTTGGCGGGCGGTTCGAATGCCGGATGTGACGGAGGGGGAGGGGCCGGAAGGAGCCGTTTGAAGCGCCTAGAGCTCGGGCCGTGAGGGCAGGTTGGTGGCGCGGGCGGGGATGGTGGTTGGCGGGGGGGTCCCTGGATGAAGGAGCCCATGGTCCTTTCCCTGGCGTTGTGCAAATGCGGCGGCTGCCCTCTCCTCCGAGCCGCAGCGCTCAGGCAGCCCCGGATCAGATCGCCTCTGGTAGTCACTTCCTCTGTGGTAAATCCTCGCTCCTTCCACCCAGGAACTAGTGATTAAAAAAAAAAAAAGCTGGGTTAGGAAAAGCTTAAAGCATAGTGCGCGTTTGGAGAGCCTTGGGACCGAAAACCAAAGTCAGTTGAAGGCTGCAGCTGACAGCAGGCCCGAGCCCTTCCAGAAACCCGCCTCTGAAGGCCTCTGGAGGGACCTGCAAACCCAGCAGCGTGTCCTGCCTCGGGGTCTGGCCCCCTCAGGAAGTAGGTTTTCAGCAAGCAACGTCATCCTCGGGCAATGGCATTGGCATGCTAACAAAATAGTTGCCTTTGCCAAAAGCTGGTGCTGCTGGAGGCTCCTGTCTTGGCTGAAGCCAGGGTGGAGAAAAATCAACGATTTTTTAAAATTTTAAATTAGATTTTTTTATGTGATCGTATTTTTTTCATTAAGATGCTTTAAAAAATATATATAAAGATGGTTGTAATTTAACATACGTTAAAGCTCAAAGATAATTGTTATGAAATAGGAATTATGACTTTGAAGTAGATGCTGTTTGAGACCATATTTTCACGTAACCTTTTTAGAAAAGTCTTATAAATAGGTCACAACAGGCCACGGACTGTATTAGGGGCCCAATCTTATGGGGTCCCCAAAAGCTCCTCTATAGATTAGTAAAGATTAAAGAAAACCACTCTACTCAGTGGGACTCCGTGCTCAGTCTAGACGATCCCATTAAGCGTCTCTGTGTTGCTTAGTTTCAGTTCTTAAACTGTGGGTTTGTGTCTCCAGTGATCCTGGGCAGACAAGGTTCTTTGGGGAGATGTGATATCGTTTATTAGACCAACTAAATAGTTAGAAAAATTACTCTTTGTACTCTTTTGGTCACAAACACCCTTCTTCAGGCATAGGGAGAGTCTGTCTCCACAGGTAGCAACCTTGTTAACAGCAGTATTTGGAGATGAGAGATAACAGACCTGATTACCCACCCATCAGCCCTCTTGTCTCTCTGCAAGTTTGTGTATGCACAGTCAAGGCCTTACCTTTCTCAAAGTGCAAAATTTCAAGAAGTTAAATGAATAAAGGATATCAAACAACAAGAATGCACTTTTTGTAGAAAACGATTAAATCGAGGCTTCCTGGCCAATGATTTAAATGGTTGTTTAAATTATTTAATTTGATTTGATTTAAATCAAATTCACCCTAGCTTAAACACCTTTTAAAATGTTGTGATTTGGTGGAAGGGAATTGGATGCTCCAGAACGATGAGGATATGCTCATTGAGACAGAAAAATACTTTCCTGTGAGCAATGTAAGTTTTAACCAACATGAATTGTTTAGTAAAGCAAATGTTTGGTGTGCGCCTTTGCAGCCTTGCTAACCTTTTGAGTTTCAGCTTGGAAACGTAATGAAAAGGAGAGCCAGAAGTGCATGTATGAAGATCCATAAATCTTGTAAATCCCTACAACTGTTTTGTAGAGATGCACCAATACATTGGTCCATATCGTTTCGGCACCGATAAAAGGAAAATTGATGTTATCTGCAATCGGCTTTGTTTGGCCAATAATATCACCAATAAATGCCATGTGCATCTGCGCGATCACAGCATGCAGGCAGCCAGGAGTGCAGCCCGGCAGTGGGGAGAGCAGTATCTGGCTGGTAGGTCTGGGGGGGGGGCAGATCAAGGCCCCCCCCACAGTGAGGAAGGGAGTGGAGCAGTGGCAGGTGCTGTCCAGCTGAGGCAGGGCATGGGATGGAACCACAAACAGCTTGTCTTGGGGGGGTGGCTCCTGCCAGTGGAGGCACTCCAGAATGAGGAACGGGGGGCACATGCCTCCCAGATCTGTGCGCAGGGCAAGGGCAGGCTTCGTGCTGGGCTCTTCCCGGCAAGGAGGTTCGGCCAGGTCTGTGCTCAGGGTGGGCAGTGGGGCACCAGGGAGGGGAGGGTTACAGGGTAGACTATAGCCACCAAAAATTTGCTGTAGCGCTGCTCCCAGCACCACTGTCACCAGCCCTGAACACAGCCCTTGCCCAACCACCTGGCCTCAAGCATGCAGTGGCAGCCCACCTTCGCCCCACACACAGATCCAGGGGCCATATGCGTCCCCCAGGGATGCGTGCAGCAGCAAGAGCCACACCCCATGCTCCCTGGATGTGCCACTTGCAGCTCAGTCCCATGCCCTGTCCTCGCTGGGCAGCCCTACTCCCTCCCTAACCACAGAGGCTCAATCTGCCCCCACCACGCCCCTTCCCAGCCTTCCACGCTCTCCCCGCAACAGACTTACCAGCCAGACACTGCTCTCCAAGCTGCTGGGCTTGCATATCAAATCGGTATCAGCCAATATGGTTCATTAATAATCAGCCATTGGTATCAGCCCAGAAAATCTATCAGTGCACCCCTACTGTTTTGCTATATACCCTCAGCTTCACAATAGTCCTTTCATAAATGATTTAGTTAATAGTCTAGGCTGCTCAAAAAATTGCTTTCTTATATATTTAAGGTTTGGAATTTACAAGCAGTTATTCACTTGAGTAAATATACAGTGAGTTCAGTGAGACTGTGTATTATGTGTGAAATTACTTGTGTAAAAATGCTGCAGGAGCAGAGCTATGTGGAAAATCATAATACTTAACCTTTTTAGCACATAAAATATTGTACTAAGAGGGCACAGTGACACTGACCCATTTCTAGTCCCTTCTTCAAGTAGAGTACAACTGGACATGTTCACATAGTGACAAATCCCCTTCTTGATTCTAGCCTCTGATTCCAACATTACATTAGAAATTACCTTCCTTTGTAACATGATTTCTTTGTTAGTAATTGTAGCTGCCACAAGAATTTCTTGGGATTGTTAGTGGGAGAGGTAACACACTCTATATGATCATGTGATAGGGAAGGGGCATATAGGCCACTAACCAATTTAAGGTTTAGTTCACCCTTTGCAAGAGGTTGAGGTCTCCTCCTACAGTAGAATGTTTCATTCTAACTAACACGTCTGAAAGACCATTTATTGATACTTGTTTCAGAAGTTTAACTGAGCTTACTATTCCTGGCTGCAGCGGATAGGCTTTCCTAGGCTGCAGTCTGGCAATGAACACCTGCTCCCTGCAGGATTAGCAGTTTAAGTAATAAGTACATTTGACTGTAACAGATATCATGCCAAAACGCCCCCAGGTATTAAGAAAAGTATACAACCAGCATAAACTTTTGCAGCTCCAATTCGTAGCATCTTTATAGATTTTTAGCATTATGCCAATATCTTTATTTCCTGTCAAAAAAAAAATTAGCTGCAGGTTATTTACTATGTTTTTCAACATTGTTCTGACCCAGAAATCAAATAGTCAACGTTCCCAAAGATGAAAAGAAAAGTGGCAAAAGCTGGGAAACTGAGATTTAGTCCCAATGAGGAAGCTATGATTTTGAAAGAAGAATATGAAAGAAGAAGAAAACTGAGACTGCAGCAGGTATGCTTTTAGTGTTGACAGCAATTTTCGTTTATGTGATTGAAAGAAAGCACATCTGTAATTTAGGAGTGCACTTTAAAGAGCGTTTTTGCACAGCAAAGGTGAAAAATTCTATAAACCAGGGTTATTGAACACTGGCCCACAGAGCTATGTGAGCTGGCCTGTGGGTCTCTGGACCATCCCCATGTGCCAGATAGGGCATATGCTCTCCCCTGTACCTCATGCATTGCACATAGCATAGTGGGGTCAGCCTACAGTGCTGCTTGCAATGCCTATACTGGACCAGCTCTGCAGACTGGCTCCAGGGCCAGTCCATTGTAGGCCGTGCCAAAGCTAGCGTGTAGGGCTGGGCCTGGAGGATGCTGCATGCAGCATCCACCCCTTGGTAGCCGCATGTGCTGGGCATGCAACCAGTCCAGTGCCTCATGTAGCTTGTGCCAGCCTAGGGCATACTCTGCGTGCAGTTTGCAAGTTAGACCCAGAACTGCAGACAGCACAGGGAGTCCACATGTGATGCCGTGCCAAACCAGCCTTACATGGTAGTTTTGGCATAGCCCAATCCAACCCAGCCCAGTTCCAGAGCCAGCCTGTAGAGCCAGTCTGGCAGGGTGCCACATGCAGCCCAGAGGGGTCTATCTGGTACCTGTGCTGCATGCAGTGCCGGGTCCAGCCTGTGTGCCATATGCAACACAAGCCCTAGAGCAAAGCCCATGCATGCTGTATGCAGCGTGCGGACTAGACCCAGCACCATGGGTGCTGCACATAGCACAGAGGGTTGTTCCCAATCTGGCCTGGGCCAGATGAGTTTGACCCCCTGCTATAAACAAACTGCAAACATAATATGCACCTTGCTACATATTATTGATTTTTCTTTCTTCACATCAACTGCAAGAGCTATCAAGTTTTTGCAGTTGTAAGTCTTCTTGCATAACAGCCATCTCTTCCTTTCCAGCTGCTGCTAAAACCTTTACTAGTCCTCATTATTTAATTTCTCAGGTACTGCCATCTTACTCTTTGGTCTTCTGAATTTTTATCTCATTTCCCTTCAGGCAATCCAAAGTGCTCTCACTAAATAAAGTGTACTTTGCTTACTGTTCTGGCTAGGTCTATTTGCTCTTTAAATGCCTTGCTTGCTGCCTTTTGTACAGGGGATATTTTAAGCAACTTGTCATCAGAATGTTCTCAGCCTAACTTCTGACCATTTCTCCATCATTTCTTTTAATTGCTGTTTTGACCTTTTTTCTGGACAAATAGTATCCTTGTTCGTTTCTCTTGTCACTCTGTCTGGTTTTTTTCTGAACTTTCTCTGCTCTCCCAAGTACCCTGATTTTATTTTAAACATTTTTCTTAAAGCATGCTTCTTCAAAAACCATACACCCTAACCTGCTGACCCCTCTTAGAGAAAAAGTACTGCCTCACTTGGAATAGTTTTATGTATTTATTAGTATGACTTCTGAATTTGGAAAATGGAATACGTGATCACTTGGAGTTAGTGTCCTGAGGATATAACTAGTTAATGTGAATAGCGTTAACAATGGAAGAGAGTGACAATCATTAGAGAACTGGTCAAGGACCTTCTATAAGGCTGGCTACAGGTCTGGTAAGTAACTGACAAAATTTATAATTTTGCTCAATCAGGTTCGAGAGCAGGAAAGGTACATTGCCTTACAGATAAGACAAGAAGTAAAGCAGAGGAAAGATGAGGAACTGCATCAGTTGGCAGAAAACCTAAAGGCCGAGTGGCTGAAAGCCCAAGATCAGAAGATTAAAGCCTTGGAAAAGCTTTATTTATCAAGTCTAAGAGCTGTGGGGGAGGGCCACAGACAGGCAAAGGAAAATGTAAGTAAAGAGATTATGTGACATGGTCAAGACTCTCAGTATTTAATTTACCAAAATTGTAGAAGTGGCATATGTCACTGTTGCTTTTAATCTTAGACTCATAGGGCACTTTTACACATGCTCTGGACGTGCGGGGTGTTGCATTTTAATTAGAGTGGCTCCTAGAGCTGCTCTAATTAAAGCACTGCCACGTCTCATGTATCAACATCCCCATGTTTAAAAATGGCAGCAGGGGCGCTTGAACTAAAGCTCATTCAAGCTTTAGTTCAAGTGCATCTGCCACCATTTTTAAGTGAAGGGATGCTCATACACAGGACTTAAGAGGCTGCTGGAGCATGGCAATTGCTCAATCAGTTGACTCAATTAATTGAGTCTGCTCCGACACGCTGGAATTCCAACATGTCCAAGCAGCCTCACTCCTCATGTATAGGCACCCATAGTGCCTGAAATGGTACATGTTTAAAAAATTCCACACTTGAATATTTTTATAAAAAATATTTACATACTTTCAGTTGCAAATATGAATGCATGAAATAAAGCGTGATATGAGGAACTACACAAGTTTTATTGACATAAATATATTTAATTTCCATGTTTTATAAAGGGTGCAGATTGTCAAGCCTTGGAGTTCGAGGCAGAAACTTATTGGCCTTTATGGGATTTCTTTTGCCTTTCTCGTAATAATTTGTACTATTATTGGAGTTGAGGTCCTGAACTAGATGGACAAGTGGTCTTATCTAGTAAGGCAGTTTGTTTGGCTTCAAAAGAAACATGTCTATAATGTGTCATAAACATTATGACCATTATGATGGTATGTGGTAGTACCCACCTTTAGGAAGACTGCATTGCACAGTGGCAATAAATCATCCCAAACTTATGCCTGTGTAATGTTTGTACTCCCAAATGCTAGCATGTCTAATCTCAAGTCACTGCTTATATTTATAAGAATATGTCTGCAGAGTCCATCCCATGCAAAGCATCCTGTCACTTACCTCCCAGTAAGAACCAAGCTGTCTGTTCTGGGATCATTTCACAGTCCTATTCATGGCTGTAAATACCACACATCCTTGGTATTTTTCCCCCTCTGACTTAGACAGGACTTGATTTGGAGCTCTCTGAAGTCTAAGGGAAATCTCTTGCACAATTTCAGTGAACTCTGAATCAGGTTTGTAGAGACCAAACTCTACTACAGACTTCCTGTTTAACTTTTGCAAGCCATTTTGCCCCTGCCTCAAGTAAAGTACCTTTATTCCCTTTTGTATAGGTAGATAAACTATCTCAAAGTCCTTTGAGACTAATTTGCTGATTTTTAACATCATAGGGTGGGGAATTCTGTAGAAATGCATAGCAGTAAGATAATTGGTTAAAGCTACGAATTACAAAAGAGATTTCCTGTTGATTCACAAATTTTGAAATTCTCATGAATGAAAGAGGAGTTCCAGAAAAAGGCTGTGGTGGTTTGAGTTATATGAGCTATTAAAATATTGACATTAGCAGTCAGATGCAGATGGAAACTAAGGTTTCCATCTGTTTCTGTAATGGTGTGAGGGGGGAACATTGCATATTGCTGTAACTAGTAATAAAGAAAGAACAAGAGGTGGAAAGTGATTAGTCATGTTTGACTCCTGTAGAATAGAAATTCGTCTTTGTCATGTCAAGCAAGTTGCTCTTTGCCATTGATAATACTTCACATGAAATATGTTGATATCATAATATAAGAAATAATAAGTGTCAAGTGTGTTGTTATCAGGCACTAATTACATTTTATTGTCAAGGAACCTGATTTGGAATCTCTGGCAAAGCAAAGAGAAGAAAGGAAACAAAGAGCAGAAAAGAGGCATAAGGAAGCTCTGAAAGAGCAGAAAAAACAGAAAGAAAAACTACAGACAGAGCAAACATGGTATGAAGTTGTAATCTGTTTTTTATTCAAATAGAGTGCATACTGAAGTGTGCCAAGTGTAGAAGGCAGGAATCCTGAGACTTCTTTCTGAGAAGGCGTTTTAATTTAGGAATTGTATATAATGAAAGATTAGTGTGTGATAAACAGGGATCCTGGTTTTCTCTGGTTAAAAAAAAATCCCCAATGTTTGGATTAAAAAAGTAACTCAAAATCCACATTTTTCTGTGATTAAAATGGAATGCCGCTAATATATAGATACTAGCCAATTGTCCCTCTCAGCCAGTTGGCGCGCACCCTCTCAGTGACGCATGCGCAGTTGGCCCAGAGCGTGACAGACAGACTAAGGCTTTTATTATATTAGAGTATATCATAGAATCATAGAAGTAGGGTTGGAAGGGACCTTGTAGATCTTCAAGTCCAACCCCCTGCCTGGGCAGGAGGGAAACTGGGCTCAAGTGACCCCAGACAGGTAGGCATCGAGCCGCTTCTTAAAGACCCCCAGGGTAGAAGCCAGCACCACTTCCCTTGGAAGTTGGTTCCAGATCCTAGCCGCCCTAACTGTGAAGTAGTTCTTACGGATGTCTAATCTAAACCTACTCTCCAACAACTTGTGGCTGTTATTCCTTGTTATCCCAGGGGGCGCTAGGGGAAACAAGGTCTCCCCCCAACCCTTCTGGTCCCCCGTAGTGAGTTTATAGACGGTCACCAGGTCCCCCATCAGCCTTCTCTTGTGAAGGCTGAACAGGTTCAGGTCCCATAGCCTCTCGTTGTAGTGTCTGCCCTGCTGTCCCCGGATCATGCAGGTGGCCCTCCTCTGGACCCTCTCAATGTTGTCCACATCCCTCTTGAAGTGGGGTGCCCAGAATAGGACACAGTACTCCAGCTGTGGCCTGACCAGTGTCACGTAGAGAGGGAGGATCACCTCCTTGGCCCTACTTGAGATGCACCTGTGGATGTGCGATTGGGTCCAGTTAGCCCTGCCGACCGTGACCTCGCATTGTCGGCCCATGTTCATCTTGGAGTCAGTGATGACTCCAAGATCCCTTTCTGCCTCCGTGCTCTCAAGAAGGGAGTTTCCCATCTTATAAGTGTGCTGCCGGTTACTACTGCCCAAGTGCAGCACCCTGCACTTGTCTGTATTGAAACGCATCCTGTTTTTGTTAGCCCACCTTTGCAACCTGTCCAGGTCTTGCTTCAGTCTTTCCCTCCCTACTAGCGTGCCCACCTCACCCCAAATTTTGGTATCATCAGGAAATTTGAACAGGTTGCTTTTCACCCCGTCATCCAAATAGCTGATAAAGAAATTGAACAGTACGGGCCCGAGGACCGAGCCCTGGGGGACTCCACTGCCCACTTCCCCCCAGGTCGAATATGACCCGTCCACCACCACCCTCTGAGTACGACCCTTCAGCCAATTAGCAATCCACCTGACTGTGTAGGCATCAATGCCACAGTCGCCTAGTTTTTTAATAAGGATGGGGTGGGAGACGGTGTCAAAGGCCTTGCTGAAGTCCAGAAAGACTACATCCATGGCAACACCTGCATCCAATGCTTTTGTGACCTGATCATAAAAGGCAATCAGGTTGGTCTGACATGACTTGCCCCTAATGAAACTGTGCTGGTTGCCCTTGAGCATCATCCTCAATGCCGGCCCATCACAGATGTGCTCCTTGATGATCTTCTCAAAGAGTTTTCCCAGGTTTGAGGTAAGACTGATGGGCCTATAGTTGCCCGGGTCCTCCCTCCTCCCTTTTTTAAAGATGGGGACAACATTGGCTATCTTCCAATCATCTGGCACCTGGCCCAAGCACCACGAGTGCTCATAAAGCCGTGCCAAGGGCCCAGCAATAACCCCTGCTAGCTCCCTCAACACCCTGGGGTGGAGAGCATCTGGACCTGCTGACTTGAACACATCCAGCCCCTCCAGAAGCACTCTAACCCAGTCCTCCTCAACCTTAGGTCTTGAGTTGTTCCCCTTGAATCCGTCTTGAAACACGGTGGGTGAGTCCTGGTCCCCGCACAAGAAAACGGAGGTAAAGAATTTGTTAAAGAGGTCTGCCGTCTCCTCTGGCGCAACCACCAGATTGCCCAGCACATCTTGCAGGGGCCCCACATTTCCCAGTGCCTTCTTCATCCTCCCTATATATTTGAAAAAGGACTTTTTATTATCTATGATCTTGGACGCTAGTCCTAGCTCTACGTCCGCCTTAGCTTTCCTAACAGCCCCCCAACAGGCCCGAGCAGTGGAGGTATACTCTTCTTTGGAGATAGCCCCCCCCTTCCACCAGGTGTATGCCGCCTTTTTGGCAACCAGGCATTCCCGGACGTCCTTGGTGAGCCAGGGGGGCTTTTGGGCACTCTTGCCCCCCTTGCTTCTTGTTGGGATCTATAGTAGGCCCATGTGAATAGGGAACTGTTCAATTCGGATTCAGCTGATTTGGAGGACAATGATTCAATTCGGTGATTTCAAATCACTGTACCCGTTTGATTTGGCCGAATCAGAATCAGAAATTTGACACTGATTCAGAGATTCAGATTGGCCGGGGAGAGGCAGGCACACCCGGGCAGCTGCAGGTTCTCCCACAGCTCTTCTGGCTGTGCCTGCCTCTCCCTGGGTGGAGGGAGCCATGGGAGAAGCCCCCATGACTGCCCTGCCTGCAGCGCAGGGCAGTGGAGATCACCACCCCCACTTCTCCCCTGCCTGGCACCAGTGGCACAGGAGCAGCAGGGCTCAGCAGGATGCTGCGCGCTGTCTGGGAGCTGGAGCGCTAGGGCTGAATGCTGCCAGGCTCCAGCTGACACGTGGAGCAGCCACACCTCCCAGAAAGTATGCAGCGCCCTGCCGAGCCACATTGCACCCACGTGATGCAACCGCTGCTGCGCGGGTGCCAGGTGGGGGGGAGGAGGGGGTGATCCCTACTGCCCTGTGCTGCACGAGGGTGTTCTGCCACGATCCCCCAGAAGCCCTGATTGCTGCTGCCAGAGTCGGTGAATTGCGGGGCTTTTTTTTTAAGGGCCAAGCAGGGCAGCCATGGGGGCTTCTCTTGTGGCTCCCCCTGCCTTGGGAGAAGTAGTCACGGCCATAGGAGCTGCAGGAGAACCTGCAGCCACCTGGCTGTGCCTGCCTCTCCCCAGCTGATCTGAATCTCTTTGAATCTTTTCCGAATCGATTCGGAGGCTTCGGATTCAATTCGGACCTTTTAATGGTCTCCCGATTTGATTCAGTTTCACAGATTTGGCCGCCGAATCGGCTGAATCTCCTCCGAATCGAATTGGCAACCGAAGCTTCGCACATCCCTAATATATAGTGGTGTTTTATTTTAATCATGGAAAAAGGTGGATTTGGGGTTACTTTTTTAATCTGAATATTGGCGATTTTTTTTGGAGAAAACCAGGGTCCCTGGTGATGCACTTCTGTAGTTTGATAAGAATTCTGGTTTTAAAAACAAGGGAGAAGGTCAGCTATACGAGATGGTTTAGGGAACTGGCAACAGGGTGAGGAGCCTTTCCCCCGTCTTATCATCATTTACCAGATCAGCTGACAGCGGTTCAGTGACATATAAAATGGGTTGATCTCAGGCCAGGTCCTGATGGACAGCTACCCGCTTCATAAAAGCAGCTATCATATTTGTCACTGTCATCCTTATTAGCCTTTTCAGCAGATGAGTCCAGGTTTGAATGGGCATGAAAAATGAATTGTATTCTCTAGAGGTTAATTGTACTATAACAGAAATGAGGCACTATAGATAGGTTTCTGCATGCATGAACAATTAAAGTTGGTCCACCAAAGTGGCGCACAACCTTCTGGTACTTCAGAAAATTTGTTTGAAAAGGGGGGTTGCCTTGGTTCTTCAGGGGCTTGTTTTTTTCTCCAATTCTTATTCCTTTTTGAATGTTTGCATATTTTCAAGAATTGAATAATCAATTCTGGATTCAATTGCCTGTTGAATATATCTTAAATCACTGTCCCCCAAGAGAAGTTGTATTCATGCATAAACAATTCTAAATCTAATTTTTTAGTTTTTCTCTCAGTTTTACATTACACTAATGTTTCTACTTAAATGTTTTTTTTCCCCTTTCAAGGAAAGTAAATGCACGTAAGCATGCAATATGTGTGGAAAAAGCGAGAGCTGCCAAAATTGCAAGCCTCCCACCACCTCAACCCTATCCTTTTGAGGTAAGCATTCAATTTTATGACTGTCATCAAATCAGGGTAAATGACAGTTTTCGTGGCTTGCTTCTATGTTTTAGGAGGATAACTGCTGAAATAATTATTTATGTGTTACAAGAAGCAACAATACACCAATTACTATTCAGGAGAAACTAAATGTTATGCATGGAGAGACTTCTTGCAGCTCAGATTTTGATATTTAATTTAGGTCCTGGTCTGATTTTTATTTTCTTAGGATTTTGTTTCTTCAAATCAGATCACAGTGATTATCTTGCTTTAAGAAGTGCTTTCAAACTTATCTTGTTTTCATTTAATTGTTTTAATCATAATAATGCTGATACTGATCTTCCTTTGACATGTACATCACCTCATTCTCCTGTTATAATGTGATACTGTGGTTTGAATCATAGAAAAGTAGGGCTGAAAAGGATGAAAAGGAGCTTCAGAAATCATCTAGTGCAAACCCCTCCCCACACCCCCTAAAAGTTTTCTTCATGGAATGTCCTAGTTTATTTAACACAGTAATGCTGTGACAGTGGCCATTTATGCTGATATAGTTACTTAGATATGTGTCTGACAAGTTACAGTATCATAGGTTTCATAGGCATTCGGGCTGGAAGGGACCTCGGAAGATCATCGAGTCCAGCCCCCCGCCCAAAGGGCAGGACGTCAGCTGGGGTCATAGGATCCCAGCAAGATAAGCATCCAGTTTCATCTTGAAGGTGTTCAATGAAGGTGCTTGAACAACCTCCGGTGGCAGGCTGTTCCAGACCTTGGGGGCTCGGACAGTAAAGAAATTCTTCCTTATGTCCAGCCTGAAACGATCTTGTAGTAGTTTGTGACCATTCATCCTCGTCATCCCTTGGGGCGCTCTGGTGAACAAACGTTCCCCTAGATACTGGTGGTCACCCCTGATAAACTTGTAGGTGGCCATCAGATCACCCCTGAGCCTGCGCCTTTCCAGGCTAAAGAGCCCCAGGGCTCTCAGCCTGTCATCGTAGGGTCTGCTTCCCTGACCTCTGATCATGCGCGTGGCTCTTCTCTGGACTCTCTCAAGCTTCTCCACATCCTTTTTGAATTGTGGAGCCCAAAACTGGACGCAGTACTCCAGCTGCGGCCTCGCTAAGGCCGAGTACAGGGGGAGAATGACGTCCCGGGATTTGCTTGAGAAGCATCTATGGATGCAAGCCAGCATTTTGGTCGCTTTACTAGCCGCAGCATCGCATTGCAGGCTCATGGTCATCTTGTGGTCAATGATGACCCCCAAGTCTCTTTCTTCCATAGTGCTAACCAACATAGCACTGCCGAGCCTATAAGGATGCTGCGGGTTTTTTTTCCCCAAGGTGGAGAACCTTGCATTTATCGGTGTTGAACACCATCAGATTCTCATCCGCCCACTTGCTGAGCCTGTCCAGGTCAGCCTGGATCATCCGCCTGTCTTCTGGTGTGGATGCTTTGCCCCAAAGTTTGGTGTCATCGGCGAACTTGGCCAGTCCGCTTCTGACTCCAGTGTCCACATCATTAATGAAGATGTTGAACAGTATGGGTCCAAGGACAGAGCCCTGGGGGACCCCACTGGTCACAGGACACCACGATGAGTGACTTCCATCAATTACTACCCTCTGGGTCCGACCCCGGAGCCAATTTTCCAGCCAGTGGATCGTGGAGGACCCAAGGCGACAATTGGCCAGTTTCTCCAAGAGACGATCATGGGACACCAGATCGAAGGCTTTTTTGAAGTCAAGATATATGACATCAATCTCATCTCCCTTGTCCAGGTGATAGGTCACCTGGTCGTAGAAGGAAATGAGATTGGTCAAGCAAGACCTACCCGCAACAAACCCGTGCTGGCTATCCCTTAAGATGTTGGCGTCGGCCAGTCCATTAAGGATGGCCTCCTTAATAAACTTTTCTAAGATCTTCCCCGGGATAGAAGTCAGGCTGATGGGCCTATAGTTAACCGGATCCACTTTCCTCCCTTTCTTGAAGATAGGCACCACGTTGGCCTTCTTCCAGTCTTCAGGCACTACACCAGAGCGCCAAGAGTTTTCAAAGATCCGCGCTAGAGGCTGGGCTATGATGCTCGCCAGCTCCTTGAGTACCCTGGGGTGAAGATTGTCAGGGCCGGCTGACTTGAAGGTATCCAGCTTCTCAAGATGTTCCTTCACAAAGTCAGCATTAATGGAGGGCAGGGGATCACCCTCACCCGGACTTCCCGGCCCTGTAGCGGGCACGGGCGTCCCATGGGGCTGATGAAAGACCGACGCAAAGTACCTATTTAATAGGCTGGCTTTTTCCTGGGCGTCAGTTGTCAGTTGCCCCATCTGGTTCAGCAGGGGTCCAACGTTGCCCCTGCTTTTCCTCCGGCTCCCCACATATCTGAAAAAGGACTTTTTATTGTCCTTGGTGCTCAAAGCTAGTTGGAGTTCAGTTGCAGCCTTGGCTTTCCTGGTCTGCTCCCTACAGGACCGGACCAGTGCAGAATAATCCTCCTTGGAGGTGACTCCCATCCTCCATCCTTTGTAGGCCTTTCTTTTTAGCCTCAGGAGGTCTGCTAGGTCCCTGGAGAGCCAGGGGGGCTGCTGTGCCCTCTTGCTGCCTTTCCTCCGAGATGGAATAGACTTAGTTTGTGCATTGAGGATCGCTCCCTTGAGGAGCAACCACTCTTCTTGAACTCCCCTCTCCCTGTGGTCACAGTCACTTAGGGCCTCACTGACAAGCCTCCTGAGCTTGTCAAAGTCGGCTTTCCTGAAGTCAAGGACTTGCGTGTTGCTGACTGACTTGCCAGCTTTTCGGCGGATGGTGAAGGTGATCAGCTCGTGGTCGCTGTCACCCAGCTTCCCATCGATCACTAGGTCGCCGACTAGGTCCTCCCCAGTAGCCAGCACCAGGTCGAGCAGTGCTTTGCCTCTCGTTGGCCCATAGACTTCTTGAGTCAGGTAGAGGTCATCCACGCACGAGAGGAAGCTCTGCGACCGCTCAGATTTTGCTGAGCGATCCTCCCACGAGATGTCTGGGTAATTGAAGTCACCCATGACAACCATGGTCCTGGAGCAAGCTGCCTCAGCCAGTTCCTGGGCAAACTCCTGGTCTAGCTCAGGACTTTGGGTGGGAGGTCTGTAATAGACTCCCACCATTGTGTCCCGTGTGCCGTGTTCCCCACGGATTTTAACCCAGAGGGTCTCCAGCCGTCCACCCTGGTCGCCAATATCGGCTTGCAGGGACACGTAGCTTTCCTTAACATAGAGAGCTACACCCCCGCCCCTTTTCTCTACACGATCCCTCCTGTACAGGGTATAGCCATCTATACCCGTGGTCCAGTCATGGGTGGAGTCCCACCAGGTCTCCGTGATCCCTGTGACATCGTAATTGTTTGCACTGAGCAGGAGGATGAGCTCCTCCTGCTTATTCCCCAAGCTCCTGGCATTTGTGTACAGGCAGGCAAGTGCCCCCTGGGGGGCTCCTTCCTTTCCCACAGATTTTACTGGGGCTGGGGTGGGCTCCCTTGATTGCCGTGATCCGCTGGCTTTGCAAGGATTGCTCAGCGGGCCAGCAGTGGCGGTAGTCCCCCCATCCCCCAGCAGGCTTAGTTTAAAGCCTGGTGGAGCAGGTCAGCCAGTCTGGCTGAGAAGAGCCTCCTCCCTAGGGGAGAGAGGTGGAGACCATCTCTTCCCAGCAACTCGCTGCCTCTCTCGCCAAAGAGCGGGCTGTGGTCATGAAAGCCAAAGCCTTCCTGACGACACCAGCGCCGCAGTCTTTGGTTGACCACATAGATCCTCCTGTCCCTTCTCAGCCCATAGCCTGAGACTGGGAGGATCGACGAGAACACCACCTGTGCCCCCAGACCCTTAAGCCCTGCTCCCAAATCCCTGTAGCGCCTCATGACCTGGCTGGGAGTGCTCCGAGCCATGTCATTGGTGCCCACATGAATAAGGAGCATGGGATAGTGGTCTGTGGGTTTGAGGAGCTTGGGGATCCTCTCCGCAATGTCCCGGATGCGGGCCCCTGGGAAGCAGCAGACTTGCCGGGCTAAGGGGTCGGGGTGGCAGATTGGCCCCTCCGTCCCCCTCAGGAGGGAGTCTCCCACAACAAACACCTTACGTTTTGTCTTGGGGAGAGCAGGGGCGGTAGGTGCAGTTAGGCCCATGTTGCCTGTGGGGGCCGGCAACTCGGTAGGTTCTGCTGGGGCAGCAAGAGGTGCATACCTGTTGCTCAGTTCTGGCAGGGGAGGGGCCTTGGTGCGGCAGGCCTTAGGGCCCTTGACCACCTTGGTCCATGCCCCTGGCTGGACACAGCAGGAGGTCCCAGAGTCCTCCTCTGGCCTGGAGGGAGACTGTGATCTACCCTCTGCCTCCCGGGGGAGAAGGGCCTGGCAGTAGGAGTCTGTCTCCTGCTCGCAGTCCCTGATGGCACGCAGTCTGTGGACTGTGGCCTGGAGCTCCTCCAGCTGGCGCGCCAGAGACCCCAAAAGGGAGCAGACCCTGCAAGGGGAGGTCGCCATGCTCCCAGGCCCCAGAGCCTGAAAAAGGGACAGGCAGCCCCCGCAGCCGAGAGCCAGGGGCTCCGTCTGCGTGGAGCCCGGAACCAGGGGCTCCGTCTGGGTGGCCGTCTCTGAGGTGCCAGAGGGGGGGGCCGCGGAGCCCGAGGGGACCCTCGGGGTGCGGCGCGTGCCCATCCGTGTCATGCCTCTGGTAGGCTGGCTACGGCTGGGACTGTCTACCCTGGGGGGTGCGCAGGCAGGGTCTGGCGCCCTCCCGCGCGAACTCCGTGCTAACTCACGCGCCGGCAGAGAAGCGCGCCTGTTTGTGCAGCCTGTTCGTGCGGCTCCGGTCGCGTGGCTCCCTGGGGGGCTGGGCGAAGTAGGGGCCTGGGCGGGGCTTGACCCCGCCCGGCTCCACTCAGCTGCTGCCTCCCACACACACACTAAGGGGGTTAGCCCCTTCTCTCCACGGGGTCAGCGGGGGGCTCCGCGGCTGCTGGAGGGTTTCTGGGGGGGAGCGGGGGCGCAGCGAGCTTTCACCTGCGCGTCTCTTGCCGCTCCCGCGTCTAACTGGGCTTTTTCCCGGTCGGCGGGCCCTTTTAAACTGCGCGCATGCGCAGTGGGCCTGCCGTCGAGGAAGCTGCTCTTAAGGCAATAAGGGGGCCCTGCCCGGGATTTGGGGGACCCTGCCTTACTGGAGGGGGGCTGGTGAGTACCCCCCCCTCCTCTCTCTCTCTCTCCCTGGGGGGCTGGGCCAAGTAGGGGCCTGGGCGGGGCTTGACCCGGTCCCCCTCCACTCAGCTGCTGCCTCCCACACACACGCTAAGGGGGTTAGCCCCTTCTCTCCACGGGCCCGCTTAACCCGGCTGCGCTGGGGGTCAGATGTAGTAGTAAGATGACAGTATGTAGCTCTTCCGCAATGATTTTCTTAAGTAGATCTTGGGGCTCTTTATATTCTTAGCCTCATCTTATGGATGAAGTTCAATGCTGATAAATGCAATGTGCTAAACCTTGGAAAGAACAATAAAAAATACAAAATGGGTGACACTGGGCTGGGTGGCAGTACTGTGAGAAGGATTTGAGAGTGTTGGTAAATCACAGACTCAGTACCAGAGTCTTCAGTGTGAAGCAACTGCAAAAAGACAAATGTGGTGTTGGAATGCACAAATAGAAGCATTAGGTGTAAGATGTGGGAGGTGATAGTGCCTCTCTACTCGGCACTGTTTAGGCCTGCCCTAGAGTACTGTGTGCAGTTTTGGGCTCCACGTTTTTAAAAGGATATGGAGAAGTTAGAGAGTGTCCAGAGGTATGTGACAAAGATGATAGAGATAGGAAAGCAAGTCATGTGAAGAGAGGCTGAAGGAGCGATGTTTGTTCAGTTTGTGGAAAAGGCACTGAAGTGGGGACATGACGGCAGTCTTCAAATCCTTGAAAGGTTGCCATAAAGAAGGAGGGAAGCACCTTTTCTCTCTTGCTGCAGGGACTAGGGTGTGGTCATTGCCTTGAAGTTGCAGAAGAGTAAGTTTATATTGGAGATCCAGAAAAGCTGCTTCACTGTTAGAACAGTGAGACAATGGAACAGACTGCCTAGGGGAGTTGTGGACCCTCCATCACTGAAGGTGCTCAAGAAGAGATTGGACAGCTGCTGGTCAGGGATGACCTAAGCATAGCATGTTTCCCATGCTTTTGAGCTTTGCTGGTTGCTGCATGGGGCTGGGAGGAAATTCAGCTCCCTCCTCCCCCATCCACTTTCTGCTACATGTGTCAGGTTTGTGGGGTTGGTTGGTTGGTTGTTTTTTAAGCCTTCCCCAGAAACATTGCATGTTGGCTGTAGCCAAGGCTGCTGATTTTGACTGGGGTTTGCCAGTGCTTTAAGTCCTGCCGGTACTTAAAGCCAGATGCTTCTGGCTGCAAGGTCTTTCCCCTCCAATCAGAGTCAGACTGATTGCCATATTTGGGGTCAGGATGGTCGGATTGGTACAGTCTTGTGGGGGAGGGTTGCCTTCTTCTGTAGCGGGAGTACAAGGCTCTCTCCCTAGGATCTTTTGAGTGTATATTAACAACCATCTATACAAGTGGGGCTTTGACCGCTGTGGTCCCCCTGCTTTCCCTGTAGCAGGTTAGGATGTTATGTCTTGTCTTGTGTCAGGGTTGATGGTAGCTCAACTGTGAGAGGTTAGGTTATGTATTTATATAAGATGATTTGATAGGGATGATCCTGCCTCAGGCAGGGTGTTGGACTAGATCGGCAGTTCCCAAACTGACAGATTGCACACCACCAATTTAAAATGATACAACCTTAAGCACCACTAGCGATTTTTTTTGTCATATAAAGTAATTATAATAAATCTGTTAACACGTATCACTGACAGGTTTTCTGTGTACCACTGGTGGCACCCATACCACAGAGTGGGAACCCAGGACTAGATGACTTGTAGAGGTCCCTTCCAGCCCTACTTATCTATGATTCTGTGAAGTAGAGAGAAATGATGCAACTTGCCCCAGGGTCACCCGGAAGGTGTGGGTCAAAGTCAGGAATAGTGCTTAAGTTTCCTGATTGCTGTTCAGTGTTTTCTGTGCTAAGTCACATGATTCCTAAGTGCCCCCCTTTCCTCCTATCAGCTTTCTTAAAGTGAAATTGGGATATTGGTCATGCTAGAAGTGTTTGGAATGTGTACTTTTTGACCAAGCTCATGGAAAAAGCTAGGCCTGGTTTGTGTCCTAGAACTTGGAAGGTTATTTCATGTTCATTCTAGTAATTTTAAATGCATGTGCTAGAGCTCTGTTTCTCTCTCTGTCTCTCTCTCCTGTTAGCATTGTGAAAGCCTGTTAGCATCTACATGACAGCAGAGAGCACACAAACTGTTGCTTTCTGCTGTCATGTAGATGTCGCAGGCAAAAGCTGAAAGTGTGAGCACTTCGTTGATTTATGAGTTCAAGCCTTATACCACGTGAGGCCTTTATACCCCTTGCACTTTCCATTCTGGCCAGCCCTCCCAGCATATGCAGGGAGGACAGTGTTTACTCTGTACTTTGTACTTTTCTAATTTTTCAAGATTTTACTTTTTATTTTTAATTCTGGACCCCTGCTTGTGGGCCTCCTGTGCATCCAGAAAGGTGGACTCCCTCCTTCACCCTGGCTTACAATGGGAAACACCCTCCACCCCACCCCCCCATATACACCCTAACAGTGGGAAATCATAGCAACATACCAGCAAATCATTCTGAGATTTCTGCCTGGAAGGAGTCAACAGCTAGCATGGTCTTCTTGTAGCTTAACATGTCCCTTTGACCCACCTAAGTCATGTTTATTTGATTTTTATGCCACTCTCCCCAGAAAGGCTCAGCGCGAGTCAATAAAAATAGATACAATTATAGAACAGTACCCCAAAGACCCAACCTCTGCTGCTAAAGGCCTGCCTGAATAGGAAGGTCTTGCATCACTTCCAAAAGCCAGCTCCAGGCTCTGGCATACCTCACATGCAAAGAAGTTCCAGAGTTGAGGAGCAACAACTGAGAACAACCTCCTAGGTGTTTGGCTACAAATCCTTTGGCTTATCTTTCAAAACATAGAATGTAAGTCATTTGACATGTACCTATCCAGAGAGACTACTTTTATATTTTTTAATGGCAGTATTAAAAATAATTTTCCCCAAAAGGGAAAAATAATTTTCCCAGTGGGCTTCATGCATTATTTGGGGTAAATGGTGAGTGACTCAGATTTGGAGATTTACAGATCTGGGGTTTGATCCCCAGGTCTCTGAAGAAAAAGTTGGTGGATTCTGTCAACTTTAAGGAATATTGTTTGGGGATGTGGGATTGTATTGCTGTGTTACTAGGAACCCCTTGCTTACATGGCAACCTTACTTTGCATCCCATGAGCTATCAGAAAAATAAATGCAAATAATCATGTAGATCTTGGGAGTGTTTTAACTCAGAAAGGGCTCCCCAGTCTTAATTGTAGCTGATCCGGCACATGACACTCCTCTCCTAATATGTTACTACTTTAATTTTATGTAGCATTATGACAGCACTTTTCATTGCAATCCTGTCTTGTACTGAAGAAATACATCTTTCAAAACCGTGCCTACTTCAACTGTTTTATTCTGCATAGTGACAAACTGTCCATTTCTGTTTTGGAAGATTATAATGTGTTACTACAGAAGTATATGTGGGCTTTGATCAAGCCAAGCACTTATGTACGTCCTCAGTTTGAAGTCAGTACAACTATGTGATTAAAATTCAGCAAGAACTGTTATGAATCAAAATCTTTTAAAACTTGTTGTCCACATCTACAGTGTTTTCATTTTGAAAAACTGTCATTTCTATAGGACTTGTAGATTGTGCTATATGAGGTTTCCCCACAAATTGTAAAATTAAATTGCTGTCTGGAGCATCAGTAGACTGGACTTTAAGATGGGGTACATTTTTTTGCATTGGATTGTATACCCCTAAGGGAAACACTGATAGAATCTTAATTCACTGGTACTAGCAGGAGCTGTAATAATGTTCATCACAAGTAGGGAATTAGGCCGCTAATTGTTTCTGTATCCTAAAGAGAGGTTTTTTTTAGCACTGATGGGAAAATTACAGGCTTCTGAGACAGCTTTCACATCTTTACAGCTTTTGAATAAATTGTTGGAGAATTGACTGATTAAATGTAATCTATTAATTACTGGTTTGTTAATAGATTATCAAATATTTCAAAGAACTGTATCTAATTATACATTCCTAAAGTAGAACAGAATAGGCATAGCACTGGGTGATCACATTTTAATGAAATTTAGTCATGGGAATTGTCTGTTTTCAAAGCTGTAATTACTATATGTAAATGCTTTAACTAATGTTGATCTATTAGTTACTGTGACTTATTTTTTAGGATAATTCTGGTAATGTTTTTCTTTTGACACAGCCATATTAGTTGAGTTAAATTATCAGGCACTTCTTCCTGATGCTATACATTTTTATTTTATTTTTTTTTTTAACCCATCTCTCTCAGTTCTCCCCAACACGCCAGAGAGAAGCCATGTTAATGTTCTGTATGCTACATCTTACTGCACGATGTATATAATTTTGGGGGGGGACTAGATAAGCAAATAATTTAAAAGTTAACGGTACTTAATTTGCATCCTGTTTCTTAATCCTTTCTTGGTCATGATGTATCTAAAATTATTTGACCAAGACCCCATATGCGAAGGTAAGGTATATAAAGGGCTGACATGAAGTCAAGTTTCCTGGTTTTGGAATGGCAGGCTTTGAAGGAGAACATGAGGATGCAGGATATTGGTGAGAGATGAAGAATGGAGGAGATTATCAGGGTCCTGTGTAGATTGTGATAGGCATTCAAGAATGTGTGTATGAGATATTGCATGAAAAGTATATGTAATCTATAAAGAAAATGCTTTGAAGTTGTTCATGTTTCATAGATTTCATAGACATTAGGGCTGGAAGGGACCTTGGAAGATCATCAAGTCCAGCCCCCTGCCCAAAGGGCAGGAAGTCAGCCAGGTTCATAGGATCCCAGCAAGATGAGCATCCAGTTTGCTCTTGAAGGTGTTCAATGTGGGCGCTTGAACCACCTACGGTGGCAGGCTGTTCCAGACCTTGGGGGCTTGGACAGTAAAGAAATTCTTCCTTATGTCCAGCCTGAAACGGTCTTGTAGTAGTTTATGACCATTTGACCTAGTCGTCATCCCTTGGGGCGCTCTGGTGAACAAACGTTCCCCCAGATACTGGTGGTCAACCCTGATAAACTTATAGGTGGCCATCAGATCACCCCTGAGCCTGCGCTTTTCCAGGCTAAAGAGCCCCAAGGCTCTCAGCCTGTCATTGTAGGGTCTGCTTCCCTGACCTCTGATCATGCGCATGGCTCTTCTCTGGACCCTCTCAAGCTTCTCCACATCCTTTTTGAATTGTGGAGCCCAAAACTGGACGCAGTACTCCAGCTGCAGCCTCGCTAAGGCTGAGTACAAGGGGAGAATGACGTCCTGGGATTTGCTTGAGAACCATCTATGGATGCAAGCCAGCGTTTTGGTCGCTTTACTAGCCGCAGCATCGCAGTGCAGGCTCATGTGGTCAATGATGACCCCGAAGTCTCTTTCTTGCATAGTGTTGGCCAACATAGCACTGCCGAGCCTATAAGGATGCTGCGGGTTTTTCTTCCCAAGGTGGAGAACCTTGCATTTATCAGCGTTGAACACCATCAGATTCTTGTCCGCCCACTTGCTGAGCCTGTCCAGGTCAGCCTGGATCACCCGCCTGTCTTCTGGTGTGGATGCTTTTCCCCAAAGTTTGGTGTCATCAGCGAACTTGGCCAGTCTGCTTCTGACTCCAGTGTCCACATCATTAATGAAGATGTTGAACAGTATGGGTCCAAGGACAGAGACTTGGGGGACACCACTGGTCACAGGACACCACGATGAGTGACTTCCATCAATTACTACCCTCTGGGTCCGACCCCGGAGCCAGTTTTCCAGCCAGTGGATCGTGGAGGACCCAAGGCGACAATTGGCCAGTTTCTCTAAGAGGTGATTATGGGAAACCAGGTCAAAGGCTGTTTTGAAGTCAAGATATATGACATCAATCTCTTCTCCCTTGTCCAGGTGGTAGGTCACCTGGTCGTAGAAGGAAATGAGATTGGTCAAGCAAGACCTACCCGCAACAAACCCGTGCTGGCTATCCCTTAAGATGTTGGCGTCGGCCAGTCCATTAAGGATGGCCTCTTTAATAAACTTTTCTAAGATCTTCCCCGGGATAGAAGTCAGGCTAATGGGCCTATAGTTAGCCGGCTCCACTTTCCTCCCTTTCTTGAAGATAGGCACCATATTGGCCTTCTTCCAGTCTTCGGGCACTACACCAGAGCGCCAAGAGTTTTCAAAGATCTGCGCTAGAGGCTGGGCTATGATGCTCACCAGCTCCTTGAGTACCCTGGGGTGAAGATTGTCAGGGCCGGCTGACTTGAAGGTATCCAGCTTCTCAAGATGTTCCTCCACGAAGTCAGCATCAATGGAGGGCAGGGGATCACCCTCATCCGGACTTCCCTGTCCCGTAGTGGGCATGGGCGTCCCATGGGACTGATGAAAGACTGACGCAAAGTACCTATTTAATAGGCTGGCTTTTTCCTGGGCGTCAGTTGTCAGTTACCCCATCTGGTTCAGCAGGGGTCCAGCGTTGCCCCCGCTTTTCCTCCAGCTCCGTACATATCTGAAAAAGGACTTTTTATTGTCCTTGGTGCTCAAAGCTAGTTGGAGTTCAGTTGCAGCCTTGGCTTTCCTGGTCTGCTCCCTACAGGACCGGACCAGTGCAGAATAATCCTCCTTGGAGGTGACTCCCATCCTCCATCCTTTGTAGGCCTTTCTTTTTAGCCTCAGGAGGTCTGCTAGGTCCCTGGAGAGCCAGGGGGGCTGCTGTGCCCTCTTGCTGCCTTTCCTCTGAGATGGAATAGACTTAGTTTGTGCATTGGGGATTGCTCCCTTGAGGAGCAACCACTCTTCTTGAACTCCCCTCTCTCTGTGGTCATGGTCCTTTAGGGCCTCACTGACAAGCTTCCTGAGCTTGTCAAAGTCGGCTTTCCTCAAGTCAAGGACTTCCGTGTTGCTGACTGACTTGCCAGCTTTTCGGCGGATGGTGAAGGTGATCAACTCGTGGTCACTGTCACCCAGCTTCCCATCGATCACTAGGTCGCCGACTAGGTCATCCCCAGTAGCCAGCACCAGGTTGAGCTGCGCTTTGCCTCTCGTTGGCTCATAGACTTTTTGAGGCAGGTAGAGGTCATCCACGCACGAGAGGAAGCTTTGCAACCGCTCAAATTTTGCTGAGCGATCCTCCCACGAGATGTCCGGGTAGTTGAAGTCACCCATGACAACCATGGTCCTGGAGCATGCGACCTCAGCCAGTTCCCAAGTAAACTCCTGGTCAAGCTCAGGACTTTGGGTGGGAGGTCTGTAGTAGACTCCCATCATTGTGTCCCCTGTGCCGTGTTCCCCACGGATTTTAACCCAGAGGGTCTCCAGCCGTCCACCCTGGTCACCAATATCGGCTTGCAGGGACGTGTAGCTTTCCTTAACATAGAGAGCTACACCCCCGCCTTACATGTTGGTAAGAGTAAGCTGCTTAGCACTCTCTCCCTCCTTTCCTTTGCACCATAAACTACTTGCATATGACTCCCATCCCCATGCATACCATCTGAACTACTGACATCTGCAGAATAATCTTGTTTTGGTGAGCAGGGAGTCCCTTGCACAGACTTTATACTTAAACTTGTAAGTTTAAGTATAAAGTTTTGGGGGGTTTTTTTACATCCCTGCCTGCCACCTGACACCTCCAGGGAAGGAATTCTACCTGATCAATACATCAAAGAGCTACTCAGCACAGCTCACAAAGACACTCATAGACCCAGAGGGATGGCCTTCCATCTTCAGCTCCCTCTGTGCAAAAATGAAGTTTATTTCCTACCTATGGGGACTTTTTACTGTCTTGTACCATCTACACTTTTCCCAGAGCCTGACAAAGGGACTTTGATCCTGAAAGCATGCAGAAAATACAGTTTTCTTACCTTTTATCAGACCACCTGGAAAATGACATCATTTTGGAGCCAAGAGTTCTAGTTTTTTGTATATACTTAAATTTATGGCACTTGTTTAAAAAAAAAAACTGACAGGAGAATTCACAAATAGGGTTTCAAGAGTGTCATCAAGGTAGTTAGGGTAGTTAGGTGTTCATAATCAAAGCCTGCAGCTGACAGTGGTTGGGATTTTTTTTCTTTTTCAATGCTGTGTTGTATAAGTATATAATGTAGCTATGTATGTCCTACATTGTTCATTCAGGTAAATCTGACAGTTGCTATGAGCAGGGACCTGTATTGGTGCACTAAAAACCAAGTATGTTTAAATTAAGGTAATATAGTTGAAGCATGTATATACATCCTCTGATTAATGTCTGGTGTAGAGGAGTTTGCCTTGGGCTGTTAGGTGCTGTCAATGTCAATCACTACAACCTCCAGATAGGCTTTGCATTGAGGTTATGTATTAATAATTAATAGATATGTGAAGTTTTAAAGTTCTTCTGGCTTTCAGGGTTTTATTCTGAGTGCAGATTGTTCTCATTTTGTTTCTACATTATATTCCTAACTAGTCTGAGTATGTAAATCATTTATTTATATTCCATTTTGCTCATAATGGAAAATAGTGCCTTAAGCAAAGTAACTGATTATTTGTACTCCTACTTTTTTTTTTAGAATTTTGAAGTGAAAAAAATTCCTACAGTGAAGGTCTATAATGCTGACAATTTTTCTGTTACTCATCATCATCTGTCAGAACCTTATGTGGATAGAGAAATGGACACAGAGCAGGTGATTGACTTCATATATGGTATGCTCTCCCATATGTCAACACTTGTGTTGCATATAGCATCTCTGGCAGCTCTTAGTAGCGTTTTGTTTTAGTTAGTTTCCTGTTTAAAAAGGGAGTTGGTATAATACAATTCATCTGGTCTTAATTTAAAATAGTGAAGACTTATAAAGGATTACAATTGTGCCTTATATATCCTACACATACTTAACACTCAGTGGAATTGCTCACTGGCATGAAGTTGCACAGGGTTAACGATCTGAAGAAACTGGCCCTGAACAAAATGATCAGTTTCAGTTTCTTAAGATTAATGTTTGAATGTGTTTAAAATATATTCTGGCTGCCTGTGTTGTCTTTGTGTCCTAGGGTTTTTACTTTATCTTTTTTTAGCCCTCAGTTGTCAGATTTCATAATGCTTTTACTATTGCAGTGGTTTTAAAATGTGTTTATTTTCCAGATGAACCTGTAAGTACTATTGTGTGTTCTATCCCAAACTATTCAAAATGAAATCAAATGTATAGAATTTGCTGTATTACTTATTTAGCAGCATTATACCATTTATACTGAATGGAAAATATCTTGGCAAATGTAACAGTCAAGCTATTTTAAATTATAAGTGATTTTTTCCATAGTATTACTTGAAACTAGAACAGTTAGACATTTTAGAATAAAAAAGATGATAGGTGTTGCTGTGCGTGTGTGCTTGTTTGTGTGTGAAGGTATAAAAATGTGTAGTTTATATAAACAAGGGCTGTAATGATTAGAGGGTATTTATGTATCCACTCATACCTCTTTTTAAAGTAGCTTGGTTGAACACTTCACTACAGAATTATTTACTGTCAGCAATATTTGCAGTCTACCATGGTTTTAAACTGTTATTGATTGACTGCCAGCCAGATGCTCAGTTAGTTGCTGAAGAGGAAGCTAAGCGCTTGAAGGAACTGCAAAAGGAGGAGGAGAGGGGAAGAAGAGAACAGCTTGAAAAAGCACATGTGAGAGGAAGTCATGCCTTGAAGATGGTCCATTTGGCACAAGTAAGCAAAGTAGAAATTGTACACCATAAGTCTTAACTGTCAAAATGACCAGCAGTCAACATAACTAGTAACAGACTGGATGGTAAATAGCACTGACTTCAGGAGAAACATAATAGCCATTTTCAAAATGCATTCCTTTTAAAAGAAAATTATCCTCATTTTTGTTTGGCCCAGCTATTTGAAAATTGAGGAAATAAGAAACTCTTTACCATCAATAAAAATAAAAGGCATTTGAACATTAAAGGGATGCTGCAGCTAAGTCTACTTCTTTGTGACCTGCCAAATTTTTCAGAACCTATTATAAGATTTTGAGAAACTGATTTAATGAAAAATGCTGGTTAAGTGTGTTATCAGAGTTCCAAATGCTATAATATGCCTAAAGGTGTGGGACCAGATGAATGGCAATGGGCTGGCCTTGCAGGCTAGATTGGGCCTATGATTCCCTCCCCTCACACACGTCCGATCCAGTACCCACTTTGCCTGCTCCAGGACCCACTTTGACTGCGCTGCATGCAGCATGCATCCTAAACTGGTTGGAGTGAGCAGTGTGTGCAGCTTATGACCCACAGTCAGCGCCATGGGTGCTGGATCCAGCATGCTGGGGGGAGGGATGGAGAGGTCCCAGGCTGTGCTTGCAAGGCCCATCTGGTGCTTGTTACATGTGGCTTGTGGGTCAACTCAAAACCTGGGGCTACCACTAGGGCTGGCTTATGTGGATCTTTGGGCCAGATCTTTGACACCCATATATTGTAAGAGATGTTGAAATCAACTGGATGAGTGCGTAAGAAATGGGATCCTGTTTAAATTGATATCTTTTTCTGACAAAAAGCAGGTATGTTTGTGCATGCATAATGAGGAAATATCTGAGGCTATTTTTTAAAGAAAAAGTGAGAAAAGCCTGAACCAGTTTACCAAAGTTTGTAAGCACTGCTGGCATGAGCCTAAGTCAGGGGTGGGCAAAATGCAGCCTGGAGGCTGGATGCAGCCCGCCAGGCCATTCTGTCTGGCCTGTGGGGCCCCTAAAAAATTTAGTAAACTAACATTTATCTGCCCTGGACTGCCTCTCATGCAGCCCTCGGTGGCTTGCCGAAACTCAGTAAGCGGCCCTCTGCCCAAAATAATTGCCTGCCCCTGGCCTAAGTTCTTTTGCTTCAGAGTGAGTTGACTTGATCATCTTTAGCGTCATTTATGTAAAGGTATCTTAATTGAAGACCTACAGTATGAATAAATGGTTTGAAGTGGGCTGCTCAGCAGTTGCCAAACAGTAGATATAATTTATAGTTTCAAGGCCAGTCTTTCATCTCTCCTAGTACCCAAAGAACTGTTTTATTTTTAAGTGATCTTATTTTTAAGATCACTTTATTGTTTCTGTCATGCTGTTCAGGCTAGATTGAAATCAAATATTTAGAACTGGCTTTGTTATTCAGCAGCATTATAACTTATATTGAATAAAAAATTCTTGCTAAAGCCAAACTTTTACAAAAATAAATTGTGTAAATTAGCATCTTGTTTACATTAAATATTCATGAAGGTAGAATTAGATTTAATAAGGGTAAAATTTTCAGGAGTACTTAACTGAAAGTGAATGCAAGTTTGTGGTCCTAAATTGCTCTAGATACATGCTGAAAAAACTACTTTACATATAAAACACTGTCTTCCTACTGTATTTTTAGCTTCAGTTTCAGACATTTGGTTTTGGTTTGTTCTTGTAAACACTTAACAAGCACACCACCAAACACACTATGCCTAATATAAAAAGAAATGCATGACTTTGAAAACTGAATCTAATTCTGACAATGTTTTTCCTTCTCTAGTTCTTGTAACTGATGCCACCCTTAGCAAGATCCAGAACTGAGTGTGAATAACTGGTCTGTTTTTAAAATTAAAAATTATGGTCTGGGTATAGTCAACTCTTTCTAACTTTTTTAGAAATGGCAAGGTATATTTTAATTGTTCATGGCATAAATGGGATCAAACTATTAACTGTTAACCTGGCATTCTTCAGAGAGATCATGATTTAAAAGATTTTAATCCCCAAAATAGCTCAGAAAAAGATAATTATATTTACCCTACATATGGGAATAAATGTGTGGTAACAGCTGCCTTTTTAATAGTAACATTCTAACCTTTAGCTCCAAAAGCATAAATGAAAGATTTTACTTTAGTGGCCAGTAAAATGGGTTTCAATCTAGCCTATTCCCATTTTAGCACAGCTAAGACTAGTAAGACTAGCAGAGATGCTTGGTCTAGAGACCCATTGATATAATGGAAAGTGGCTGGCTTAGCATTCCCTTTGGAAGTCCCATTGCTTTTTTAAAATAAATGTATCCCTTGGTAGAAGATAATCTGATCTTTAGATCTTTAGGGGAATGGGTTTTGTGTTTTGTTTTGTTTTGTTTTGTTTTGTTTTGTTTTGTTTTGTTTGGCTGGGGTTTTTTGCCAAAGGTATTTGGAAATAGAGGGAACTGCAGGAATGGCAAAGATGCCCAAGCTAGATCCAGGTACTGAAAACGGAATAACCGTAGTAGAGTGGTATTTCTCCCAGACTAACGTACCCTGCTTCCTGCAAAATAATTAGTTCCACTGGAGTGCCACATTAATGTAGCTATACTGATTTGGGTACAAGGATTAGCTTGTTTAAAGGTAGCTCAAATATCTTTGCATGGCACTGTATTCTTCTGTGTAAGACTTCTCTGAAGCGCCTTAGGCAGCTGTTCAGTATTGCATTATCTTCACCTTTCAATGTGGATCCATGCCTTACTGCTCCATATCTCGTACAGCATCCAAACATGACAATGAAAAGTCACAAGAAAATGAATGACACTATTCAATGGTGCTTATCAGCACAGTATCTGAGTGCCCTTCAAAGATTAATGTAGTTGTTTTCATACCAACCTTATGAAGTGGAAGATAATATCCTCATTTTGCAGCTTAAGAATGAAAGCAGAGACAAAGACCAAAGTTTGCCAAATATCCACTCATTTTGGTGCCTGTGTGATTGGCTACTCAGCATATCTAAGGCTAGATTTTATTTTATTTTATTTTATTTTATTTTTGTGGTTTGAAAGTATTTGAATCTCCTATTAACTGACTATAGTTGGAGTTGAGCACTCATTGTTTCTCAGAAAAGTTAGGTTTATGGTTCTTGGTTGTTAAGGCTGAAATTATATTTTGTCCTTTTCTTTATGTTTGAAATCCAGTTCCTGTTTAACGCAGAAGTCCTTATTATTTGTGCATCTCTTGTAATGAATTCTACATGATCTGAAGAATTTTAAGAAAAATTGTAGTGGATGAGTTAAAATGGAATTGCTGAAGAAGTGGCATTCTAATCATCATTGCTTTTTTGTACATACGCCTTAACATTTATTAACCTGTTATTGAATATACAGTATTCCCAGTCTTTCCGCTAACATGAGAGCTAGCAGTAAATGTTCTCAGACAGCCAACAAGTAATCCAGTTTATTGACAAAGGTTGACCAGCTTGGGCTGATAATGCTTATATATCTAAGGTAAACAGAAAAAAATACAATTTATAAAAGGTCTGAAAGCTTTTATAAAATCTAACTAAGAAAAATATTTAGCTGGTAGCCATTAACATGTATGCTGAGTGATGAGTAACCTAAAGAAGGTCCATGTGCTTGTTTCATAAAAACAGAAAATGTAGAGCTCTTCTATACTTAGGGAAGTTGGCATGTTGGTGTATAGCTTGATATTGCTTCTAATACTGCAGTTATCCCATGGTGCTATTAATGAATTTTCAGCCACTAAATAGAAGGTATCCAGTATCCTAGAGGATATCTAGATTGGTTTATTTTATGCATACGTTTAAGTCAAGGTATTATTTATCCCTGGAATGAAGTAAGTATTAAACTTTACAGATGCCAAATGAATGTATTTTACTGGAGCTAAAGTCATTCTGCCTGAATGTAAGTGCTAAGCTGTTAATTGAACATGGTTCTATTTGAAGGACAGGGAAAGACTTATGAAAGAACTTGAACAAATGCAGAATATGGATCGGGCATGCAGGAGACAGATTGTAGCACAGATGCCACCACAGCTGTTTGTACCTTCATACAGACGTGTGGAAATTAAAGACGACTGGCAAAGAGAGCTGGAGATGGCCTTTGAAGACATGTATAGTGGAGACAGGAGTAAGTGATTCCTTTGGAAGGTTAAGTGATGTGGTGTCAGCACATACTTAAACTGCTGTAGACATTCAGGATTAAATATGCTCCTAAGGAATCAAATGATATTCTTAGTTTCCTTTGAAACAAAGCTTTTGTTTAAACTGTTTTGAAAGGACCATTTAATTTGGTATCTCTTAGATCTCTTAGGGGCATCTTATGATGACCTTAATCTTGCAATTTGAGATGGCTTTTGTTACAAATGGAATTACTTAATGTTTTTATATGGCTTCATCTTTTCATTTAGAAATGAAAGGAGACATGATTCTGCAGCTTGAACCACAGCCTTTGCCTACCCCTTCTGATCAATCTCAGGATGATGAACTGGATATTTCCCTGGAACCGGATAGTGTGTGTGAGAGACAGCCAAGAGTGGATGAGGTGATAGAAGAGGAAGTCGGGCACCACAGTCAATCAGAGAGTAAAACTTTCAAGCTTAACTTTTAACTTTTTTAAAACCCGTGGATGTACATTAGAAGAGACTAGAGGTTTTAGGTTCATACACCAATTTCGAGAAAATGCAATTGTGAGTAAAAATAAATACAAAAATAAAATATAAAAGATTGAGGTATCTTCAGCTGTTTTTAATAAATTTATAACATGAGAAATGAGAACTGCTGAATTTGTTTTGTATTTACAAAGAAGCTGAGTTGTAGTTGCTTTGAACCATTATTTTTGAATAGTTAAAAAATTAGAGTAATTTAAGGTTTTTTAGGTGTTTTAGTAATTATAGGTATGTGGTATTTATACACTTAGTTGCTTTTGATGCTTTCCATTCCAGATACTGGAGTCAGACAAGTATGGAATTCAGATGCAAAAATTCAGCTTCTTTTAGACTTCTTTTGAAGATAGTATACTTGCTACTAAGAACCAGAACTACACCTGAGCCCAATTTTATATGCGACTATGTTAATGTAACTAGCAAAATTGCATGATGTCTAATACATATCTAGCACATCATTCATGTTTTGAAAAGTGCACCTATTAATACCTATCTAAATTGGGAACCTGTTCATGTTCCTTGTCAGAAAGTCGAGTTATCAATATATACTTAGTCCAGGAGTGGGCAAAATATGGCCTGTGGGCCAGATTTGACCTGCAAGGCCATTCTATCTGGCCCATGGGGCCCCTAAAAAAAAATTTGGAAAATTAATATTTCTCTGCCCTTGGTTCCTGTCAAAAATGACAGGAGCCAAGGGCAGTAGGACCCAGGGGTAGCCTGGTGGGCTCCAACAACACCCAGCCCTGCCCCTCAGCTGGAAGCCCCAGCCATGGTTTCTGGGCTGGGAGCACCTGCCTGCCCCGGCGCAGGAAGCTCAGGTAAGTGCAGGGGGGACCCCAGGCAAGGAAGGGGAGTGGGGGGGAAGCGGCCCCTCCCCCACGCCTGGTGCCCCACGCTGCAGCTGCTTGCAGCCCGCATGGGGCTGACTGTGCCTGCTCCAGACAGCCCTATGTGGGCTGCAAGCGCCTGCAGCGTGGAGCACCAGCTGTGGGGAGGGGGAAGGGCCGCGCCCCGCCCCCCCCCCCCCCCCCCCAGCTTTTCCCTGGGCTCCTTCCCTGCGCGGAGAAAAGTGGCCCCTTGCCTGCCCATGGCTGGCGCCCCACGGTGCAGCCACTCGCAGCCTGCCTGGGGCTGCCTGTGCCTGCTCCAGACAGCCCAGCGTGGGCTGCGAGTGCCTGCAACGGCTCAGGTGAGGGGCCACTTTTCCCCATGCTCAGCACCAGCTTCTTCCCTGCTGATGAACAGGGGGTCGGGTCTGAGCGCTGCCCCCCGCCTGTACCACGGGGCTGGGGGGCACTGGGTGTGAGCGTGCAGGGAGCCAGTGGGAGCACAGGGCCCGCACTGGTGTCCCGGGGCCAGTGCCGGTGGGGCCCAGAGTAGTGTTACAGGAGTGTGGGGTCCCAGCTGGCAGGGGCTCTATGGAGCTGGGCCATCTCCCCCCTCCCTACTGGTGCAGCCCAGCCCAGCTCCACGGACCCCTGCCAGCCTGCGCCCTGCTTTGGGCCCCACCGGTGCTGGCCCTGGAACATTGGTCCCAAGATGGTGACCAGGGGGCAGGGCACCTGTCAAGGGGCAGGGCTACCCATGCAGCACTCGACAGGCTGCCAAAACTGGGTAAGAGGCCCTCCACTCAAACTAATTGCCTGCCCCTGGCTTAGTCGAATTGCAGAAGCAGGCAAAATTTCAGATTTTCTGCTATCTATAACTAGAATGATTTATGTTTACAGCCAGTAACTGTGTTGTGAGAAGTAGCTGACTGACTGTATCGTATATCTTTATTTGTCTTATTATTATGTCTTTGTAACAATTTTTGGTGTGTTTCTTACAGAGCGTGAAGAGGCTCTCCAACCACAATCCAAACTAGCCTTAAAAAAATTGCTGAATAAGATTCGGAGCCAAAAAGACCAGTGGGCATCAAAAAGCGAAGCAGAGGTACAAAGTGACATTCAAACCATTGAATCAGGTACACTTCCTAGTGAAGAGAGACTCTTATGTGATTTGGAACCTGGTCACAACGCCCATGGAGATTCAGTTTCTGAAGCCAAAGGTAAATATTGTTTTGTCCTTCATAGTGAAATCAAAATGCAATGTTTAGGAGGGGAAAAGACCTTAATGGGCAGAACTGTGAATATGAACTAAATAGCAATGTTAAACCTGGATGGGTGGTCACATTACTGAAAATTCGTGTTTCTTGTACTAGCCAGAAAGTGAGCTACTACACTAGATTGTAAATTTTATGGGGAAAAACAAACATGATAGAGGCTTTTTTGGTCTTCTGCCCATTTTGTTCCATCCAGGCATAAAGATTTGAGGTAAAAAATGTTGAAATGACCTGGACATTTAAGGGCATAATATACTTGGAAAAATCTCACTTTTAATATGTTTCCAAGCTTTTAAAGGACATTCTTGAAAAAATTTAATTGGAAGCCATGTTTCTATTATGTTTACTTCTGAGCTTGTTGGGCCTGTGTGTGTACCAAAAGCGGGACTGTTTCTGCTCTATGATTCCCTGATTCAGTAACTAACAGTGCTCTGCTAAATTCTTTTAATGTGAAATGGCTTGGGTTTACTGTTTGATTTGTAAACTGTTATTTTTCTCCTGTTTGTCTCTGGTATGACAGTGCATTAGTGTATGTGATAGGTTTTTACACTTTAATTATTAGGCAAAGTGAATCAACAGCTTTGTAATAACTTAGGAACAAAATTGTGAAGTAAAATCATAGAAGAATGTGGATGGAAGGGACCTCCGGAGATCATCTAGTTCAGTGGTTTTCAACCTTTTTTCATCTGCAGACCTCTAAAAAGTTTTGGCTGGAGGTACAGACCCCTTTGAATTGTAAGTGTCAATATTCACTTACTTTTGATTGATCCATAGTCATCTTTCATAGACCCCCAGGGGTCTGCAGACCACAGGTTGAAAACCACTGATCTAGTCCAGTCTACACTACCCAAGACAAGATAGTCTCTGTCTAAACCATCCCAGTCAAGTGTTTTATCTAACTAACTCTTAGGCACTTCTAAGGTTGAAGATCCCACAACCTCTCTGGATAACCTGTTTCAATGCTTAACCACTTTCATAGTATGACATTTCTTCCTAATATCCAACCTAAATTTCCCTTGCTGTGACTTGAGACATTGCTTCTTGCCCTGTCTCTGTAGTCACAAAGAAGAGCCCATCTCCATCCTCTTTGTATTCATCCTTCAGGTATTTGAAGACTGTCATTACATTCTCTTGTCTTTTCTTCTCCAGACTAAATAATTCTACGTTCTTTCAGCCTTTTCTCATAAGTCATGTCTCCTAGGCCTCTAATCATTTTTGTTGCTTTTTTAATTTGACTGCATCTCTTGAAGTGCAGGGCAAAAAACCAGACAAGCACCCCAGGCAAGGCTAAATAGAGCAGGAGAATCATTTCCCTTTATTTGCAAGCGACTTCTCTAGTAATACAGCCCAGCATGCTGTTGGCCTTTTACTGAACTTTTTAATTGTGCACGTGCTTTTAAAGATCTTTGTTAAAGTTTTAGTTATTCCCCAGAAATGTTGAGCTTGGCTCTGCTAGAGAAGTTATTTTTTCCCTTATTGCTCTGCCTGTAAGGGTGAGAAATATACTTACCAGAAGGAAGCAGGAAACCTTTTCTAGTAAATGGTTACAAACCAGTGGAAGCTTTGACAATTATCAGACTAAATGTCACTGCTGGATTGTGAACAACATTGTATCTGACCATATAGTTAAACTTTCATTGAGTTACTGAGATGGCAGAAGTGCAGAGGCTTAATATTCCCTTTTTTGAGTTGGTAAGGCGAATCCCTTTTTTATTACCTGGTAATGCTGCCTCTACACCTTTCCTAATTGCAGAAGTTTGAATCCCTTTTGCTGATCTCTTTTTAGCAGCTCTAGTGAAACATATAAAATCTCTTCTGAGGTAGCAGTGAAAATGACTATAGGATTTTAGGTAACTGTCTCAGGAAGCTACAAGCAACAGCAGAAATGAAAGGTGGGATTTGCAGGCCTATGAAAAGTGAAACATTCTCTACTCCCAGTTTGAGAGCTAGGAATAAGCGAAAGGGCACAGTAGGTGAATAAGGCCCCTTTCAGGAGGGTGAGTGTATGAAAATAAGCCACTTCTGTATCTGCTGCTTCTGGGAGGATGGTTATGGGGAGCAAGGGTGAAGTTCCTCAACTCTTGAAATTTTGAGTTAAGGGTACATAAGAGACGAGACATCTTGAGTGAGATTCAAAGACAGATCTCTGACTAACAGAAAAGTGCCCTTTGCTTTCTTCCCTGGAGCTATTGTGGACAAGGGAGGACGATAAACCTCTTGCCAAGATTTTATCCTTGTAGTAAATTATGAAAGCCTATCACAAGCAAAAACAGTAAATTCATTGCTAAGTTTTGTCCTCTGGTTAGTAGTCGTACAGTTTCCAAATCCAGTATAAATATCTTCCTGACAATACAATATGCTAACTCTAAGTAACATGTATTTTAGAATCTCTGGAAATACTAGAACAGAGAATTGTAGCTGGAAATTCAGTCCTAATCCATCCTCAAGAACAAGCAGCCAAAATTAGAATGGAAGCAGAGAGACAAAAACAGGTATGTGTGTGCATTTTTTTTCCTCGGCAATATCCTTTTCTTAAAGTGCATTTTACATCAGAATGGCTCAAATGCAAACAGATCTAATTAGGTTTGTAAAACAGCTTTGACTATCCCTCCCTTTTTATATACATGTAGCTTTAAAAACTGCCTTTAAAGTTAATATTTTTCCATAATCTCTTGTTGTTTTTCTGGGGGTTTTTTGTTTGTTTGTTTGGTTTTTTTTAATTTTCATCAGCTCTTCATGAGGTATTGAAGAGTAAGGGGAAAATACTTTTGTAGTTTCTAGAAACTATTGAAAAAGGTACAAGAGAGATGGCTTAAATTTGGAATTTGATGTTTACAAAATCCTCACTGACGAGTAGTGCCCTTGAGTGTCTGTACATGTGCTGCGGGGGGAGGAGGGGGCACTTTTTAATTAAAGTGGTTCTCGGGATCCACTCTAATTACAATCCTTGCAGTGTCTCATTTATTCAGCATCCCACATTTCAAAATGGCAGTGGGCAATTTAACTAAAGCTTGTTTGACATGCTTTAGTTAAGGCCCCCTGCCACCATTTTTAAATGCAGAGCGCTGAATACACAAGATGCTGCAGCACAATTAATCGAGTCTGTTCTGACGTGTTGTAATCAAAACGCATCAGAGCATGTGTAAAAATGCCCTTTGTTTTGGGAGTTTGGGATTAACGGTACAATAGTACTGTTAGTCTGTGAGTAAGCATTTATAGTTTGAGTCAAGGAATTCCCATGGGTCTGGTTTTTTAACATCCTCTTCTCTCGTAGCTGCATCTAATTCTAGACCTACTGCCTCCAAGCAATAAGAACTTAAGCACAATTCTTTGCCATTTCAACGCGTTTATAACAGGTGTCAGCAGTTGAATCTACAGCAACTAGTTCTGGCCCATGGAGCAACTGGATCCAGCCCATACAGTTAGGGCTAAAGCAGTGAGGGCTTCACCTGTCTTGTGCTGCACTGTGGCTGGGTGGCATGGAGCTTTCCCATGCTGCCACTGCCAGGCTGCAGTGCTAGAAACAGCACCAGAGAAAAGGTAGTGGCAGTGCTGGCCGGTGTGGCCTAGTGTCAGCCCATCTAGGACCTGAGCTGGGCACTTCTGGCCTGCCATTTCAGTATGTTGCCAGCTGCTGGACAGTCCTGTTCTACACCTTATGTTAATTTGTAATTTTAAAAATTAAAAGCATACCTAAGGAAATTAGAAATTGGGAAACTTCAACTTTGTGGATGTATAAATAAAAGCCGGCAAGCCAGGAAATGCAGAATTGAAAGAGATACTGTCAGTTTTAAAATTATTTTCCTGAAAAATGCTATCTGTTTTTACTTGCTGCCTTGGCTACTTGTATGTTTAACCAAACATTGAGAATTGTCTCTGGAAATTAGATTTATTTTCCCATCTGCCAGCCTTAGTTATTGCAGTTGTTAGACTAATCACAGTATTTGTCTGGAATGTGTGTATAAATATAGAATTAAAGTGAAACTATGTAGTTGCCAAGATATGTATTCACATATCTACTACATTTTATAGCCCAGTTTCAGTATCGCCTGTTCCCAAAGGTCTGGCTTTTCTAAAATGTCTTCTGTGTTCTATGCGCTTACACCTTTTCATGATCAACACGTTGAACATTTGTGGTGAGGTAGACAATAAAACAATAGCTATGTTGTTCTAGTCCTGTTGTATCCCATATTTAGGGATATACTTAATTCGCAGTTTTCGGAAATCAGTGATATCCAGGATCACTGGAAAATACTCCATGGGCCATGGTTTCCGGCGAAATCAACCCATAAAAACCCCAGCATATTATATGATACGCTGTTTTAGAATCTCACAATCCTTACCGTGATATTTAGACAATGCGGCAATCCCTGCAGCTACTCATGTGCTTAAGATGTGCTGTCTGCAGTGAGGGGCAGGGCCTATTCTCTAGTCTGTAGCAAGGGGCTACCAGGAAATGCCTGCAAAATCAGCCCTTCAGGCCACAAGCAAGCTGTGAAAATGGCTTGGTCTCACTGCAAGTTAAGTAGGACCCTGCTCAGTCTAAACAAACTCTGAATCTACTTTAATGCATGTTGGAGGCTTCCAAGGAACACATGGGTACAGGCAACTGAAAAGGTGGCCCATCTCCCATTTGACTTTACTCAAATGAGCACGTTGCAAATCGGTGATGTGCACTGATAGAGGGGCCATCTGTCATATGACACCTCTGTTTGAGGCTCTGATGAGCGCTCAGTAAAGATTAGCATGTCTCAGAACAGCATGTCTTTGCTGCTGTGTTCTGGCCAGTTCAGTCTCTGGCAGCAATTTCAAATGGATACACTTGGGACAAAAGTAGAGAATATAGTATTATACTGTCTCTGTGCCTGGAAACTAAGTCTTTGGTCCATAATAAATTCCTAGAGAGAGATTAAAAATAAGAAAACCACTTCAGAGGTTTGTGAAGTGCACTGTAAGTTATATATCCATTAAGTACTTCAGAGGTACTGAGAGACTTAATTTAACATTAGTAAAATGTCTTAAATCTTTGAAAAGCACTATAGATTGTGAAAAACACTTGTACTTATTCTGAATTCAGCCTCACAGTGGGGAATTTGTTCCATCCTCCAATTTCTTTGTAGAAAATGTTACCTGATTGAATTAGATTTTGATTTTCTCTATTGTGCTATTGTGATAGCAGTTGTTGATGAATGTAAGATAGCACAAAACTGTGAAGTGGCTGGTAAGAATCTGTTGTCTAGTCAAAGGCATATATAGTTTACATGTTATGAGAATCCTCTAACAAAATAGGGGTTGCTTTGTAGTACAGATAATTTCACTGTATGTGATTTGGGACTTAGTTGATTCTCCTGTCATTTAGTTTTGCAGAATCACTGTAGTATTTCTTTTTGATAGAATGAACAAATAGAGCAACAAAAACAGGAGCAGCTGGCCTTGCTTAAACAAATTGAAGAAAAGCGAATGTGCTTAGAGGACGACTATCTGAAGATCCGAATGCAGGCTCATTTGGAAGAAATTAAGACAAGGGGGCAAGAGGAGAAAGATCAGCCATCCCATCTGGCACAGATGAATACTCATTCGGTTATGAACCAACAGACAGAGGTGGAACACAGGGTAAAGGAACTGATTCCCACTGCTGAAATAAAGGTTTATTTAAGCCTTACTTTGTCCATGCCAGAAGGCAGGATCTCCTACCTCGGAAATACATTTGTTTTGAAGTGGAAGCACTGGTTTGTTTGTTGGCAGTGGGCTTTGGGTAGTGGTTTACTTTTGCAGGATTTCAGGACAGTGTCTGGACCCATGGTAAAAAAGAATAAGGCCGTGCAGAGAAAACCACATATTTCCCCCAAGAAAAAGTGTGAGGAAGTGTATAGTGGGGGAAATTGACTTTTTTGAGTGCACAGATACCTTATACATTATCCCCGTGGAAGAAAGGAGATCAGTGATGTAGAAAGGATCTGATCTTATTTGCTATTAAATGACCTGGAGGCATCTGCACAAGAACTTGTTCTCCAGTGCTCTTTCTGGGGACTGATCCTGTAAACAGCACCAAGTTGAACTATTGAACCCCTAGAGTTCAAGCCGTCTCAAACTTAAATGGCAGATCAACTGTGAGCAGCATTATAGTCCATAGTATAGCTTTCGATCAGTATTGTTCAGAAGAGTGCAGTCCGTCTTTACTTCCTCAGGCTGAAATCAGGGCAAACTTGCTTCAGCTGGCTTGGAGTAAGAATGAGCATGCTGCCTTAATTCAAAACAATACACATATGAATACTGATGAAAGATTTTCATGTGTAAATAATTTATTTCCTTTTAGACTGAAACTGCTGCAGTACCAGAAACTACCAGTCCTAGAGAGAATGACCATGTACAGATAATTCGTAACTATCAACAGCGTCTTCTACAACAGAACAGGTACATTCCCTTATGTAATCAAGATTGAGAGGACAGTTTCAGAATTATTTGCTAATTGCTGATCCAGTAATTAAGAAGGTCTTCATGTCACACAAGAAACACGTTGTCATTCTGTTTTTAGGTTGCACAAACAGTCAGTTGAAGAAGCCAGAAAACGTTTACAGGAGTACCAGAATAAGTTGAAGCAAAGATATCCTTCAACTTCTTCTATACCCTTAAGCTCTACAGTTGCATCAGAGTCGAGATGTGTTGCTTTCAAACCTACTTTGGAATCAGTTTTACAAACCCACGTACCTGCAATGCTTCAGCGAGTTCATCCAACAGCCTGTCAGTCAACCAAACAAATGCAGGCTCAAGAACTTGCACAGCCATTAATCAGGTGTTCCAGAGCACATGGTATGTTAGAAAAAACATTTGGGCAAAGAGACAATGAGCTAATGCAGAGTACAGGCTTGAATAGTCAGTTACGGTGTTCACTTACGTCAGAGTTGAAGCAAAGACCATTTCAGTTACTTCAGCATTCCCCTTCACACAAGCAAATGGAATGGTTGAATTCCAGTAACCAGGTCAGAGAGTCCTCTGAATCCCAGAGGCTGCCAGTATCAATCCTGACTTGTCAAGGTACTTCCTCGGATATTTTGCAACCAGAGGCACAGTTCATTTTGCCCACAGAAGATTCATCTGAGTCTTCAGAAACTTTGCATTTTGAAAAAAATCTAGGATCTCCAAAGGTGCCAAACCAACAAACAGAGGCAGAAACCCCCAAACAGCCTCTGTTCTTAGTACCTTGTATGCCACCAACAGAGGAGTCTCTCATAACTCAGGCAGCATCATTTGACTCTTCAGAGTGCCAGCAGATACCTGCAGAAAGCAGCATAAAAACCTTTGAACCAACCTTCACTCAGGCATTTCAGCATCTTACTTCATTATCTCTTGAGCCTGGGGTGATCCAGGAGTCCTTGGCGTCAAGAAATAAGGATGTTTCGTTGTTAAATTATTCCAATATATTGAATTTAAGGGAGAGAGTGCTAGCCTCTTCAGAAAGCATCCAAGCTCAGCAAGACCACTTGAAACAACTGCAAAAGCAACTGGACATACAAAGAGAAGCTCTTCTTTCTAGGCAGAGAATGCAGGAAGAATTACTTATATGGAAACAAACTAAATTGAAAGAACAGATGCAAAGAAAACAAGAGGCTGTGAAGGATTTGCTTAATAAGCAGGTATGGTTTATAAGTACATTATAACAGGTTGTTTGCCAGTAGAATGCAGTGGAATTTACCAGTTAGCAAAGTGATGCATGTGGCTGCATGTGCAGTCTGTCCTTTACCAAAGCATAGACCCAAGCTGGAACCTTTGCAGTCAACAGTCAGTAGACCACTTTTTCTGTCCACTCCAATTGGAGCTGTACTAAGCTTGTCTGGCCTTTGTCTCTGAACATAATGTTCATTAAAGTAGCTGCAGTACTTGCAAAGCTTTTCAGCTCTAGAAATGCAGTTGGTGTGTACAAAAGCTAAATACGTTAATAGTCTTCGTTGTTCAAAGTGTCTGAAAGACCCTTTGTCAAGTAAACTGTTTAAAAAAGCACAACTTAATTGTTCAAATGTGCAAACTAGATAATTGGTTCTAAAACTGTTACATTGTCTAAGGAGCCAATATATTTCTATTTATTTCTATTTCTGCATAACAGCTATATTTTATTTTGATTTTTAATTGTATATCACACTTGTATAAAATGAGTCTGTCCCAATTCACAAAAGATACTAAGGATGAAATTGGCAATCTTAAAAGACAAACAACTGTTTAGAAAGATTATCATCTCATTCCATGTATTTATTTCTGTCCTAACTCACTATGCTATAGTTGTGTCTGCTTAGGAGAAGCCTAGAAATGAAAGTTAACTGTAATATGATGATTGAATAATGGGACAATAATGGGGTTTTTTTGCTTTAATAAACACACACTCTCCAGAACCTCTGAGGATGGAACCAGCTTTTTCTCTGCTAAATTATCCTTTCTGTGGGGTGGTCTCAGTGTATGACTGCCAAACCAAGGTACGGATTATTGATTTAAAATTCGTATGCCCATTCTAGAATTCAAGATTTCATAGCTGCAGGGAATAAAGCTTATCCATAATATCCATTTGGAGACTGTTCACAGCATTTTCAGATCAACAACCTCTTCCTAGTTGTTGGCTACACAAGATACATGTGAAAAAATTGAAGAAATATTCTCTTTCCATCTTTATTTAAACCAGTGGTGACCAACCTTTTAGGCAGGCGTGCCTCAAATTAAGCTTTACATCCTTCCTGGGAGCCTCTCTGCTCCCCTTCTCCTGCCTGATCCCTTGCTCTGCTTTCTGTTCCCTACTATGTTTCCTACCTGATCTCCCATTCCACTTTTTGCTCTGTGCTCCCTGCCCAGTTTGCTGCTTTTCTTTCTGCTCCCTGCCCCATCTGACACTGTGCTGTCTGCTCCCTTCCCGATCTGCTGGTTGCCACACACAAGCTGCACATGCCACATGTGGCATGTGCCACAGTTTGGCCACCCTGGTTTAAACTGTCCTAGAATGGAAAACATCCTAGAAGAATACTTTTTCATCTTTGCAGTCTTCAGAAAACTAAAATCCCTGCACTTAGTGACTGAGAAATAAATAAAAGCATGTTTTCAGGACCTGAGCCTGCAAGGAGCTGAATATGTTTGCCCAGCAACCTAGTAGTGCAGTTAAGCACACAACTGACTTTTGTGTATGAGCCCCATTGAACTGCATGGATATATGCAGCATACATGTTTTGTTGTTCTGAGCCAGTGACCAGCATCATGCCAAGCTCAAGCATTTAGAGTGTTTCTTTTCTTCCCTCCTGTGTTGTGGAGCTATAGACGATGTAAACAAATAGAAGGAAAAAGATGTCTAGTAAAACATGAGACAATGTTCCCTACTATTAGTTCTTCTTTTTTTAAGGTTGGACAATTTAGCCCATACAGAGAGATGACAGAAACACAAAAGCCAGACCAGTTCAATCTTTTCAAAGGAACAGAAAATTATCAAGACGAGGTCATCTGTGGTAATGTGAACAAATACAATGAAAATGGAGTGCTTTCATGGCGCATCAGTCCAGCTGAGCAAATAGGTGAGGCCATATATCATGCTCTATTATAATTTTAATGCTTGCTTTTTTTAGTTATAATTGAATTCTCTTCTTTTACCCTCAGATTATCAATTACATGCCAATAATTTGCAAGATTGCTAATTGCAGAACATATTTTTTTTTTTTTTTTTTACAGAACAGTCTCAAAAAATTCCAGTAAGAGAACAGAAATGTAGAACTTCAAAACCACCTCTGGCAAAAATCAAATTAGGTCTAAATTTGGAACAACATGAACTTAGTGTTATACCTGAGGTAGATACACCAAGAAGTTGGAATGTTTCTCTTGCAGGTAAAATACTTACTAAATGTTCTCTCTTGTGAGACACAAAACCCTAAGTAAGAAATTCAACAGTATTTTTCTCTAAGGCTTTGAAATGATTGAGAGTGAAAGCAGTGTTTTCAACTATGATTTCAGTAAAATTATGTGATGTTTATTTCAACAACAGCAAAATCTATACTACATGCTTTACAAATGCTTAAGATAACAGGGGCCTTCCTGGAAGTGTTTACAGACTGAAAAGGGAAATTGCTTGATTATCCTGTCATTTATGAATGTGACCCTCCCATTGCAGTATGGGTAGATGAGCAGTCCTATAATAGGGACTACTGAGGGCTACTGGTTTAAAAAAAATTAAAATTAAATTGTTTACTGCTGAAATATGCTTCAGTATAAGTACTCCCTTATGAATGACAAGGAATTGTTTGTGGTACCTTTTCCTAAATGGGGTAGCTTTTTCTACCATCAACAGATGCTAAATGCTGTGCTCCAGCAGTGGATGGTTACTGCACGCCTAAATGATGTTTATAAAACATATTTTAATGATTGCTTGGTGTTGGGTTGTTACAGAACTCTTTAATAATCTTTGTTGAGGTTTGTTAAATACTCAACAGAGTCAATTTAAATGATCAAACTGCAGTCTGATTTCAACTTCCTGTCGATACAAGACTACTAGAACTAGGAGGCAAAAGAGAACAGTTACTGTTTTGTTTCCTTTAAAGGTGTAGTAGTAATTTTACATAATCGATTTCACTATTTCCCCTGGGGGTCAGTTAGCTTCCTCAGTTGTTTATGGTGGAAAAGGTGCTTGTAAAGCCACACAAATTGGCAGAGACTCAGACTACGGTTCTTCAAGTAGATGGTATCCATTCAAACCTAGGTTTATATTGTAGCAAGTACTAGAGTTAATGTTCTGATATTTTTTTTTAAAAAGGTAAAGAGAACAATCTGGGTGATATTAAATGTGTTAGTTTGGCATTAAAGAATTAAAGGTAGGTAATTAACAATCAAATCTTCTATCATCTGTTCCTTTATTTTGCCTAGGCTCAGTTTCAATCAATTATAACTTATGCAAAATTGATGCTATTACAAATTTGGTTGCTAAAGGGAATAGTGTTAACATGATATGTTTGCATTTGTACAACACACTTAACTTGGGATTTAGACATCATTTTGATTAATAAACTAGAATATACATAACCAAGATGCCGTACATTAAATCTGACTCTTTGATAGATCTCAGAATGTAATTGTATGGGGAAACCTCGTCAAGATAGTATCTTTCTAGCAGGATCTTGCACATATGGATTCTTGTTCCTGTATGTACTGAACTTTATCCTAGAAGAAGATACAGTTATTACTGAAAGTCTGCAGGTTACCCAAAGATTGGGAAAGAAGGCAGATCACTGATACAGATCATGATTGGGATTATTTGGTAAACTGAGAACAACAAACAGCTTAGATTTTAATATACTTAAATGTAAAGTCATACATCTAGGAACAAAGAATGTTAGGCCAGTCTTTCAATGTGAAGATCTCTATCCTGGGAAGCAGTCAGTCTAAAAAAGAAAAAAGACTGTCAGACCATGGTAGATGCAGTAGAACCTGGATAATTAATAAGCCCTATAAAGATCTTATAAAGCAACTTGAGGGTATATACAGCTGAGCAAAGAGCTCCATTGGACTGCTGAGATGCTCCAACCGACAGCTGTAGCTTGTACTTCAAATGGCACTGCTTCTCAGTCGGTTTTGTAGAATCACTACAGTATTCCAGGTGAGTGGAAAAGTGGCACCCTGTGAAGTAAGTCATAGTGAATAGTTGCAACAATTTGTCCTTCACTGTACAAACTCTTGAAAATTTAAATGTGTTGTGAACTATCCAGGTATGAATCATCTGGGTTCTACTGAAATCAAATGACTCTGAGTTCATAGTGTGAAGAGATAATGTGTTATTTGCATGTGCAAATAGGGCAGTGAAAACTTGTAGCAATTGGGAGAGGTCTTGGATGATTGGAAATGGGCAAATATAGTACCCATCTTTTAAGAAAGTTTTGGTTAGATATTAGGAAATCTTTCTCACAAGGATAGTAGTAAAGAATTGGAACAGGTTACCCAGAGACATGTGGAATCTCCATCCTTGGAGGTTTTTAAGACCTGGCTATCCAAAGCCTTGGCCAGGATGATATAGTTGGGAATGGTCCTGCTTTGAGCAGGGGGTTGGACTAGATGAGTGGTTTTTGGACTTTTTTCATTCGCAGACCCCTAAAAAAATTTTGAATGGAAGTGCCAGACCCATTTGGAAATTTTGAAAGGAGGTGCAGACCCCTTTGAATTGTATGTGTAGGTATTCACATACTTTTGATTTATCGCGGTTATCTTTTGCAGACCCCTTAGACATTGTCTGTGAACCCCCAGGGGTTCATGGACCACAGGTTGAAAACCACTGTACTAGATGACCTTCTGAGGTCTGTTCCAACCCTAATTTTCTGCTTCTGTGAATACTGAGCTTGAGTAGAGGGGTTATTATCTCTGTATTAGCCTGTGATACAGCTACTGCTAGAACACTGGCTCCCAGTACTCATATCAAGAATTCAAGAAAGATGTTATAAAATGGGAGAGGTTTTGGAGATCAAAGCTCAGGTTTCTATCCTCTTACTCCATCTATTTTGCTTAATAGAAACCGTAGAGGGCTGATTTGATTACAGTCTATGTACCTACATATGGATTGGAAATATGATGGCAGTCTCAGTCTAGCACACAAAGGTATAATGAGAACCAGAGACACATTCAGACTAGAAATAAGGTGTAAATTTGTAGGTGGGTATTAGTTAAACATTGATACAATTAACTAGGGGTTTTACCAGATTTGTCTGGTAACTTCTAAGTTAAGATTGGATTTAGTTTTTTCTTTTAGAAGAAATGCCCCATTTCAAACAAATTCATTTAAGGAAAGTCTATGGCCTGTGTTGCACAGGAGGTCAGACTATACTATCCAGTGGTTCCTTCTGGCTTGAATTTATGAATTTTCATTTGAAGCAGATCCTTTAAAATTCAGGGTAGTCTCTCAGCAGTGTACCATATGCACCTTAACACTTCATTATAAGAAAGTTGAAACATCACAGCTCTGTACTCTTAATAAATAAAAACTTTTTTAAAATTCAGGTAAGCCCGACTCTCCCGGTGAAGAAACTTCTTTCTCTGGCACTGAGGGGGAGCTAACATCTAATATGTGCAGCCATGAATCTCTTAATGAAGAAAGAGACTTATCCAGAGTCCTAGCAAGCTCTAAAGAACAAAGCTCTAATGACAGCTTAAGACAAAGTGAACAGTCAAGTAGCTCATGGCATGAACTGCAGATGGTGGATGCTGAAAGTTTGTGTGACCCAGGTGAGAGAATCTATCTTTTTAAAGATCTATACAGTTATTGTTCAGTGTTATTAGTTAGATGGTTCTTCACCCGTTTTGTCTGGCCTGATTTGTTCAAGGCTGTAGGTTTGGTTTTGTTATAAAATGGTATTTCAAGTTGGAAAGAATGAAATAATTCATCTAAAACGTACTAACAATTTTCTCTCTAGACTAGAGAGACAAAACATGGCACATCAAATCCCTGTTGTCTTTCTGTGTTAATGTAAATGCGGGGATGTGATCCTTCTGTTTTAGTAACCTGGGCTCTCTTGCTGTGTATTAGGGCAGCGTTTCTAAACCAGTGGGTCATGACCCAAAAGTGGGTCGCAAGAATATATGAAAGGGTCACAGACAAATTTTAAAAATGGATCATATTTTGCATACATTTTTTTTAAAAAATAGCTGCTAGTCGTTTACCATATGTTAACACTGTATATACTAATAAACAGGGATCTGGGTTTTTTGTTTGCCATGGAAGAATGAGGATTTTCTCCTTTTTAAGGAGAAAAATATGGGAAACTGCATGTTTCCCCTTGCAGAGTTCCAGCCTGCAAGGGGCTGCTTGGGGCTGGGGGAAGTGGGAAGAGGGTGATCAGGCAGGTGGTGCTACGTGCATGTGTACACAGGCACATAGCAGCCAGGCAGCGTGGAGAACAGCTCCTGCAACTCCCTGCATGTAAGTCTATGGGGCAAAGGGGGGTAGGGGGCCACAGGTGGATTGAGTGGAGCAGCACGACTTGTTGCTGCCTCCACCAGAACCACTGCACCTGCAACAGTGCAAGGAGTAACAGATTGGGGTGGGGAGGGGGCACTTCCCTAACCTCCTCCTCCGCCAGCCACTCGTGTGCCAGGCCATAGCTCTACCCCACTGCCATGTCCCAGCAGCCTCTGCTGCTCCCCTCAGGCTGCAGCTCTATCCCGAAGTGGAGGTAGGGTGGTAGGCAGTGCGGGTGGCCTGGGGGGGAGCAGTGGTGGTAACGGCAACCAGACTATGGCAGCAGGGTACAGCCATGGACTGGCACACAAGCAGCTGGTGGCAGGAGGAGGTGGGGGCAATGGCACCCCACCATCCATTGTCCATTATTACTTACGCTGTTAGTGACGTGGCTGATGCAGGGTTTTGGCAGTGGTGGCAGCAGCAATGAGTCTTGTCACCCTGCTCTGCCCTCCCATGCTGGGTTCTGCCTGCTGGGCTGCAGCCCCATGCCTGCAGTGGGTGCACTAATCTGGGAGAGCGTGTGGGCCCCCCACCCCCCCCCAATCTCCCAGACACCCATCCCTTTCCCCACATACCTGGAGGTCTGGGAGCAGGGGGCAGCGGGTCAGGAGTGAGGGGCACCAGCAGGGCTGGGGGGGGGGGTGACAAAGCAGAGGGGAGTCTGTGGGTTGGGTGTGAGGGACACTGTTGGCCAGGGGCCTATTTTCTACTTAAACTATTTACTGGCCATCAGTGTTTACAAATGGGCCCTGGTACAAAAAAGGTTAAGAACCACCATACTGGGGGACACTGCAATGAGAAACAAGCATAAGAATTGCATTATTGACTCTGACTTTTTGTTAAAGAAAATAAAAATAAAACCAAATAGTAGTTAGTTCAATCCTTGTTTCTCCTGTTGGTCTCTCTATGGAGGGCTTTGGAGATCGCACCAATGAGAGTGGGAGTGCCAGTGGAGGACACAGTTACCCTGTTCCCAAATCAGCAGAGGTTCTTTTTGTGAATCGGATAGAACAGGGGTGGACAGTTATTTTGACTGAAAGACCGCTTAGTGTTTTGGTGAACTGTTGAGGGCCACAAGGGTAGCCTTGCCCCTCAACAGGTGCCCCACCAGTTGGTCACCATCTTGGGACTTGAAATCCTGCCCCCAACCCCCCTGACCTTTGCCACTGGAAGTCCCTCCTCTTGCCCCAGGAGTACTCCTTTTGGGAAGTGGGGTTTACAATCTTCCAACCAGAAAAAAACTAAATTTGTATACTAAAAATCACACACATTTTATTTCAAAAACATATTTTTGTCCCAATTTGTATGTTTTGTGCATCTAGAGGTGATTGCATAATAGCTCAAAATGAAGTCTTATTCTTGTACATGGTGGGGGGGCAGGGCATGTGGAGGGGTGTGGGGTGTATGGGTGGGTAGGTAAGGGGTTTTTTGGATTGCTGGGGTGGGGTATGTGTGGGTGTGGGTACATGGTTATGGGGTTTGTGGGGGATTGGTTGTGCATCCAGGAACCCTGCGAGCTGACCCGCCCTGATGGCATGGGACTTGCCATGGCTCCTGGCGCACCATTGGGCTAGGTTGGCTCTGTGTAGGTCCTGGTGTTACAGCCAGGAATCATGTGCCGCAGGGCCGATCCAGCTGTCTCTGTGCCATGCTGCATGGGTCCCGGTGTTGCAGCTAGAAACTGTGGTGCCTGGAGGGGAGGGGAGGGGATGGGACGGGACAGGTCGGCGCAGTGCTAGAACATGCTCAGCTGGCTCCATGCCGCACAGCACATTTCCCTACTGCAGTGCCAGGACCTGTACAGAGCCAGCCTGGCCCAGCCTGTTTTGGCCTGATGACATGGGAACTGAGGGAACCAAGTGCTGCTGGCTCAGGCCAGCCAGCTTTGTGCTGCACTATGAGGGTCTCAGCATTGCAGCCGGGAGCCCCACTGCTTGTCATGGAGCTGGCTGGCTCAGCTGGGCAACTCCCACCAGCACATGGTTCCTGGCTGCAACACTTGGACCGCAGAACGCAGCAGTAGCCAAGCTGGCCCCTGCAGATCCCAGCTGGCTCCTACTGTCGCCAGCCCTGGCCCTGGGTCCCCGTGCTCCCACTGCTGCCGCTCCCCAATCCTTTCCCTGCCGCCACTGCCTTTCCCCTGCCACTTCCCTTCCTTCCCTACCCACCACCACTGTTCTCCACTGACTGCCCACCTACCTGCCACTCTGGCCGCACATGGTTCCCAGCTGCAGGGCTGGGATCCTACGGTGCAGCAGGAACCAGTTGGGAGCCACATGGTGGCAGCTGGGTTGGGCTGGCTCCTGCTGTGCCGGCATCCTCCTTCCACCCCATCCGTTTGTTCTTAGCTGAGTTTTCCTCTCAGGTGGACAGAGACGGAGAACAGCCCCAGGTTCACCAGGCCGGAAGCCTCTGCTAGGCAGAAGCTTCCAGTTGGCAGCGGGGGGCGGCATGCCTTGCTGCTGCTGCCTGCCTCCAGCTCCTCCATGGTCCTGCTGCCAGTGGTACCTTGTCATCTTTGACAGGCAGCCACAGGAAGATGATAATTTTCTAATTTTTTTAAGGGCCCCACGAGCCAGGTAGAATGGTCTAACAGGCTGAATCTGACCCACAGGCTGTATTTTGCCTGCCCCTGAGATGGAACAGGTAATTCAGCATAAAATGAGCCACTGAATTTTCTTTAAGGGCTGGTGAATACTATTTTGTATGTTATGGATAAATCAGGTGGTTTATAAATGGGCCTGGGTAAGCAGTCTTAAATAAAACCTGCATGCCCAAATAAAATATTGTCCAGTTACTAAAAAGCCTTTACAGCATTTATCTCAAAATGGACAAATTATTGATTCTCAAATCTTAATACCCACATTCTCTCTTTGCTTACCAAAATATAGCTTACTATGTACTTTTAAATGGTAAGATGCCCTTGAATTTAAGATGCATCCAAACTTTCTGACTCCAAATTTAAGAAAAAATAAATAAAACAGCAAATAAGGACACATGTACACAGTTATAATCTCCATAGTACAAGGATGTCAAGCGTAAGGCCTGTGGGCTGGATCTAGCCTGTGGAGCCATTTGATCCAGCCCATGAGTTACTGGCCTTAGTCCCATGTGCTGATCCTGGCTCTGTATGCAACGTGCAGGAGACAGGCTGGATCTGGCACTGCATACACTGCAGGCAGTACAGAGGGTTCGTCTGGGGCGTTGCATGCAGCCTCTGTCCTGGACCCCCCTCTATGCCATGTGCAGCACTGGGTCCAGGCCATACATCATGGGCAGCGCGCACCCCATGGGCAGTGTGTACTCCACAGGGCTGGACCGGCCATGCATGCAGGAGGGCCAGCACAAATCATGTGCTCTTTGCAGTACCTGCCAGACCTGAAGGGGGTCCAGGGCACATGCTGAATGTGACGCCCCGGGACTAACACCATGTGCTGCTTGGAGCACCAGATCCAGCGGTTGAGAAGGCAAGCACACTGCAAAGATTCCAAGCTATAAAAGATTACCATTGTTATAGCAAAAAACACTCCAGTGCTCACCTTCCCTTGGGGCCAGGGAATGGCTTTGGCTTCAGTTTTCTTTACAATGGCCAGTGTAACAATGCTTTTAGACAGTCTCACTTTAATTCTGTACTTTGGCCTCTACACCTCCCTGCTAATCAATCCCATTTTCTGTTCCTTGTAGGTTCTCCTCTTGCATTTAGAATCCTTTGTGATGTATGTATTCATTAAGGCAAGCATGTACCCCCTTCCCAACCATTTTTTTCCCCTTCTTCAGGTATCCTTTGCCCCCAAGATGTTCTTACTGAATTATTTTCTTTTACAACATATCCAAAGCTTTCAAGCTATATGAAAAAGTGTGGACTGGAAATATATCTGTATGAGATATTGGTTATTTTTTAAACTCTAGTTTTCTCTTAGTGGGCATTGTTTGTTCCTTAAATGTTTGAGATGCCAAGCCTTGACATATAGTTGCAAATACTGTAGTCAAAGACTTCTTTCTATAAACCTTCAAAGCTTCCCAGAATCTGTTGCGCAAAGAGAGAAACAGATTATTTATGTATAATACAGCTAAGGTCATTTGATGCTACATCTAATTTCTAATGTATGAAGCCACTGCAGTGACATTTATGTTAGCTAGGGAATAGTTATCTGGCAAGACTTATGCAGCTTTCCAGGAAGAGAATCAGCCCTCCAAAGACTAATAAAGAAGTCATTATCCATTCTTCTTACTGATTAGTTAAAAAATTTAAGAACTATATTAGAAAGGTTATTTTGAGAACTGAATTACTGATATAAAAGGTAAGTTTTTGGACTTGACATCAAATGTCAACCCTTAATAAATCTGACTTTCATCAAGACAATGTCTCAAAAAATGGATTGATGGAAAAGTAGTTTAGAAAGATAACCAACCATTAAACGTGTCTCAAGAATTTTCTGACACGTTTTCAGCACATGCAGCATACTCCTAAATATGCTACATAACTTCAGCTCCTAAGATCAGTCTGCAGAGGCTCCTAGCCAGTGAAAGGATAACAACTATTATCAAATCCAACCAACCGACCATGAAAAAAGGAGTATTTTCTTCTTTCCAAGGAGAAAGGAAGTTATAACAGCTCTCGGAGTGGAACAACATACTCTCTCCGCTTTGCCTCATTCTTAACAGCCCCCCAAACCTGGTGCAGGCCCTGCTGGCTGTAAACCTGCAAAAATGGCAGCCAACCCCAAATTGGTGGCTACCTGCCTCTTCAATTTCAGTAGGTCCCTAGTTAGAAAAGCTTTCTGTTAAGAGTCAGGTACATTAAGGTATTTCATGGACCAAGCTGTTTTTCTTTAATATTTTCTGTTTTGGTGACGGAAACCAGAAACTTCCTGGAATTTCTTTAATTAGCCTAGACACCTAATTTAATAAGTGATCAAAATTACAATTTCTAGGTATCATAAGAATAAAAATAATTGTATCTTTTAAATTTTAGTTTAAGGTGCAAGTTTGTAATAACTTTAATAACTTAATTAATAACCTTTTAATTATGACTGAAGTTCCCCCCCACACACACACATGGAAATACATGGAAATATAAGTTACAGTTACAGCTTAACTGCATGTACATTTAAACTAAATATTCAGTTATAGAAATATTTAAGGAGTTTTTCCTTCTCTGTTTGCTACTATATTCCTTACCCTATGATGGCTTTTTTGGACAGGTTTCCAGGGGTAACTATTTACCATGACCTATGGAAGTCATTATTACTGTTTTTCTGTGATGCTTTTTCCTCATCCTCTCTGCCCAGTCAGGATCTTAAGTGCTTTCATTCCCGTGGTCCTGGATTGCAGGATTGACCTGAGGACTGCAATTCAGAAGCCTTGTATAGTATAAACTGCCACCATATATAAAGTATAGATTAAAAACACGTTTTAATAACTCTTAAGTCTGAACATATTTAGGCTGGATGAGTCTGTTCAGTAAGGCTTGTATACTATATTTGTTTAAAAATTTTAGCTAAATTTAATATATAAAAACCCTTCTCAGTTTTTTCAGCCTTAAGCATCATTCTTCTCCTTCATGTTCATCTGCTCAGCCTCCAATCCAAGACAGTCCCTCTAGCATTTTTCAGATGTGATTATCTTCTTCCACATTGCTGCCCCAGTCAGAGCTCTGAATCCTAAAATTGTTTCTTGTCTCATCCATTTTCTTTTGGCTTAACTGTCCATCTCAATGCAAAATGTTTACCTGTGGCTGCACATATCCCATGCCTTTGCTCTCATCAATTTGTATTACTGGTTGGGTTTCACCTAATCTTTTGGGAGAGGGGGGGGGTCATTTGTTTTGGTTGGCGTTTTCTTTCATGTTTTAGATTGAGCAGTTTCTCACTTGGAATTTTGTCTCTGGAAGTAAGAGTTCAGACCATTCATTCCCAGCTTATCACTGTTTCCACTGGACAAATAAAATCCTATGTATTCTTGCATTAATTTTTAAAAAATACATAAATACATTGTCACAGTGTAACAGCCAGTATGTTAGAGTACAAAAATCTCTTATAGGAGGCTGGAGACGGTGTGAGACAAAGATACTCTATTGGTTAAAAATGTTTCTATTGCTATCCTCCAAATACAATGCATTTTAATGACAGTCCTGTAACTAAGCAATGAGAGAAGGTGAAACTCCTTTTAACCCCACTGAAATTAGTAGTTAGTTTGGCTTAGAGCAATAAACTGTGATGCGTTCATCATTTGTATTAACAGTAGAAAAACAAATGTATTACTGCCTTAAGTAATAAAGCAGTTGCAATTATGGAATAGCTTTAAGCCAGAAGGGAGCATTGGATCATCTAGTTTGATATCCATAATGCACGCCATTACATTTCAGCAAGTTCTCCCCGTATTGATCCCAATAAATTGTCATTGGTTTAAGCGTGTTATTCAGAAAGGTATCTCATCTAGATTTGAAGACTTCAAAAGATGGAAGAGAATCCACTGTTGTCCTTGATGATTTAATCCAGGGGTTGGCAACCCTACAGCTGGGATTGTATCTGGTCCACAGAGAGAATGGTAGTGGGGGAACCCACAGCACTCGTGGTGCAGGGGAAATCAGAGAGAGAACAAATTGATGTCAGCCAGGTCACAGGCAGTGGCCCGTGACTCTTTGAAGGTTGCCAGTTCCTGGCTTATTTCAGTCCACTGTTCAAAATTTGCATTTTATTTTCTATTTGAACATATATGGCTTCAGCTCCTGATCATTGGTTCTTATAATGTGTCTCCATTAAATGAGAGCTCTTTTATCCCAACATTTTCTACCTTTGAAAATACTTAATGTACTCTATTGAAGTACATGTCCTCAGGATAGAAAATAGGCTATGCCCCTACCCCAACTATTGACTTCCCTGATATAAAGCATGCTCATTAACTACCCAGAAAGTGCCCTTCAGTAAGGCTCATCTGCTTTCTCAGAACACCTTATGCATCTGATAGTGGCCTTGGAATGGACAAGACCTAGTCAAATTAGAGTGGTTTTGGAAGCTTTGAAATGACAGCGACTAAGCAGTTAAACTACAAAGTAGACAATAAGTCTGACAATCCTGTGCTCTTAGGTATTTTATGTGCATGACTGGTATACAGACAACAGATGTATTGTAAACAATACACATAGTAGCATACAGTTAAGCAAACTACACATATGTGGACTACGTTGTATATGTTAAGAGATGACTTGATTGACATTTTCTTTTTAATTGAGCGACTTGTATCTCATTTTAAAGAATTCACTCTCCATCAAATAGTTTTTGTAGGTCTCTTCTGTGCCTTTAATGTTTACACATCCTTCTTAAAATTTGTACACCAAAAATGTATAAAATATTCCAATATTAGTTGCACTGTTGCTAGGTTTCTCCAAGGACTTCACTAGCTCTTTTGCCACCGCATTGCACTGGGAACTATATTGAGTTTATGCACTATAACCCCTACATCCTCTGTGAAGCTGGTGCTTTCCAATTTCCTGTTCTGTATGTACTGTTTACATTTCTTGCTTTGAAGTAAATAATTTTTACATTTTGGCTGTATTATAATGCATTTTGTTTTAACAGTCCGAACTAACTGAGAGATCCAGATTGTTCTTTGTGACCAGTCTGTCCTCCCATTCCACTATTTTTTGTCTAATACAAATTCAGTCAGCAGTGACTTTATATCTACCTCCAAAGTACCAATGCAAATATCGCACAAGGTCTCAAGCCTAGCACAAATTTGTATGGAATCAGATGAAAACAACTTGGTTTTAATGATGATTCCCACTAACCACTGCTTTGAGATGAGTTGTTTAGTCGGCTCTTACTGCACTTAGCGTGGCTTGTTCTGCATAGGACCATCTTTTAATGTGAATGTTTTCAGTTTTAAAACGGAAAAATCACAACTGCAAGTTTTTGTGTTCTTCCAGTATTTGTGCTTTGTCGTGGAAGAACACTGTGTGTCAGTAGTTGAAGAAATCCCCCTCTGTCTATTATTTTTTAATATTTTAATAGACTGAAGAATATCAGATATTATAATAGTACTTTTAAATTAGTTCGTCTTGGAGAGAGAACACCCTACCCGTTGATCTATGCAGTAGGAATACAAAATGTTTAGAAGGTGATAAGTGATTCAATTTCAGGCTTAAATTATGCATAGATTCTCACTTGGATTGTCAAAAAACTTTTATAGCTGCCCAAATATGTAGAACTTGAAATATCTTCTGTAAGTCTTTGCCTATAAACACCCCTCTTCATCCTACTGTAGAAATAGACCTATTCTGAGCCATGAAATCCTAGAAAAGTAGGGCTGGGAAGGACCTCAGGAAATCAGCTAGTCCTTCCCCCTCCCCCCCAGGCAGGATCATTCCTATCCAAACATTTTATACATTATCTAACCTGTTAGTGAAACTACACAGTCAACCCAGTCGCACAACCACAATGCCTTATAGCACTAACTTGCTACAGGTAAAGCAGGGGGACAGTGGTAACAAGCTCAACAAGGTGCCTGTCCAGCCTCCTCTTGAACGCCTCCAGGGATGGCGACTGCACCACCTCTGCTGGTTTCTTTAGTTTTTGGTGGTGTGTTCTGGAGAGAAAGCAAGCATGGCAATTTGAAGTCAGAGAGGCTGGTTATGGAGAGCTGCGCTGTGTTGTCAAGGGAAATTGCTGTTCTTGGAGTAACATAGTGGAGGAGAAAGCCTTTTATAGGTAATAAGGAAGAGGGAAACATAAGTCTACAAGTTACTTTGCAGTGGTAGAACTAAAAGGTATTGTTGCCATCTAGTGCTCAAAATGTGGTAATGTTGGACTTCTAACTCGTAATTTTGTGTTCAGGCCTGTCCCAGGATTCTGTTATACCTCAACATTCACCAGTTTTTTCTGCTAACACTGGAAGGGGAATCGCTGCAGATTCTGGGTTATTTTTTAGCCCCAACTGTACGGTCAGTCATAATGTATCAGGCTTTTTAAAATAATCCTAGAACATAGTAAAAACACATGCTATATTCTAAGGTTTGTTTGTACTAATTGGAAATATGAATTGAAGGTGACCTGCAAGGCATGAAAGGTTCTTCTACCTTACTTTTTGTTAGTTGTGTGGATTTATGCACACATTTTAAATAGAAATTCAGGTTTGGTTTTCCTGAAATCTTTAGAAACATGAAGTCCAAGCAATCTGACAAATTCCTCACTAATTAAGGCTTTTGTAGTCAGATGACATCTTTTTCATTCTTCCCTTTTTGTTAACAGTTTTTTAACTTGCATGTTGTAGAGGAGGAGGAAATCTTCAAAATCTACAATACTTTTGTCCTTTTGCAGTCAAACTGAGAGCTAACACTCCAGCTTTTCTGGTGGCATCCACTAACAAAAATAGAAAAGATGAACCATCATATTTCTTCTCTTAAGGGTTAAACCCAAGCTCTATATATAGATATATAATTTTCATAAACTTTCTCAGAGCACATTTATGTAGAATTAAAGAAAAAAAAACTTAGTAGTTTTCCCATGCTGGTCACTTTTAAAATAGTCATAAGAGCTTTCAAATGCTGTACTCCTTTTCCTCTGAGATCTGCTCTTTTATTATTCAAGTAGATCTGTGATGAGAGAAAGCCAAATCTGAGCACCAAAAGATCAGCTGATCTACATGGTGTTATGATCTGTGTACAGTTCTGGGAAGCAGTGTAACTGAGTGTTTGTGTATTCAGGGAAGCAGCATAATTGTGTGTGGGTGTGGATGTGGGGTATGTGTGTGTATGGCAGTGGGGTGGGACTTGGAGAGAGTGTACGTGTGGGAGAGTGTTGAGTGATCTGTTGTCCTGAGCAATGATGAGCCTTATTTTTTGCCTGATTTCAGATAATGAAGGCTTCTACACTTGAACTGAGCTCAAAATAAAGTGTGTGGTTCTTGAATTCAAAATAAGTGTTAACTAGTTTGAGTTAACTATAACATACAGTACTAGCTTCATATGTTCTTTAACCCTAGGTAGCACTTCCTGGAGCGCCGCCCAGCAGTTTAAGTTCACAGGCTTGCCTACAAGAGGCAACATGCAATTTGTCTTCAACAACAATTTCTACTGGAAGCTTTTTAACCAGCAAAAAGTTGGATATAAGTCCTGCTAACTCTGGTAAATATTTTTTTAAACAGAACTTGCATATCCTTGCAAAATAGAGCATAAAGTGTAATGGAATGGTTCTTGATTATAGTTTTATTCAAATCCACTAAACTAAAACTAGTAACATATTTTCTGCTATTATGATTAATTTTGGCTAATGCTACTCTTAAAGTTAATTATGTTGCAGCTGCAGCTCATTACAATCCTTCACCTTTTCAGGCTGGCAAAATTGAAAAAAATTCAAAAGAAATAAATTATAAAACTTTAATATGTGGCTAATCTGTGCAAATTGAGTTACAGTAGGGTAGAGATGGTTTCTTGTACGTTTCAGAAATACTCTGAAGTTTTGATATGGTGATTTGTAAACTTCAAGGCTAAGTACAGAGTCAAAACGCCTGAGGCTGAATTGATTCAGTCTTTGCAAGTTAGGCTGAACTGCAGAGATTAAATTGAAACAGAAGTGAACAGACATTTCCCTTTGATTCAGGAAATGCAGCCACATGCCTGCAGTGGTTCAGGCCAGAAGCAGGGGTCACTAGAGCACAGCTCTCTGGTATGGAGCCAGCATGGACTATGTTCACTTCCTCTTCCTGCTGCCTCCAAGGTCTCTGGGATTTGCAGTCCAAAATCACGGCAGCAGGACTCTGTAGGGTTGCTCATCACTTCCTCTTCCTGCTTCCAGGTACCTCTGGGATTTGTAGTCCACAGTGGCAGCCAGCAATAAGCTTGAGCAGAGGAAGGGGTGTTTAACCCCCCTCCCTGGCCCCAGACTCTATTCAGGGTTTGCCAGAGGGTGGAGGGCAGTCCCCTTTCCCCTCCCCCCCCTCCCACTGTAGACTGCGCTACATCCCCAGCAAGGCTGGGGAAATGCCTAAACATGTTGTGTGCTTAGTAGCAGGAAGAAGCTGTTCTCTGGCACCAGCTCTATTTTCACACTTTGTGATTGTGTCCTCAGCAATAGTCCCATGTCAAGGAGACAGTACAGGCATAGCCTTAGATTCTTTCCTTATTTCCTATAAAGGGGAATATTTCTTCTCTACATGAATAAGGGTATTTAGGGATACACTGAAAAGACTGAAACAATATGATGCTGTGGCAGTGGGAGCCACTCTAAGTACTTAAGCTACACACAGAGATGGCCTTAGAGAAAATGGCACCCTGGGCAAACTTGTATTTTGGTGCCTGCCACTCTCCACCCCCTTGTCAGTGGTGCTACTGCAGTCAGGACCAAGGTGAGTGGACTGGACCAGGAACCACCATACCTGCACATACCCAGCCCAGCTCCTTTTGGGTAGTGGCAAGAAAGAGGCAGGCTGGGCTGGGCATGCTCCTTCTACCTGGGGCAGAGATTGGCCCAGGCTAAGGCAGGGGGAGAATGCTACTGTGATCATGGGCTGCTTACATGTGTATGTTTGACATGCTTCTGACCACAGCAGCTTTGGTGGTCACCCATATTGCCCAACTGTAAGGCCAGCTCTGGCTACATGGTGCAAACTAGTCCAACAGCCTCAGTTCTAATTTTGCTATTTTAGTATTTCCTAAGGCTTAACTATCTACATTCTTTAATGTTAATAAGCTTCATGGAGCATTGTGTAGGTGGGTATTGCCATTTTAGTGGCAATTTCCAGAAGTCTAAGTTTTATTGTGGGGAAGAGGGGGGATTTTTGAAAGAAGTCATTTTATATTTAAAAAAAAAAAAGTAGTTTAAATTGTTTCAAGGCAGCTAGTAAAACAAAAGTTTTCTTTTCCAAGTAAGTTAATTTAAGTGTTTTACTTGTAACAGGGCATGTCTACGTGTCTACATGTGAAATTAATGTGATGCACATCACACAAATTTATTGCTCCTGGGTGTCACATTTACACGTGCACCTAGGACATGGCATGTTGAGCCAGAGCAGAACATACCCAGCTAGCAGAGGGTCTAGGGTGTCAGCCTGCCAGCCCAGGGCTGCTCTGACCCAGCTCAGCATGCTGCAGAGGGGCTGGCTGGGGCATGAGGGTGCCACAGGGCAGGACTGGCTGGTGGGCAACCCCACACTATAACACCCCTCATGCCCCAGCCAGCCCCATCAGCATCTGCATGTTCATGGCTGCACGCTAAATAATGCTGGTATAGGATAGGACCTGTGTTTAGAAGTAGTAATCTATGGCAGAGCTAATTAGTACATTTAGATTTTACTGCAGAACTAATTAGTCTGCTCCACAGTAAATATCTCATATAGATGTACCCACAGTGTGTCAAACATAATTTATCTTCCAGGCTTGTCTTCAAATAACACAGAGGATAGGATTTTGCGAGAAACAGTGAACAGCCCTTGGAACTCTTCAGCTTCTCCCATGTCTACCGCTCAGCAGGGACAAGGGGATTCCTCTGAAGTTTCTGAATCTCAGTTGCCTGCAGAAGAAAATGTTGTCTCTAAGAGAAGATCAGTTCAGCGGATAATAGACAAATATACTAAAGACTTTAATTGGTTACCTGAAAACAATGCAGCATTCCATGGTAATGAACATTTTTTTAGACTTTCTTAGTACCAAATTTTAGAATTGTACAGTGAGAAGAAGTTTGATATGAAGGTGCTTTAATCTATATTTATTTGACCTCCTGTTATGTTCTAGGTTAGTAACTAGCTTGCAGGCACTTTATTTCCTGTCCCAGATGAGATTCTTCTCCCTTTTAATTGAGGGTATGTCTGCACTGTATAACTCAGTGCAGTATTAGGTACCAGAAGCAGTCTAGCCACAGAACACAATGTAGGTCGGGGCGGGCAATTATTTTGGGCGGAGGGCTGCTTACTGAGTATTGGCAAGTCATCGAGGGCCGCATGACAGGCAGCCAGGGGCAGATCATTATTAGTTTTCTAAATTTTTTAGGGGCCCCACGGGCCGGATAGACTGGACTGGTAGGCCACATCTGGCCCACAAGCAACATTTTGCCCACCTCTGATGTAGGTAAACAGGGTAATTAGTCTGGGGAGCAGGAGGGGGAATGGTATTCAAGGTTCATGCTACCATGGTTATACTGCTTCCTGGTACCTGAGATGGCTTGTGTATTTATACTGCACTGCGTGCGCATGTTCAGAGAAGTGGTAGGCAGCCCTTGGAACTTTTCAGCATTGCACAGTACAGACATCTCTAAGATCAGGAATTTATTTATCTGATAATTTGATGTATATGTGCAATGTATTTGGTTTTGGAAAATACCAACTAATATGCTTAATAGTAAAAATGAATATTGTAAGCTGAGCCTGTAGTCAGGTGACATGGCATTGATTTTTCTTTTTTTGGACCAAGAAGTATTTTATAAACACCAGATTTACTTGATTAAAAGACTGTTTCTTTTCCCCTGTTTAATATGGGGGAAGAAAGCCCCTCTTCTTAGAACTGAACTACTGCCTGCCTCCTGCCACCTCCTGTACCCTTGCTGTTCCTCCCCTGCAGCCTCACACCCATACTGCACACAGGCTCCCTCCTGTACTGTCCTTTCCTCCCACCCTGCCACGTTCCCCCTTACCTTTGGTCCAGTGCCAGCAGACTCCCTGCTGGTTGCAGCCTAGAGCATGGTTCCAGCCTGGCCCTGTAGCAGCAGAGCCAGCTCCACACTGCTGTTATAGGGCTGGGCTGGAGCTATGCTCAGTGCCCCAGGCTGCAGTGAGGACTGCAAAAGTAAGTGGCACAGCAGGTAGAGGGTAGAGACTTTTCAGGGGGAGGGAATGGGAGGGCAGGGACCTGAGGCTGCAGGGGGCAAAAGTAGTATGGAGAAGAGAAGAGGAGGGTGAAGCTGTGGGGAGCAGGCACAAGGGGGGGCAAGTGGGAAGGGGAGCAGGCATCAGGGGACAAACAGCATACCACCCTTACCTCCACTCTGGCTACCCTCCCTACAACCTGTCCCCCACTGCTACTCTCACTGCCCCTACCACCACCTGCCCTACTGTGTGCCTGACCAGCTGCCTCCCCCACTGTCTGCCCCCTCACCGCCTGCAGTAGCAGGGGATGAATTTAAGACAATTCTCCAGTAATTAGATTTACTACATGGAAAATTATAATAAGTGTATACATTTTCCATGCGTAGAATCTAATTATTGGGAAGTCATCTGAAATTCAGGGACATATTAGATTTGAGTAAACATGGTACTCTGCTTCCTAGAAACAAAATACAATGCATGAAAATAACAATAATGAAAGTAATGCATGAAAATAATAACATGGTTGTGAGTTGCTACTTAAGTTATAGCTTTAGCATTTTTGTTTTAAGTTCTGCCCTGTGACAGGTTTCAAAGCTGATTCAGCACAATTCTGTTTCTTGGGTGTTTGTATATGGATGGGGCAACATTAGTGTCAGTAACATAGGTTGTAAAGATTTGGTTTTAAACTGGGCAAAAGTATTCATAAATGTGCATTAGATAAGATCTAATTTACTGCATCTGAGTATGGGAGCCAGATTTACATTTTTTTAATATTTTTGTTAAGCTCCAGCAGTCGGACTTGATTTGTCAGATATGGAAAGGCATTTCCCTCACTTCCATCGCCAGCTCTTTCAACCTTTGGAACAAAGTCCTGACTTGGATCTCTCATCTTCCCTTTCTCAATATAAAATTTCTCAAGACAGCAAAGACTGTAGCAAGGTATTACATGGAGTTGGGGTTTTTTCCAAGAAGGAAATACTTTCGTGTACAATTTTTATAGGGTTCTAATCTGTAAAATTGGAAACTTTTTAATCTTCTGGCATTTAAAGATATGAACAAGCTTTATTGTATGTAGAATTGGCAATATAGTTTACCTAGAAATGTGACATGGAAAGTAGAAATTACTGTTTAAGTTTTTGTTCAGTTTTCATATTTCTAAAAATATTAAACCTTGAAGAACTTGAATATTAATCGTGGGTTTTTTGTGGGGGCGGGTTTCTCACTAGAGTTCAAGTTTCTCAACAGAAAGTCAAGACACATCTACATTTCTAGAAACCACAACCTCAAGCCGGAAAATGAGAAATAACAATCCACGTTCTTGTCATGAAATGAAGGGGCTAAATAAGGTTTCATTACAAGCAGAGGAATCTCTTAAAGAAAACATTACTCTGGGTATGTGCGCTGTTATCTGAACAATAATGTGGCAGTGGTGTTAATATCTAAATATAAAACTTTAAAATTGATTGATCCACTAAGATTAGTAGTAAGGCTGCTAGCTACTAGTGACATATGTACCCTTTTCTCTGCAGGGTCTTAGACCAGCTCTCAGTCTGTGCCTCTCTGCTGAGCCCAGGGCTGCAACTACAGAAAGAAGCTTCTCCCACTCTCTCCTACCCTGAATGCACCCAGCCCCAGCAATTAGGCAACATAGAGCAGTACTATGTCCAGTAGTGTTTTAATGAGACATACAGATCAAGCTCGGATCTGCAAAGGAATTGATGTGGTGATACCACACATCACACCACTTAACTTGTGTGTGCCAAGCTTCTGGGTAGAATTCGTAAACCAGAGGAGGTAGATGCTGAAGTTCCCTGTAAAATAAACAGCAAGAGTTAGGCATTTGAGGAATGAGATTCACAAATCATTTGTGATCTGATCTTAGGCTTGACAATTTTCTAGTAAAACTAAGTAAAAAACTCTTACCTAACAAGGTAAAAGTACCATATTTACTTGAATATAAGATGACCCTGGATATAAAACAACCTTGGATAATTAGATTTGTATATGAAAAATGTATAAATGTGTTTATAATATTCTAGATACAGAATCTAATTATTGGAGGTTTGCTTTGACTTTGTCCCTCCCCCATTGATACTGCAGGGAAAATAAATCTGGGTGGTCAGGCAGCCCCCTTGCTCTCTGCTCCCTTCCCTGCCCCAAATTCTTTCCCCTGCATCCCCTTTACCCTCTCCTTTTTGTAAGACCCTGCTCTCCCAGACCACATGGAAGTAAGGGGCAAATTTGAAAACACCAACCTTGTAATAAACTTAAACTTAGTTAATCAAAAATTGATACATTTTATCTTTGTTTTGCAAATTGGTGCCATTTTTAAGAGGTGCTTCATAAACATGCTTTTAAGTAGCACTTGAGTACTTATTTGTATGTAGTACCAACTTTTTTAAAATTTCAGTTCCAGGGCCAAATCAGTTCCAAATTAAGTTCCAGATACTTGCTGGTAGTAGTACCACACAGACTTGAACAACTGAGCTCTGCTCAGTTGAAATTTGGAACTTAATTCAGAGTTAAGAACTTTCTTGAGCCCCTCTTAGTGCTGGCCTGGTATTGCAGTACCTCCAGGCCTGGTGCTCATTCCCTCCTGGGGAAGTAACTCCCTGTTTGGTTTTTTTTAAGGGCCACAAAAAAAAAGGTTCCCATCAGTATCTTAGCCTTTTGGCTAAGATCAAGAATTTTGGCACCAAGGGGAGGGTGTCAGGGCTGGCTCTGGTCCTCCTGGTACCAGTTTCCTGCGGAGGTAACAGACCCCTAGTTTAAGATTCTATTAGCATTTTTGGCACTAGGGGAGAGTGTTGGAGCTTGTTCCAGCCTCTCCAAGTGCTGGCCTGGTATTGCAGTACCTCTAAACCTGGTGCCCCTTCCCTCCTTGGGGAGCAACTGCCTGTTTTGTTTTGCTTTGTTTTGTTATTTTTAAGGGCCACCCAAAAAAAATAAAGGGTTCCCATAAGTATGTTTGCCCCATACGGGCTCTGTGTTTTATAGTCATGCTCCTTGTTGGTTACATTTAATCAACTTCTTCGCTGGTTCCTATTACTGAGCATGTGTTGCTTTTGACAGTACTTTAATAATAGACAAAGTTTATGTATTTAGTGAGGGTTCCTTGTATGTGAGTGGAAGATGAGGGGCTTTTTTCCTTATGTTGCAGAGGTGCCAAGTACATGGGGGCCCAAGGGCCCTGGCCCCCCTCAGGAAGAGGGCTGTCACCTGAAATGCGTAACACTTTCCACATGTCCATCATCTTAGGCCCCTTCCCTCCCAGCAAAAATAAGTCAGTACCTGTGCTATATTGATTGGGGGGAGGCAACCTTGTTTTATATTTCAGTAAATACAGTAGTTGGTCTTGCTCCTCTCACTGCTTCTGTGTTGCAGAGGTCCCAACGTAGAATTTGCAATTTTCAGTCCTCAGACACAAAATATTCTATGGCATAGTTGCCTGCAGTAGTAGGGAGACAGGATATTGACCCGCAAGATCCCTTCTAGTCTTGTGTTTCTATGAATGATTTAAGGATAGAGTATAAGCTCCTAGTTTTAGATATAACAATTTAAATTAACCCTTTAAGTTCCCTATCCCCCAAAATAACAATTATTTTTGTGCTGAAAGTTATACATATCATGGTTTGTTATTTGCTGTAATTCCGGCCATTGTATAAGGATTTAAATACTAGTAGAGGGGACTGCTTTCAGAGTAGGTCAGTTTTGAGGCCCCTCATCCTGTCTTGTTTTAAATTGTTTCATTTCTGATTGAGTTTATTCTTATAGACTTCAGTTTCGTAACAGCCGTTGTTTGCTGTGGGACTTCTATGTTCTTTGACACAAGCAAACCTCTGTTATTTTACTGAATAAGGGAGTATGGGATTTGGCTCTAGGAGTAATATTTTGAAAATTGTTTGATGTATAGGTGTCTGTACAAAGTGAGTTTTGGATTTAGAGAGCCTGGAGTATATAGTTACCTTGTTTAGAGAGAAGTGGACTTGTACAGTACCTGCTAATTTTAAAAATGTTAACTCCCCAAGATTCCCCCTCCTAAAGAAACCCTCTCATCTGTTTACAAATAAATATTCTAGTATTGAAATACTTCCCAATTCAAAATAGAAATGATATCGGTATATCTTTTCACCTTCCGAGCCTGTAAGAAAACCTTGCGATTCTCTTTGTATATGTAGACCTTACTGAGAAAAAATCATATCACAGTTATTATCTGTTACAGTTGACTTTAATATGGAAGAACAGTTCATTCTGATTTGAATATATTCTATTCTGAAGATAATATACTGCACCAGTAATGATGGTGGGTTTTTTGCTCCTTTTACAGAGACACTGTTGGGAAGACTTATGACAATAGTTCAAATTTCTGTCATTGAGCATTGTTTCCTAGGGCTAATGAAATGGTGTAGTCCCACTGACTCGTGCTGAGTTTCACCAGTTTAAAGAAAGATGGTTTTCTGAGAGTATTTTAAGACTTTATTTTTAGATGCAGATGCCTTCCTGAAATAGTAAACTGTAATAAATTCATATGGTGATTGTGTCTAAATGAATTTACAGTATTTAAAACCATGTCATCCTGTCTGCCTGGCTTATCTTATGCATTTAATATGAAGGTAAAATGAGTTGCTTTCTAGACGCTGGTTTGCTTGAATGCATCTGTATTTATTAAACAGGTTCTGAAGAATCTTTTCATCCACTACAATTGGAATCTACTCTGAATGAAAATGGTCAGAGTGCTGAAAAAACAGTAGACCTTAGCATTGTACCTGAAAGCTCTTCTGAACAAAATCCTGAAATAAAAAATGCAGAGAGTGAGAGGTGCATTTCACTTGTTGGAGACCAATATGAGGAGCTGAGGAGAAACATCGAAAATATTAATTTCCAGTCTTCTGTGGAAAGCCTGCGAAGTCAGAGTCTAAGTTCACTGGAAGAACATAGTTCATTTGACCAGCTAAATACAACACAGATTGCAGTAAACAAAACTCCACTGGCTGAGCTTTCTTTAAAAGAGGATGGGGAATTCGGAGCCTTGTGTTTTGATACTGTGACACCTGATAAATATCAGGAGCTTAATAAAACCCCAGTTATTGCAAGGGAAGCTAATACGCTGGTGGAAGTGGCTTCACAGCGCAGCACAAATGTAGCAGAGGAAGAGCAAGGCTTTTTAGAGGCACAGATGTCCTGCAGTATGTCTAGAGAAACTTATTCAAAAATCTCAGCCATCCCTGTGGAAGCTACTGTGCAAGAGAGTGATCCTGTACTGGAAATGCATGAAAAACAAAGTCATCATTCAGTGCTTACAATAAGTTCAGGCCCTTGCTCGTCACAAGCCTGGGTGCCAGTTTGGGTAAGCTGCACAAAACAAATTTTACTTTGTTTAGCTGCATTCACACTTAAGGCTATTACTCCATGCTACAATATTTTCTCACAAATTCTGCACCTTCCTTCCAGCCATCAAAACCAAGTGGGATAAATTGGGGTGTGCATGATATGCAGGGAAAAGGGTTCCTCAAGGTTTTGGGAATAGTTGGGGGTGGGCATGGAGCCAGTGGCAGCATTAAATGCCATGGCTCTGGGAGCCACAGCAATTTAATATGCCTCTGTTCCCTCCCTTCCCCACCTCCCCACCCACTGCCAAATTTCTGGACCCATAGTGAGCCCCTCTTCCCAGCTGCAGGGCTATCACAGGGCTGGTCTTCAATGCATGGCCTCACACCCAACACACGGTTTTAGAGCTAGCATGCTCCCCTGAAGCTAGTGACACGAGTTGAACCAGCAGCTCCTGCCTTGCCACACAGTCCCAGTACAAGTGCTGAATCGGGCCCTGCCCTACTGTACTACATGGTCCCAGCGTTGGCACGCCAGATCAGGTCCCACTGCATGGCCCCTGAGTCAGCGTGCTGGATCCGAATTTCAGCCCGAGACCCCAGATCTTTGGTACTTACCTGTACTCCATGATAAGATTTTTTTTCTCTTTTTTGGGTCCTTACAAAAATAGGGTGCATGTTATAGTTGAGGGTGTGCTGTAGCCAAGAAAATATGGCATTTTAGTGTTTTGGGGGTGTTTTATGTAATAAGTGTAATAAATCTTCATTATATAGTATGTAATTAGATCTTGGAATTCTTTTTTTTTTGCTTGTTTTTCTAGGAAAGGTTAACAATTATACTAAGGAATTAATTTATCAAAAGAAATACCTTTTTTGATCAAATAAAAGCTGCTTCTGTTGGCCAAGAACTGTATTTCAGGTTGTGGTTTAGATTCCAATTCTGAGTGAGGAGGGAGGCTTTTATATACTGGCAAATAAAATATTAAATTGAACTGAGGTCCTTAGGAGACCTTCTGTATACATTAGTAAATGTAGAAAGAGCATTTTGCCTTTGGTATTTCCTTCACTGCCTGGGGCAGTTTTTTCCTTTTATTTATATGTTGAACAGTCTTTTGCCTTTCTGACAGGCTTACAAATGTTGCTTTTGCTAGAAATATTGATTTTTACACTGATGTTGTCTTGTGCAATTTATCTTACAGGAGACAGAGTCAGGGCATGGTATTATGGAAGAACCTGAACTCACTCTACTAAGCTCAAATGATATCACTGTTGCAGAATCAGACACAGATTCCATTGGCCAAGAGGAAAAAAGAGAAAATGAAATCAGTACCCCAGCATGTGCTGATCAGTCTGAGTTCAAAAGTTGTTCTGAGGTGAATCTTGATTATCTACCATCATGTTGGCTCATTGCTTTAGTTAGATAAGGATTTCTTTCTTAAAAATAGAACCATGTAAGATGTGTTATAAAACAAGTATTAAATTATGGCTCTATAGAATTATATGGTCAGTAGATAAAAACCAAATGTTTTTTCTGGTCCTATGGGCTGATTGAGTGGCATGGGGTCAGTCTGCAGGTGCGATGCAGCATGCTGCCTGGCTCTGCACACCTGGATCTGGCTATGGAGCAGCCCTACACACTGGCATGATCTAGTACAGCATTTCTCAACCTGTTGATTGCAACCCAAAAGTGGGTTGCAAGAATATATGAAAGGGTTGCAAATTAACTTTAAAAATGGATCATATTTTGCATACATTTTTTAAAAAATGGATGCTTCTTGTATTTCATCATATGTTAATGCTGTGCATACTAATAAACAGGGGTCTGGGTTTTCTGTTTCCTGTGGAAAAACATGGATTATTTCCTTTGAAGGAGAAAACATGGGAAGTGGTGGATTTCCCCTTGCAGGCTGGCAGACTCTACCCTGGAGGGGAGATGGGGTAGGAGGCAGCACAGGTGGCCTTGGGGGAGCGCCAGCAGCAGCTGGGTCATGGCAGCAGAATAGAACTGTGGCCTGGCACACGAGCAGCTGGCAGCAGGAGGAAGTAAGGGCAGCACAGCCCTGCCCCCCATCCTCACGTTCCTGTAAGCGTGGATGGCACGGGGGTCCTGGCAGCAGCAACAAGTCTTGCCACTGCTCTACCCTCCCACACCTGGTGCCACCCACTGGACCATGAAGGCAGCTCCTGCCCTGCCAATCCGGCCATGTCCACTGTGGGCACAGATTTGGGGAGGGCATGTGTCCCTCCTGCCCCACACACAGAACCCCTGCCCCACACACTCGGGCATTGGGGCTAGTGGGGAGTGAATCAGGAGTGAGGCACTAGCAGGGCTGGGAGGGGTGGGGAACTGTGGGTTGGGAGTGAAGGACACCAATAGGGCCAGGGGGCTGTTTTCTACTTAAACTATTTACTGGGTTGGGACTGGCCATTGATGTTTACATTTGGGTCCTGGTACAAAAAAGGTTGAGAACCACTGATCTAGTACACAGGGCATGTTATCCAGCCCCTGGGGGAAAATTTCTCAATAGGGGAGTGGCAATTAATGCTGTCTCTGCTCCCCAGCCACTATATTTCCAGACGCCACAGGCCAGATGACATGGCATCATGAACCAGAGGTTGAGCACCACTGACTTTAAAGCATATGGCAAAAATATTTTCCTCCAGTTCAAACAGTTTAAGATGCATTAATGAGGATGCTAATGTTAGAGCTGAAGATTGGGTCACAAAAAATTAATTCCATGTGTGAGGACTGCTAATTTTCCAATGATCCCCCTTGATCACATTTTCATTGACCTAGTTTCTTCCCTCTGTATTCAGGTATTCTTCAGGCTAACCCAAACAATCCTAAACTGTTCAGATAATATTTAGGATTTAACCTTTTTGGATGGTTATTCAAAGATACCTTTCCTCAAGTCAGTGTAGATAACATATGTGTAGCTAGCTGGGAAGATGCTCGCAAAGCAGTCCAATGAATATCCTGGCTCCAAGGTACAGTCCATTAGACTAATAGTTGAGTTAGCAACTTGGTTGTGAAGAGTTGGAGATGGAGCCTGAAGGACTTGAACATGGATTTTTAGAAGTAATTAGAGCCTGGCAGTGATTGAGAAATGAGCTTTCAGATGTGGTTGTAAATTATGGGGCAGCATTGAGGAATAAAATGTTTTGTATGTAAGACACAGAGGTGGTGTGAGTACAAGGAAGAGACATAGCAATACAAGTATGAATGGGGAAGCTGGAAATAGAGTAAAAGAAAAAAAGAGTAGATATAGATGGGGACAGAACAGTGTGAAAGCAAGAATGAAAAGTCTGAACTTAGTGGTAAAACAGGGTTTTACTGGTAACAGTATGCATCTACATGAGATGTTTACTGCAGAGTTGCCTAATTAGCTCCACAGTAAACATTTCAGCATCTACACCTGTGCCCCTATTAATACTCTGCCAGAGGTTAGTACTTCGAAATACAAGTCCTATTGTGCAACTGAGTTTTAAGTGCGCAGCAACATATGTAGATGCTGCCCCAGCTGGCTGGGGCATGAGGGTGCTTCCTTGTGGAAGCTGCCTGCTGGCTAGCCCTGCACTGTAGCACTCTTGTCAGCGGTGGTGGGAGACAATATTATTTGGTGGTGCAGGGTGGGTTGTGGGGGCAGTGCAGGGCCGATGCATGGCAGTGGGGCTGAGCGCGGCGCTGCAGTGGTGGGGTGCGGCGGTGGCACTGAAGTAGTGGAGCCACATTTGGGGGGGTTAAGCCCCGTTAGCCCCAGCCTTCCACTACCTGTGACCCTTGTGCCCTAGCCAGCCCGTTCTCAGCATGTTGAGCTGGGTGGGAGTAGCCCTGGGCTAGCAGGCTGACCCACCACCACCTGCCCCCAGCCCCATGCCAGTCAGGGCTGCCCAAATGTGGCTCCATGTGCTGCGGTCCCAGATGCACATTCCAACACAGTACCTGGGAACAATAAACTCTGGCAAAATGTGCTGGAGTTCATTGCTTCAAATTAATTGCATGCATAGATGTGCCCACTATCTGGTTTTTGAAGGGTGTTTTTTTAGCAACTTGTAAATAATAGTTTTTAATGCCAACCATCTGAATTCCTTGTTGCTTTATGCTAACTATATTTTTTCTTACATCTGCATGAATGGTGATAGAGCTCTGTTTTGTTCATACACTGTAACAGACATGCTCTAGTATTATTTTACTAAAATATGATGTTTTAAGTACATTATACCAATTTTTCTTCTGTTTCCAATAGAAAAGAGATTTTTTCCCATTAGAGCCAAAAGCAGATTGTTCCATTTTCACGCAGCCTGATTGTTCTGCAGTAACGAAGAGATCTCGTGAAGATCAATCTCTATTACATCAGTCTGGAGGTAGTTCTTTATAATCTAATTAGAGCTGAAATGAGAATTTCCTAAATATTGGTAAAGTACAGCTCATTATTGCATTATACTACGTATGGTCCAGGTTCAACATACAGCACAGCAATGTGTAAAGATCCTATTAAAATGTCCTTTTCAATCTTGTCTGCCCAGAAGGCTCACTTTAGTCTCTACGAGATACTAAATCCTTTTCATTACATAGTTGACCTATTTAATTAGAAAACAAAACACTTGCTCTGTCATGCTGCATGTCAGTGCCTTTTGAGTCATTGTGTAGTTTGCAGCATTAAAATCCTCGGTCCTCTTTTACCTTAGTACAAGTCACTAAACAACTTCGATAGAGGATCTCATTTCATCTGTTCTGAGGGATGAGTACAGACTGCAGTTTAGGGCACAATTTAAAATAATAAACACTGAAGAGTATGCCCCTGTTCCTCTGACAAGTAGGGAATTGGTATATCAGCAGTGCAACAAAGGACCTCATTTCAGTCTCTATAAGACGCTTATCTTTTTCATTACATAGTCGACCCATTTAATTAGATAACAAACATTCGCAACAAATCTTGTCTGTAGTTGGAGAGTATCTCTAATTTAAACCTGTGTTTATAATACATGATAATGAATTAAAATGTTATAACACATCATTAATATGAAATGCTATATGCATGTAGTGGAGCTTATGATTATTATAGGAATCATGACTCCAAATTGTTCCTTTTTTGTAAAATTTCCTAAGCCCGCTGAATTGTACCTGGCATAATTTATGAAAACAGTGAAGCTCCAAAATTTTAGAGTTGATTATTTTCCTGGCTGCAGACAGTTATGCTGAAACCGACCTTCTTTTTCAGTGATGCTACTGGAGTTCACTTCTACACCAGCAAGTTTACAAGAAGCATTTTTAAAAAAAAAGAAAAACTTCATTCATAAGTCCTCTGAGAGAATTCAAGAAATTAAAAATAGAGAAAGTAAAAAGCCACAAGCTAAGCTGTTTCAGAGGAACAAGACTGAAAGATTTCACATGTTGAATGAGCCTTCTCCAACCTCTGGTAAAAATTTCATTTGGAAACAGTAAAGCCTGCAGGATTCCCTTTTTATTTATTTAATTGTCAACTCACAAATGCATCATTTTCTCTATAACGAAAAGATGACCCTAAAAAAAATCTCTCTGAGAGTTAGGAAACAATCTCAAAATGTCTGTCCCATGGTGTCCATTCTGATTGCTTGTCTCTCTCCAAGAGTTTTTTTTTCTAACCAGGAAACATTACAACTTAGTTTTGCCATTGCTTTTGTTTCAAACCATCTGTGATCTATCTTCTAAGGCTCAGTTTCATTCAGCTGTCTCTTGTTGATCAGTGTGTACTCAATTTGTAAAAGACGTAGACTTTATAGATTTTATGGATATTTTATATTGCAGATTTTATAGATATATTTTCAGTTTCCTTTCTATATTATCTGTGCCCTACTTATGAAGTTATCCTAATGGTTACATTTATATTTAAAAAAAAATCTGCTTGCTTAAAACAAAGGTGCAGCTGTCAGTCAGTTGAAGAAAGTTGGGGAAGTGAAAGTCTGCTCTCCAGAGGACAGGAGGTCTGCAGAAACAGAAATACACCAGCGCGCTTCAAGGTATAGTGTATTCCACTTACGTACATACTGGATAAGTATGTAACTTTGAATAACACAGTGCCAATTCCAATATGTTTTCTGCTGTTGATATTATAAAAAAAATTGGTTATGTGCATGTCTGTCAAATGAATAAGCAGCATGAGTGTGTAGGAACGCTTAACCCCACTGTCTACTGTAACCTAAGGATATTCTATTTTTACGAGCACAGTTCGTAAAACTGACTGAAGTTTGTCAAATTTCAAGGCCACTGATAGTTATAAAGCCCTGCCCAAAAGGAGGTAATGAGCCTTAATAAATGTTTCGCATAGTCTTCTGTTTTAGTAATAAGCATTGCTTATATTGAGTTCAAGTAGGTATGTAGCTTTTTTCTAGTCCCAAGGCTATGCATTGTGTGAGTACAATCTGGAGAGTTTGACTAAGCTACTTCTGTTTCTGAAGCAAGTTAATAATACCCATGGTAGTGATGTGGACTCTTAATTTTAGCAGTTTTCCAGTTTCTGATTTATTTCAGCCCCTTAGATGCAAACTACATATAAACGACACACCAACCTTTCTGTTGTGAATGTAATGGTCATACATTGCACTCCTTCCTCATTTTACAATCCCCTCATCTGAGAATCCTGCCAAAGTTGAATGCACTTAGAAAAAGTCTGTATAGAGACCCAGCTCTGAGGTTGTGTTGTTAGGAGATAAGGAATACATAGAACTTTTGGTTCTTACTCTGGCTGGCACCTGCTCAGCTGATGGATGAGTGCCTGTGGGGTCAAAAATATCCAAACAGGAAAGAGCAGAAGCTTAAGAGCTTGGTGGGAGGGGGAGCAAATGTTGGAGGACCTCTTTTCACTTGCTGCAGTGGGGGAGCGTAATCTAGGATAAAGATTTGGAGCATGCCGGTAAAGGCAAAGGTTAGAGAGAGGAGAAATGTCTGTCTGCTGAGGAAAGTGCTCTGGTCTGAAACCAAGGTTTTAAGCTGTGGCCAGGGCCATCTCATTGCTTTGACCTGTATCGTTCTCCTCCTTATGTCGGTTGAGCTTGACACATGCTTTTTGTAATGTCAAAATAATACATTAAAAGAGTAACTTCAAAACTGCATAACAAGTTTTTACATGTAATGAAAAGGAATTTTTGGCATGAATACTAACAGACTGAAGAATCGAGCTTAAATGTATTCTTAGTAATGTTGAGTTAATTCAGCCTATGTAGTTAATATTAACATCTAAAATGTAAGTTGAGACTCTTTTGATGAGATGCACGTATCATTTCACTGTTTGGCAGGCTTTATAACCAATTAACGGAAGTGAAAATCAGAAAGGAAGAAAAAACAAGGCAAGAAGCCTATGCTAGAAACAGAGAGAAAGCTAAAGAGTTTCAAAAGGTAATTACATATTGTGTAGCATTGTGTTCTTCCCAGAACAGCATTTCCTTATTTGTGTGTGTATTGCTCTGGGCAGTTCTGATAATTTCACAGATAGTTCAGTGCAGGCTATAGTGTATATAATGTGCATATCTGATTGAGACTGGGGAGATAGGGAAGCCTTTCTTGTGGAAATGACATTCCAGCACCAGCTTGTGGTGGCTTTCCGTCCCCCCCAGCCACACCTCCCAATCAGACTTTGTGTTCCTCCTCCCTTCTCACACCTTTTGAATGGGAGACAATAGTACCATTTATGTTTGCCTGGCATTTTTTTATTATAAGACTATGTTTAAAAATTGTAACTTAGCTTGGAAACTGCCTATGCAGTGTGTCTGCCTCAGACTGATTATTTATTTAATTCTTTATTTTAAGTATGTGCCAGAAGAACTGAGTCACTTCTCAGAATGCAGCAAGGGGAAATGTCTTAAGTTCTACTAACCATTGAGATCTTGTAGTGCCCCCAGGGAATAGGAGTACAGTCTCAAAACCAGGCAGAGAGTGATCTTTGCATCAGAGACTGTTGCATTTGTTGCCATCTAGGTAAAATTCAGTCGAATTTGGCCAGGCTACAGGCAGCAGAAAAATTGGTTTACATTTGCTGGGAAGATTAAACAGCTGCAGCTAAAGTGTCCAGAGATTCTAGCCATGCACCATCTTAGGGCCACAGGAGTTACCGGCCATTGTTTAGAGCTGGCTTGAGCCGTGGAACAGAGGCTAGAGAGACTGCTGCTCTTGAGTTGTCAGAGCTCCCATCCCTCCTGTGAGGCCAGACTGCACACAGGGAGGCGCTTCCTCTACTAAGCGTGGAACAGGCAAGAACTGGGATAGACTAGAATGTGGTGTTCAGGGATAAGTCTTGCAAAACTTTGGATCCCTCATCCCCAAAAAGCAAAAGCAAGTTTCCCTCTTACAAGGCAGCAGAGAGTCCCTGGGAAAAGGTGAGATCAAATCAAGAGTGGAACCTTTTGGCTTCCCTTCCTTCCCTCTGGTGCTTTTGGGAAGAGCTGCTCTCACTCAGTGAAGTTGCTCTGGGGGTATCCACCGTAGCTAATCTCCAGACCTGTCTGTTGTGTGCTTGAGACCAGCTCTGAGCTGCACCACCCAGAGTGATTTCATCATTATTTCCAGGTTTGTTGGGTGAGAGTGGGGGGCATAGGCTCGGGGTTGTTCCTATTGGAGAGCACTGGGGATGTTTTAGGAATGTTTGGAGCTTTTCTTCTACATGAAGGCTCTTACAACACTGGGTTAAACTCACCATCCTCCTTCAACATGCATAGGGGGAAGCCTGTCTTGAAGCCCCAAATCCTGTTGTAGTAAACTGAGTGTAACGAGAACTGTGCCTGTTTGGCTTTCAGACCAAGACCCCGTTCTGTGCTATGGAAAGGGACCAATTTAATACAGAGAAATGTAAAGTGTTCCATCTAGGGGGGTGGGAATTCTTTGAGTCAGCCAGGCTGCAGCCTGTGCCAGCGTTCTCCAAGAACACGGAGCTGAGAGGGGAGAAGCTCAAGAGAGTCCAGAGGAAGGCCACATGCATAATTAGAGGCCTGGAGACCAAGACATATGAGGAGAGGCTGAGGGACTTGGGATTGTTCAGCCTGTAGAAGAGAAGACTCAGGGGGACTTGGTTGTAGCCTATAAGTATATTAGGGGTGTACATCAGGGCTTGGGGGAGCATCTATTCACCAAGGCCCCCCAGGGGAGGACAAGAAATAATGGGCACAAACTGATTGAAGATCACTTCAAGCTAGACATTAGGAAAAACTTATTTACAAGCCCAAGTGCTGAGAGTTTGAAACAGGCTTGCTCCAGAAGTGGTACAGTCATCCACCCTGGCGATCTTCAGAAAACGCCTTGACGTCCATCTTGCTGGGATCATTTGATCCCAGCAGTCTTTCCTGCTCACGTGCAGGGGGGGGCTGAACCCAGTGATCTGGACCCCAATGGTCCCTTCCAGCCCCTAACAACTGTGAAACTATGATTTCAAGCAGCAGCAGAGCAGACGTTGAGCCTTATCAGCCATGAACACTTACTAAGAGAGAGAGAGAGAGGCTCAGAGCTTGAAAGGCAGAAAAGGATTTCTCTGTTCTTACCACGCTTCCCAGGCTAGCTCCACCTTAAAGCATGAGGAGCCGTATAGCCAGCTTCTGGGATCTCTGCTCACCAGGAATCTGCACCATATGGCTAATAGAAAGGAGAGGTATTGCTTCCCCTCCCGACTTGTTGAATAAAACCTGTGAAGGTAATCAGTGGGCGCATCTACACAAGCAATTAAGGTACATGAATAAATGCTGGAATTTATTGCTCCAGAAGGTATTGCACATTTGAACATGTGCCCAGGAACAGTAAACTCCAGAGCAATAAGCTCCAGAGTTTATTCATACACAGTACAGTGAGCAGGGTCAGACCAGCCCTGGCTGGTAGTGTCAGCCTGCCAGCCCAGGGCTGTTTAGACCTGGCTCAGTGTGCTGCAGTGCCTGGGGCACAAGGGTGCTTTAGTGTGGGGCTAGCCAGCAGGCAGCCCCCACACTGTAGTATTTTCATGCCCCAGCCAACCTCTTCAGCATCTACATGTGTGTTGCTGCAGAGTTGTTTTTTTTTTTATTCCACAGCAGGATAGTATTTGTATTTACAAGTACTATCCTGCTGTAGAGTAAGTTAATTTATTCCAGCCTAATAGGGGTGCACGTGTAGATGCCGAGACATTTATTGTGCAGCTAACTACTCAACTGTACAGTAAATGTCTGGTGTAGACATACCCAGTATCTTCTACACCACGTATTTGGATGCCTGGCAGCCTAGGGGAGCAGGTAAGCAACCCTCAGGCTCCTGAGGACATTGTAGGCATATCTACACTAGGTACTTAGTGTGCAAAAGACAAATTCCACTGCGTATTAGCACAGCAGGAAAAACCTGTGCTAATGCGCAGTAGAATAAATCTACTGTGCATTAACATCGCAGACAAACCTTTTGTGCTAATGCGCAGTCACGCCGATTACAGTACATTAAGCAAGTACATATCATTACAGGTACTAAACTTATTCATTAATGTGCTATTAATTACGGTGCATTGTGTAGCTATGCCCCTTGACAGCTCCTTCTACAACTGGGGTGTTTAACCCAAGACTCCTTCTCAGCTGACTCTCAAGGCAAGCAGGCAGTCTATTAATGACTTCCAGTCAAGTCACTATCTCCCTTCATTTAGATACACCAAGCATAGTATAATGAAGTGGTTTTAACCCATGGCCTTCCTTCTATGCATGTTATCCCTCCACAACTCCACCCAACTACTTCAAATCTAACCACCGTCTGATGATACTTACACGCTTTGCCCTTTTTATTTGTAGAAAACACTGGAAAAACTTCGAGCAAGAAAGACGCATTGATGTACACCAGATCCTGTTAGAAGACATTTGGGAACATGATGGAGGCATTACTACTTTCCTAGTGCAATCCAAAGAATGCACTTACAGCATCAAACTTAGATTAAGCAATATCATGTAATAATTGTGAATAATGAGCTTTTAATTTATTTGAAAATCATAATTTAAATCATTATTATAGCAACCTAGATAATGTTTTATTCCCACAACTAAACTACTACAAAGACCGGTATAACTATGCTTTGTTCAGTCTGTCAGTTTAAAGTCCATTTCTGCTTATATTTATAGTGACTCGGGTTAACAAGATCAAGATTCTTGTAGAAAGGTGGGGAGGGGGGTTCTTAATTGTTGTACGACAGCATTTGAAAGGTGTCAGATTCACTCTTTTTAATAAAGTTTTGTACTGAAATCTAGAATTTATTTGCCAAGAGTCATTGCTTGAAAAAAAAAAATCCAAGGGATAATAGGCACATCTTGCCCAATTCCTGTTGTTGTCAATGACAGTTAAGTGCTTAATTCCCACTGCAAGTTAATAGTGACCATATGGGAATTAAATACCTTTACCCCTATTCGAAATTCCCTGCTGAGTTCCCAAGTTTGGTAGACTCCTAAGCACTGCATCCTGGGATACTGGAGGATATCCAACTTGAGCAGCACATTTGTGGGGAGTGGCCATACCTTAATGGAACAGGAGCTGGGTTGTGGGGATCAGAGATAATCCTGCTCTGGAGTGGCATAACTTTGAGCTGTATAATGAGTGCTTTAAACCACTTTAAAGTGCTAATATGTGGACAATCCAAGAATTAAGAGCTCCAGTTATACCCTGCCCTGCCTGTAAAACTTAAGTATGAGACAGTAACATGAACTTCCACCATGTAGATGGCGCCAATAAATATTCTTATTGAACTGTTGGAGTTCCTAGGCTTCGGAGAAGATGTGTATAATTCAATTGATCTTCCTTGCCTGTGGGGTAGTGGTGGCAGCAAAGTTATTTGCATCCTAATTCTGATAGGGAGCTAGTGATATCCATCAGTTGTGGGTCACTAGCTATGTCACCACCAACTGCAGTTCCAGGTACAGTAATGCCAACTATCACAAAAATATTGTGAGACTCGGGATTTCAAAGTCAAAATAACTTCAACTCGCAATTTCCTGATCCAACCCTCAGATCCCTGGATTTTCGCAGCTGATAAGTGGGGGGGGGGGGGGGGGGGGAGGGGGATCAGGGCCCCTGCAGTGAGGGAGGGAGTGGGGCCAGAGCAGGAGCTGAGGAAGAATAGAGCCCCAGAGCTGGGGCAGGTTGTCCAGAGGTGTGGGGAAGGGTTTTGGCTCCCCGCAGCTTTGCACAGCCCCAGGGGGAGGAATGGGGGCATGAGGCGGGCTGCCTGCTCAGGCTCTGCACCCTGCTGCCTTGCCCCAGGAGCTCAGCTGCACGATGCTATTGCTGCCCACCCAGGTGGGCAGGAGACACGGGGCTTGCTGGCCATGCGGTGTGCCCTCTGCCCGCCCAGCAGCAGGAGGCACACTGGGGTTTCATGACTGAGCTCATGGGGCAAAGGCAGCAGGGCATAGAGCCCCAGCCTACCTCTGCCCCACAAGGGACACATACCCCCATGCCTCCCCTGAGGTGTGCGCTGCTGCGGGGAGCTGTGCCCCACTCCCCACACATAAACACCTCTGGGTGACCTGCCCTGGCCCCAGGGCCCCATTCACCCCTGCCCCACTCCTCTCTCACTGCTGATCTCCCCCCACCCCACTTTCCCTCCACTTACCAGCTAGGTGCTGTCTGTGTATCTGTCAGTGTCTGTGCATGTCTCTGTCCACTCCTCAACTCCCAAGCCACAGCCCACCCAGCTCTGCTGCTGCCCCTCTCTTGACACCCAGCACCCTGCATCCTACCAGGGTGTGTGGGGACCCTTCCTTCCCAGGTTCCTAACCCCCCACACACATCCACAGCCCCCCACACCTTCACAAATAACACCCCCTCCCCACATACACAATTCAAAAATACCATCTTGTGATCTACATGTCAATCTCTTGTTTTTTTGTTTTTAAGAGTTCGTCTCATGATTTTGGTACTGTGGGTTTGGCGATACTGCAGGTATACTTCCCACTTTCAAGGACTACTAGAGCTGTCCAGTTCCACAGACCCCCTTGTTCTGAGCCATGCGGGCTCTGGGATTCTTCTCTTCTTCTGGCTATTCTGCTAGGGAGCGACTCCAAGGGTCACTATGCCTCCTTCATTGACTTCACTTCAGCACTGCAGTTCTGCCTGCAGAACTGAGCCCGTGTCTAGTCCTTTATACATTCTCCTCTTTTAGGAGAACAACTTCCTTCAATGCAATAGCATAATCTCTTTCAGAGATTTCCAGGACCCTGTAAAGTGGATTGCCTAGGTCTCAAATTCCTACTGAGTTTGGAAACATACAAACACATACAGTTATGACTGAGGCACAAATCTATGTCTCTAAATAAGCTTCTAGTAAGGTAGTGTTTCCCTAATGAAGCCACATGCAAAGTTGACCAGTAGTTCTTAACTTTCTGAGATTCAGGGCACCCCTCAGAAAATGCCAGTTGGTGTTTGCTCAATTTTTTTGACTACAGAAAAATAAGAGCAATTCTTTTAGTGTGAAGAAATAAAAAACCATGCCAGGCCAGAGTATTTAACACTAACAAACTCAGAGATTTTAAAAAATTGTCTTATGAATCATGTTTGCACAGCTAATACAGCATTAGCATTTCATGGCACCCCAGGGTGCTGCAGCACACTGGTGCCTTGCAGGAACATGAAGTTTTTATAGCCACTGTGTTCTCTTCTTTCTTGATGAAGGTGCAAAGCAGTTCTAACAGGAAAAAAGAGCCAAAAAACCCTGGGCCTAGAAAGGAAATCTTCCTGATTTCAAGTTGCTGACTGCATTGCCCTTCTAAGATAGTACTGTGATAAGATGTAGCTTACCTACCTTCACTTGTTATTGCATTGTGCAGTGCACTACCATATTTACTCAATTCTAAGACAAGATTTTTCCCTTAGTTAGCATGGAGGGAAAAGTCCCTCATCTTCACTACATACATTGCCTATCATAAACTGCTGCCAAAATGAGTATGTGCTTGGTAATGGAAACCAGCTACAAAGCTGATTAAATGCAGCCAACACTGACTATAATGTGTTTTTTTTAATATTTCATTTCAAGGGCCAAATCACTTCCAGATTCAATTAGGCAAAGCCCAATAATCGAGGTCCGAAGTTCAGCTGAGCAGAGCTCAATTATACAAATCTATGTGGCTTTACCACCAGAAAAGTATCCTCCCTCCCAGACTCATCAGTCTGGGACTTGGGCTATTTCCCCAAATCCATGGCAGGCATCCTATGTGCAAGCCCCAGGTCCAACAAGCCTTGTTTTGAAATTTCACATCTTGAGTCAAATTGGTTTCAAATTCTATCGACTGAGCACAGCTGAGTCATTCAGTCTGAGCACAGCAGGGAGCGGTGGGGACAGATATGGATGGGGAGGGGTGCCTCAGGCAAAAGCAGTGGTAGGGAAGGGGACTCCAGGGTTTTCTTTAGTGCAGAAGCCATCAGACACTCGGCCATGATGATGGGGATGTGGCTAGAGGGCATGATGTCTCCAGCATGAAGTAGCAGAGTGGAGAAAGGCTAAGCCAAATGGATGGTAAACTTAAAATTCTGTATTGGATTGTGGCTGTGAATATTAGCTCTATAAATGTCCAGAGCATGCAGTCATGAAGAAGGTGGGGAGGGATGGAGCCAACCTTAGCAGCAGCAGGCACCAATATTTTATGGCTGCAAGAGTGCAGATTGCTGTAGGAGCAGAATTATAAAATGCTTATGAAGACAGGGTCCCTCATGGTGGTTGGGCTCGCTAATAAATACATCAGCTGGGGTGGGGATTTTGGTTAAGGAAGGCAGGGTGAAAGTGCGATACCATCCAGATGCTGGTGTTTAGGGACAATTGCAAGAGCCAGTGGTGGTGGGAGGGAAGGTGGTGGAGCTTTTTAACATGCACACTCCAAAGAGAAGGCAGGATTTCATTGTTTAAAAAAATTGGGGATCTGTGTGCAGGGAGGGGGACATCTGTGGGTAAGGTGAGGGATTTAAATTGAATTGTTCAAATTGGGGAGCAGGATGTGGGAGGAGGGCAAGCTGGATAGCTCAGAGAAATTATGTCAGTGGGTCAAGGAAGAGGGCCCAACTGAAGTTTGGGAAGGTGTGGGAGTGCTCAGACAGGTGGAGCCTGGGGGCAAGAGAGCTTCCCAAATCGATTTTTGTCTTCCTGTCAGAAGGGATGCAAGTGAAAAAGAAGGATATCATGGATACTAGTTTTTCTGACCATAATGGGCTGCTGAGGGTGGAGCTGGGAGCGGGGGTGGATGGAGGGAGGGGGAAAATGGATGTGGAGGCTGAATACTGTACACAGCTCCTAAAGGAGGAGGAATATAGATGGTTCAAGGAAGCTTCCGAGGCCTGAAGGACATGAAAAGGATGTTTTAGATTGAAGTGGGAGTGGTGGGTGATGGTAGAGAAGCAGGTGGGCAAATGGTTTGGGGGGATAGGGAGGAGGAAAGCCCAACAACGGGCACAGGAGTTGGCACAGGTGTGAGCAAAGGTGCAAGTGTTGATTAGAGAGGCAGGAAGGGGTAAATGGATATGAATTGAAGAACAGTATTCTCCCCAGTGGCATGAGAGGTTTCAACAAGGGAGTCCTATGAGAGCTACTCCAGGTAAACAAGGAAGACCTGATTTACATATGGAGGCTAAAGCCCTCTCTGGACTGGGAGGTGGGTTTCAGGAATCCTGGAGCCAGTTTCTGGCAACACCTCAGAGGCGGGACAGGATCCCAGGCTAGGAGACTTGCTTTTTACAGGGGAGATACCAGGGGAACCTAATGGAGACAGGAGTTTGTAAAAATTGATCTGTGCACAACAAATAGGAGAGAGACCTCCATTTCTGGTTGAGTACGCACTGAGTCTGTGGGAACGATAGAAGAGGAGACAGATGGAGAAGGAATCTGGACTGGAGCCTGGATTGCTACAGTAGCCCCAGGGCACTGCAGCATTTGCCAGCATCCCTGAACCTCAGCCTCCACAGAGGCTTGATTTACTATAGAGGCCAACCCAAACCACTGCAGATGTGGACAGGAGGGACACCAAAACAGCTCTGTGCTGTCTGCAACCAGACTGGGCACAAATCCCAAAGCTGCAACAAAGAAAGTATTGCAACCTCTGCAGGAAGGAGGGTCACCTTTTCAGAAAACACCTGTGGGCAAAAGTACGTAGAAAGGCAAGAGGAGGAGGCCAAATTCAAGTCCATTACCCTTGAGCCAGAAGTACAGGACAGGAACAAGTAAGGACAAAATGGAACAGAAGGGAAAGGAAGAGGAAACAGAGGGGGAGAGACCTCCAGAGCCAGAGTAGAAACCCCTCTTGCAAACAGTAGTAGAGAGCATTAAGATGTTAAAGCAACTGTCTGGAAATCCAACAGCCACAATAAAGAAACAAGATAAGGAGGAAGAGGGAAAAGGAAAGAATCCCAGGAGAAGAGAGGGAACCCTAGGCTCAGGGAGAAAGCCTGAAAGGGAAGGGGAAAGAAGGGAAAAACACTGAAACCCAAGAAACTCCTTCCCAGTTAGACCCCCTGGAGGGGTACAGATAAAGCCAGGGTAAGAGCAAGAGGAAAGGTCAAACCAAGAACAACCAGATGAGCTCTGCAGGGAAACCTAAGGAGGTCCCTAGACAAGAAAAACACCAAGTCCCAGAGTGAAAGGAAAAAAGCAAAATTGAAAGCCAGGACAGAAAATGAGGTTCCAGATAGGTAGCCCCTCTCCCCTTCCCAATTCAGATAGCACAATGAAAAGAATCAACATAGTTTCTATTAACATGAGAAGTTTGGTGGGAAAAGGAAAATGGGATGAGGTAGTACAACCCCTGGACCAGAGAGAAGCTGACATTATTTGTTTACAGGACTGTAGTTTCCCTAGTAATGCCAGCAGCTTCTCTTGGCGGAGCAGCCCTGTGAAGCTGGTCAGAGCACAACAGGGCAGCAGTACTGCTGCAAGAGAATAAGGTGAGCCACCTACAGCACAAAGCAATAGTGGCAGGCAGGCTGTTACAAGCCTCAATAGAAGTAAATGGAAGTGCTTTTGAACTGTTCACAGTGTATGCACCAGCAAATAAAGCAGCAAGGTATGCCTTTCTTGATAACATGAATATACCGATGCTGACTGGCAGAGCAGTGATGATTGCTGGGGATTTCAACTGCATCTTCAGAAAGGGAGACAGAGTAAACAGAGCCCAAAGAATAGGCATGGACAGGTAGAAAAAATATTTAAAGCTGCATCCATGGCTGAATCACTGATTCTCTGAGAATCAGCATCAAATTTTCAGGTTCAGCCAAATCGAATCGGGACAGTGATCCAAATCAACAAACCAAATTACTGGCCCCGATTTGGGTCGAATTCAAATCTAACACAGCAATCTTTGTTGACACAAAGTCCCTTAAAAATGAAGCAAGCGATGGGAATGGGGGGAGCAGAGCTCATGACTGCAATAGTAGTGTGGAAGATCTGGAAAGCAGGAGGAATGTTTCTTTCTCTTTCCTCAGTGTGCAGGGAGATTCAGCCTGGAGCTGGGAGACCCCTGAGCCTGGTGTCCTGTGCTGGCCAGACAGCATCCCCTTGTGGGCAGGGTGGCTGCACCCCATCCCTGTGGAACTGTGCAGGCTAGGTAACCCCACATGCTGTGGCTCAAGCCTGGGGAGCCCAGGGGCAGCCCTGCTTCCCACCCAGTCCCTCCCTTCCCAAGGGGCCTGCCTGCCTGTGGTACCTTCCCCCATGCTTGCTTCTCCCTGCACTGCCCAGACCCTGCTCTGAGCACCTGGCCCCAGGGCTTGCTGCCATCCCATGACAGGGCATCCACCTGCCTGAGCCCCCTTAGCAGCTCCTACCCCTGCCCCCCATTTCCAGGGGCTGGGCCAGGCTGGGGGTGCAGCCTGGGGGCAAAGGTTAGGATCAGCAGAACAAACTGTATCCCTGCCTGGCTTTTCCTGGTGCTGGCACCTGTGGCAGCTCTGATCAGCAACTTTAAAAACAGCATTTTTTTTTAATAATTTCCTCACATGCCTCCTAGCCTGCCAGGGAAAAAAAATCTCTCTCTGCCACTAAATGACACATGCCAGGGGTTGCCTATTCCTGGTCTACCATATCCTTCTACTGCAAGCATCATGGTTATATACTTTATGGCCCTGGGGAGTTACTCTTGAGCTTCCTCTTTAATTTGCTCCTATGATCTTTGGCTGCAGGCAGACAGCCTCCAAGCTCTAGTGTTGCATGTATGACTCCTAAATAAATAGCAGGCATATCCGAAATGCAAGACTGATGAGTCCGAGATGAGACTGTGGTAAGTCATACAGATCTATGGCACTAACTCTGCTCAGTCAGTACAATTTTGACCTGATTTGGCCTGAGGCATAAATAAACACTTCTGCTAAAATGTAAAGCAATTTGAAAACAAGATAACAGGCATCAGTTCTGAATGCTGCTTGAGTGTTATGTGCAAACTGCTACAGGCATGTTTAATTTCAAGGTCTTCAAAAACTTGCTCACTTTGACTAGCTTAGGGAAAGCAACATCTGCTAGTTAGAGGTGGAAGGGGAAGAAGTTAGGGAAGTGAAGCAGCTATTTAACCTTCCAGATTTGTTTTCCCTGCTGTAGCAAGGGAGACAAATTCAAGACAAGCATCCAATAATTTACTTCTATACCTAGAAAATTATAACATTTTTCCATATCTAGAATCTAAGTACAAGGTTTTCTAGACTAGACTTTGGTCTCCCACAGGTGCCTACTCCAGCCATGTATTAGAGAGTATTTGTTGACTGTTCAACCAAACCCATAGCAGCAGCAATACAATTTCAGCAAACAAGCTCTTTTTTAATTTTACTGGCAGAAGCACAGACTCTTTAGGATTTTAAATGCTTCCCTAATTAGAGAGGAGTTGAGCAGGGATTTTGTGGATCCAAGTTCTAGATTTAAGCATTAAGTCCTCTTGTGGTTCTAGCTTTTTGCTTTTGTCGTCAGAATATTCCAGAGCTTGAAGAGTGCTATTACAAGCTAGCCCAAGACATCCAAGTTACAGAATTTTTTTTTTTTTTTAAAGAATTTTATACATTCATCTGAAAGATTTCAGGAATGTCTTTTTAAATTAAAAAGAAACAAAAAAGACCCAAACAAACAACCAACTAAGTAATTATTCACTGTACAGTCCATTAGGTTTACACAGCAAGGCACAAGAATTTTTTTGCTGTTTTGCAGGATCAGTCCATTATGAAGTCATACCACAGGTTTCCATCAAAAAAATCACTCTATTAAATCTTCTAAAAAAATGGTCTTAACAGAAATTGTCCAGCAAGTTCCTGTTCTGCAATTTTGCCAGGTATCACTAACCTGAAAAAGATATTAAAACACATATTACACTCTTGCCACATGCTAACAGATTGAAGGTTCACACTGACTGTTTATACCAGGAGTGCTGGGGTGGCTCAAACTCTGCCTACAGGGCTCCCCACATCTTGGGAAGTTAGGCAGCAGGGGAGCAGTGGTAATTAAGACTGCCACCTCTCCACTGCTGCCAAATTCTCAAGTCCTGCACAGTGGGATAGAGCTGGGCCACATCCCCTCCCCTACACAGCCATAGTGGAGTCAGACCATCTCCTCACACAGCCACATTAGGCCTGGACCAAACCCCTTCCCCATCATGGCTGGACTGGGGCTAGGCTGTCCCCTATCCCTCCTCCATGCTGCCAGATGGGGCCCTGCAGCACCCATCCTGGGCTCCAGATCAGAACCACCGGTTCAATCTGGCCCATGGACAAACTAGGTGCCACGATCCTGCCCACCATGGAAAATGGTTAAGCACTGCTGGTTTATACCAAAGTAAGTCATTAGCTCACTTAGGTTACAATTTAGCCAGACTAGAACACTTACCTACTATAGTTTCTTTAACTGGTAAATTTACTAGCATTAATCCACAAGGATTATTATCTCACACAATTTGTTTGTATGCGCTCAAATTGATCCAGCCTACTTCTAATGACTTTGATGCAACTCAAAAAAAAAAAAAAAAACCACCAACCAAAAAAAACCCCAAACACACTACTTCTGGTATGGATAGTAGTAGCCAAATCTCAAGATGTATACGTTTTGAAGATAACATCCTCTCTCCATCAGAGGGAGAAAGTGCTTTACATCCCTGCAGGTCCCAAAAAATCACCAGTTAGGAGATAGGAGCATTTTCCCTTGGTTAAGTCCCAACTTGGCCCTACCAGCAAGTTTTCAAACAAGTCTGATTTTGCTTCATTGAATGTGGATCTGGTTTGTCAAATGTCTGCTCAAGCAACCAGAAGTCAGACCTAACAGAGCAAGAAGTCAACCATCACTTTTTAGAGTGAAGGTCAAGCTAAAAGAATGTAAGAAAAAACTTTCAACTCTGTCTCTAGAGAAGCCTAAATTTAATTCTGGCAGAGCCTGAAGCTAACTAGGCAAAAATTAAGTCTCCAAGGACAACCAACTGGGCAAGTATTTGTTAATTATGTTGTGATCAGTTTTACTGCTTTAGATGTTTTCACTTGTAGAGCAGACCGTCAAAACCTATGCATCAGAATCAGGGTGTCACACTCATCTGGTCCTACCAGCTGGATGAGTAGCGTGGGGCCAGTCCACAGGCTGGACTGGGCCCATGGACCCCTTCCCCTCTCCCTGCATACCAGCCTGGGTCCCATGCTGCATGTGATGCAGATCCCAGAACAGCTGAGACAAGTGCTGGACACAGCATAATGCAGCTGGGGGCTTGTAGCACAGATCCCAGAGCTGCTGGGGCAGGTGCCACATGAGGCACAATCCAGCCAGGGCCAGACTATGTGTGGTGTGGCACCTGCTCCAGCCAATCTGGGATCTGTATCACAAGTGCTGACCCATGCAGGGCAGCCCCAAAGTAACCACAAGGCTGGTCTGACATGCAACCATGCCTTTAACATTAGAATATAGTAAACCTTAGGTTACTTTTCCAAACAGGATGCACTCATCTATGCTGGTGTTTGGACACAGTAATAATAATACAAGAGAAAAAAAAGCATCCTATATGACAGAGCTTGGCCACATTAAGTATCTCCCCAGTAATAGACCACAGTGCACACCAAGTGCCCATGGCATCCTGCCAAGGATTTCAATATTAGGTCACTGCGTTAAGAGCTGCTGGTTTCACAGCCATGCAAACCCTCTCTGAAATGACCTTGAGCTACACTGTGTAGCATTTCTATTAAGCATCAGCACTGCCAGCACAGACTTACATTTGACAGAGAAGGAATTCTAGCTGTACTGCAAATATCAGGTCTTTGTCTTCCTTTGGGATCTGCTGTCAAAATGCTCACTAGCAAATGACTATAAAAGAAAGTCACTAGATTAGATCAGAACAAAGTGAATATTCATCAAGCAGTTCTGAAACTGTGGTAAAGACAATGTAGAACAAGCACTATTCATTTGCTAACCTTTTCAGCTTCATTACCAGCCTATTAGTACCAGTCATCTAATAAAGTGGTCTTCAGTGCATGCTCAGCAAAGAACATTAATTACCCGTCAGGATTTTTGCCAATAATCTGAGATTTAATTTCAGCTCAGACTATTAAGAACAAAAACTAAAGAAACAGGCTGCCCAATTATGTTAAAATTTGGTAAGCTGTCCATGCCATTTACTAACCAAATCTTCTGCACAGTAGTGCTGTGCACCCTAGAGGGCTCCATTTTCAATCTCGTGTTTCCGACAGATGTAATGCTACTTCAGTAGCAATGCAAACATCTGATGGATTCTCTTTATGGTCATGTCCACAGCATACTAGAAACAGTGTTTTCCTAGCAGCCTTGGTAATGACCAGGTATTTGCCAAAGTATTTCTCATGTTACAGACACTAACTTGAGCTGTGATGCAGTTGAATTACATTCCAAATATTCATTTATTAACCTTTACATGCAAAAGGGACATTTTTCATCTGACAGCAAAGAATAACTTGATGCTCTAAGATTTAAACTGACCCAACCTGAGCATGTCCACATGTTCAAATAATGTGCATTAAATCTAGTACCTCCATTGTGAGGCTTCACCAGGCTTAAATCAGGGTAATGAAGCTGTGTTTCTGGCCATCCCTAACCAGCTCACTGGGAACCCACCCCCTCCCCAAAACTTATCAACAAGTAGAAAAAGCCCTGTACTCTTGGAGCATGGGGGGGGGGGGGGGTGAGGGGCAGGGCTGTCTACAGGGGGTATGGTTATGCAAATAATGAAATGGGGGGCAGGGAAAGGAATGGGAAGGTGGGATTGGAGGCAGAAAGTAACAGGGAATGAGATGGAAGGGGAGGTGCCTCTACCCCACCCCCCTCCATTCCTGGACTGAGCCTATAGCAGGGGCTCAGTCTCAGATTTGCTACCTCTCCCCCTCCCATTCTACTCTATTTCTCCACTTGAAATCACAGAAACAGGAGGGGGGGGAGTTGCATGTCTTACAGGTTGCCCAGAACCAAAATTTTGGTAGATCCCTAGTCATGTTAAAGTTGCCATTAATGCAACAAGTATCCTATATTTCACATGTGGAACAAGTATATTAAAAGTGGCCTGCCCTTAATATTAGACACAACAGTCTTTGTTGGTTAGTTCAGACTACCTTTTCTACTTATTTCATGTTTTCGTATTTTGATGTTTGCAATAAAAACATTCCAAACTGAAAGGTAACCTCTTAACTGTCAAACAAGCTAATGTCAAGATACTGCATTCCAGCCAGTCCTTTCATCAAAGTCTCGCCCATCCTATGACCACATCAAGGAGAGCCATTTAGCAGTTTTCTAACCAATGGTTCTCAACCTCAATAGACTCAAGCTACCACTCAGAAAGTGCCAGCTCTTACCTTCTACTTTTTATTTTTTTACTACAGCAAAATAGAGCAATTTTCTGTTGCAAAGATCTCAAAGACCACAATTGGTCAGAATATTTCCTACTATGTGTTCTTATTTGAAATCTCCACGTCTACCCACAAAGGTGTTTGCACACCTTAATAGTGCTAATATTGTGCAGCACCCGTAAGAGGCTCCCACTGTACATCAGTACCCTGGTTGAGATCCACTGTTATAAATACTGCAGATATACACAGTATAAAAACCTGTCATGTTCCCTCCTCACTCAAGCCTGTATCAAGAGAAAGACTTTTTAACAAGCGCAATAGAATTAAAAGCGAATGTGAGCTACTGGATTGCTGCAGCACTACACCTGCCCCCCTCCCACATTTACTTGACTTCACAACAAAGTCTGACAGGAATGTCAGCTGGGACTTTTCATACAAGGAAAATAGTGAATTATTTTGGGATGCACACTTTCTGCTAAAAGCATCAGAAAAAATAGATTTTTGTATTTTTGCATTTGGTTTCAATGTCAAGAACTTAAGACACATCTGAGCCTTTTGAGCTCTCTTCAGATGCAATTCTTCGTAATCACAGGGTTGGAAAAAACTTCTGAAAATGTCTACAGCAAGGACCCAGTGAAAAATCAATTTTAGAGCATGTTAAGCAACTGTACAAACACCACAGGTTAAACTGTGGTGTGACCAGCATGAACTAACACATCAATTAGAAGTGGGAAAAAAAAAGCAATACCTATTAACTCTTACCTAGCAACTTTATATTACTGAGAAACTTTCCATCACCATCAAATGCTGCAGTCAGTACCTACATGGAAAAAGAACACATTACTATCTATGTCCAGAGTTGGCAATGCTTGGCACAGCATTTTAAGTCTGTCTTGCAGTTTTATCCCATAGAACTAACAAATAGTTGAATGGGTAAAGCGAAACTACAAGTTTGCTCTATGAGGCATTTCCAACGACCTGAACCTACAGAAGAGGTCCCATCGGGATAGGCCTCAACTTTAGTACACTACACTAGTAAGAAATACAGGTGAGATTTTTCTATTCAGAGTGAAGCTGTACAACTTTGCCAATTCAGTAAATTGATCTGAACAGAAGCTTACTGTCAGTAGACAGTACAGTTGTTTAGACACTATTTAAGCTCCCATAACCTCACCATTTGGTGATGCTGAAGTAACAGCATTTTAACAGTAATACTAAAAGCAAAAGCCAATGCACTCCGTGTTAGAAAGGAAAGCATGGGGGGGTGGGTCATCATACCTCAGTAAGAGGCAACTTCTCATTTCTGATAACTTCTTTGTAATTCAGTGTCCTTGTTTTCTAGGCATATGCTCCATCTGAAAACATATTAACAATTTGTAGCTATGCAAAAGCAGCAATACTACCTCAAACATTTCCCAATGTATGAATCTGATGCATGCAAATGATCATGCGCAACCAGTAATGGAAATGTTCCCTTCTTAGCTAGGAAAGGTGCTAGGATCCAGTTAACTATAAAGTCATGTTTGTACAGAATAGCAACAGCTAGTCCTCACTGAATATGATGCTTTTCCAGAGTACATGACAGTTCTATACACCCTTCATAATCCTGGGCCTCCAGGTCTTGTATGAGAAGAAAATTTACTGGGACCTGAAGCTGAATAACCTATTTGATGTTAGGGGTTTTGTGAATATGGCAGATGTCAGACTAAGGAAGGAATTAGTCATGACAAACTCTATACACCCAGGTAATGGACAGATGGAAAGACTTATTCATGATGTCTTCAAGTAAGTTTCCATTCCCTGGAGATAAGGAAGTTTTTTCTTATGTTGTCAAAAGGAGAGGGCTGCTTGCTATCAACAAGTCCTTTTCTTAAAGGAACAAATGACAAGCTTTTAAGTCCAGGGAGTCTCAGGTTGGACAAAAAATAAATAAAAATTAAAAATCTAGATTGGTTTAGAAAAGGACGGTCTGGCTGTGAACAGGGGGTTGTAGAAGTGACTTCATGAGGCCCCTTCCAGGCCCACTTCTGAGTCTAGCATATTTTCCCTTTGGTTAAGCTAATACTAAGTGACGATGATTTTACTATTGAATGATTTACACTCTCCTCTGCTTACTGCAGACAAAAATAGCTGGGCTCTACAACTTGTGTGTTCAGAAAGGCTGTTTTCACTCACTCTTATCAGAGCAGTTGAACATTTTGCCAATCATCATAACAATACTCGCATCTATTCTGGAACAGAGGAAGCTTTTGCCAAGTTTATGAAACACTACCTCTAGCCACTCCTAACCAATATACGCAGAAAGCTCTATATGCACCACCAGAATTGGTAGTTTAATAGAACTAACTTTGTTAGAGGTAATGGTTCCTTACACAAAAATCACTGCAGTAATCCTGTGCATAAGCTAATTTATGGAAGGCAGAGGGATGCAATAAACCCTTGCAGAGATTTTAGTCTGATACATCAATCTGGCATATACAGTCCCATAGTGGTCGAGTAAGTTGTGAATTAGGAAAGCATTCAGAATCTTTTTGCCAGGCCGTGCAGTACCTTTGAAAGACACCACAAAATCTATGCACAACAGAATTCTTTACCAAGGCACAAGGTCACAGATTCTTTCTTCAAGTGCCGCGTAGTCATTTGGACTCCCTAGAAGATGACAAAAAGTTAGAGACTATAATGCTATGCTTCAAGAATCAGTTAAGGTGCTCTCTAGGCCCCCCCCCCCAGTGTTTTAGGAAGAGAATGAATTCAAGTGGTTTTATACCGTGTCCTCAACAGAAAGTGATTTACAGTTATTTGCCATTTATTATCCCTCCAACTGCTGACTTAGTGTAGGTATGGAATGCCTTTGCTAACAAAAAAAATTGTTTAAACCCAAGACATGCCCCAAAATGAAAACTTCATTTGAGACACTACTCACACAGGATAAAGTATGCCAAGCCCAATTTCCAATAAGAAGTTAATGGTTTTCATAAGCCTACCCCAAAATTTAGAAAGACATGCAGCAGCACATTTATCTCAACAATTTATTGGCCCCCAATTAGATTTCCCATAAGAAGCAGAAAACTAGGATGACTTAGGTACCAGGTGATGCTTACTTCTACTTGTTTCTTAGGAAGTAAAATAAGCATCAAAATACATTGATGTGATTATAATCTTTATAAAATGGTTGCATCTTGCACTCCTGTGAATTTACCCTACCTAGACAAGTATCCAATTAAATTTCAGCACAGGCTTGTTACAGGTCTCATTGTCACCACTGTAATTAAATTTTACAGTGATGGAAGCATAACCTGTTATTTCTTTAGCCACGTTGCTTAATTCAGACACCTAAGAAGTTGTGCCTGTTTTAATTCTTTAACGAGGCATAGGCATTTTATTTTTATCCATGCATTGTGGAAGTCTCTTCATACCATAGACCTGAGACAAACCCCTTTAAAAGCAGATAGTGAGCTGTCATTCAGACACTTAAAGTGTTACAGTACAACTACTTCATCTGTGTACTCCTGTAATAATTCAAGTTAACAGAACTGTAAGCATGAATGAAACAGTTTAAGTTGCAATGGTTCTACTACACTTGGACCATAACAGCTGCATGAAGATGCAACAGCTATATCAAAAGCTTGTTGGTATCAACTGATAGATATCATGGTTCTATTCATCATGCCTATAAAAGTTGGTATCAAATCAATGCATCATACTTTCCTCTCAGATCAGGTTTGGTCCTATATCGAAACATTTATAACCTCACCTCTACTTTACACCAACAGCAGCATTCAATTTAAATATGGGGCTTAAAACATGGCCCTCTACTAATCCATTCCCCACTTGACAACAATTCATTTTAAGTTTTCCTCCTGACTCCAAACCATAGGTTTCCTCTGTACATACCCTATGCAGATCTTCTCATCAGTGATTTTAAGTCACATTTACAGTCTGCTTGAAGTGCCAAAGGAAAGTACCTTTCAAAAAGGAAAAAAAATATTTTTGTTGCAGAGTTTGATAGCATACAATATTGACAGCACTTCACAAACTCCCTACTAAGGAATTAAGCTTTAAAAGTCTGTTTGTATCAACAGAAATACCAGGTTTAACAAGCACAAGAGCATGAAAACCAACGATGCCAGATGCTGAATTACTGTAGCACTGCTTTTTGAACAGTCCATCAGGAGAATACTGCTGGATGCAGATACCATGCAGTGCAAGGTTTTAAATTTTATCTTCTATAAGAAAAATACAGCATATTCTAGTGCTAAAGCTTGCATTGCAGCTCACCTTTTTCACTAGTGCCTCAGAATACACTGTCCATCAATGCATTTGGAACAGCAAGCAGAACAAGTTCTCAGTATCCAGGTTGCTGAAGGAAGCAGACTGACTTTGAGAAAGAAGAGGTCCAGGAACATAGACAAGCAGATTCAGTCCAAAAATGAATGGACTTGCTGCATCCAGTGTTTCAGCAAAAGTCTCTTTTTTCAGAAGATGCATCAGGAAGACCTGAGCCAGAATCAGTTAAATTTCAAGTAACTGCAAACATGGAATATAAATCATCCAAGTACCACTATCAAAAACCCCAAGGACTGTCCCTTTTTAGAAGTAACACAACTCATTTATTAATCAGTTGTGGGTTGCTAAACAAGGGTTTATTCAGAATTAGTGCTATGACAACAAACAAAATCCAAACGTGGGCTGCAGACACTTGAGTTCACAGCATGGCCCCGTCTCATTCCAACTGGTCTGTTAATTCTGCTAAATACTTTGTCATACAAGGACACAAAAAAAAAGTAAAAACTTGTCTGCTTCCACTACTCAAAATCCTCCCTCCAAGGTATACAGAAAGTATTGCTGCCAAGGTCAGGCAACTCAGGAAAATAGATGTTTCCTGAAGAACAATGCAGAAGTCCAAAGAATTCAGAGAAAGCAGGAACATACCTCTTATACCAAGAGCAACTTCCATATTCGCTTTTCAAAAGCAACATGATTGAACTAAAAAAAAAAAAAAAAAAAAAATGCAGGTAAGGAAATATTAGATCAAGTTAGAGTTCCATTTCTCAGCACTAGCGAGAGAAAAGTTTACTTTATAAGAAGCTACTTTTAAAGCTATGCTGGCTCAGTTCATTTCAGAATTACAAGTTTAGTTCATTTTGAATCACCCAGCAGTTGAACAGCAAAATTCATCATTGAACTGTAATGTTTAGCAAGTGGGAGATGGTACTATTCCACCTGCCATGACTTACCTAGAAACAACTCCATTCCTAGATCCAGTGGGAAGTTGAAAAAGAGATTTTCCTCCTTATGAATACCTAGAATTAAGTGAAACAGTTATCTTGGGCCCATTTAACAAAAACCTTCTATTCCATGGAACTAGCGAATAAGTCAAGGGGGTAAAACCAAGTCACTTTTCCTATAATATTAGGAAGACAAGGTCCTTAAAGTGTATAATTTTCATATAATTCAAACCACACTGATTACAAATCATCCAACACCACCAGCTCAAGTCACAAAAGGGTATGGTAAGTTACAAAGCTTAACTAATGATAAACATTCTGCTGTCTCATGCCTTTTAGAACAGGATCAGGAGGAAAGAAAGTCATAGATAATACATTAAGCATTTAATCTATTCCATTATACAGCAAATTAAAACATTTTTCAGAGTATGCAGCTAAGTTAAGCAGGTGGCTTTGTATTGATTCCACTTATTGCAATCAGATGCTTCTACACATGCTGAATATGAGATGCTGCAGCCACTCAAATTTCAGAAGTGGCAGGGCACTTCAAAGCATACTGAATATGTTTTGAAGTGCCCACACTGCCATTTTGAAAAAAGTAGGATACCCAATACACTATGGGCCTTTTAATAAGAGTGAGTGGTGAAAACTGCTCTAATTAAAATTGCCACCCCCCAACCTGTTCCTCCCTGCCCCCAGCATACGTATAACCACCCAATTTTGCCTCCATTTAAGTGTAAGATTGAGGCAGGGAATAAATTGTTTGTACATGGCTCAGTATCATGTGTCCAATTAAGGCCTCTGGGTACTACTTGAATTTTATTGTCTTCTATGCGTTCCAATTGTTCACTGTAACACTCACTGTTACAAATTTTAAGATATGAAATTCCCATTCTTGAAGCATTTGCTAAACCCACCAGCACTCTTGAATTAGGAATCCATCTGAAAAAAATTGTGTTATAGCCTAATGAAGCATTTTGGGACCAGCGTTCAAATTCTACAATTCTATAATTGTAATTAGAGAACGTGAAGGTATACAACTCATTCAGTATTTCTAGCATCATTGTAGATGCATTTAATTGTCCCCTCTTACTAGTAACACAGCTCATATCACAATAAACTGTGGGTTGCAAAAGAGTGATTTTACTATTAGCACTTAGTTCTCAGTTTTTGTCCAGATCAAAAGACAAAACAAAAAAGAATAGTGCTTTTAATACTTAAGATGTATCTAACTCGGTTTACATTACAACATTCAAATATATTATTAGGTCTCAATGACAGAAAAGCAGTTAACCTTTGAACCAAGCATAATGAGTTTTGTGCAGGACAGTATTAAAAGCAAATAAGTCTCAAAGATTGGTAAGAGCAGTTACTCTATTACTACATTTTTATTGCAACATTTCTAATTTTCTCTCTAGACACTGATAAAATCAAACACTCACCCAAAGACAAAAATGAAACCTTACGAAGAAGATTCTTTCTATTCATCACTTGTATTTACTGAAGATGCTTCTTTGGATAAATGCTGAGTGCGTTTTTACATGAAAACTCTGGTGCCGAGGAGGGGTATCCAAGAGTTGCCATTGTATTTCTGTTCTAGGATATTAGCTTTTTAATTTCTGGCATGTATCCTACGGAGGCCCAGTCCCATCAGCAGCATGTTCCCCCTCTTCATTTCCATCACCACCTCTAGTCAGTTTTGCATGCCTGACTTTTGTTTGTTTGGGTTTTTTTCCTTGATTGGAAGCTTGCTGCTTAGTATGAAACAGCTGTTATCCTACGGCAATTAAAAAAAAAAAAAAAAAAAAAAAGATCTGTGCTCAAATTAGAGTCAATGGAAGACAAGACTTGAAGTGAGATTTCGCTAATAATTTTGAGCTGCTCAAGATCTCTCAAATCACAACCATGATCTCCAACTTACTATTCCAGAGCACTCAGCCCCCCCCATGAGCCAGATCCATCTGCCAGCATCACATTACCTAGCTCTCAGGGATCCCTGCGGACCCGTGGAGAGCCAATGAACACCAATGTGAACACCAATGTACTGTCCCCCAACACAGAGCCCTGAATTCTCAAAGCAAGGAGCAGCGTCACAGCTGACATTTAGTAGGGCCAACAATGACTTAAATCAGAACAAACTGGTCTTTGGATACTTTTAGTTCAGCTTTTTATTAGAAAAGAATTGGAGAGTGAAATTTTCAGATTTGTTAGTAAATGTTTAACTCACCACTATTTTAGCATCATATTCTTCCTGATCATCAGAATCCAAGTTGTCTTCACTGAAAGACAATAGTCCATTCTTAGGGTAGGGTCAAGTATAACCTTAATAATTCCAAAAGCATTCAGATGCTATGCTGACATAAGCCATACAAAATATTTCAATTCTAGTCAAGGAAACAAAGCATTTTTAAATCTCTAAATATTAAGAAGTGAACTTACTTTGTGTCCTGAATAGGAGATATGGGTCCTTCGTCATCTAAATATCTGTGTCTCCGCATCGCCACGCGTTTGCTTTCAAAATCCTCACTAGCATTAAGGTTCTTTAAAGCCTTTTTAAGATGATCTTCATATTTAAGCATCTCAATGTATTGAAAATATCCTTTTAAAGCTGCATGCTAAGAAAGACATTTTTCTTCATAAAGTAACAAATCATCAAGAAATATTAAATTTCTACCCCGCAATACCTTAACATAATCCCAATACAAATATGTTGAAAGCCTGCACTAGATAATTCACTTCAACACCTAGTAAATGAAATTATGTAAGCAGGCCACATGCAATGATAAATTTCATCTTCAACACTCTACCAAAAGGCTCTGTTAATTTACCATACCTTGCCACCCCCCCACAGCTAGGGCAGGGTCAGACAATTATTTCAGCCAGAGGCCTGCTTAACAAGTTTTGGTGAGCTGTGGAGGGCCACAAGGGTAGCCCCACCCCTTGACAGGTTTCCCACTGCCTGGTCACCATCTTGGAACCAGGACTGCAGGATGCAGCAAGAGTCAGCCCAGACAGGCCCTGTGGTTCCTGGCTGACTTGCTGTTCCATGCAGTCCTGGCCATGAAGCCACGAACCTCAGGGTGCAGGAGCCAGACCAGCTATTCCCCCCCCCCCCCCCCCCCCCCCCCCCATTTTCTCAGTTTCCCCTCTCAGGAGGGAGGGTGGGGGAACAGCCACAGGAGCCAAGCCTCTAGGCAAAAGCTTCCAGCTGGGGATGGGGTAGGCCTTGCTGTATTAAATTTTCTAAATATTTTAGAGGCCCCAAAGGCCGTATTTTGCCTACCCTGAACTAGGGAGTCTACCAAAATATATTTCATGGGTAGATCAGACAACTGGCCACCCACCCATCATATTCACAGACTAAGCACACTGGGGCCCCCTCATGTCTCTGATTAGCCAAGGGGCCCCAGCAGTCCCACCCCCCCCCCCCCCCCACAGCAGATTCTCACATGGCCTGAAGCCATGGGTTAATTACTGATTAAGCCTGAAGAAACCATTAATCTACATGTTATTAGCCATTGATTAATGGCTGCCCCAGACTTAATCAGGATAATTAAGCTGCAGTCTCCAGGCATCCCCAAGTGCAAAAAAACCCACTTAACAGCAAGGAGAAAAGCACAATCTTAGAACATATGGGGGGGGGGCAGGGCCATCTCTACAGGGGACAGTTATGCACATAAAGTGAGGGAGGAAAGGAGGCAGGCAAAGCAATTCCCAGAGTGGAGGGGGGCTGGAACATGGGTGTGGTTATGAAAATGGCATGAGGCAGGGAAGTGGGATTGGATGGGGGGGATTATGCAAATGAAGAATGGGAAGCAGGGTTATGCAAAGTGATGGCTCCATTCCATGCCCTATGGGGCAGGGCAGCCCCGCCCCACCCCTTTGGGATTTTGTATAAAACTCCCCTTCATAGCCCTAATCCTTCATTTGCATAACCCCACCTCTAATCCCACCTTTCCTCCCTGCCTCATTCCAGCATTTCCATCCCCCACTACCACCTGCCCCCATCCAATTATTTGCATAACCCCACCCCTGTAGACAGCCCCACCATGCCCCCCTCTCCACCTTCCCTCCCATGCTCCAATTCTGCAGGGCTTCCCATGCATCTCTTTGCCAGCAAGTTTTTTTTTGAAGCAAGCCTGCCAAAAGTGCAGACCTGCCCCTTTTTGCAGAGTCTGCCCAAAATCAGTTTCCATGAAAATCACACTATTACAATTTCAGTAGACCCCTATCTGTAGCAACAGGGTACCCTTAAAGATTAAAATGATTAAAATGCTGCTCACTTTAAAACTCACCTCATACTCAAACACCATTTTCAAAGGGATGTGTTTCCTCCCATAGTGTTTTTCAACAAAAGGAAACTGAAATCCTCTGCCTAGAAGTCTCTCTTTCCTCTCTTCTCGTGACATGGTTTGCAGTAGTCTCCTCTGAGGTCGTCTTGTGCTTTCATACTTCTTCTTTGTCCTTTGTTTTCTCTCCTTAAATCTTCGGTTTGCCTCGCTCTTGAGCTTCTTCCCTCGAAAGTGATGGGCAAAAATAGCTTTCAAATTGAGTGAAGATTTTGGCAGTCGAGAGGACTTTGACTCCTTTCCACACCCCAGCTCACCGTGTGGGGTGGCTGTCAAGGAATCCTGTCTGGCACTGTCTTGCCTGTTTGCAGGAGAGTGAGATAGGTTCCTTGCGGACCTTCGAGTTGTTACTTTTTGCCTTAATGCAGTGTTACACTCAGGTTGGTATAAGCTGCCACTAGAACAAGGACTACTGTGAACAGTAAATAAAACAGCTGATTATTTTAAGAAAAGTATGTGTGCATTTCTCAACAATATGCATTCTGAATTCTCCCTGATATAAAACAATAGGATCTTCACTCTACTACCTGCTTTGAATGCTAAACTCTTCAAAATCCCATTCAGATATTTAGATGCCACACTTCGGTACTTTAATGCATCCATTTCTGTGTTAGGTAACGCCTCAGATAGGTTAACCTATTCTTTAGTTACATTAGGTAAGCGCATACAAGTTGCCTGTACCCACTTTGCTACTCATGGAAAAATTTGAGTTCTATTCGAAAGACGAATATATTGGACATCAGAGCATTACCCATAAGTATATATTCAGCCTCCATACTTGAGAAAGGCAGAAAAATATACACTGTCCAGGGCCCTGGATACCTCTCCCCCAGGGGACTGGAGTCCCTAGATGCCTCAGCTCCCTTGGGAAACAGCAGGTTTCCTCTTGCAAAGGATCCTGCTTGGTAGAGGCTGGGGAGAGCAGGACACAGGGGGCCCAGATGTATTCCTGGCCATGTGCATGTATGCACCCACATGAATGCAACCAGACACCATGGAGAGAGAAGGGGCATGGGGAGGTGCAGACTGAGGCCCCCACAGTGAGGGATTTTAGTGGGGCAGGGGCTCAGCCAGGGTAGTGCACGAGACCTGGGGCTGGGAGCAGGATGGAGCCATAGGCGGCTTGTCCAAGGAGCATTGGGGGTCTGCTCCCTGCAACTGTTTATACCCCCTGGGGGTTATGCCCCCCCTGGTTTGTGCATAGGGCAGACATGGGCTCCCCGCTGTGGGCTCAGGGTTCTCTGCTCTGCTGCCCTTCCCTTGGAAGCCCTGCACCAGCTCCGCACCCCGGGCCCATACAGGCATGCAGAGAGCATGGGGACTTCTGGGGCAAAGGCAGCAGGCAAAAGCACCCTAAGACCACAGCAGGCAGCACGCATCTGCCCTCAACCCACTCTGCTCTGCTTAACAGTGTCTCCCACAGTTAAAAATGGTGGCAGTAGCACTTGAACTAAAGCTCATTTGATGAGCTTTCATTCAAGCACCTCCACTGCCATTTTTAAGCATCAGGATGCTGATGCACGGGACACAGAAAGCTGCTAGGGCACGCCAAAAAAAGTTTGTCAGTAGTCTAAAATGCATTAAATTATTACTAAATATCTGTTATCAGATTAGCATCAACTGATATAGTTGGTTAATAGTTGGCTATCGGTATTGGCCAAGTAAATCTTTATCAGTGCACTCCTAACAAATTCCCTCAGTATGTGTGTGCAGTTTGCTATAGGGAGTTACTAGCTACAGAGAAAAAAAAAATTAAAGTGACAAGTCTGTTTAAAAAAAAAAAAAAAAAAAGTGATGGGTCAAATGAAAGAACCAAATCAAGTTTTAGATCCAAAGCATGAACGCTGCCTAACCAAAAGGCAACTTCACCTTAAAATATACAATAAGGACTTTGGTTGATTTGTCCAGTATCCCCAATAGCCACTAAATGGGCTTAGACTGCACTCCCTTTGAAACATTATCTTCCTGTACATTTGGAAAACATTCATAGCCTTCAGAATCAATGCTAAACTGATCCTTTCCCCACATAACTCAAGTGAACTGGTATGAACCTCAAGACATCATCTGAAACAGAAATCAGTGTATATTTCTAATCCACGTAGTAAAGTAGACTGCATCAGATGTTCTTACATGTTCGTAAGAATTTTAAAATAGCCCTTTTACTATGCATGTTAGTTAAGATAAAAAAAGGAAACACCTTTCTGAATCACTGCTCTCCAGGGAGGCTTTGGCAGATTGAGTAAAACATGTGGCCGATGTACCACGGGCACTGAGTGCATGTGAAGAATCTTCAGAAGTAGCATCTTCCCGCGCACTGCCCGACTGAGCACTCCTTCCAACAGCAGCATCATGTGTGGGCAACTGATCCTCTTCTTCGGTGCACACTAGGTCCTGGCCATCTTCAAAGTAGTCAGAAACTGAACTCTGGGAATCATCTGCATCAGTCATTTTGAGCTTAAGTATCCTAAAGTTAAAAATATAAATATAAATACACACACACACACACACACACACACACACACACACACACACCCCCCCCGAAAGAATCTTTTCAGTCTCTACAACTGCCACTGAATATTATTACAGAAGTAACTCACAACAACATACAGCAATATATACGTTTTGCTGCAAGTGAAAACACGCATGGTGCAGGACTGACGTGCACTAGGAAACATTTCTATTTAAGGTAAAGGTGGACACAGCATACTTTCAGAAGTCTACAATATATTGAAAAGGCCCCATCTGTATCAGATGCATAATTGTTCAACAACTGTATCCTACTTTCATTGTATTAAATTTCATGGGAATATTGTACCAAAAAAATCTCCTATGCTTCCCAATATTTGTAAGGATTACAAATAATTACCTGCCAAAACCTCACTTCATCCAATAGTATTTCAAAAACTTTATGACGTCACACCTGGAAGACAGGTACGGTATTACAATTTGAGCCAGGTATTACATTTTAAGTCAAAGAGATGCTCCCAACTCATTTGGGCAAAAAAGAAAGCCTGTAAGACGCTTTCGTCAATCAAGTGCACCCTGTATCAGTGATTCATAGCCAGGCTAGTGTGAGGTATTAAGAGATAAGCAGACGAGCAAGTAAATAAACCCAGGCATGCCTGGATGATCCCCCACATCCACTGCTTAGCTCCTCTGCAAGGAAGTGAACACTGGAATATATACATTAGCTTTTAAAGTCGGGTGGCACTCCTTTCACATAAGTTATGAAGGCTTGCTTCCAGTCCAAACAAAGTTGAGCCCTACTGGCCTAAACAAAAGTCACCTTAACACTTTAATTCAGTAACCAATATATAGCCCCAGCGCTGTCATTTCCAGCAGCATGCGATGGGAGTGAAAGCCTGCGCAGGATCATTTGGTTAATATTGATAGTTAACACTGGCCACAACTGCCAGCCTTTATTTTAAATCCTTGGCATTAGCTACTGGAGATGAGACTCCCTGGGGCACCAAGAAGGGCCGAGACACAGGGCACGGGCAGCGCGCGACTGCTTGCTTTGCTTGAACAGATGTGGAAGCTTGGAGGGAAGCACGACTGCCGGAAGAGCTCGGGGGGAAGCTGGGTCTCCCTGTAAGAGCGGACATGCGGCTCCCACGCGGCCCCGGCCGGAGCGCGCCCACAATCCGCCGCTCTCCCTAAGGCCGGAGCGCCGCCCCCAGCAACGCCGGGCGGACACCGCTTACACGCTCAGAAGAGGCGAACGGGCCGCCGGGCCTGACCCCTGCTGGGCAGCAGCGCGGCGGGACCAGCGGCGACCACCGCGCGCCGCACCTCGCCGCACCTCACCTCGCCTCGCCTCGTCCCCAAGCCGTGTCACGCGACACCCCACGCGCCGGGCCCAGGCCGCTCCCGCGGCCCCGCGCTACCACCCCCCATCACGAACTTACCTCGCCTGTACAGAGAGCGCGCAAGCATCAGCCGGCGGCTTAAATACCCGCCGGATCTCGCGAGACTTCGCCGGGCGAACGGGAAGTGGGGCCCGGGCCGCAGCCTCTGGGCGCCATGTTGGACGTGGCTTGCCAATCTCGCGGGAGCGGGTGAGATGTGCTGCGAGGCCGGTGGGGACGGGGCTTGTAGCAGGCGGCTGCCGCGGGGCGGGTAAGTGCTGGAGGGCGCGGGCGGTCTGCGTCGGGGGCTGGGACCGGGGCGAGCGCGGAGACGTGCCGCCCGAAGCGATGGAGGCGGGTGGGCCCCAGGCCCAGGCATCCCCGCTGCTCGCGCCCGCGTCTCTTGTGGACAGCCCCCGCCTGCTTCACGCGCAGCTGGCAGCGCGATGCCGGGGTTGTCTCGGCCCTGAAGGGGGAGGGCGAGGGGGAGGCCGACCCCCGCGAGTGTCTACAAGCGCCTCCCAATGGGAGGGTCGCAGCTTCGCAATTTGTGGTGAGGGGCGATTGCTCTCGGGCTTTCCCCCGAGCTTGCTCCTGTGGCCTCTTGGGTGGAGGCAGGCGAGACTCGGGGGTATCCGGTCCCCAAGGCCTCGGGCTAGGACGCCTGCTGCGGATTTGGGAGTATCTGAGGCCCCAGGCTAAAGGAGGACACTTGCTGGTACCACCACACAGACGTGAACCGCTGAGCCCTGTTTGAAATTGGGCACTGATTTGACTGGAAACGCAACATTTAAAAAACAAAACAAAAAAAACCCTCACAGTTGTCTGGTCTTTTGGCCAGGAGCAAGCAAGACGAGGCAGCAGCTGAACCCCGGGGCCTGCGCATAAGATGCCTGCCACAGATTTGGGGAGCATCCAAAGCCCCGGACTGATGTGCCTGGGAGGGAGGTTACTTGCCTGGTGGTTGAGCCACAGACTTGAACCACTGAACTCTGCTCAGCTGGATTTGGGACTTGAGTATTGGGGCTTTGCCCAGCTGAGTCTGGAATTGTGATTTGGCTGACTCGGCCTTGGACCGAAATATATTAATTGGATTTTTTTTTTTGATTTTTTTTTTTTTTTAAGTCTGAAGCTGAGAGACATGGTTACCCTTTCGGTACAGGAAGAGGGGGTGAAACTATTCCACAGCAACTACCCTCACCCTCTCTTTTTATCTATATGTTTGGTCATTCATATATTTATGTGTATGCCATCCTGCCCAACAAAGGCTCAGGGCAGCTTACAATTAGAGAATAGGATAACTTAAAAACAGGAGAGCAGCAAGACCAACAAAGATATAGTTGGGGCTGGTCCTGCTTTGAGCTGGGGTTTGGACTAAATGACCTCCTGAGGTCCCTTCCAGCCCTCATTTTCTATGATTTTGAAACAGCTTAAAAGGCAACTAGAAAATCAAAATACAACAGAGAGCCCCTAAACAACATTCATCCTAGTTTTGTTGGGTGAATGTCTTTCCAGCTAGGAAGGTCTTACTCCCAAAAGTGCTCCCAAAAGATGTCTAGACTCAGGCTCTGGCAGGCCTCACAGGGAAGAGAGCTCTAGAGATGAAGAACAGCAGCAGAGAATGAGCTCTCACATGCTTTTGCCAAGTGGACTGGGCATGCTGATGGTGCCTGTAGGAGGTCACTCTTGACTAACCTTAAGAATTGTGTTGGGGTATAACAGAGAGGGTGGTTTCTTAGGGATGAAGCCATAGATCATTTAGGGCTTTAGATCAAATCCAGCACCCTGAATTGTAACCAGAAAGCTATTGCAAGCAGTGCAGACTCTGCTGGGCTGGAGTCACCTGCTCCTGGTGACCCACCCTTGTCAGAAGGCAGACAGCTGCATTCTGTACTAGCTACAGCTTCTGGATGGTCTTCAAGGGCAGCCCTACATAGAGTGCATTGCGGTACTTTAGCCTTGAGGTTACGGAGGCTGGCAGACAGGTCAGAATCTGGGAGAAAGGGTCACAGCCTTCTCATCAGCTAGAGTTGGTTTGAAACGTGCTCCTAGCTGTGGCTGCCACCTCGAGATGCAGGTGCAGCAAAGGATCCAGGAACACTCCGAGGCTACAAACATAAGTGACAAAGGGAAGTTGCACCCCCCCCATCAATGACAGGTGTCCCAATCCCTGCCTCCCCCCAAGTCATGTGGTCTGCCCACCACAATCCCCTCTTGTCTTGTCTGGATTACAGTTTCAGTAAGTCTACCTGTATCCAGTTTTTGTCCCCTTTTATGGTTCTAAGCAGTAATAATGTGGAAAAGACCTGATTCTTGACTTTTCACTGTCACCATAAGGTTCTGAATAACCTTCTAACCAATCAGTAATTCATGGTATTTTACTGCTGCTTGGCAAAGCTGTCTATCCAGGGCACAGCTGTGAAGAGAGGTGTCATATACCCCAAATGGTAAATTTGCTGGAAATGTACAGGCATAGGGATATACATGATAAACAGCATTGCATGTTTTAGAGTCTGTAGTTGTGCTTTGTTGAATCACTGTCCTGCAAAGAGAAATTGGGATATTTTGAGTTTGTCCACTGCCCCTTCTTCCCACATGCTAGGCCTGCATCACAGAGATAATTGATAATAATAATAATAACAACCAAGTTATTCAGGGAATAAAAAGAGGACTGCCTGTGCTGCCACAAGGCTTATGTGGGTAGTATGGGAACTGTGTGACTTGAAGTTTCAACAATAAAATTCCTGCTTGCCTCTTCCTGGTTCCTTGCCCTTGCATTCTTATTTGACCTGCAGCTCCAGATAAACCCAAATTCCTCCACCAGCCACCGCCAGGACTCCTACAGGCCTCCTTCTTTTCCCTGTTGCTCTGTTCTTCCTGGCCTGGCACTCCATCAACCTATCCTCCACTTAAATTCCTTTCTGTCCTACGCCTACTGTCAACTCACTTCAATCCATGCTTTTCATTACTCTTGACACCTTTGATTTTCTCAAGGTTTATCAATCCAAGTATCCTCCACCCTTGGTGACCCACAGCATCCACTCCTGTTCCTCTCTCATCCAGCTGAGTGTCTCTACAGCAGGGATGGGCAAAATATGGCCTTCTGGCTGCTGCCAAGACCCTAAAAAGGGAGGGCTGTGCCCTGCTCCACTCCACTCTGCCAGAGCTGGGCCTGGACGCACAGTGTACAGACTCCACCCCCTACATCCACCCTGCTCCCCCCACCGTCTGGCTTCCTATTGGCACTGCAGCTGGGTAGTTATGGCGTTGCAGCTGCCAGCAGCCAGGCTTGAATTCCTTGGCAAAGTCTTTGAAAAAATTATCAAGGCTCACATTTGTGAGAGCCCGGCAGGACAAATTATGCTGAGGGGAAATCAACACGGGTTCGTGGCAGGCAGATCATGCCTGACCAATCTAGTTTCTTTTTATGACCAGGTTACGAAACGCCTGGACACAGGAGGAGGGGTGGATGTCATATACTTAGACTTCAGGAAGGCCTTCGATACGGTATCCCACCCCATACTGGTGAACTAGTTAAGAGGCTGTGACTTGGATGACTACACAGTCCGGTGGGTGGCGAATTGGCTGGAGGGTCGCACCCAGAGAGTTGTGGTGGATGGGTCGGTTTCGACCTGGAAGGGTGTGGGCAGTGGGGTCCCGCAGGGCTCGGTCCTTGGACCGATACTCTTTAATGTCTTCATCAGTGACTTGGACGAGGGAGTGAAATGTACTCTGTCCAAGTTTGCAGATGACACAAAGCTATGGGGAGATGTAGACACGCCGGAGGGCAGGGAACAGCTGCAATCAGATCTGGACAGGTTGGACAAGTGGGCAGAAAACAACAGAATGCAATTCAACAAGGAGAAATGCAAAGTGCTGCACCTAGGGAGGAAAAATGTCCAGCACACCTACAGCCTAGGGAATGACCTGCTGGGTGGCACAGAAGTGGAAAGGGATCTTGGAGTCCTAGTGGACTCCAAGATGAACATGAGTTGGCAGTGTGACGAAGCCATCAAAAAAGCCAATGGCACTTTATTGTGCATCAGCAGATGCATGACGAATAGGTCCAAGGAGGTGATACTTCCCCTCTATCGGGCGCTGGTCAGACCGCAGTTGGAGTACTGCGTGCAATTCTGGGTGCCGCAATTGAAGAGGGATGCGGATAACCTAGAGAGGGTCCAGAGAAGGGCCACTTGTATGGTTAAGGGCTTGCAGGCCAAGCCCTATGAGGAGAGACTAGGGCACCTGGACCTCTTCAGCCCCTGCAAGAGAAGGTTGAGAGGCGACCTTGTGGCTGCCTATAAGTTCATCATGGGGGCACAGAAGGCAATTGGTGAGGCTCTACTCACCAAGGTGCCCCTGGGGGTTACAAGAAATAATGGCCATAAGCTAGCAGAGAGCAGATTTAGATTGGACATAAGGAAGAACTTCTTCACAGTTTGAGTGGCCAAGGTCTGGAACGGGCTCCCAAGGGAGGTGGTGCTCTCCCCTACCCTGGACGTCTTGAAGAGGAGGTTAGATGAGCATCTAGCTGGGGTCATCTAGACCCAGCACTCTTTCCTGCTTATGCAGGGGGTCGGACTCGATGATCTATTGAGGTCCCTTCCGACCCTAACATCTATGAATCTATGAGATGGGGCACAGTGCAGTGTACCAAGTAGCCATCCCACCAATCTGCCACAATGAGCTGCTGCCACCACAGTACCACTAGTCTGCACCAGCCATGGCAGGGGGATTGGCTTGGGACAGCTGCCCCAACTTCCCAGTGTGGTACAGTGATGGCAGCGGCTCACTGAGGCGGGCAGGTGGGACAGCTACTCTGTGTGCTGCATTGTGCCCCATCCCATGCAGACCCAGCTGCCAGCAGCTGCAATGCACACTTTTAAGTAGTACTTTTATACTTACTTTTATATACATAGTACAAACTTTTGGGTTTTTTGGCTTAAAGCCAAATTAATTCCAAATTCCAAATCAACTAAACTGAGCTCGGTCATTCAAGTCTGTGTGGCTCTATCATTGGGCAAGTCTACCCCTTCTTAGACCAATCAGTCTGGGACTTTGGGTATTCCCCAGATCCAATGGCAGGCATCCTATGTGTAGGCCCTAAGCCCAACGGCGTAGTTCAATTGCTCCCTAGGACCTGAAAAATTGGCATCCTATAACGCTCATAGTCATGTTTGCTCTTTTTTTTTTGCAAAAGTATGTATTTCTGTATAAATACACACACACACACACACATGCCCATACCTCTACCAACCTGTCTTGTGACCACTATGGTTAACTTGACAGTCCAAACCACACCTTTACAGTTACACCATTCTCATTCCCATTATAAAACTGCACTGTGTGCCTGAGACAGTCACCTTTAACCATCACAATTATGCAAAGAACCACCTCAGTGCCCTCTCTGTCATCTTTTCCCCCCTCTCTCCCAGCTTCCCCACCTGTTTCCTAAGTCTTTTTCACTCATCATTATATTTGTTGCCATCATTACTCTCTTTGGGGGACCCACCTCTGAACAGTCTATGCTAGTCCCCTCTCTTCTGTATGATGTCTGCCATCTATTCCGTGTCATCTTCTACCATTTTCCTGTAGTACCAGTACATCTCACTCAGTCCCATTTTAATGCAGACCTTGATTGTGAGGTTCGTGAATCTGTTCACGAGCAAGTTTCTAGTGTTCCGGAAGGCATTCCTCAAGCAGGAGATGAATTGGTCGAGGTGGGCTGTTGGGGTCCTTGCTGCTTGGTCAAGTGTCCATATAGAACCTCCTTGGTCAGGGTTGTGAACCCCATCACCACATATACTTTCCTCCACATCTCGTTGGCTTATGGGCATTACCAATGGAGGTGGTCAGTTGTTTCCACCTTCCACCAGCAGGTTTGCCTGGAGCAGTTTGTGGGTCTCTCTGTTCTTCATTGTTTTTCCATGCCCGCACAGGGAGTGCCTGGTGGGTTACCTGCCAGTTCAAGTCTCAGTGCTCCTTCTGCAGGTCCTTATGGAAGATTCGTTCCCACATGGTCTGGTAGCTGTCACTGGGTAGGAGGTCCATGGGCAATATGATGTCTCTTGCCCCTTTCACCTCCTGCATCTTATGGTGGTTCCTCAGGGTCACAGGGGCCTTGTCATGCAGTTCGTATTTGTTCCAGAAGCGTTTCAGGACCTCGTAGAACCATGGGGACTCTATGGTCCGTGGGCTTATGTTGATCATTGTGTACACCTGCCACTGTCACAGTTGTTGGCCTGCAACATACTTTACAAAGCAGGCTCTTCTGGATTCTGTCTCTGTTGCCAGTTTGCAGATCTGGTTCATGTACTTGGCCCAGAGGAACAGCAGGACATCTGGCATTCCTCTGCCTCTAGACCATTTTGTTCTGTACAGTGTGGTCCTCACCATTTTTTCCCACCTGAAGTCCTAGAAGAAGACGTACATGGCTCTTCAGATTCTGTGGATGACTTGCCCAGAGGGGTATGCAGAAGCACTGGTAATGACACCACCTTCATGAATGCTGCGTGCCCTCCCCATTGACAGGCAGTGCGATTGCCATAGTTTCATCCCTGTTTGACTTTGACCTCAGTATTTTCCCATACCCTCTGTCCAGTCAGCTCTGCGTCAAACTCCACCCTGAGGATCTTTACTCCCTCACAGGGGATGGAGACCCCTGGGGCCAACAGGTCCCTAAGTTCACCCAGTACTATGCATGTGCTTTTGCTTATGTTGAGCTTGGCCCCCACTGCTGTTCCATATACCTGGGTGTGCTGTAACACTCTTTCAACCAACCACTTGCCCCTGCATATGATGTTGAGGTTGTCCTTATAGACCAGGACCCTCATCTCTTTCTGGTTACTCCCAGGGATCTCTACTCCACTGATTCTGGGGCCCCACTTGAGCTACAGTGCTAGTGGTTCCATCACGCAGATAAGCAGGGTCAGGGAAAGTGGGCAGCCTTGCCTGATACCCAAATCCACCATGATCAGGGCTGTCAGGGACCCATTTACCAGTACCCCAGTGTTCACATCGGTGTACAGTGTCTTTACCTGGGTGACCAAGGTTGGGGAGACTCCCATGTTCTTCAGTGTCTCAAATAGGAACCAGTGGGATACTCAGTCATAGGCCTTCTCCAGGTTGAGGTTCAGCATGGCAGCATTCAGCCCTCTCTCACATTGGCACTGTAGTACATCTTGCAGCTGCATCAGGGCTCTAGATCTATCACCCCGGTTCTGAGCACACCTAGTCCTCAGATCACCGCACCTATAACAGACTTAAAACACACAACTAAGACTTTGGCCATCAGTTTGTAGTAAAAGTTAAGGAGCACTATAGGATGCCAATTATTCAGGTCCTGCCTGTCCCCCTTATAAAGAAGGGTTCTGAGGCCTTCATCCATTCTCGCCCCAGGTGGCCCTCCTGCAGGCGCTCTCTATAAACCTCCAGCTGGTCTGGGCCCACCTGAAAGCAAACATAGAACTCCTTGGGCAAGCTGTCTGCCCCAGGAGTTTTACCATTCTTGAAGCTGTGGAGAGTTGTTGATCTCCAGTGTCCACTCCTCCACCAGCGTCTGACTCTTGTCCTCCCCGAAGATGTGAGTGAGCTTCCGCAGGTATTCCTGCATGGCTTCTGTGTCCTCTGGTGATGCATTGTACAACTCCTGGTAGAAGACCACTACCATCCCCAGTCTCTCCAGGTTTGTACGGTGCTCTACACCTACTCCATCTATCATGCTGATTATAGCTTCCTTCTTAGGTTTCTTTATCTTGCCAAAATAGGCAAACCAATTCTCTTTGTCCAGGGGGTCCAGGCCAGGAAGAGCCTTCCCTCAGCTGGGTACAAACTTTTCTGTTTGTTTGTTTCAAGGGTCAAATCACTTACAAATTCTATTAGGTATAGCCCAATAGTCAAGTTCCAAGTTTCAACTGAGATGGTTAAGTCCATGTGGCTCTACCACTGGGCAAGTACCCTCCTTCCCAGACTCATCATCAGTTGGGTTACAGATACTCCCCAAATCTGTGTCAGACATCCTACATGGAAACCCAGGGCTCAGGAACCATGGGGTTTGTATGCTAGTCTTGCTTGCTTTTAGCTGCAAGGTCTGGGGGAAAGGAATAAAGCAGTCCCCCATTGCCACAAAATTGTGCAGTCAAGTTTCCTGCATTTGGGAAACTCACAGGTCAGCATTCCTGGGATGCAAGGGACAGGCCTCACCCTGGGAAACCACCTTTTAGCCCATGAGAGGACTGGTATTACACTTGATCAGAGCCAAAAGGCCAAGACGCTGGATACAAACGTGGGGTTTTTTTGCAAAAATATTTATATTTTTCTATCTATATATAGGTCAGATGCTCCCAAGTCTCATTTGCCCCAAGCCAACAGGCAAAATAAGCAAGCTAGGAAAAAATTCCCCATCTAGATGAATAAAGTGTGTAACCAAGATCCTGTCTTTGGGAGACGGTAGTAGACTTGTAGAGGGCCTGCTTGCAGTGCATTGGACAAGTCTCCACTATTAACTATATAATGCCATTCAAGGTGATCTCAGCCTTCTGATTATAGTTTTCCTTGTTTTGGGGGGGGGGTTTTGCAAAAGTATTTACTTATATAACTGTACCTCTAACAACCTGTCTTGTGATCACTGATTCACTTGACGGTTCAAAATGCACTTTTAGTTACATCATTCTTAGTCCCGTTACAAAGACTATACCATGCACCTGCATTCCTGCATGCCCATGCAGCCATCACCTTGAAACCATCACAATTACACAAAGGACTTCCTCTGTCCTCTCTCTTCCCAACTCCCCTGCTTACTTGCCCAGTCCTTTCACTCATTCTTGTTTTTGTTGTCCTTATCATCAAGGATCCTGGTTTTCTCTGTTGAAAAAAACACAATTTATTTAAAAAAAAATAAAAGGGGGGGGAGGGTCCCACAAGTTCGCTGACTAAAACCCCCCAAATCTGCGTTTTTCCGCAGTTAAAATGAAACCACTATATATACAGGTATCACTTGAGCACGATGTTATATTGATATGTTTACAATTTTAAAGCCATAGATTCATAGATGTTAGGGTTGGAAGGGACCTCAATAGATCATCGAGTCCGACCCCCTGCATAGGCAGGAAAGAGTGCTGGGTCTAGATGACCCCAGCTAGATGCCTATCTAACCTCCTCTTCAAGACCCCCAGGATAGGGGAGAGCACCACCTCCCTTGGGAGCCCGTTCCAGACCTTGGCCACTCGAACTGTGAAGAAGTTCCTCCTAATGTCCAGTCTAAATCTGCTCTCTGCTAGCTTATGGCCATTATTTCTTGTAACCCCCAGGGGCACCTTGGTGAGTAGAGCCTCACCAATTGCCTTCTGTGCCCCCATGATGAACTTATAGGCAGCCACAAGGTCGCCTCTCAACCTTCTCTTGCAGAGGCTGAAGAGGTCCAGGTGCCCTAGTCTCTCCTCATAGGGCTTGGCCTGCAAGCCCTTAACCATACGAGTGGCCCTTCTCTGGACCCTCTCCAGGTTATCCGCATCCCTCTTGAAGTGTGGCGCCCAAAACTGCACGCAGTATTCCAACTGTGGTCTGACCAGCGCCCGACAGAGGGGAATTATCACCTCCTTGGCTCTGTTCGTCATGCACCTGCTGATGCACGATAAAGTGCCATTAGCTTTCCTGATGACTTTGTCACACTGCTGACTCATGTTCATCTTGGAGTCCACTAGGACTCCAAGATCCCTTTCTACTTCCGTGCCCCCAAGCAGGTCATTTCCTAGGCAGTAGGTATGCTGGACATTTTTCCTCCCTAGGTGCAGCACTTTGCATTTCTCCTTGTTGAACTGCATTCTGTTGTTTTCTGCCCATTTGTCCAACCTGTCCAGGTCTGCTTGTAGTTGGTCCCTGCCCTCCGGTGTGTCCACTTCTCCCCAGTTTTGTGTTATCCGCAAACTTGGACAGAGTACACTTCACTCCTTCGTCCAAGTTGCTGATGAAGACGTTGAAGAGTATCGGTCCAAGGACCGAGCCCTGCGGGACCCCACTGCCCACACCCTTCCAGGTCAATACCGACCCATCGACTACGACTCTCTGGGTATGACCCTCCAGCCAATTCACCACCCACCGGACTGTGTAGTCATCTAAGTCACAGCCTCTTAACTTGTTCACCAGTATGGGGTGGGATACCATATCGAAGGCCTTCCTGAAGTCTAAGTAAATGACATCAACCCCTACTCCTGCGTCCAGGTGTTTTGTAACCTGGTCATAGAGACTAGATTAGTCAGGCATGATCTACCTGCTACGAACCTGTGCTGGTTTCTCCTCAGCATAATTTTTCCTGCCGGGCTCTCGCATATGTGAGCCTTGATAATTTTTTCAAAGACTTTGCCTAGGATGGAGGTGAGACTGACTGACCTATAGTTGCCTGGGGTCCTCCATCCTCCCCTTCTTGAAAATGGGGACCACATTGGTCCTTTTCCAGTCCTCCGGGACCTGGCCCGTGCACCATGATCGTTCAAATATTCCCGCCAGTGGCTGCGCAATGACGTCAGCCAGTTCCTTCAGTACCCTCGGATGGAGCTCATCTGGGCCTGCCGACTTAAACGCATCCAGTTCCTCCAAGTGCCTCTGCACCATCTCAGGGTCTACACTTTGTAGTCTGGTGTCTTGCTGCTGCCTCTCTACAACCCCAGTGAGAGCCTTGTCTTGCCCCTCACTTAGGAACACTGAGGCAAAGAACTCATTGAGGAGTTCAGCCTTGTCCCCCCTGTCCGTCATCAATTGTTTCTGCCCATTTAGTAGGGGTCCTATTCCACCCTGGGCCTTCCTTTTACTCCCTATATATCTAAAAAACAATTTTTTGTTATCCTTAACTTGGGATGCCATCCTCAGCTCCATGGTAGCTTTGGCCAGTCTAACTGCCTCCCTACAAGCGCGAGCAGAGGAGGTATACTCCTCTTTAGTAATCTCTCCCCATTTCCACTTTTTATATGCCCCCCTTTTAGCCCGTAGACTGCTCTGGATTTCTCTGGTCAGCCAAGGAAGCCTTTTGGCCCCTTTCCCCCTTTTTCCCTGCATCAGGATCGTCTCCCTCTGTGCCCAAAGGATCATTTCCTTAAGGCACAGCCACCCTTCTTGGGCTCCCAACTCTTTAAAACTCTTACTCTGCAGTTTTTCCATGACTAAATGCCTGAGTTCATTGAAGTCAGCTTTCCTAAAGTCTAGCACTTTCACCCTGCTAGTTACCTTACCCACTCGACGTCTTATGATGAATTCTATTATTTGGTGATCACTGTCCCCCAGGTGACCACCGATCTGTAGGTCTCCTACCATGTCATCCCCCGTTGCCAATACCAGGTCCAGTAAGGCATTCCCCGTAGTGGGACCATGTACCTCCTGCGTCAGATGGAGGTCCTGTACACAGGATAGGAACCATTTGGAAGCCTACCAGTGCCTCAATCACTATAATAAATTCTAAATACTTATAAACTTTGGTATTTGATTTTGGATTTTTTATCATGGAAAATCAGAGCTCCCCCTGCCTCCTTCGCTCACTAGGATGCTAGTGCAGCTGCCCCTGCCCCCTACTGCTTTGTGGCACTGAGCAGCCCTGGTATGTCGGTGCCTTGCCCGTGCCATTGCCCCACGTTCCCAAGCCACAACTTCCTGAGTGCTGGTACTACTCACTCCTGACCCACAGCCCCCTGGCCCTGCTGGTGCCCTTTACTCCCTACCCGCAGCCTCCTGGAGTTCTGGTGAGCTGTTGCGGGTTGGGTCAGCACCCCTCCTGCCCTCCTTGTGGCCTGCAGCAACTCACTAAAACTCCCTTACTAGTAGATTATAGACCAGTCTGAGGGCATTGGACAGAACAGACGAGCAGAATCTCCATGGAGGCTGGCCTAGGACCCCCATAGACAGGGCACGCTCAGCCATGCGGATGGGATGGGGCTGCGGATGGATGGGAAGCAGTGTCTGGCAGTGGCAGCTGGGGCCAGGGCCAGGATTGCAGGGCAGTGATAGTGTGGGGCCAGGGCCTGGGGCAGAGCCACAAATTACTTCCTGCAAGGTCCTGTGATGTCATCGGCCCATGATCCCAGGCCCAGCTCCACCTGCCTGTCCCATCTGGACACTGCTCCCCACCTGCTCACAGCCCCATGCCATCCAAACACACCCAGCCCACAGGGGTCCTGGGCTGTTCTCCATAAAGACCCTGCCCACTCCATCCAGTGCCCCTGGTGGTGGGTGAGGGGCAGACAGGCCAAGGTGCCCAGGCAGTGGGGCCTGGGGGCAGCAGGATTGACCACATGCACTACAGCCTGGGCTGTCCCCCACAATGGCCCGGCAGGGCTGAGGGACCCACCACAGGCCTGATAAAATCCCTTGGTGGATTAGATCTGGCCTGCAGGCTGTATTTTGCCCACTCCTGTGCTATAAGATATCTGCAGCTTCTTTGCTTTGTGCATGGAGGAGACGGAGACAGATGTGTAACTAGGGAGTTAATGATTGATGTGGTTAACTCATAAGCTGTCTGACCAGGTTTTTCTACTTTGACTTGGTGATTTGCCCCAGCCAGCTGACCTGCGTGCTGTTGTAAGATGGACTAAACTACGCTTACCTTGAACCCCAGGACTGTGAACAATAAATTTTATGAAATCCTTTGCTTATGCTCATTCCTATCAAAACAACATTGCTATGTACTAGCTTATTACAGAAGAGAAACTGGAGCTCCTTGCTTCTGTTCTTCACCTAGAGAAACACTGCTACTCCTGCTCTCTTGTTTTCTGGTAGGGGAAAGCCATAGAATCCTATCTGCCCAGGATTCAAATGGGGCAGTTTGCAATGACTTGACTTGGTCCAGAGCATTACTTATTTATATATATTTATTTTTGGATGGGCGAGAAGAGGCCACAGCCATTCTCCAAAATCATTTAAAAGAATTCTGTTATATCTGAACCCCAGTCTTTCTTTTGGCTCCACATTGGCAGCCCTGCGTGTTTGGCTGGAGCCCCAATGAACTCGGGTATGACTGCCCAGAGTCAGCTTCAGGCCTAATTTTCTAGGGGCTATCTAGAGCTCTCAAGCAATGTTTCAAGCACACCTCATTCCAAAATATGCAGGAAAATTAACAGCATAAATATGTGCTCTGAATCTCTCTTAAGGCAACAGCAGCTTCTATATTCTTGAATGAGGCTGGCAACAGTCAATTACATATAAAAGATTAGCATAAAGGGTGCAGACCGACTTTAATCACTAAACCAAAATGCTTATTAACAGCTGTGAGTCCTCGGTGTAGTCTGATTTGTAATTCTTTCTTGAAGAGGTCGATTGACCCTATGAGATAAGAAATGGCCAAAGTTGAAAAGTTTGCTTTCCACGTCCCAAGTCTAGAAGAACTTGCTGGGGGTAAGTAAAGTAATCTGTAATATTCTGGAAAGTGTTATAATAAGGAATGACAAACAAACTAACATTTTAAAATGTGTTTTTATCCCTGTGGTGTATACAGCAATGCCTTTTGCTACCAGCAAGGCAAAACTGCAGACAGTAGGAAAAATTCAGGGGAAATAGTGCTCTTACAGCAGGGAATTTTTATTTTATGCCAATTGATGTATTCTGCAGGTTTGTAACAGGGGAATACAAATGAATCTTAGCCCCACTGAAATTGAACTTTTAGGCTCAGGATCTGTTGCATTTCTAAAACTCATGCCCACCCTGTCAAGCTAGGGGCCGGGATTTACAACAAGCATTGGACAACACTAATGTGAGATATCAGTCCTGTATGCTGTTAGCTGCAGATGGTTCCCCTCTTGGTGTTCAAGTTGAGATCCAAACTGCAGGATTCAGCTTATTCTATATCTTTTTTGATAGAACATGCCCTCGTCTGAAGCCCAGGCTGCCCAGATATGCTTTATACATACAAATACAAAACTCCTTTTCTCCTTTTCCCCCTTCCTGTCCCTCACCACAATCCAGCCCCTACAACAGAGGTCTTCTACTCTGTCTAACTATGGCTGGAAAAAATAATTGACTGAAGAAAATCAACAAGTGCAAAGGATTTCTGAAAATCAGACTGGTGTCTAAAAATGGATTTTGGACCTTAAGTTTAGGGTTCTACTTCTGAACATCTTGGCATGCTTATTTTTTTTTTAAAGGAGAAAATGGAAGTTTCTGGTGTGATATAGTATCACCAAGAAGGATTTGCTTTTCCTTGAAAACCTGACTCAGAGGCAATAAACTTCATGTGCCTCATGTGCTTAACTTTGAGCATTTAAATCAATGGAATTGTTTACATTCTTAAGTACCTAGCTGAATCAGGGCTTAAAGGCATGTTTTTATAGGCATCTTTTTTAGTGTTTAAAGGCATATTTTTATAGTGTCAATAACATTTTTTTTCATTCTTTATTCTAGTTCTGCAGAAAGGGCTTAAAGAAAACTTTGCTGATACTCAGGTCTCTGTAGTGGACTGCCCTGATTTGACTCAAGAACCATTCACCTTTCCTGTTAAAGGTAACTTCACATTTCCATCTGAGGCTGGGATTGCCAGGTCTTTAGAGCTGATTCATTATGTTTCTGGACTTTTGAAGATGGTGGAAACACTGTCCTGCAAATAACTAATCTGCACAGGAGCTGTAACACCTGGTTTTTGTTCTTGCCTCTGCTGCTGATATTCACATACTCACTGTCATTCTTTCATTGTTAAAATGATTCTAATGCCATTTATCTCACTGATTTAACTAATTTGTGTTGTGATGTGCTTTGAGATTCTCAGATGGAAGGCCTGTATCCAGGCCAAGTACTATGTTATTGCTCAATCTCATTTTTTAAAGTTTATCTCATACTTACGTAAAAACCTACCTGTGTACGTACACAAGATAGGGAAGGTATGTCCAATAAAGGTAGCTGTGTCCTGTCACTGTACCCTCTGCCTCACTGGAGAACTAGTATTCTGTGGTTATTACCCATTACGCTATTTTTGGGCAACAACCCCAAGTAGAGCTAATTGTTGTAGAACACTGCTTTGGAAACAGGCTGGCTAGCCTTAAATGCATATCCCATGTCTACTTTCTGCTGAAATTCAGGTTTATTTCATGTAGATTTGTACATTTCTGGAAAGGACAGTAAAGCAACCCTTATTTCTTCTGCATATGAAGAGAAACCAGTGCTTTAAAAGACTTTCTGGAAACTGAAAGGAGGCTTCTCAGGACCTGGTTCATTAGCATATTATACTTCAAGTATATAGAGAGAGATCTTTACAGAAATATTCTTAAAAAGCTAACTGGCTTTGTTCTTATTCCAGGAATCTGTGGGAAGCCTAGGATAGCAGATGTTGGAGGTGTCCCTTACCTTTTGCCTCTTGTACAAAAAGATAAAGTGAGTCTTCTACAGGCATGGTTTTTAATGCATTGCCAAGATGTCACATGTAGTAGCATTTTTTAAATTCCTAGAGAACACTGATGTATAGATACTCTAGGGTTCCACGTGTAAAAATATTCCAAAGGCATCCCAAGCTAAAATTTGGCTTGTGCTAAGCACAGAACATGTCAAAAAAACCCATGCCCCACATCAGAAGCAGCATGCATAAGTTAGTTGTTCCTCTTCTGCTGTCTGCAAATATGATGTAGCTGTTTTTATAAAAGCTGTCTGTGACAGGAGCCATGGAGGGTTGTAGGAAGGAATTGCTATAGGCCAAGACATAATCTGTATATTTATTTATTGCATGCTGCTTGTCAGTAGCCTCTAGCCACAGTCCCCATCTAAATTCTGTTCTTCATAAGAAAAGACTGCCTATGGGACTAGTGCAAGCTGAAGTAGGGTTCACATTAGCACTCACTTTGGATAGAGCACAAATACCTGCCAGAATCTGATCTATGTGACATCATTTGAGGTTATTTTTCTTTTTGATCTCAGTGAAACTGACATTTATTTAATGTGGTCTGCAGGTAGAATGGTGCCTGGTTTGTACAATAAAACCCTGCAATCTAGCAAACAAGGTAGAGACCTGCTGAGGCCATAAAGTGTGAATATAGATCTAAACTCAACCAGATATTGGCACTGTTCTGCTCTAGGGATTTTATTAAGCCTAATTCAAACAGGTAATAATGATGTTTTGATGGGGTGCATCAAGAAGTAGCAGTGGAATTTAGCTGGAATGAGAAATACAAGGCAGGATGTGAAGCCCAAGCAAAATGAATGTATCCTTGTTGTGCAGGTGTATGATCTGAATACTGTTGCAAAAGAAATAGAGCTGCCTGGAGCTTTCATTCTTGGAGCTGGAGCTGCTTCATCTAGAATTCTTGGAGTAAATGCCGAGGTCAGTAACATTGGGTTGTATTGTAGAAGTATTTAGTACTTCTCAATCAGTGACTTCCTGGAAACACATGCCCCTAATGTGCATGTATGTAGCTGTTTTTATAAAAGCTGCCTGTGACAGGAGCCATGGTGGGTTGTAGGAAAGAACTGCTATAGGCCACAACATGTATGTAGCTTGCTATTTCCTTTTTACAGTTATCTTTTTTTAACATCTGTAATTAATGTCATTAGCATGGATAAGTGAATTAAAATAAGACCTATGCCATGAAGTGATTGTAATTTCAATAACAAATCATGTTTTGACTTGAATCCAAGGGGGAGCAGAAATGGAGCTAACAGGATGCACTGTCTAATTATCACTATACCAGAAATCTCCAATTAAGTAGTAAGTGACAGAAGTGTGAGCTGAAAAACAGCTGCCAAAGTACTGAATGGTAAATGGCTTTAAAATGCCAGTGTCAATCCTAATCTTGAATGATGATGTAGATTTTTTGGTAGTGATATATACAATACTACTGTTTGAAGAGTTGCTTACAATGTCAGGTAGGAATGGGAAGTTAAGACAACTCCAGTATACTATGGAAAATAGCATAATTACAAGGAGATTGTATAACTAAACAAATGTTTAGATGCCTGAAATACAATCACAAACAAAAGAAACCTGAAGCAATTGGAAACTGACATCTTAAAAGACTTATGTACAAATTGGAATGAAAGGATTTACCTCCTGTTAGTAAATACTATAAATTGCATTAAGTTGGGCCTTTTGCTGTGATTAGTTAATAGATGTTGCCTCACTGAGAAACAGTTCCTTTTTGACTTATTTATGTGGAGTTTTTGATCTAGATTGCTAAAGGAGAGTACATTTTTTAATGTTGGTGTCCGTGTTACCATGACATTCAGCCAAGGAAATAGAAATATTCACTGGATTTTCCCCCTCCAAAATGTGTACTTTGCAAGCCAGTTTTAGTCCAATTCAGAGAGGTGTAGCTTCTGTTGTATTCAAGAGGATTGCTGTTAACTTTCTAGCAGTAAGTGAACTGTATAAAATCCAACTATTTTATGCACCTTTCTTTTCAGTTTATCCCTATTGCTCATACTGAGACTGAACAAAAGCATGCAGTAAATACAAGTTACACTGCTCGAATTAATCCTACAGATGGAGGATGCTTGCTGGAGAAGTACAAATACAGCAATTTTGGATTGTTGGCCAACCTGTTTGCCAGCCAGGGCCAACCAGGCAAGGTGCACATTTAGATAAAAAGTAACTTAAACAATAGACTTTGACTAGAATTTATTTGTCTGCTTCCATCCTGCCTTTCCTTCCTGAGAGTGTTGATCATTTTTAAGGCAAATATTGCATACAAGAAATAATGTCCGATACAAAAAAATTAAGTTGATGTTGGGGACTGGATTCCGAAAGGAATTGACACTAGGATTTGTAACCTATAACTCTTAAATCTCCTGAGTTGGCAGTGACTGAAAAGTATTGCCTTCTGAAAGTTATTGCCATCTGATGAATGATTAACAGAGTAAACTGAGTGTGTCTTAGTTCCTTGTAGATGAATGTCCCCCTAAATACAACTATCACGTGATAGTATTAGCTGAAAAGCCAGTCACTGAGTGGCACATTGAAAATGAATAACTTCTTCAACTCTAGGCAGAGTTCCCTTGTGATGGGGTTGATGTCCTTTGCTTCCTGTGCAGTGCCTCTTGTGTGTATAAATAAAGGGCTTCCCTCACAAAAAAATAGGAGTCTCTTACACACACACACAACTATTATATCACAAAGATAAATGATACAAAGAAAGCCTCACTGGAGTGAGAATTTATTCTTTGAGAAAGAGATAATGGGACACAACTTTGAGAAGGTTTCACAGCAGCTTTGAAATACAGAAGACAGAATTTGATGCAAGTAATAGTAATGATTATTGCATATCTGTTCTCTAGGTCATTGAAGTGAAAGCTAATGGAAGAACTGGGCAACATAATTTTATCACCTGTCTGAGGCAAATTTTAGAGGAACATTATGGTGATAAGCCAGTTGGAATGGGAGGTACATTTGTTATTCAAAAGGGAAAAGCAAAGATGCATATCATGGTAAGTAGCTCTTTTCTTAAGAGCCACAGTATAATTCAGGTGACAAAACTTAGGACAAGAGCTACAAAGGCACTTACATGTAACGACCCTCAACATTGCCAAACCTAACTTTTAGCTACTTGGTTCTAAGAGCAGAATTCATAGGCCTAACTTTATGGCAGCATGCTGAGCAAGTGCAGGTCTAAACCAGTTAATAGTAAACATGAAAGATGTGACTGAATCTGAGTATTTGTCTGTTTCCCCCAAACTTTGGTGTCTCTGAGATTTGAGATTCATAGGATTCAGAATTTAGAACTGCTTCATGGAGTTGGCATCTACATGGTCCCTTTGGGTATGGGCTTATACTTTGTTTTTTTTTAATACAAGGCTGAAGGAAGTAAAAGGAGTGCTAACCTTTTGTATAGCATCCTAAGAGCACTTATCCAGGAAGATGGTTGCCTCAGTTATAGGTTTCTCATGTCAAAGGAATTCAGAGCCACAGCTCCATCCTCAGAGAAGGACCTCAACTACAAAGCTAGAGGCAAGGCTGGAACACTGGAAACTCCACCACTCCATTGCAGATGACTCAGTCACTGAATAAAAAGAAAGGCAAGACACATGGGGCCAAAGAGAATAAGCAAGAGGAGGGGGCCTGACTCCGTAGCCCATGGATGAAGGCAGTTCCTCAGGACAGTCCTGACACTTGGACCCTGCTTTGGAGACTGCTTATGCATTTTTATGCATAACAACTGTGGTGCCTCCCTTTGGAGAAAGAATCATCCCTGACAGTTCCGAGTCAGTCATCCTGATGCAATACATACTTAAAATTTGTAGGCCCTGGGCTCTGTCCACATTGAGAACATTGTTTACATTACTTCTTACTGCCAAGAGATTTAATACAATATCCATGACCAAACTGGATGAGGCTTTTAACACACTGCTGTAGGTTGTTTGTGGTTACTGTAAGAATCACAGTTTAGCTGATGTTGACATCCAGATGTTCACATCACTCAAAAACAGAATCCCGTGTGTTTCACCTGTGTTCAAATGTGGCTGTATAGGACCATGTGCCTCTGATATTAAAGCAGAGAGAACCTTACGTGTTGTGTTAGCAGTTAGCCCAATATGCTAGAAGCTGAACATACGGGTACCAGTGCTTTGATTCCCAGAGTTCTCCCACTGGGTATTTTGGCAGTGACAATGGAAGAAGCTGTGTGGACTTACGGTTCTGAACAAAAAAAACATTAAGACTACTGCTTGCATTGTACTGGATAAGAGTAAATGAGGCTGACAAAGTAAAGTAAGTTAGGAGAAAGCATATCATATTTCACTAACAATGTTCTTGTTACAGCCCCCAGAATTTTCTGCTTGTCCTTTGAACACTGATGAGGAGGTAAATAATTGGCTCAAGTTTTTTGAAGTGAAGGCACCGTTGGTTTGTCAGCCTGTGATAGTTTCCAGAGATCCAGTAAGTCTATCTCATGAGTAACTGTGTAGTGTGTTTTACAGTGATTCTGTCATGAGTTTTTTGATCTGCCTCAGGAAGGCATGAGATGTGGGTAGCAATCCACATCTCACTGTGCAAGAGGTTCCCAAGATGCAACTCCCTGGAGTACTTCCTAAAGGTCCTGGCTTCTAACACCATTTTTTGAGATATGCACCATGATGCTAATCATTCCTATAGCTAATCTTATTTATTTGACATTATCCCAGCTAGGGCAAGGCCCCCACTAACCCTTGGGAAAACATATTGAAATCATTATTGAAGAATAAGTTAGAGTCTCTGAATTAGCATAGGCAAAGATGAGTTTTCAACCTTCCCAGGACCAAACTGGTATTGTCTTCCTATGCTTACCTACATTTGGGCACCATAAATTTGAAACCTACCAGTGCCAGAAATCCAAGAGTAAACCAAAGGGGTCATTCATAGACAAAGAGATATGCACCAGTTCTCTTGTTCTTTAAGTTACTGTTATTACATTAACTAACACTGCCAAGACTTTGGAGTGTAGACTTGTCTGATTTCTCTCGTCAGTTCAGTCTGTAACTGCCCGCTCCAAGCATTTCAGAATACAATCTCATCCTCATAAGAGTCCCCTGTGGTTCAGTGGTAGAATCCTTGTCTGTCACAAGGGAGATGGGTTCAATTCCCAGATGCTTATACAACTACAGCCATAGAGGCACCAAATGTCTGGACTCAGTCCGGCCTTTGGATTTGGTCTCTGTGGCCCAAAGGGATAATGGAAGGCCTGGGCAGCCTCCAAACTCCTGCCTAGGCATGCGTGTCAAAGTTCTGGGTGACCTCTCGCACATACACCATGATCCGAAAGGATCGACAGTTCTCAAACCAAACACATCCCTGTTCATTATAATAAAGCAGACAGGTGTGAAGAGAGACATTTAGGGATCACACAGTAACCTCCATGAAACAAATACCAGAACTTGAGTAATCGGTTCTGTTCCTGGTTCTGCTACTGACCTGCTGGTTGATTGTGGGCAAGTCATTTCACAGATCTCTGCCTCAGTTTCTCCATTTCTAAAATGAAGATAATGTTTAGCTCCTTTCTAAAGTACTTTGAGCCCTATTGTGAAAAGCATTATATATAAAGCTACTTATTACCTTGCCCCTGTACCATGCATATTAATTGCAACTGTATTTGACAATGCCTTCCTTGCCATTAACTCATACAAAGTATTTCTCTTTCCAGAAACTTAGAAAACTCACTGACAAAAAAAATATTAATACAAAATTAATATTGCATTATGGTGGTTCCAGTGAAGAGAGAGGGCATAACACTTAATCCTGCATTTCCCTTTTTTCAAAGGATTAAAGTACACACTAACACAACTTGAACCCAATACTCAATACATATACTGCCATTCTGCCTTTTCAGACTGCACCGTCTTTTTGATGAGGCAAATTCACATTTAGGTGAGCTGTACTGAAAAGGAAATACCTAAACCTGCTTTCACAATGCTTGCTCTCCAAAAATAACCCCTCTCTTTCAGTCCTTTAAGTATTATTCACCAGATTCTGTCTAACGCTGTAGTGCCACTAAAACTACAAACCACTCTCATCCTACCTCATTGCTGACAATCCTTATGACAAGTTTACCCATGTGTGTTAGAATTTGATTGACCACATCACTAATTCAGCTAAAATGCCTTTATTAAATCCAGACAAGGTTCCTTGGGTGAATCTGATATCTTTTATTAGACCAACCCAAATAGTTGGAGAATAGTTATTAAGCAAGCTTTCGGGTTCAAAAACCCTTCATCAGGCTAAGGAAGTTTCAGCAGTTGGTGTGTGCTCTTCCAGTTATTTTAAATGAATGCTCTAAAATGCTATTGCAACATACCAACTTTAGATTAGATAGGAACGTTACAATACTTATTAATGACTGAATCTACACCATAATTCGTTACACGTATTTGACCAGAATACTTAAATTGGGCTAGCGAGGAAGATCCTAGCTGTCCAATGCTGTCTGGCTCCAGTAGATCAGCCCACACTAGCGAAGGATCCATCTCTTCTGCTTCTTTTCATCCTACCAAAATAGTTCATTACTGTACATTATCATCTGAGTGCTAGAAACTGATCAGATATAGCCCAAACTTCCATACATACTTATTTTATCATCCCAATATACAAACCTTACTTTCTTTGTCCATTCTTGATGAGTCTCCTAGACTTACCAGATACAATCTCCTTGCTCTTGTACACCCATCTGTTTTCCTACATTATATTAGCGTCTCTCTCATTCCTGCCAACATCTCTTGTTTCTGCCAACATCTGCATTTGGACTCCCTTTTAGCAAGTTAGATTTCTTAATTCTAGCAGTGTACACCATTATTAACACAGACTACAGAACTCAGCTCTGAAATGAGCTATGCTGGGTCCTTCAAGGTACATGTGCACCTCTTGTCTCCTAACATATTCATTATCTTATTGTTACTTTGTGTTCCCTCCCAAGCTGTACCCACTGCTCATCTGTTAAAACTGAATCCGGAACTTTTTGTTGTGTGGTTGTACAGTGATTAGCACAAAGGGGCCCTGATTGCTACTAAAGGGCTTCTAGGTTCTACCGCGGTACAAACATTGAATATTTGACCTTGACTTAGAACAGATTCATGTCACGAAATAACTGAGTGTTGTGGTGATTAGAACAGATGACTGGGAGTAAGGAATTTTCAATTCAGTTCCTTCCTTTGATCTTCTAACGTGATGGTCTGAGACAAGCCACTCTGATAAACTGAGATACAGAAAATCTGTTGTCAGGATCATGCTAAGCTAGGTCATTGGCATATTGCAAATCGTAAATAATGTTGCAAAGCACTTTAGCATCTTTGGAAGAAACTTGCAGTACACCCTAAAAAATATTGAAGTATTTAGAACAACTTCAGAAGAAAATGTATTCACAAGGTTTTCTTTGTTCTAGGGGTTTGATCTGCGACTGGAACACACCCATGGTTTCAGTCACCATGGTGAAGGAGGACACTATCATAATGATACCACACCAGATAGTGTAGAGTATTTGGGATATTTTTTGCCAGCAGAACTTCTCTTTCGTATTGACAGACCCAAAGAGACTCATCTGGTTGGAAGAGACTAAATCAGCGCACATCTTGCCTTGTAGTTGTGGGATAGCAATTTTTTTAAATGAAATGCTGGATTTAGTAATACCTTTAATCAAGCACACAAACATATTTGGCATTTTATTGCTGTTAGTTTCATATCAACTATTATTGGCCTTTTTAAAGAAGGGATATTTTCAACATCTAAACAATCTGATTTTAGATATAACTATTTCTATCACATGTTCAAATGTCAAGAACCAAATTATTTTGTATTAATGATTTGATTTGTTCCATTTTGATTGCTTCGGGGACCTACTACATATTCAAATTAAAGCTGGATAGAAACCAACTGTAGAGTTGTTACACATTTTCAAGCACTTACTTTATAGTTGATTGGCTCTTTTTATAGACACTTAGTCTTGTTTATCATGTAGCTCATCTAAATTGATTGGTGGTTAACCAGTTAATTGTGTGAAAATTACTTTGCATTTGGGGCTGATCTTACCTGGTATGTGTGGCTAGTATAAATTGATTACACAATTGACCAGTTAATTGCCAATTTATATAATATGTACCAGTGGCCTTAGTTAAGTACCACTAGATGATTGCTTCTGGCTATAGAAATGCAGTAGGTGAATCAATGAGACAGCTCCAGAGCAGGTATGAAAGGAAAAGAGCTCCACACAAGACCCACGTTGTGATAGAACAATGCTGCAACCAAGGACTGTGTTGTTCAGATTGATGCAGCAACAGAACAAGCCCTGTCCTGTGCCATACCAACCATGATATGTGCTGTAAGTGATCCTGGGTGGCTCTTATTCTTATTATCTGGTTAGCCACTTATGTCAGCCACTGATTAAAATGATTTCACTAAGAGGAAGATGTTGGTTGGGTCTTGTAACACATCTTCTGATGTGGCAGAGGTGCAAGAGCAATGCTCCTGAGGATGTCACAGGGAGCATGAGCTGGGCCACAGCCAGGGGAGCAGGGACCTGAATGGGGCCCTCCCTCCATGTTACTGCTGCTGTCTGGGCTTAGAGGCTGTGTGGCAGCTGCAGGGCCACTTCTTCAGTTCAGAGCATGCTGCTCTTGTGTCAGGAGTGTGTGAGCCCAGAGGGGAGTCTGGCTTTAAGTAAGGCTGAGAGATGGCAGCACTTTCTATCAGGGGTTTCTTTTTACCTGGTCTTTGCACTTGGGCAGTGTTCCCCAGAGCCAATTAAGTGTCCTTTCACTGCAGTACTGCTCAGTGGTCTGCAGTCAGGCTGGGAGGGAACCCTGAGTACCCCTCTGTCCTCCCCTCCCTGAATTCTGAGGCCTCTTGGGAAAGAGCCAAACTCCTGAGCTATCCCCCCTCAACCTATCCATCCTTCCAGTGTGGAGGCAGTGGGGGTGGCATGCAGTTTGTCCACTGCTGCCTGCTCCCCCTCCCACCTGAAGCACTGAGCACAGCTCCAACCCAGCCCTGTAGCAGCAGTGGGGAGCTCTATGCTCCAAGGACAGGGCCTGCTAGCACCAGAGCAGGGTCCTTCAAGGTACATGAGGGAGGGAGCGGGACAACAGTGCAGGGGGAGACTGTGTGCAATGGGAGCACAAGGCTGGAGGGAAGGAGCAGCAGGGTTGCAGAGGTGTCAGGGGGCAGCTCAATTTTAATATGAGGGGCTTTCTTTGCAATGTTAGATTGCAAATACCTGAGCCAGGGGTACCACCTTCTTATATTTGTAAAACATCAGGCAGACTTGTGGTGCTTCATAGTGTAATGAATAATTAGTAAAGAGAGATTACTAATGAGCACAACAGATCAGAATTAAAATGCTGTGTCTCGGAATCAGTTATTTAATAAGAAAAAGATTTTCACATTCAATCTAGACCATAAATTAATAGAAAGAATATGGAGGTTTCTGCCCTAAACGGGAATTTCCCAGAAAAATACAAATATGCGAAGGAAAAGGAAAAAAACAAGTCCGGGTGAAAATAAGTTCTAAGATTTGCTATGAAGCGAGTGCTAGGGAAAGAAACATTTGCAGTTTACATTCACCATTAGGCAAAACTTCAGGGTATTTCTAAGATGTACAAGAAGCGATCTCTACTGTAATTCAATTTGCACTGATTAGCCATAAATTAAATTTTATAATTTTTTTTTCAATTTTGCCAGCCTGAAAAAGTGAAGGATTGTAATTACAGTAGCTGCAACTGCAATGTAATCAACTTCAAGAGTAGCATTACCAAAGTTAATCATAATAACAGATAAGATGTTACTAGTTTTAGTTTAATTGATTTGAATAAAACTATAATCAAGAATCACTCCATTTCACTTTATGCTCTATTTTGCAAAAAAGCATTAACAGAAGTTGTTTCACACAAAAAAAAATTACTCTAAAGAGTTCATAACTGTCAAAGTGCTAAATTTTCTTCCTGAATAATAGCTGAAAGATTATGCAAGCTCTGTTTAAAAATTTTTTTTTACCAGAGTTAGCAGGGTTTATGTCCAACTTTTCACCAGTTAAAAAGCATCCAGTGGAAATTGCTGTTGAAGGCAAATTGCATGTTGCCTCTTGTAGACAAGCCTGTGAACTTAAACTGCTGGGCAGCGCTCTAGAATGTGTTACCTAGGGTTAAAGAATGTATGAAGCTAGTACTGTCTGGCTAGTTGACACTTATTTTGAATACAAGAGCCACACACTTTATTTTGAGCTCATTTTAACTGTAGAAGCCTTCGTTATCTGAAATCAGGCAAAAAAAACAAGGTTCATCATTGCTCAGGACAACAGCTCACTTAACACTCTCCCACAAGTACACTCCAACTCCACTGTCTCTCCTTCCCCCCGGCACACGCACACGCACGCACAGTTATACCGCTTCCCAGAACCGTACACAAATCAAAACACCATGTAGATCAGCTGATTTTCTGGTGCTTAGATTTCGCTGTTTCTTATCACAGATCTACCTGAATAACAAACAAGATCTCAGAGGAACAGAAGTATAGCATATGAAATCTCTCACAGCTATTTTAAAAGTGACCAGCAAGGGAAAACTGCACAAATGTGCAAAGGTTTATGAAATACATATATAACAAATACTTGATTTTAAGCCTTAAATATAAAACCCTTGATCAGAAATATGTTAGTCTTTCCTATTTTTGCTAAAAGACTCCATAGAGAACCAAAAAAAGTAGGAGAGTTAGCTCTGTTTGACTACAAAAGGACAAAAGAATTGAAGATTTAAAAAACTCCCCCCTACCCTGCAATGTGCAAATTAAAAAAACTGTTAACCAAAAAGAAGTTATAATCTGACTAAAAATCCCTTAATTATTGAGATGTAGGTTGTAGCCATGTTGGTCTAAGGACATAGGCAGAGAAGGTTCTTTGGGTAAATCTGATATCTCTTATTAGACCAACTAAATAGTTGGAAAAATTCTTCTTTGCAAGCTTTAGGGTTTAAAAACCCTTCATCAGGCTGAGGAAGCATCTGCAGTTGGTCTGTGCTCTTCCTTGATGGAATGAATAGTAAAGAGCCAGAGGTTGGTATGCATGCAAGAAAGGCAGTCATTGAAGATGTAAATTGAAGAGTCAGTGGGTGAGAGAGAGGCTGGGGGGGCAGGGGAATGAATTACTGAATTTCTGAATTACTATCAGCTTGCCTGGAGTTCTTTATGTTTCCAAAAATTTCAGGAAAACCAGACTTAATTTCTAATTAAAATGTATGCATAAATCTACAGAGCTAAAAAAAAGTAAGGCAGAAGCACCACTCACGCTTTGCAGGTCACCTCCAATTCATATTTAAAATCAGTACACAGAACCCTAGTAAAAAAGCCATGCATATTTTATGTTCTAGGATTATTCTTAAAAAAGCCTGATACATTATAACTGACTGTACTGTTGGGGCTAAAAAAATAACCCAGAATGTACAGCAACTCCCTGTTCAGCATTAGCACAACCACCCCACAAAAAAAACCCCAAAACTGGTGAATTTTGAAGCATAACAGAATCCTGGGACTGGCATGAACACAAAAATAAAACAGTTAAAAGTCCAACATTACCACATTTTGAGTGCTAGATGACAACAATACCTTTTAGTTCTAACACTGCAAAGTAACTTGTTGACTTGACTCGTTTCTCCCTTCCTTATCACCTAGGCTTTCTGCTCCATTGTATTACTTCAAGAACAGCAATTTCCCTTGAAAATGCAAAGCGGCTCCTCTTCATAACCAGCCTGTCTCTGACTCCCAATTGTTATGCTTGCTTTCTCCTGAAGAGCACACCATCAAAACTTAAAAAAATAACTGGGTACTTCTGCATGTGCAATGAAAGCATATGAATTAAACTCCAGCACTTATTGTGCTGGAGTTTATTGTTCCCAGGAGCGCTGTTTGACCATATGCCTGAGACAGCAGCACATTGAGCCGGGGGATAGAGCAGCCCTGGCTGGTGGAAGGTCCGGGGTAGAAAGTGCGGTAGGTCAGCCGGTCAACCTGGGGCTGCTCCCCCCAGCTCACCATGCTCCAGAGAGGCTGACTGGGACATGAGGGTCCATCAGCACAGGGCTAGCCAGCAGGCAACCCCCACAATGAAGCACCCTCATGCCCTAGCCAGCTGGGGCAGCATTTACATGTGCGTTGCTGCAGAGTTTTTTTTACTCCACACCAGAATAGTACTTGTATTTACTTGTACTGAGATGCCAAGCCTTGAGATATAGTTGAAAATACTATAGTCAGACTTCTTTGTCTAAGCCTTCAATAGCTTCCCAGTATCTACTATGCAAAGGCAGAGATAGAATATATATAATACAGTAAGGTCATTTGATGATGCATCTAATTTCTAATGTATGAAGTCAATGCAGTGACATTTATGTTAGCTAGGGAATTAGTTATCTGGCAAGACTTAAGCAAGTTTCCAGAAAGAGGATCAGCCCTCCAAAGACTAATGAAGAATTCATTTTCCATTCTTCTTACTGACTAGTTAAAGAATTAAAACATTTTATTAGAAAGGCTTTTTTGAGAATTGAATTACTGATATAAAAGGTAGGTTTTTGGATTTATTAAACATCAAATTTCAACCCGTAATAAATCTAAATTTCATCAAGATGATGTCTCAGAAAATGGATTGAGGGAAAAGTAGTTTTAAAAGATCCCCAACCATTAAATATGTCTCAAGAATTTTCTAACTCATTCCCCACCCCCTCTCCCAAAGGACTGTTTCAGCACACACAGCATACTCCTAAATGTGCTACATAACTTCAGCTCCTAAAACAGGTCTGCAGAAGGTCCTAGCCAGTGAAAGGATAACAACTATTATCAAATCCAACCAGCCAACCATGAAAAGAGTATTTCTTTCCTTCCAAGGAGAAAAGAAGTTATAACAGCCCTCTGAGCGACCTACTCCCTCCACTTTGTCCCATTCTTAACTTTTACAGCACTCACCATGGCTTGTTCAGTGCATCTCTAACACTGACAAGTGCATCATCTAGCACTGACAAGATGAAACAAGCCCTAAAGCAGTAGCAAGACAAAGCAACCTGCCATTCCTCTGACAGTATCACATGTCCTAGTGAAACAAAGCTATGAGCATAGCCAAGAAATAAGATTTAAGTTTTTCTTGGAATGATTTTGGCTAATGCAAGTTACCAACCGCTTCTCCCACTAAAATTGTTCAGACCCTTCGTCCTAGAGAGGAGACATGCTGTACTCTCGCTAATTAAGACACACTTTTGAAAAAAAGACTGGTTTTCTAGACACAGCCTGCACCTGAAAGGGGAGTAAAAATAATAAATAAAAGAAAATAAAAATAAAACAAAAACAATAATAAAGATAAATGAAATCAAATAATAACATAAAATCAAACGAAATAAATAACAAAATAAAATAAAGATTAAATAAATGATCAAATGAAATGACAATGAAATAAATAAAAGATGAAAAATATATAAACCAACAAAATAAGATGAAAATGCTAAATATATATACCAACAAAATAAGATGAAAATACTAAATAATAAATATATAAGCCAACAAAATAAAATTAAAATAACTAAAAAGTAATATAAAAAAAAAAAACCCCAAACGCTTGGGCCGAGCGCACCACCCCCGGTCCGGGCCTCGCGCTGCATAGGATCGGGCCCTTCCAACTGTCCCCGGCGCTCAACTGCACTGCGGCTGCGCGGCGGTCGCGCCCGAGGCGGCATGTCCTCCGCCGGCGCCCGTAGCGGCCTTGCGCCTGCGCAGTGGTACAGCCGGTGGGGCCTGTAGGTGGGCAAGCGGCGCGGCACGGCACGGCACGGCACGGCGGGCAGGATGTCGGGGGTGTCGGCAGTGCGGATTAGCATCGAGTCGGCCTGCGAGAAGCAGGTGCAGGAGGTGGGGCTGGATGGCAGCGAGACCTACCTGCAGCCGCTTTCCATGTCGCAGAATCTGGCGCGCCTGGCACAGCGCATTGACTTCAGCCAGGGCAGCGGCTCCGAGGAGGACGAGCCCGGGCCTGGCGGCCGCGACTGGACCTCGCCCGGCGACGCTGAGGACGAGGAGGGTGAGTGGGGGGGCGGTCTCCTAGGCGACGGCCGTTGGGGCTGCGGGGGGGGGGCGCGGTCTCCTAGGCGACGCCTGGGCCCTGAGCGTTCGCTTCTCCCGCGCATGCGCCAGGGTTGGTGAAATTCCAGCCATCGCTGTGGCCCTGGGACTCGGTGCGGAACAGCCTGCGCAGCGCGCTGACCGAGACCTGCGTGCTCTACGACGTGCTCGGCATCCTCAAGGACAAGAAGTTCATGACCCTCGACCCCGTCGTGCAGGACCCACCACCCCCCAAGCAGGTACGGCTACCTCTGCACCCGCGTTCTGCCTGCCTCAGCGCTTGGTCCTGAAGCCCCGGTGGTTTTGGAGCTCGTTGCCAGTTGTGCTGCCCTTTTAACTTGGTGCCTGGGGCGGGTGTCCCTTTTGCCCATCCCTAGTGATGCTGCTGGGGTTGCCTACACCGGGCGCTTTCCACAAACACATTGTTGTTAGTGGGACGTGCCTCATCTTGCAGCACCTTTGGGTAGGGTTACCATACGTCTGGGGTTTCCTCTTTTTGAGCTCTCTGGTCACTGTCCGGGTGGCTTTTTACATCTGCCCAAATGTCCTGTTGCAGCTCCAACCCCCCTGCCCTGATGAAAGGTCCGGGATTGTGCTTTGCTCTGCTGCTGGGAGCAGGGGGAGGGTAATCGGTTGCAGCAGGGAGCACAGTTGTACCTGCCTGCAGCTGCAGAGGTGGGCGCAGACCCATGTGGTGCTCCCTGCTGCCTCCTGTCGCCTCCCTCTGCTCCACCTGCAGACCAAAGCTGCACACTAAAGCAAAATCCCAGACCTTTGGTCAGGGCAGGAGGGCAGGGGCTGCAACAGTGTAGGGCGGGGCAAGGGGTTGCCTGATCCTCCACCAGGGATGCATGACAGGTGTCCTCTTTTTTGGATCTGGAAATATGGTAGCCCTACCTTTGGGAGCAGATAGCTGGCTCGTATGTGTCGGCACAGGGAGCATGACCTGAGCCTCAGCCAGGTGCAGATGATGAATCGCTGCACTGCGAGGTCATGCAGGTTGCTGTTTTGCTTTCAGATCCCTTTTCAATTAGAAAAGTAGCTTCATAGAGTTTTGTGGTGTGACTCTGCAACTGCCCAGAGCAGGGGTGCCAGGTCCAGCCTCTGGGCCCTGGTGCTGGCCCTGGATGTACAGCTGACCTACACTTGGCACATGCCAGACTGGCCCTACATGCAGGACTCAGGACATGCACTGCATGCAGTGCCCACTCCAGGGCCCACACTGTATACAGCACCTGTGTGGGGTCAGTCCAGGGTCCTCCCTACAAGGCTGGATCCAGTGCCCACTGGGCCAATCCTAGACGGTACTGTACTTGGTGCCCACTCCAGTCATTCCAGGACCCATGTTGCACGTGATAACCACCCAGGACCAGCTGAAACTGGCATTGCATGCAGCTCGTGTCCCAATCCAGCCAGAGTGAGCACCACGTGCAGCACAGTCCCAAACCAGCGTTGCGGGGGGCAGGGGGTGGCCATTCTGGCTGTTCATCAAGCCCATGAACCAATCTTGTACCATATACTTGGCCCACCAAGCCAGAGGAGTTTGACACCCCTGGTGTAGAGTAATGGTTCTCAATCTTTTTAGACTTAAGGCACCCTCTCTGGCTTTTTGAGTTGAGCAGCACCCTGTTTCAAAAACTAATTGATGTATTACAGTGCTTAACTGCTTGAAGAGGGGCTGGGGAAGGAGGAGGAGCAGCCAGCAGGAAATAGCTTGTGCTGCAGTGAGGGGTGGAAGGAGGGGCCTGCATTTACCTCCTCACCTAAGCTTTTCACCTATCTCCTCTTTCCAGAATGCAGCACCCTTCAAAAACTATCACAGCACCCCAGAATGCTGCTTGTACCGTGGCTGAAAATCATTGGCCTAGAAGGTTGTGCACCCCTGATATAGCTCCTACTTTGTTCTCTGTTGGCTGAAAGGGTAGTGCTGAGACTCATTTTGGTCTGTGGTCTGTGTGCAGAGACTGCCAATACAGTTGTTTATTAGTGTAGTGTGAGGCATTACATTCTTTTCAAATAAGTTACTGAACAGCCAGCAAAAATAAGTACCAGCATTTTGCATTACCATCAACAATTTCTAGTAATGATTGCTTTGAAGATGTTTTTTCTCATAAATATTTACTTCCATTCAATGTTTATTTTCACGTTTCTAGAATCCTCAGTTTTTACAGTTGATTTCAAAAAAGAAGTCACTAGCTGGAGCAGCACAAATCCTGTTGAAAGGAGCAGAAAGGTTATCTAAATCAGTAGCAGAAAACCAGGAAAATAAGCGGCAAAGAGATTTCAACTCTGAGCTGTTGAGACTGAGACAACACTGGAAGCTGAGAAAAGTAGGAGACAAAATTCTTGGGGATCTGAGCTACAGAAGTGCAGGTATGGTAGGTTATTGCTTATCAGGAATCTCAAATTTTGATATTTCAAGAAACAACTGATAAATAATTATTCTATTCTAATATAATAAAGGGCTTAGTCTGTCTATCTTTCCGTAACACTTTTGGTCAACTGCACATGTGCCGCTGAGAGGGTGGGTGGCGATTGGCTGTGCAGACCCAGGCAGGGAGGAGGTGGAGGTGGGCAGGTGTGTGGGTGGAGGCATGCGTGCACTCAGCAGCTGGCAGGGAGGGAGGGAAGGTGGGGAAGCCCCGCTAGCTGCTCAGTGGAGGAGGTGGAGGCAGAGACAGATGGGAGGTGGGGGTGCACGCACCCACCCAACAGCTGGTGGGGGGGGGACAGGGGGGAGAGCCCCGCTGCTCAGGAGGAGGCAGATACAGGCAGGGATGGGAGGCGCCGCCCCCCCCCCCCCCCCCCCCCACCTTGCTGGTGGGTGGTAGCAGCACAGGGAGTGTTTACACTCCTTTGTTATTTTAAATCCGTTATTCATGACTGGCAATTTGTTAGTATTATATAAGCCCTTTTAAATTATAAAGGGGAGAGGAATTATTTATGAGTTGACATGAATAAGAAAGGAGCAAAGAGAAGAACTTGCTACTTAACAGGAGAGAAATTGAGGCACTGAGATGGCTAAGGAATTGATTAGAGCCGTTGCCTTTTTGGTACCTAGAAACCAAGTGTGTTGAAATATAAAAAAATATACAATAAGGAAGAATCCTGCATTAGCTGTAGACTGGATTGGATAAGTGCTAGGTTTTTTTCACCTTTTTAATTTGATGTTTGAGATTTGTTCTGTAAAGTAAAAAAAGAAAAGTTGTGTGTCACCTTTTCTGAATTAAGATCCTGATTGTATCTGAAGTATACACTTTCCAGTATTAACTTGTATTTACTAGAATATTGAATGAGTGAATTATGTTTTACTTAGTTAATGTAAGTTTCCTATTCTGTTTTGGAGCCATGATACAGTAGACACAAAAATGCTGTTTGTGTGGCAGTAACTCTATTGTCCTAGTTAAAATATTGGTCCTGAAAATACTACTACAAGTGCTGAATTCCACACCTGAGTAGTCCCACTTTAAGCATGTACATGTTGTTATTCACTTCAGGTTAAGCATTTGCACAGGTACTTGTGAGTAAAGGAGAATATAGCACCGGTCTAAGTTAAAAATGAATCATTGCTTTTTACGCATTATGAGGAGACAAAATTAATTATTTTGACTGCCTGGGAGTAAGATATTTTGCTGCAAAGTTGTTTTTGTTGGCAAGAACCAGGTGCCGAGATGTACAAAAAAACTCTCCCCTCCTCTTCCCACCTCTCCCAAAAAAGCTAAAAATACTTCACCGTCCATACATTTCAACTGTTCTACTGTGTTTTCGTAATGTTATCTGGTAAAGCTTTTTACACTAAAATTATGGGGTGAAGAGAATACATTGTGCTGAGGCGCACTTAATTTTCAAGAAACAGCCAAGTAAATCAAATCTAAGTAATACTCCTTTTGCATGGTACAAATGTGTGAGGACTTCCTATAACGAAAACATTTTCTTTTGAAAGTTTCCGTTGTTCACAGGAATATTCATGTTCTATGACACAACATGTACATCCCTGTTCTTCCCTTTTTTAGGATCCCTCTTCCCTCATCATGGCACATTTGAAGTGATAAAAAACACAGACATTGATCTGGATAAGAAAATCCCTGAAGATTATTGTCCACTGGATGTTCAGATTCCAAGTGATTTAGAGGGATCAGCCTATATAAAGGTGTGCCAAATATATATAGTATAATTTCTACATTATTTACACCCCAGGGAATTATGCACAGAAAAACTCAAAATTATGCAAAATTAATTACTTTTTTTTAACAAATTAAACTAAATACAGTAAAAGCCCTGTTATTGGGCATGAGTGGGGAATGCTGGGTGCCAGTTATGTAAACATTCCAGTTATCTGGGTCACACAAGGCAGAGGGGGGCAGCGGCAGCCGAAAATTCTGGTTATTAGAGTATTCTGTCTTGTAGAATGCCACATAACAGGGATTTTACTGTATTTGAGCCTTCTTTAAAAATATATGCAGGTACTTTGTATGGTTGTGGGGTATTTGGGGGGGGATTTGTGAAGGTGTGGGAGGGGTATGGGTGTGTGTGGGCTTTGTGGAGGGATTTGTGAAGGTGTGGGGGGATTGTGAAGAGGGGTGTGTATGGGCTTTGTGGGGAAGTCTGGGTATGACAGTATATGGCTTTTGTGGTCATGTGGGGGAGTTGTGAAGGTGTGGGTGGGTGTGGGCCCCCCACCACACCACACATCCTTCCACCCCTATGGTGCAGAGCCCCCACCACTGGCAGAGGCAGACAGAGCCCTCAGCTGCTCACGCCTCATGGAGCCCACCTGGCCCAGTGGCATGCAGCCCATACCCACCCACATGCACCACAATACCCACCCTCTGCCCCTCATAGTCAGGAGCTCCCCTCCCCACTTACCCAGCTGTCTAGTCATGTGGCTCTGTGCCTCCACATAATGGGGCTTCCAGCTGAAATGAGGCTCCCAGAATGCTCCCAGCCCCATGGAGGTGGAGGCACAGAGCCCACCATGGTTAAATGATGCAAAATAATGCGACTGTGTATGGTCATGCCTTTTATGCGCAAAATTGCATAGTTCCCCAGGGTGTAATTGTTCATGTACTGGTATGCAAAATGAGACAAAACAATCTCCTTTTTTCTTGTACAGGTTTCTATTCAAAAGCAAGCTCCAGATATAGGTGACCTTGGCACAGTTAACCTCTTTAAAAGACCTCTGCCAAAATCAAAACCAGGTACCATTTGTTAAATTTCACTCTCGAGGGGTTTGAATTTAATGCTTAATGAGGAAGTATTTGTGGTGGTAGAAAACAAGAACAGAGGGACATTTTCTTATTCTTGGTTTAGTAGAAATTCTATACTAGATTAAAGTTGAGGTTTTGCAAATATGGCTCCCTCAAAATGGCTACATAAATATAATGGTTCTGAAGGTCTAAATATCATTTGACTTTCATTCATCCACTTAGCTGCTGAAGTAAAGCTATTGACTCATTTGTCATTTCCTGCTGAAAATCAAGTGAGATTGCTATTTCAATTTCAACTTTCTCTATTTATTTCATAAAATGTGCATCTTTGGGTAGGCATTTAGTAGATGCTCTGATTGCCCATTTAAGTTGTCTTGTTCTCTTGTTCTTTCTCCTGTTTTATAAGTTTTTTGGTTGCATGTAAACTAAATCAAGTATCTTGTTTGTAGTTATTACAGTCACAAAAGTAGTTAAGCTGTAATATCTATGATTTTGTGGAAGAGGGGCGGAAAGGTGAGAGACTTGCATCTGGGAGCTTCTTGTATTCGAGTCACTACTTTCATAGATTTCATAGACATTAGGGCTGGAAGGGATGTTGGGAGATTGAGTCCAGCCCCTTGCCCCAGGGGCAGGAAGTCAGCTGGGGTCAAAGGATCCCAGCAAGACAAACATCCAAATGTCTCTTAAAGGAGTTCATAGTAGGTGCTTGCACCACCTCTGGCAGCAGTCTGTTCCAGGCCTTGGGGGCTCAGACAGTAAAGAAGTTCTTTCTTATGTCCAACCTGAAACGGTCTTGGAGGAGTTTGTGACCGTTTGACCTTGTCGTCCCTTGGGGCGCTCTGGTGAACAGGCGTTCCCCCAGATCCTGATGCACACCCCTTATATACTTGTAGGCAGCCACCAAATCCCTCCTGAGCCTGCACTTTTCCAGACTGAAGAGTCCCATAACTTTGATTCTGTTTCAAGTCAAATTTAGACGGATGACATCAATTCCTACTGCCTTTGAAGCACTCAGAATTGCTTAAGAAATCACTAAGATCGAGTATTGAATAGTGGATGCTTATAAGTTGGCAGCACAACCTATGTTCTTTTGGTCTCTTGCTGTTCATTAAAGGCAGGAACTGATGAAGTAGTAGTTTTTTTTAAATGTACTATGTAGCAAACTGCACAGAGTAAAGGTGAAGTTAGTGATTGTGTTAATAAATATTGACTTAATGAGTTATTCAGAAGCTCTATTCTAAATTGGAATGTATTTGATCCAGCAGGTACAGTGTTCAATAGTAAGTACCTTATATCCAACCTCACTAAGTGACTTGCACCATTTTAAAGGTCTGCATTAGCCAGCTTGTACAGTTAAAGGTGTTGATTTTGCTCTGTAAGTTCCTGAGTGGTTTGAGTCTTGGTTATTTCAAGAGAACAACTTTCCCTACCAGTTGCTATGGAAGCAAAGCAAGCTTAGATGCTCTTCTTTATTTCTGAGATCTAAATGTTTTCAGACGGGACATTCTAGGTGGGAAGTTCTCAGTGCCAAAACTAACTTCCTCATGGTTTACAGGCATATGGCCCCACCTGGAATGCTAGACTGCTCTGGTCACTCCATTCCAAAAGATGCATCATGTTTAGAAAAGGTTGCAAGGTGAGCAATAAAATAATTTAGAGGGATGGAGAAACTGAAAATATTGATAGTTAAATCTTAGAAATGAGACTGTGTGAGGTGATATGCTAGAGGTATAGATGGGCAAATGAGCTGCATTTATATACCTTTTCTCATAATACTAGGAATGTTTACATTTGATGAAAATGAAAGGTGTGATGCAAGCTAAGAGGAAATTGGTCTTTCATAACATCTCTTTCATCCACTGTCTTACAGCAGTAAGTTTCCACAGGGAATCTGAGAGCCTAGAAAAACCAAAAGGATCAGATGCTTTTACAGATAATGGGAACTTCAGCACTGCCGAACAAAGTCATAAATCCTAATGCTTCATACAGTAATCAGTAATTGGAGGGGCTTAGAACCTGCCAGTGGGTGGAGTTTATCCCACATCTGTTTATAGGAGACTCTTGAACTTTCTTCATAACTACTGGTGCTGGTTTCTGTAAAACAGGATGCTCTAGCAAGGGTCTGGACACCTATGGCATTTTTTACGTTTAGGGCATAGAATATGGTACCTATTTGTTTACTTGGGCAATAACTTAAAAAAATCAGGAACTGGACTTCAGGGGTGCCTGTACACAAATGCAGAGGCTGCTCCGACGCTGTAATTACAGCGCATTGGAGCAGGCTCGTTTAACCAGTAATTACAAGTAATCACCAATGATTACCAACAGTCTTCAATTGCCAATTAATTACTGGCAATCATTGGTAATTAACTGGTAATTACCACACTCCAGCCAGCCTCTATGTCTCCTGTATCAGCATCCCCCCACTTCAAAATGGCGCCGGTGGTGCTTGAACTAAAGCTTGTTGAATGACCTTTACACAAGACACTGAGGCACTTTAATTACACAGAGGAGCTTTACTTACATGGAGGAACTTTACATGAGACATGGAGGAGCTTTGCACGAGCTTTACACACTTTAATTACACAGAAGAGCTTTACATGAGACACGGAGGCGCTTTAATTAGAGCAGCTGTTAGAGCCACTCTAAAGTGTTGCGCTGGCTCCCCACCACCAAAAAACGTATAGAAGTGCCCTAGATGCCTAACTCCATAGTGAAGCATCTACCTGGCTTTTGAAAGTGCTTTGACTTTCTTTTCGTGGGTGTATTTTACATATCTTGTGTTGCAAGCTTCCAGTGCATTGGAAACTGGATCTGAAGCTGTAGGTCTAACCCAATACAACTAATTAATATAAATATAGGAAGAGTCTATTTAAAATTCACTAGTGTTTTGTTTTCTGTGCACTCTTATGGTGTTATAATAAGGTTCAGATTAGGTGGAAACAATAATCTAGACTTTTCCAGCCTCTTAACCATCTTACCTGATGCCTTAGTCATTCCTTAAGAGCTGTATACAATAGTTGTTCTATGCTATTTTTTTAAAAGAACAAGCACCATTCGTTTTTCTTAGGTGCTCCACATTGGCAGACAAAACTAGAAGCTGCACAAAATGTCCTGCTATGTAAAGAAATCTTTGCCCAGCTGTCAAGAGAAGCAGTTCAAATTAAGTCACAAATTCCTCACATTGTTGTGAAGAACCAGATCATCTCTCAGCCTTTTCCAGGTAGGAAACTTTTGGGATACTCTTGTTCTATAAATGGGGAATCCAGACTGAAACACTGATTTGGTGAAGGTTTTCTTGGTAAATAGGTTGACATCTTACTCATACCAAATAGATGCATGATGTTCCCTGAATTCTGCAATTAATTCCAACTAAATAAGAAGAGCCAAGAAACAACTATAAAAAATCCCTACATGACCACACTTCAGCTGGTGCATTTACACTGCTGGTGGCATTGTTTTTAAACACAGTTCTCTGTCCATCAAAAATAATGATAGCCAAAAGCACCGCCTCATGGAGGTCATCCTTTGAGGTTGTGTATCATTCGATGTAGGAGAAAGATTTCATCTGTTAATGGACCTTGAAGAGAGGTAAATTGGTTGGCATTTATCCTGGAAGGTCAGCAGTATGGGGAACCTGAAAGCATCACTAGTTGTTTAAAGAATTATCCATTCCTTAACCTGACTGCACCTGCTCAGGGCTATTTTTCTGCATTTATTCAAAAACAAGCAATATTGTATGTAAGTTATTCTTTCCTTGCTATGTTATAAAGAGTTTCCTTTTCTTCAACTTGCTTGAGTCCATAAAGATGGAAAACACCTCCATCTCTGACTTCTGTTGTCCTAGCAGCCAAGGTCAAATCAGCTACAGGTTCTTTGATTAAATATATATTAAATTAAAATGCAGCAGTTTTTTATGAGATGTTATTTGCTTTTCAACTGCAGTCTGACCTGATTGTTTTACCTTATCTGAAATTTTAAATATTGCTTTGAAAGCTAACACTATGGTTAGAAGAGGAGGAAAGAAGAAAAGAATAAAAAAAGATTTTCTGGCCATGTATTAGTCTACATGAAAATATTGACGGTTATTTTCTTCATTTTTTGTGCAGGATTGCAATTGTCTATATCCTTGTGTCACTCTTCTAATGATAAGAAATCTCAAAAGTCTGCCTCTGACAGACAAAGTCCAGAGGATCATCTCTATGTCCTGGAACACAACTTGCATCAGCTGATCAGAGAGGTAACACATTTTAGTTGAAAACTGACATTGTTTTTCCTTCAGGAGTCTGGTTTGGAGTCTTGAATACAATGTCGTGACACTATTGCACTATTAGAGGTCAGTCAGTTCCTCCCTGTGTAAAGCAGCCCTATTACATGTTTAAAGAAGTGTCTCCATTGTATAAATATGCAAGGCTGATATTAGAAGCTCCACTTGTACTTATGTGAAATACTATTCCCTTGATTTAGCCTCTTGATTACAAGAAGATGGTTCTGAATCTTTCCTGCATTAAGACTCCTCGCCTTTTTCTTGCTCCAGAAATTGGTTGTCAGGCTCTTTAAAGCAGATATCAGTGCAGGCATTGACAAAAGAAAAGCGCTACGTGCGCTGCTTCTGGAGCCTGACGATAGAATTTTTATTTAATAGCAGGCATTAAGTAATGACTAAGCCTGTGACCCTCTGTGTTCCAATGGGTGGTAGAGGAGGAGAGGGTCAGGGCACAAAGGAATGCACAGCCTCAAACACACCGTATCCAGAAAGTTCTGAGCTTGCTTGCCAAAATAGCATCTTCTACATCACAGCTCTGTTCCCATCTGTACATTTCTTCTAATCTGTCCTTGTTGTTTCTCTTGATTGAGAGCCCTTCTGGACAGGCTTGTTGCTCTGGATGGAACTTGTACTGCAGCAGAGCTCAGTAACCTTGCTGCTGCTACACAGATGAGAAAATACACCGGCAAATAGGCCTTTTATTAAAGGGGGCTAAGTAATCCAGGCTCTGTGCTGCCTGTGAGCTTGTGAACCAAAAAAATTGGCTGACTTTCACATTTTCCTAATTTATAGGAATAATTTTCTTTCATTAAAGCATCCACTCAGAGGAAAAACCTGAAAAGGACTTAAAGGCACTGTCCATTGCACAACCTAAAAGTAGAAGCATGGAGACTACTTTGTGTTCTGTTAGCTACCCCAGGTGTTGCAGTCGCATGCCATTTTTTTGTGGAAGTGTACATTTGTTTCAAGTGCTTCTTTTGAGAGGTGAAGCAGCGTGTGTTAGCAGACTGCATGCCATTATGGGGGTGTGCGTTCCTCTCATTTCTAACTGCTTTTGTCTGTTACAGTTTCACAAGCAAACTTTGAGCTCCACAGTGATGCCGCACCCAGCTAGTGCACCATTTGGCCATAAGAGAATGAAGCTGGCAGGGCCTCAGGCATTTGACAAAAATGATATAAACTCCTTGCAGTCAAACGAAGGGCTTCTGGAAAAGATTATTAAGCAGGCAAAACACATCTTTCTGAGGCGCAGGTATGTGCACAAGCCACTCTGGTTAAAGCCAAGGTAAAACCAAACTACTAGCATCTTCCCCCCTAGGCTGGTGATTAACTTTCAAAGTGTTTCTAAACCTTCTTATTCGTCATTGCTGAATACTTCTGTAAGACTTCATTGTTAGGTATTGAGAATCAGTAGTTTATTATCTTCAAGTCTGTATAAAAACCTCTATGGAATATGAGCACAAAAGTGTTCAGCACTTACTTCTCTTTTTATGCAATGCTTATATTGCAGCCTACTGATAGATTTATGTACCGCTTTGGGAAAAGATGACTTTCTCAGGGTTTTTTTCCCTCCATATACAGCTGAATAACTAATATCTAACTTGTTCAAAATACAGTATTCAGCACATTCTATTTTGGGGGCATGTTATAAAAATACAGTGTAAACAACTTGCTGTTCTGGCACCAAAACAGAGCATTAATACCCTTGCTCAGGTGTCCTGCATGGTTTTTTTTACAACATAGATGTTATCTTCCACAGCCAACTAGATCAAACGGAGTCTTGCTTACTTCCCCTCTGCCCTTGGAGAAAGGACAGTCATGCATATTGTCTATTGAGGGTGGTATGTCTTTGTTTTGTTTTAGAACTGCTCAAACCATTGATAGCCTTGCTAGTTGCATTGAAGATCCACAGATTCAGGCTCATTGGTCCAACATAAATGATGTTTATGAATCCAGTGTTAAGGTTTTAATAACTTCTCAAGGTTATGAGCAAATATGCAAGTAAGTATGAAAGCTCTGCAGATGTGGATTGTTAATTTGTTAAGAATGAGAAAATGCCTTGCCTTTCCTAGATTGTGATACGTGCTACTTTAAAGAAGCAACATTAATCTCTGTTCAGATTTGTTTTAGGAAGGACACCCCCCCCCCCCCCCCCCAGTTACTTCCTTCCTATAGCTAAAAGTTACATTTAATATAGGAATTTAATAAATAGATACTACATTTTCTTAAAATAAGTGATCATAATAGAGTCTCTTTCTCTTTCCCCCCTCCCCCCCAAAGGAGTCAAATCTTGAACTTGATTACCTGAGTTCAGCTTTTTTCATCATGAAAATCAGAGCTCCCCCTGCCCCCTTAGCTCACCAGGACAAGGAACCAGCAGCAGCTGTCCCCCCTGCACTACTTTGTGGTGCTGAGCAACCCTGATATGCTGCTGCCTTGTCCATGCCATTGCCCCTCTTCCCCCTCTCCCCCCAGTCCCCTGGCCCTGCTGGTGCCCCTCACTCCCCAACTGCAGCACCCTGGGCCTGCCAATGCCCCTCACTCTGCACCCACAGCCTCCCCACCCCTTCCAGTGCCCTTTGCTCCCAGCCCCCTGTCCCTGCCTGTGGCTCTCACTTCCCACCCCTACCAATGATGGCCCTCACTCCCCAACCACAGCTCCCTCCGGCTCTGCTCGTGGCTGCCTTTCCCTAACGACCCACCCCCAGTCCTGTCAGAGGGGGCCCTCAGCTGCCAGGGCTACGGGGTCAGGGACCCAAGTCCACAGCCCCCTGCTTACATCAGTACTCGAGTCCTGGATGCCACATATGGGAGACAGTGACTGCTGTGGCATAGCAGAGCACAGAGCCTGGCTTCCCTTCCACCATGGGTGGCATGGCCAGAGTGGAGCACATAGGGGTTTGGGGGCAGATGCAGGCTGCCTGCTGTAGGCTTGGCCTCCCCACCCTGCTGCCCTCCCCACAAGACCTCTGCAGCCTAGTGGCTGAGACCTGGCGTGGCAAGGCACAGCGGGGCCAAGTAGGGAAATTCAGTGCTGTTGCCACGAGTCCCGCACCACCATGGCAAGGCACCCCCTGCCTGCCTAGCAGCACTGATGGATACAACTCCATGCTGCCACCCCCACTTCTGCCAGTAGGCAGGGGGTTCCTCACCATGGTGGCACGGGGCTTGTGGTGGAAGCACTGAGTTTCCCTACCCCACCCCGCTCTGCCCTCCATGCTGGGTCTTGCCTACTGGGCCATGGAGTCTCTGCACACAGGCTCGCACCAAAATACTGGAGGTGTGATAATAGTCATGTTCGTTACTTTAGTTATTTCAATCCTGACTTCCTTTTAGCGAAGCTGTTAGTTCTTTTACTACCTTGAGTGACCCAGAAGTTGCTGGGATCACAAATGAGCCCAGTTCCTTTGTATTATCTTTACTTGCTGCTAGGTCCAGTTTTGTGAAAAAATGTAAAACTGCAGTTTTGAGGATTTTGTGCTTTAGTATCACTTAAGAAATAGGAATTTTTAAAAAAAAGTCCTTATTTATAGCAATGGGACTGATATAGACTCAAGTAGACATGCACGGTTTTGTATCACCAGTAGATGTGGTGATTGTAGACCAGCGGATGTTGGGTTAATCAAAATATTTAAAAACAAGTAGAACTTACATAATATTTAAAGTCTCCTGCTTTTGTTAGTCATTCAGAAAACAGCTGTTTCCCCTTTCTGTCCTAGTCAGTAATAGAGTCTGTTGAGGTGTGAGCTTCCTACAGGATTATTCTTAGTAAGTTTAAGGTACTTCAATCTTAAACCTTTTAAAATGGATGTCTTCTGCCAACTTTTAGACAGTTTTAGTAAATATACATGTATTTTTGTCCTTGTAAAGGTCTATTCAGCTACAGCTGAACATTGGAGTTGAACAGATCCGAGTAGTGCACAGAGATGGAAGAGTTATCACATTATCCCACCAAGAGCAAGAGCTGCAGGATTTCCTTCTGTCTCAGGTAAACTTAAAGACTAGAAAAGGAATAACATGGACCTCGTATAGATCTGTATAAACAATGTAATAGTATGCATATTGCTGTATGTCTCTAGGATAAATTGTAGCAAGTCCATGAGCACAGTTGGGGCAGAAGTATCATTTAAAGGTGCCAAAGATGGAAGGTTTTAGAAATTCTGCATAGAGTACATAGTTGGTCTAATAAAAGATATCACATCTACTCAAAGAACCGTACATGCATAGAATGGAAAACTTTAGAAGAAGATTTATATTCCAGGCTTCTCATGGTTGATTACATTCTTCAAGAAACACCTGTATGTCAGCTGTGGCAACTGATTCCAAAAATGGCATCACACTGTAGCCAGGTTCAGAAGTACCAGTGGCACACACAAAAATTTGAAATATACTTAGTTGCAAAGTATGTGTTACCTACCATGTGAACTGTCAGTAAGCTGTGCTTGCTAGAAGCCTCACACTAAACAACTGACATAGTTCTCACCTTGTCTGCTAAGGGTCTTGTTAGGGTCAGAGAATCTTTATAGTTCACAATGCCTATAACTGCTGTCACTTTCAACGTTGACACAGTGTTTCCAGCTTTGTATCTGATATTACCCAATAATTGGCATTTGAATGAAGTATGGGTTCGGAACTGTTTAGAACGAGGCTTGGTTTTGTTTCAGCAGCAGCGGTGTTTCTAGTAGTGCATTCTATGTAGCATAGATGCAGGCATTTGATCAGCAGAGTATTCTGAATTAGGTGTGCCTGATTTGAATTATGTGGAACTCTGACAGGGAGTTAAAATCAATTTTATCAAAGCTGTTGCTTTCCCTAGTCAGATGGTTTACAAACTCCTCCCTGGAGAGCTGGCTGGCTGTCTAGCACTAATACCTCCTTGCTTCCAACTGTTAAATCGCTCCATTGAAAAGGATTTTAACTCTTCCAAGCAATTGCCCTACTTTACATTGGGATGTAAGTCCCAAGTAGTAAGTGTGATGTTCTCTGCATTGTGCCAAAGCCCAACTTGTGTCTTTCCAAATTTGCCCTGAAATATTGTTTCCTATTGCTTATTCTGGAGCCCTTTCTGCAATTGTTTTATAGAAGAAATTGTTTCTCTAATAATTAATTTTAGTCTCTCCTTAATTGGATGTGCAATCTTACAATTAAAGTTTTAGTGATTCTAGAGATCTGTGCTAATTGATCTTTAAAAACTCACAAACCCATGTATTGTAAAAGATTCATACGTCTGTTCAGCTCTCTGTTCACAAATGAGCTAGTATAGACTTGGACAGAAACAAATTTCTAGTTGGTATCATATGAATTTTGGTATGATTAAGTCTCAAACTGGGGTGTGCATATAGTGGGGGAAAAAGCATTTAAATAACCTAATATAGACCAGGAAAAAGAAATGGAAGCTAGGGAAAACTAAACGTATAAAATCCATTGCAAGGCACAAAGGAAAAACACCATAAACCTCTGTCTTCTTTTAGATGTCCCAGCATCAAGTCCATGCAGTTCAGCAGCTCGCTAAAGTTATGGGATGGCACGTTCTGAGTTTCAGTAATCATGTGGGCCTGGGGCCAGTGGAGAGCATTGGCAATGCATCGGCAATCACCGTGGCATCACCAAATGGAGACTACGCTATTTCAGGTAGTACTTCATTTGATTGTGATCATAAAATGTATTTGAGAGTAAGGTTTTCTAGCTGTTTGCTTTTAGAATCAATCTTAAGATATTAAGACTTCAGTATAGTAAAATATTTTCTGAACAAGCTTTCCCTTCCAGTCCTCCACTCTAGCCACCACAACCTTTTAAATGTACAATTGATGCAAGTACTAATTCTTCTAAGGGTGCTTCTCAGACCACTGTTTTATACTCAGGTTATTGACTTAAAAGGTTTTAAGAAATGGCTTCAAACTAGTTGTTTAATGCGCACAAGAGAAATAGTTAAATATTTAATGTGTTTCATGGTAGGTAATGCAAATAAAGTTACTTGCATTCTGCACAGAGTGAGGTTGGAGAGACAGTTGCTCTGGGTTTAGAACTAGAGTTCATGTCCCTTTGTCTTGTGTTCTGACCACAATCGTGTGGTTTCTGAAGTGGAGATAATGTTGCAGTACACGTTTTTCACCCGGTTAAATCAATTTGACTGCTCCTTTTAGAAGCAGAGACTCCCATAGTACTTTAAAGCAGTGGCAGCAGCCCTTTTTTGGCAGGTATGCTACGAATTGAGCCACTCCAGTCCCCTTCCCCTGCTTGATCCGCTGCTCTGCTTTTCGCTTCCTGTCCTATCTGCTGCTGTTGCTGCCTTTTCCCCTCCCCAAGCTTATGCGTACCCCCCACACAGCTGCCTGTGGCACTTGTGGCAAACATGCTGCAGGTTGGCCACCCCTACTCTGAAGAATTGCAGAGATCTCTGATAACAGATCTGACAGATCTGTTGGGAAACCTCCTAATTCTCTCTCTAAGAGATTGAAATGTCTGCTGCAAAAGAAGCCTTCTGTAAACTCTTTTTCTTGAGGGAGCATATTGAAGGTGCATAAACACATTAAAATGCAATAAGAATCAGTAATGAAACACTAAGTCTCATTAAGAACTACATTAGCCTGTTTTAATTTTCTTAATTGCAGTCAGTAAATGCTGGCTTGCCCTGACCAGGAAAACAGTGTTAAAGAGCAACAAGTATATGGAGGGAGAATTAGAGCAAGCCAGAAGGAAACACTTTTGATGGAGTAGCTGTGTTTATGAATTTCTCTTGTTTAATTAGTGGTTTTCATGGCTTAGGGGAGTGCTTCCTAACCTTTTCCTCAGTTTTGACCCCATTTAAACATTGAAAATTTTTTGCAACCTCTAAATAATCCAGCTTGATCAGTGACCCCTCCCCCCATGGGCCGGAGCAGAGCCCATGGCGGGGGGTGGAGATGCGGGCTGTGGCCTCAGGGCTCCCTGCCCTGCTGTCCTCCCCCCGGGGACCTCTACAGCTCAGCAGGCAGGACCCAGCACAGGAGGGCAAAGCAGGATGGGGAGGCTCGGTGCCACTGCCAGGAGCCCCATTATGGCTACACTGCCATGGCAAAGCTCCCAGCCCTGCCCCACTCCTTCCCTCCCTCACGAGGACCTCAATCTGCCCTCTGCCCCCCACCATATACTTACCTAGAGGGAACTGCAGGAGCTGTTCTCCAAGCTGCCTGGCTGCTACATGTATCTCTGCATGTGTACGTGCACATGGCACCCCTTGCCTGGTTACCTTCCTCCCACTCCCCAGACCTGCAAGGGGAGCATGTCATTTCCTGCTTTTTCATGTGATTTTCAACAGAATCAGTCAACACTGTTGAGTGTCTTTGCGACCCCATTTCCTATCATTACAACCCCAAATGGGGTTGTGACCCCAAGGTTAGGAACCACTGGCGTAGGGGGACATGTAACCTGGTGTTTGAGGCTATATCTAATGAGGGACAGGAAAAGCTCTTCAAGCCTTTTTTTGTCTTTCTTTTTTGTCCACTGCAGTGCGTAATGGTCCTGAAAGTGGCAGCAAGGTTCTGGTTGAGCTCCCACGGTCTCAATGCAAGGATCTCCCCAAAAGTGACGTGTTGCAGGATGGCAAATGGAACCATCTCCGCGGGCCGTTCAAGGAAGTCCAGTGGAACAAAATGGAAGGGCGCAACTTTGTATATAAAATGGAGCTCCTCATGGCAGCCCTAACCCCCTGCTATTAGTCCAGCATTGCACTGAGGAGGACTTTGGCTTCCTCTAGTAATAGTGAGCTGCTACAAGTGCAGCAAAGAGACACTGATCCTGGACAGTACTACACAAAGTGTTCAGGCTTGCAGGTCTGTACAGACACATCTATTATGATCTCTAAGGCACCAAATGTTCTTGCTAGGTGAACTGTGATTTTTTTTTTTTTTTTTTTAATAAAACTTTCTTTCAATTAAAACAGGAAACACCATTTTTTTCCTAGCTGTTTTGTCCTTCGTTTTCTTATATCAGAGTACGGTTTTGTCAACTGCAGATTTCTAAAAATCCAGCTTTGGGACTATGTGCAGGAACTGAGAGATCCTCTGAGTATTCGTGAGATTACATTTCTGAAGCACTTGCCCTAAATGAACAATGAAGATAGCAGTACAGCTGTCTAGGAATATTTTTACTGTGCTTCAGATGGAGTTGGCTTTGACAGACTTCCTTTATAAAATTAAATTCAGCAGGCAGTTTATTGCTTCAAGGAAGACAGCTCATCAAGAGTGATTAAATGATATTTGCAATTATCTCGGCAGACCTCCTGAAGGCAAATTGTTTACCTGAAGCATATAAGGGAGCAGGCCTGATACTCATAGCATGTCAAGTGGCTTGCCACTGTAGCAGCTAGTAGATTTGTTTTGGATGGAAATGGGACCAGGACGGAGACAGAGAGCCCACACTGAATGATTAAAGCCACCAAACATTTGTGATTCAAGCCATCCTTCTGCAGCAAGTCCCTGACTTGAACCGTCCCCTTGTGTGCACCTGTGTGTGCCCTCTAGTTCTCTTTTCCTCTTATGTCCTTTCCATTTATGTCTTGAGATGCAATTTCTCCACACCAAAGGCCTAGAAGTGAATTTGGAAATGCATGCGGACAGTTCTCCTCTGCAATATGAAGTTTCATTTCTTCCTGGGAGAAATTTTACAATCTTTGCATTCTCCTTTGCCTGAGGAAGGGCACAAGCCCAAAAGTTTACAAATAAAGACATTTTTTTGTAACTAGTTGGTCTAATAAAATATATCACCTCTATCGCAAGAGTTCTGACTGCTTTTGCCTTTAGATCAACATGGGTACAACCTATATCCCTGCAGATAATAATGCTCTTTAATGCATATTTGGTGGCAAATCTACCTCTAGTAAGCGTGAATTAGGTTAGTGGGGGCAAACCTCTTTTGGCAGGCGGGCTGCAAATTAGTTCAGCATCTCAAGGTGCCATTCTGATCCCTTTCCCTTACCTGACCTGCCATTCTGCTTTCTGCTCTCTGACCAAGCTGCTGCTGCTCTTTTTCCTTCCTGTCCTGTATTCCCTGCCTGATCTGATGTTCTGGGTTTCTGCTCCCTGCTCTATCTGCTGCTGTTCTGCCTCTTTCTCCACCCCATTCTTCTGCATGCCACACACACACAGGCTGCCCATGCCACTTGTGGTACCTGTCTACAGGTTGGCCACTATTGTTGCATAGACCCACTTGAGTTCAAGTCAACTGGCCCTTTGTTACCTTTGTTTTTTCCTGCTCTATTTTTGTGTAGTATCTGAATGAGGTTCAGGCCAAGGGGTTTTCTATATTTGCCTCTGAGCCTGAATTGAGAAGGTCCCTGTTGTACATGAATTCATATACAAACCTTGCATGTAAATCCTCATTAAGCTGGAACGGAGCTGTCCTGATGTACCCCTCTCATAAGTAAACTGAGCTGATGCCATTCTCGTCCCTTCTGCATTGATGTCTCCCAGGCCAAATGCAACGTTTGCATAAACAACAGCTTTTTTAGCACGGAGTGTTTTATGTTCTAGGAAAGCTGAACAAGGAGGAATTGGAGGGAGTTTTAAGACCATCCATAGGGCAGAGTGCAAAACTGCTCTCCTGCTTGAGGGTGAATTGCTAGTGATCTGTTTTAGGTTATGTCACTATGTAAGTTTTAGACTCATGCATACTGGACAGCCTTGGTGTACAGCTGGTGGCCCGCAAGTGGTTACATGCAGCCCCCTGCCACTGCCCCTGTCGCCTTGGTCTTGGGGCTCCCTGTCCTTCCCCTGGCTTCTGCCTGACTCAGCCCCATGGGCCAAGGCAGTGCAGTGCAGGCTACAGTGCTGGTAAGCCGGCATCTCAAACCACTGTGATGTAGTGCCATGGAGGGGGGCCCACAGGGAGCTCCAGATGAGGTGCCAGGCTGTGTGGTGGGCAGGGTGGGAGAGCACCCAGCCTTGTGCGGGATGGATGAGTTCCTTCTCTTGTGCACTGCAATAGTAGGGGGGGGCACCCACCCATGTGTGTGGAGCACAGCTTGTGGGGGTGGGATCTGTGGCCCCTGTTGGTGCAGCTCACTGGCTGCTTGGAAGTTAGATAGGCCTGACTGTACAGAGGTAAATGGGTCCCTCTTTGTATAACAACCATGAGGATCACGAGGAGAACATAGTAACCGATAGCTGTAGCAATTATCTATTAGGCAATTCATTCTGGGGCATGGTCTGATGTGCCTGCCCTCGGCAGTTATTGCCATTGCAATGATAATTACCATTAAGGACCATAAAGTTATTGCTACATGTTGAAGCTGTAGTTTCTGTACAACTGATCTGTAAGATTTGAAAATGACTCCTGTCACCTGCCCATGGCAGGGTGTATTTTCACATGCCCTGTGGAGTAAATGGGGTGGAAATGTCTATTGACAACAGTTTATGGGGCTTTTACTGCAAGATGGGTAAATGATATGTAGGGCTTAATATGCTTTATAATGAGTAGTTACTGTCAGATTCCAGTTAGAGAAAGGATGATGAACAAATGGGGAAACAGAGACAAAGGGCTTAGCAGTCTGTTGGAGACATGATTACAGTGAGTCCTCCTAGCCCCCAGGCCTGTATTCATACTACTGTCATATTTGTCCTGCACATGAGAATGTGAAGTAAAAGTAGTAGAGCTTACACTGTGCAGCAAACTGAAAAGATGGGACTTGCTTTGGCATTTAAACTGGTGTTGGGACTATCGCTACTTCAGACATGTAGCAGGCTTCCCCTCCCCTTGTGTCACAGATCGAGGTCATAGTGCAGCTGTGAAGCTGCTATGTTTTGTCATTTTCTGCATTTTCCTAAAGAAAGTAAATGCATGTGGCATGTTGCTCTGTTTGCAAGTGGTGCAGAAAGGCTTTGCATGGGTGATGCTGGCCAAGGATTAGGCCCTTAAAGAGCCTGACTTTCAAAAATGCTGAGTACTTCACAGCTCCCACTGGAAATTCCTAAGGGCTCAGTACTCAAGAAAATCTGGCCAATCATTTTGGCTCCTAATTTTAGACATTCAAATTTGCTAGTTGGAGCAGTCTTCACCTTCTTTCTATAGGCAAACATAATACCAATACATTTCCAAACGTTTAGTGCACTTGAAATCAGAAAAACATACTGTTATCCTAGGTCAGGGGTTGACAGTGTTTCCTGGTAGCAAGCTGGAAGACTTGCTACCAGGAAACATTAGGTAGCAAGCAGGTCTGAGATTTACTTGCTGCCTGGCAGGGGCACAGCCTGGGCAAAGCCATGGCTCCACAGGCCAGATCTAAAGGCTCTGCAGACTGTGGGGACCCCTGACCCAGACTGTTTGGAAATAGTTGCATTAAATCTTCCAATTACTATGCAGGGACAGCTATGTTAGTACATCACTTTTTCCAGTTGCTGGTCCTCAGTCCTCAATTATTAACTGTAAAGACTTTAATCCTTGTGCCAGTAACTGGTGAGTATTAACTCCAGATTGTTTAGCTCAGCATTCCTTACACCTAGCAGCAGTAGTACATTTTGAAAGATATTTGATTTATTTTGCATAGGATTTGTATTTTTTACTTTGTCAGGTTAAATTTTAGATGAAACGGGACTCTTGTCTATAACAGAATAGTAAAAGCAATACCATTACAGTAATGCCTAGTGCATGTAGTCATTAAATATGCTTGTATCATTCGAGACCTGACCATAGCAGTACTCCAGTGCATTAAAAAACTGAAAGTGAACTTAGCTGGCACCTGTATGTGAAATTGAATAGTCAAGGGTTAGAGGCCCTAAATCAATGTTTCAGTAAGCAAGCAGAGCAAGGGAGACAAAATAACCAACATAAAACGGAGATGGTTTGTTTTGTTTTGTTGTTAATGCATTTTTAAGGGTCTATGATAACAATTTTTTAAATTGTACTTTTTAAATACTATGCTAAAATTGTCAAGAGGAAGTAAGTCAAAGATAGTAATGCCAAATGACACATTTACTGTATCGCTATGGACTTGCACACTTGCTAATTATTAACTTTCATCCTGTAATGGTCAACAGAAAAAATGTTGATAGGAAGATGCACATTCCCTGTATAATTATGTCAGCTTGCTTTCTTTTTTGTCTACTTATGTTTAGTATACACACTGTGTGTACTTGCTGTGCCTTAGTGACGGGTTTAACATGTAAAGCTTAAATCTCTTCAAGAATGACAAAAAATAGCCATCAAGAATGTATGCAGAGCAAAGCCTGCGGGCTGAGCTGAGTTCCTTTTTGTCATTAATATTGCCCTGTCATGGTGCTTCCTGAAGCACTTAGAGTATGCTATAAAGATATACAAGTGTAATAAAACAGCCCAAACTTCAGTCCCTTTATATACCCATTAAGTTTCAGTCATTTTTCAGTCTATAATCAATTTTCTTCAAGAAAGGAAGAACTTAACCAAGATGCTCCTTTTCTGGGGTGTAACTACAGAGCTATGATAGATACATATGCCACATCTCTGAATACTCAGCCCATCAGTGTGATCTACTGTTGCAGATATCAGGGATGTAATGTACACACTTAATGCAGTATCATCAGCAAGGTGGTGAAAAATAGGACTAAAAAGAACCTCAGGAGGTCAGTTAATCTACTGCCCTACTCAGCAGGATCATTGTTGACTAAATCAGTGGGAGCCAACTGGTTTTGGCAGACATAGCCCCACACCCTCCCTGTGGCCACTCCAATCCCCTTTCCCTGCCTTGTCTGCTGCTCTGCTTTCTGCCACTGTGCCACCTGTCCCCTTCCCAATCTGCTGCATGCCACACACACACACAAGCTGTGTGCCCCATTTAGGACACACATACGCAGGTTGGCCACTGCTGATCTTAGCTGTCCCAGCCAAGTGTTTGTCTAACTCATTTGTAAAAATGTCCAAGGATGGAGATTACACTCTGAAAAACTTGTTCCAATACTTTAACCATACCCTCGTAGCGAGAGTCTCCAACCTAAATTGCACTTGTTACAATTTAAGACCACTGTTCCTTGTCCACTCTCTTGCAGCCATGCAGAACAGACCATCACTAATCTCTTATATAACCACCCTTCGGGCATTTGAAGACTGTTATCAGATCCTCACCCTCCCCATCCAGTCTCTTCTTTTCCATACTAACCTTAGTGCTTCCAACCTTTCCTCATAAATCACACTGCTGAGACCCCTATAGTCTCTGTTGCTCTCTGCTGGGCTCTTTCTAATCAAAACTAGACACAATATTCCAGCAAAGGCCTCACCAGTGCTGAATACAGGGGAAGACTCACTTTTGTTATAACAGCCCACCCTTGACTCAACGCTATGACTCCCGGGCTGTTTTCTGAAGTAGTGATGCCCAACCAGTTCCCATGTTTTTGTGCTTCTGATTGTGGCATTCTATGGACAGGACTTTGCAGTTGTCTTTATTGGATTTCATCCAATCTGGAACCATTCCTTTCATTTATCAAGGTTATTTTGGGTTCTAGTCTTGTCCTCTAAAGTATCTGCTACTCCACATATTTTGGTGTCATCTGCTAATATATCAAGTGTGCACTCAATCCCATCTGCCAGATCAGCATCCTTCAGGTATCCCCCCAGAGAGAGTCAGCTGCCTGTGTTAACCTGAAGTGAGGCAGAAGGCAGGGCAGGATGCTACCTTAGATGCTTCTGAGGGGCATGAGCTTTAGCAGACAACAACCTACTTCATCAAATATGAATGTAGTCCTCTCAAGTACAGCTCATTATGAATGCAGGTGCAGAGAGCAGGGGTTCGAAAGAGAAGGATATTTAAATACGAAGGATAAGGGACCAGGGGAACTGCTGAGAGGTGTAGGTGGATTGAATAGGTGAATAGGGATAAGTAAGGCAGTTAACTCAACGAACAACATAGGGCTTAAAAAAGGAGTTGCTCTTGAGCCCATGCTTAACACAGTGCAGTCTGGATGATTTCTTGTTCTGTAATGTCATGTTAGGAATGGACAGCCACCCCCCCACTGGCACCCTCCTCCCCAGTGCCACTTGCCATATCCTCCCAGTTAAATGGAGCTGTTACTATTCTTTGAACATGGGGATCCAAGCAGTGATTTTCAACCCCTTGTTCACACACTGGTGAACAAAGGGTAGGCTCTGCAGCAGTTAGCTGCCTGCAGCTCCCCAAAATTCAGCAGAACAGTAAGAGAGGCTCCTGTCTCTCCCTGTCTACCATAGACCAGAGCTTAGGTGCCTGTCTTTACTTCTTCTGTATACCAGGCTCTTGGCACCTCAGTTCCCCACTGGGGTATTATAATAGTACCCTTCTGTGTCACCTGGGCATTTTGAGGATAAATACATTAAAGTCCATGAGGTAAGTTGACTTGGATAGGATTTAGGAATCTCACTCTGAAGCCTTGGATAGTAGGCATTTGTCTGTCTTGCAAGAGAAGGATTACACTGAGTGAGACATCAGCCTCACTTAAAAATAAAGTGAACTGGAGTGACCTCTCCAGCACACAAAAGCCTAGACAGTGGATATGGAGACACAGCCATTTTGGATGTTTCCACACACTTGGTGAGACAGCCTTGGATAATGGAGTAAGAAAGGCTATATTAAGTACCAAAAACACACAGCACTTCCCAGCTGCCCGCTGCTTTTCATTTTCAAGGTTAATTTCACACTGTGACATTCTCTTCATAGAAAAGCAAAACAAGGTAGAGCTTGGTGCAATTAGACTTACATCAAGTGAACAAACTTTCGTGCTCTCTGTTTCACAAAAGCAAGGGTCACTTCTTTGGGAAGCCCCTGCATATAGTACTCGCAAGTGCAGTGCACAGCCCAAGAAGGCTAATAGTTAGTAGGGCTGCACAAAATTTTGCCCACCGTTTTGTTCTGACACTGTTTCGACCAATTTCAAGGTCAAAACAGCAAAATTGAAATGAAACAAAGGCCATTGAAATATCCTTGAAACCAAACGAGGCTAGTCGAAATGATGCAACCATAGGCTGGGGATGGGAGGTCAGGCAAGCTGGGCTGACTTCCCATCCCCCACACTAGATCGTGCCAGGGCCAGGAGGCAGCCCAGCTGGGCTGCTTCGTGGGGCCCCGTGCTATATCACACTGGGGGCAGAGCCAGCCCAGCTGGGCTGCTTCCGGGGCCCCGCACTAGATCGCGTAGTTGGGCTGCCTCCTGCCCCCGATGCAATCTAGTGTGCGGCCCCGGCAAGTGGGGCAGTTGGGGTGCCTCCTGCCCCCGGCACAATGTAACACAGGGCCCCAGGAAGCAGTCCAGCTGGGCTGCCTCTGCCCCCAGCACGATCTAGAGCGGGGCCCCGGGAAGCAGCCCAGCTGGGCTGCCCCCTGCCCTCGGCATGTTCTAGCACGGGGGACAGGGGAGCAGCCCAACTGGGCTGCCTCCACCCTGGGCACAGTGTAACACTGGGAATGGGAAGTCAGCCCAGCTGTTCTGACCCCATCCCCAGCAAAATTTGAAACAGTGTCAAAACAGCCTTTCTGTTTCGACAGAATGGAATGGAACAGCTGTTTTGACTTTAAATGAAATTCGAGACGAAACACTATTCCGTCGAACCGTTGAAACACAAGGCGACACGGAACAGTGCCATTTCGCACAGCCCTACAGTTAGCTCTCCTAGCATTTTCTTACAACATACAGAAGTGAAGGCAGGCACAGTTCTTTGGTTAAATAATATATGTTATCTTTTTATTAGACCAACTAAATAGTTGGAAAAAAGTTCTTTGCAAATTTCTGGGCACAAACACCCTTCCTTAGGCATTGGGAGACTGTTGCTGTTCTGCATTCTCCAAGGTGGAAAAGAAACTAAGGTAAAGGAGAAGTCTGTGAAATGCAAATGCGTGGAAATTTGGAAGACAAAGAGTAGAGACAGGAGGGGAGGGAGGAAGGGGGGGGGAATATGTGAAGGAATGCAAGTAGTGAATGTGTTTTCTCTTGCTGAAAATTATTTCAAAGCCGTTATCTTCACTTTAAAAGTAATTAACTCTTTCTTCTGAGGCAGACTCGATCATTCCATGGCCTGTGTCTCAGAAATGCATAGGGCTCAGTGCTTTTAAGCACCAGGTAATTTTTTCCACCTCACCAGCAACCTGGTATTTTATCTACCACTAATTGTTTCCGTCCTTGTCTACTGACTGGCATCACTTTCTCTACCTCTGCATTGTTCCTTGCTTACCACCCTTCCATAAGAATATACGGTCTGTGTTTAGCTTCTTGGAACAATGTAGACAACCATAAAGACACCGAATGATGTCACTCGATGTCTCAGCCACTTTTGCTGACATTGGATTACAATTTGTCTTTAGAGGATCCAACAAACTCTTTTGCCTGAGGGTCAGGAGCATAATATGCAGCACTGTACTTTGTTCCTTGAAACCTGTTATTAAATTAATGCTATAATAAATTAATGTATAATTAGCATGGCCAAGAATGCAGATCTCTTCTGTTGCTTTTTTGTAATGAGTGATGCTTGCTTTAGCTGAAATGCTCATTAGCAAAATGTAAATAGCTTTAAAGACCTTAATCATGGCCTTTTAATGTTCCCCAATACTATGTAGCTGAGGTATTGTGGGCACTTTAAAAACAAAGGTGCTAAAGGCAGTAGGTTTTATTACATGGGCCCAGCGTACAGTAGTCTTCATGCTAAACAGCTAAATCATTCTGTCTACTTGGAGCTTACCCAGTGCCAACTCTGGAAGTGAGACCTTTGCAGCTCCAAGATGCTCCAGATGTGCAGCTCTTATTTCATCTCCATTTAGCAACCATCTTTATTTACAAGTCAGGAAGCTTCTGTAGCTGGCGGAAACATGCACAAACTTTACCTTTCGGGATTTTTCTTCCCTTCTTTTGCCACTGTTTTCACTTGAGGTAGAATTGTTTTGTTTTTGTTATAAAACAAGTCCTGGCTAAAACTCAATGGCTTCCAGTTCAATTTCTTCAGTTCTTTCTGCAAATAAAAGGATGGTGTTATTGATCCAGAAAAAAATCGATTGGAACATCCCAAAATTAACAACTCAGCTGATGTTCATAGCAGAAGCCTTTAGTGTCCTTCAATATTAGTGCAAAATCATATGATTATGATAGAATTGTACCTTTAAAATATAACGAGTCTATGTTTTTTAGTTAGCCTCATACAATGCCACTCTCAATTCTTAAAAATGTAAGTAATACAGGTTCCTTCAAAGAGGAGACTAAATGAGACACCATTCTTTGTTGTGACTGGAATGATTTGATTCGAGTCCAAGGCTGCTCAACAGGCCTGCTCTCTACCTCCAAGTGCTCAGAGCTCTGGCTAATGCAATGTCAGCTGTAGCTGACTTCTGAAAGCTCATCAATATTGCTTGTTTCTCTGAAACAACTCTTGAATTATTCCTGAGGGACTTGCAATCAAAGCAATAGTAAATCATGTTTTGGAGTGCTTTAACATCAGTGCTTTGATGGGATATGGAGGAATTGGTGAGCTCTGATCTTTGGTTAGCTGCTACAACAAATCCTGTTGGTCTGTCTTCTGCATCTATGCACAAAGGGCACCTATCATATATTGTATCCCAGTCCCTCAGGCACTGATCAGAAAATCATTTAGGTTAAGACTGGGCAACTGATCTCCCCACCCACACCCCCACAAAGCCTTTTATTCTGGGATCCTACAGATGGACAAACCCATTCTCCCACCATCAGTAATGAGATTTTTCCCCAGGACAATAGGGGCTAATTAGAGTTAACTGTTATTCAAGCTGCATGTGTAAATGACTGTCCCAGCCCTGGTTTGTTTGGAGTCAATATCCAGACAAATCCATCATCTGTTTTTTGCCTTCCTTAAAGCAGTACAGTGAGTGTTAGGGGCTCTTAGAGCAAGGGTTTTCAGCTGCTACAGAATCTCACGGACATATTTGTTGTGTGGGCTGTGGAAACCTCTTACCCAAGTCGTGGAAGTAAAGCATAGAAAATAAATAATTAGCCAAAGATTCTTTAGCATTAATCGACTTTAGCAGACTTAAAAAGTGGCTGGGTTATGATACTTAAGATACTTACACTGTCTTCACCTGTCTTGTTAAAGACTTGTCACTGAAGCATTTGTCCTCAGAAGGAAGGGGACAGAGGTGTGGGAAGAAACTTCCTTCTGGAGGAAAAACCTACTTCATAGTAGTAGTAGCTACTTGCTGTAGCTAGAGCTGATAGCAAAGAACACTAGCTTGTTACTCTATGAGTTTCACCTGAAAAGCTCTCTACCAGTGCAGGTGTATTCCCTTCAGCAAGCAGGCAAGCACCCCCTGCTCTTTTTTTCAGTCTACCAGTAGGAATTATCACCCTTCCTTAACCTCTATTAAAGGTCTGATATTGAGGATCAGTGATTCTTATTAACATCGGTGGGAGGCATCAGTGCTGAATTTGGGATCTTATGATAACTGAACAAACGGTCAAAATTTTGATAAGACAACATCCTATCAGGGTTATTTACCCCCAGAGATAGTTACCTTCTAGCTTGCGCCTCTGCTTCTGGTATAGATGCACCGACTTATTACAAAGCCACATGAAGCAGACTAAAATGGCAGACACAGCAGTAAGAAACGCAAAGAAGACAGCTACAAAATGTAAATCTTCATAGATAATCTCTAAGGGGGGAAAATGTAACATCATGAAGACGATCATTGGCACCTTTACATTTCACTGGTAGAATAAAAGAATTCCTGAATCATTCATACCATAAACATTTAATATGATGGTGCCATAAATGTTGGTTCCCAATTCTTCTGTTACAGTGACAAAGTAGTAACCGGCATCTCTCACACCCACATTCAGAAGCTGTATTGAGCCATTGTCATAAACAGTCACTCTATCCATGTAACTTTTGGATATGTTGGTATAAATCCCAGTTCTCCACTCAACAATTTTTGTGGTGCCCCAACTCGACACATGCTTCCATTCAATGGTGGCAACGCCTTTGTAAAAATACTCAACTGAAAGCAGGATGTTTTGGGCCACAGTTGCGTTTATGTTGGGTTGCGGGACATATAGCGATGCTCCTCCCTGAGCTGAAAAACAAATACGGTTTGGGTGATGAATAATGATGCAACATCATGGCAAATATAATAGACAATGATGGCAGTCATACATTACAGTAATCAGCATGAAATAAAGGCTGACAGTCAGATACAGATCTGATTTCAGGCAACTGCAAGATAAGCCTAAATATTCCATGCACGAGGCTTAATTATGGGCATAGACTTCCTCCTCTGAAGTTCAGTGAAGAGAGGTCCAAAAGAGTAGTGAATTTTCCTTGCTCTGGCATTTGGGAGTCCAAATGGAACCACTTTGGAGCAGGCTACTTTTCAGAGGGTGCATTTCCAGAAAGCCCCCCCATTTTAGGATGCCTCATGCTCAGGGCTCAGAATCACCAGTTGCCAGCAGATAGCACGGCTTTTGTTCTCTTCATTTGGTATTGCGTTCAAATGTACAGAGGGGTACCTGCTAATTTTGCTTCCTGATTTATTTTTAAGATACCTGTCTCGGGTACCTCCATGGGCCCTGTCACTATAGTGCCTGAGCCTCTCACAATCTGTGCATGGTTTTATCCTTGCTGCACTCCTTTGAAAATCAAAAGTGATTTGACCAAGGTCATAAAAGAGGCTTAGGGAAATTAATCTGGGTTTCCCAAGTCTAACATGCTAAGCAGTAGGTAACCCTTCTTTACAAATGCGGAATCATTTCGCACAGGAGTTCTGTGGCCTTTGCAGAATGTGCACAGCACCAAAAGAGAGAAAAATCTTATCCCATGGCAATGACCCCAAGTACTGAAATGGGAAGGGCATCTTGGAAAAAGTAATTTAATTTGTGTTTGGTTTATTTTAATACAGTTCAGTAGCTGGAAATGAGGAAGAGGGGCTAACACTATATGCCCAGCCAGCTCTTAGAAAATCATCCACAAGATCTTTGCTGACCAGAGTTTGGTAACCAGGGGTCTATAGACTTTTCACTGTGTGCAACATCTAGATGGCTCTGCTTTTGTTAAGTCGTGAGAGAAAACAATCAGCCAACAGCTCTTTTCCAATTTCTGTTGGTTTTACTTGCACTTTCTTTGGCAGAGAGAGGAAGACATGGGAGGCAGGCACTTTCCTATTAAAAAATCAGGTACTTGGCCAATATATTCATCTGAATTTGATGCAACTGAATTTCAACCTGCCCGAAATGCTGGAGAAATAATTAGCAACTGGGATTTCTTGAGCTCTAATGTCCTTCTTCAGGAGTATGGTGAAGCCAAGAAGGGCTCATACTGACCTGCTACAACTTTGAAACAATCTAAAAGAGACTGCCAGCCAATTGCACTGTAAACTACACCAGCCCCTGGCCCACAGAGCTGCAATTTGGATATACCTGAACACCAGTTGAGGAAATACTCCTATACAACAGAGCCAGCTCTGGACTTATGTACTGGTTACAGACCATGCTGCATAACAGCAAATCTCAGTTCAGATCCTCCTCCACTTACCACCTGAGGCTGGGTGTTGTGGCTCTGGAACCTGGGTGTTGTGGATCTCTTGGAAGCAAGGTAGTTTAGATAGACTGGGCAAGAATCAGCTATAAAACAGCTCCTCAGCAGAGGACAGAAACTGAAGGCTTCACTGCCTAAGAGTGACTTAGAATTTACATTGCACAGCACATCAAATAAAGACACTGAAAAGTAATGCAGCAAGCGAAGTTGAATGCAATTCTGGGCATCACTGATAAGTGGTAACCTGTGACAATGGGTGCACAGAATAGCCTTTCTGATCCTAGCAGGACCACTTCTGGAATAGAGGGGACACCTTATTGTTCAGCTGCTTAGTCATCATCTCAGGCTTCCTTTTGCAGCACAGGAGTCTTGATTCCTACCTGGTTGCAAAAGGGTGAGAATCCCCACGTGCCAAATAAGGCTCCATCAAAGTCAATGGCGTGTTTCCCACGTCTCCCATGAGCTTTGGTGGGGCTCGGATCTGTCCTATCCCTCCACTGGAACTGAGAGGCCAGGTGGAATAGCAAATATGTATAGGAGATGTACACTGAAATTTTAAAAGCTGTCTGGGTTTTCAGGCATATATGTCTACACTGCTACTTATGGCAGTCTTCAGGGCCACCATCAAGTAATACACCAACTACCCACATTTAAAACTACTTAGCTTGACTCCTAACAGAATTGCAGCCTGACCCAAGAAGCTCTCCTAAGCTCAGAGCTGTAACATAACTCATCCCTGACTAAGGAAGCCCAAATGACTTGCTTATGGCCGGACAGGAAGCCTGTAGCTGAAAATGGAAATAAACCAAAGTTTCCTCCAGCCTAAGCTCATGACATCACTGCTCCATCATCTTTCACTTGCAGCTAGACCAAGTGTGAGTGTTTCCATGAAAAGTAATAATAGGACACTCATTCTACAATGACAAATGAGATTTAAAAAAAAAAATGTACATGCTGGAAGAGATGTGGGTGGGTCACAGCTCACAGCAAATGTCACTGCTGAAGACTGAAATGCCACTGCCAAAGATGCTTCATCTTTGTGAGAAACAGCTCTGCATAACAACTGGCAGTACTTTGCAAGCCACTGAAAATTGCTGCCTTAGAATTTCTCCTTTTAAAAAACAACATGAGGAATCAAAGGGAAATCACTGCACATTAAAAATAGTTTTATTCTAATGAACAAGTTTTGTTCTCATTGTAATAGCTCAGTTGGGGATGATGCTGTCATCATTTAATCATGAGTTTGCCTTTAGTACGTTCAAAGATATTACAACATCATAGGCTAATGCTGGTAGGGTGGATTTGCAGCTGTTTGTAAAAAGATAGTATGTACCTATTTTTTCAAAATTAATTTGTGGTTGAGTTACACAGTTCCTGCAGTGTCTTTAAGTATAAAATAAAGTGTATGAGTGGGTGAAATATTTTGTTCAAAGATGCATGGAAGAAATATTGCAGTGGGTAGTTGGGCTAATGGACTTCATACCACATTTATGTGCAGACCTAACTGTGCAGAGGCACACAGGCAGACTTCAGATAAATAGTAGAAACATGTTATGTAGCTAGCTCTCTAGAAGTTGCAGCCCAAAATAATCTTTAAGAGTATTTAAGCTCTTAATATAATGTTAACATTGAACTCCCACTGAAATTAATTGAGGATGCGGACCTGTGGGTCTTTCATGATCTTCCCACATATTCAGTTTAGAATTGGTTTTCTGACAGATGGATGCTTGTTAATGGAAATACTTGTGATAGAAAGTTAACTTCAGGGAGTACCTATGCTCCTAATCAGGTCAGAATTTTTTTTTTTTTTCAGAAAGCTGTCCTAGACTTTAGAAATATTTAAAGAGGTAGAAGTTGTTTTGGGAACAGACTATAACTGTGTTTTGGACCCAAAAGTAGATAGGTTGGATAGAAGTAGGAAAAAAACCCAGAAAATCAAGCACAGCACTAAGATTATTAGTAGATATTTATGAACTTATTGACTCCTGGAGATATTTAAATCCAAAAGAACTAGATTTCTCTCTTTCTTCAACACCAGGCAAACCATATGTTTGAATAAATACAATCCCAGTATCCGAATTATTACTTAACAATGCTACATCAGCCAAAGAAGGCAGACCCCAACCAAGAACACTTATTTCTTAGACATAGGGAAAATACACCCAAAAAGAAAACTTGGTGACTGCATATCCTACTTGTTTTTGACCAGGAAAGAATCAGAACTACTAGAGATGAAATCAAGCTCTATTTTGCTGAAAATAAATAAAATTAAAAATAATATTTTATAGGGTGCTTTCAAGGCAGTCATCAGAGGTAGCCTAGTAAGTAAAGTGTATCACCTATGAAAGACTAAAAGAGAAGAAATGCGAAATCTTACTATTCATTAATTATCTTACTTAAAATTAAAACTAAAAACAAATTATAGTTTTACAAGCTGAAAAAGCACTTAGCTTCACAAAACAGCTATGTTATGAAAAGGGAAACAAAAGTGACAAACTATTAGCAAATTATTGTAAAGAAATTAATTTTAATACAATTATACCACCTGCCTGGAGAGCTCCAAATGATTTAGCAATTAGCTCAAAAGCCAAATGTGAAGAATTTACAAGTTGTTATGAAAATTTTTACTGCATAGATCCAAAAAATGCTAAGCAAATACATAAATATCTAATTACAGCAAATTTGCCTAGACTACAACTTGGGGATCAAGGTGTTTTAAAAGATGACATTAAACCAGAAGAGATACTACATATAACTGACTCTCTTAAAAATGGTAAATCTCCAGGCCTGACTATGTTCCCTTTGAAGTTTTACAACTGTTTTTAGAGCAGAATTAGTGTGCCCATTATCAGAAGTTTTTAATTAGATGCTGAAGGAGAAAAAAATTCCTGATACCCAGAGGAGACAGTGTTAATCCCAACGTTTGAGCAAGGATCTAACTGTTTTGCCGTGCATACACTTACATCTTTATTAAGTCAAGATGTGAAATGCTAGGGCAGGATGGGCTGCATCTCTCCCCGAAAGGTAAGCATGTTTTCCAGGTTGGCTGATCTCCTACGGTGAGCGTTAAACTAGGTTTATTGTGGGATGGGGATGCAGAGGTACAGGAGGACACTTTGACGTCAAGCCAGGTGACATGAGCAGGAACAACCCAGGTAAGTGACAAGGGTCCAGGCAAGCTTGGGAACATGAGGGCAGCACGAACAACTATAGGAGGTCTCAATTGCCTCTACACAAATGCTAGAAGTATGGGGAATAAGCAGGAGGAACTCACCCTCCTGCTAGCTAGCAAAAACCCAGACCTGGTTGGGCCTACAGAAACTTGGTGGGATTCTACCCACGACTGGGCAGTAGACACCAAGGGCTATGGTTGTATAGACGAGATAGAGTAGGGAGAAAAGGGGGGCGGGGTGTAGCGCTCTATGTTAAAGAACAGTACATGTCCTCAATGATCAGGATAGGTTCAGGAGAGGGGCAAACCGAGGCGCTCTGGGTTAGAATGCAAGGGGGTCGTGGGGAAAGGGACTTGACAGTGGGGGTTTACTACAGCCTGCCTCACCAGGGGGACGAGCTGGACCTGGAATTCTCAGGTCAGCTCATGGAGGCTGTAAAGACAAGGGATGTGGTTGTCATGGGTGACCTAAACTACCCAGACATCTGCTGGGAGGATCAGTCAGCCAGGTCTGAACGCTCATGTAGGTTTTTAGCCTGCATACAGGACCTCCACCTAACCCAGGTGGTACACAATCCCACCAGAGGAAATGCCTTGATGGACTTGGTCCTTGCCACAGGCGATGACCTGGTGAGGGATTTGCAGGTGCTCAACTACCTAGGTGTTAGTGACCACCTTCTGCTGGAATTTACTATCCAACACAGGGTGGTGAAAGCAAGCAGTAAGGCAAAAGTCCTTGACTTCAGGAGGGCCGACTGCAATGAGCTAAGGAGATTAGTAAGAGAGACATTGGGGACTTGGAGCTTCAGTGAGATGGGATTCCAGGACGGGTGGTTGTTCCTTAAGAAGACACTCCAAGCTCAGAGGGAGTCAGTCCAAATGTGAACCAAAGAGGGCAAGAGTGCTATAAAGCCCCCTTGGCTCAGTAAAGGCATCCAGGAGGTCCTGAAGGCAAAAAAGGTGGCATACAATCAGTGGAAGCAAGGGGCAATCACCAAGGAGGATTACACCTCCGTTGCTCAGGACTGCAGGCAGGCTGTTAGGAAGGCCAAGGCAGAGATGGATCTAGGGCTAGCGACCAGAATTAAGGATAACTAAAAGTCCTTTTTCAAATACATAGGGAGTAAGAAGAAGGGACCAGGTAACATGGGGGCCCTACAGGACAGGCTTGACAATCTGGTGATTGCAGTAAAGGAAAAAGCTGATCTCAACAAGTTCTTTGCCTCCATATTTCTGAGCAGGGACCAGGACAACTCCCCCTCTAGGATTATGGACAGGCTCAAGGGACACAAAGCCATGCCTAGGGTCAGGGACAATCTAGATAGGCAACTCTTGGAGGGGCTGGACATGTATAAATCAGCATGTCTGGATGCTCTTCATCCAAGGGTATTGAGGGAATTGGTGGAGATCATAGCAGGGCCCTTGGCATAGCTGTATGAGCTCTCATGGTGCTCAGGCTAGGTCCCAGAGGACTGAAAAAGGGCCAATGTGGTCCCCATTTACAAGGGGGGAAAGGAGGACCTGGGTAACTATAGGCCAGTTAGTCTCACCTTAGTTCTTGGGAAGACCTTTACATTATCAAGGAACACATCTGCGGGGGACCAGCATGGGAGGTAATGCTCAAGGGTAACCAACACGGGTTCATTGCGGGCAGATCCTGCCTGACTAACCTTGTTTCCTTTTATGCCCAGGTCACAAAGTCCTTGGATGCGGGCGTTGAGGTACATGTCGTCTTCCTGGACTTCGAGAAGGCCTTTGACACGGTTTCTCACCCTATTCTCATTAAATAAACTAGGTGACTGTAGCATTGATGCCTACACAGTCAGATGGGTCGCAAATTGGCTCGATGGTCACACCCAGAGAGTGGTGGTGGATGGGTCATTTTCAACCTGGAGGGATGTGGGCAGTGGAGCTCCCCAGGGCTCGGTCCTTGGACCTGCACTGTTCAACATCTTTATCAGCGACTTGGAGGTTGGCGTGGAATGCATGCTGTCCAAATTCACTGATGACACCAAGATGTGGGGCAAGGTGGGCATGCTGGACAGGAGGGATAGAATCCAGCTAGATCTAGACAGGTAACAGAGGAATAGGGTGAGAATAGGATGGAATTCACTGCAGACAAGTGCAAGGTGCTGCATCTAGGGAGAAGGAACCAGCAACACACCTACAGGCTGGGGAACACCCTTCTCATTAACACAGTGGCTGAAAAGGAGGTTGGAGTCATTGCTGACTCCAGGATGAACGTGAATCTCCGAAGTAAGGAAGCGGTCAGTAAAGCTAACCACACCTTGTTGTGAATCTACAGAGGCATCACAAGCAGGTCCAGGGAGGTTATCCTTCCCCTCGATGCAGCGCTGGTCAGGCTGCAGTTGGAGTACTGCATCCAGTTCTGGGCATCGCACTTCAAGAGGGATATGGCTAGCATTGAGAGGGTCCAGAGGAGGGCCACTCACATGATCAGGGGGCAGCAGGCCAGGCTCTATGAAGATAAACTAAAGGGCCTGAATCTATTCAGTCTCCACAAGAGAAGACTGAGAGGGGATCTGGTGGCTGTCTATAAACTCACCAGGGGGGACCAGTGGAAAATAGGAGAGACTCTGTTCCCCCGGGCAGCACCTGGGATAACAAGGAATAATGACCACAAATTGATTGAGAGCAGGTTCAGGCTTGATATCAGGAGGCATTACTTTACGGTTAGGGCTGCCAGGCTCTGGAATGGGCTCCCAGGGGAGGTGGTGCTCTCCCCTACCTTGGGGGTCTTCAAAAGGAGGTTGGATAGATATCTGGCTGGGGTACTATGATCCCAGCACTCGTTCCTGCCCAGGGCAGGGGGTTGGACTTGATGATCTGTTCAGGTCCCTTCCAACCCTAGAAACTATGAAATTATGTTTTTCATCAGTTTGAGCGAATAGATTAAAACAAACCTACCTAAGTATAATAATATAGAGCACAGAGGATTCATAACAAAATAGGCAGATGACTGATAATATTCAGAGTACTAGATCTCTTTTTCACTTAGAATACAGTAATGAACCTCACCTATTTTTGATTGAATCAACTAGCAGGTTTTTTTCCTTTTTTGTAATGCTTTTGGACTAGGAGCAACATTTCAAAATTGGGTATTAGTTCAATTATCCATAGGCAGTTGTAAATGGCCCCTTGTCAGAAAATTTTCCCCTTTTAAGAGGTATACATCAAAGATGCACATTATTGCCTCTGCTTTTTGCTATGGTAATTAAACTAATATTTACCCAATCAGTCAGAAATAATCTGAATATACAGGGAATAAACATAGGACAAGAGGAATATATATTAGCACTAGGCAACTGCCCATCAGGAATAATGCGGGGAGGGGAGGAGTGGGCAGGAATGGAGCGCTGCCACCCACCCTTCCGCGCCACCACCGCCTCCCAGGAGTGGGGAGTGGGGGTAAAGAAGCTTGCCCCACCATCCCCTCGGTCCTCCTTGGTCAGCACCCCATGCTGCCGCTGCTTCCTGTCCAGAACATTCTTGGAGCACTCTGATTGGTTGTTTCAGTCATCATTGTGATTGGCTGCAGAGACAACCAATCAGAGTGTGAATAAAGCATTACAGCCAGATAGACAGATAAACTAAGGCTTTTATTACTAGAATTATATGCAGATGATATTCCATTATTTATTACAAAGCCAATGAAAACACTAGCTGAACTACTGAAGGGAATAATAAAATATGGCAAAATTTCAGGATTTAAAATTAACTATAAAAAGTAAGATCTCTTAGACATTGTTATAGGACCAGATGTACAAAATGAGATAAAAGATAGCTATAAATGGGTAACGACTTAATTAAAATACTTACAGGCAAATTTACTAAAAAATGGCAGGATTTGTATAGTTTTAATTATGTTCCTTTAGTTTAAATAATTAAAATAGACTGTGAACATTGATCAAAATATGAAATTCCATGGTTAGATAGAATCACTGCAGTTAAAATTAATATTTTAGCTCAAATTAATTTTCTATTCCAAACAGGTAGCTGTTATAGTGTCAACAAATCTCTTTGATGATAAATAAATGTATTTAGGGAAATAAGAAACCTAGATTAAAAAATTCCATTCTGCAAAGACTTCAGAGGGGAGAACTGATGAGTCTAAATATTAAATATTACCAACAAGCCAGCTGACTTAGAAATCTGATGTACTGGATAACCAATTCACAGTAAGCACTGGGTAAAGAAAGAGCAAACATTCTGTCCAGCAGTCAAACTTAACATTATTACCATGGCTAAAGAAATCTTCCAGATCAAATTCAATATATAATCCCCGCTTTAATAAGAACAACAATGAAAAGGCAAGATAACACATATAAGAACTTTAGCTCATACACATTACCTTTAGGACCTATACATACTACTATTTAATTTAACGCTAATAAGGTAATAGAAATCTTTAATATCTGGGAACATATTGGTATTGTACACTTTGGACAATTATTCAAACAAAATGTACTTAGATCTTTTGAAGAAATATAATGTACCACAGGTGACAATAAAATCCCATTTTTCCAATAGCTGCATTTGAGTCACTTTTCTACATAATCCCAAAGAAAGGTAAAACTTCAGTAGAAATTGGACAGAATTTGAGAAAATATTGGTCCCATGAAACCTATGAAACACACAGGCCTATTGTCTATGTTATATGAAGCAATGTTAAATAGCCATATAGAAGAAAAAACATTGTTTATGGCAGTGGTGTTCAACCTTTTTGACCGGTGAGACAGATGGGCAGTGCCTGATCCCTCTGGATCTGGCGGGGCCCCATCAAGCTGCGCAGAGGGCAGAAGGGACATAAGGGCTGGATAGGCAGACCCTATCCAGCCCTTATCTAGCTGAGCAGTGGAAGGGGGCTTGGGTCGACCCCAACCTGGCCCTGCAAGGGTGAAGGGAACGTGGCACAGCCCTGACCCAGCCCTGTGGGAGGAGGAGGTGTGGCTCGTCTCCAACCTGGCCTGGCATAGGGAAGAGGGCAAGTCCTTTTATTAATTTAATAAAAGATATCATATCTACCTGAAGAACCTTGCCTGCCTATGTCCTTAGACCAGGGGTTTTCAACCTTTCTTAGTCTAAGTACCCCCAGAGGCTGGACACTGAGCAGGAGGGGTTAGCACGTGCAAGACTCTGAGCTGGGGGGGGTTAGCATGTGGCTGGACACGGAGCAGGGAGGCAGGGACAGTGCACAGGTGGGCGGAGATGGAGAGTCGCCACCTCCCAGGAGCAGGGCCAGGGCAGGGTGGGGGCTGGGGTGAGGGCAGTGGTGACCCTCTGAGGGATGGGGAAGCTCACTGAGTTGGCGTGTGGCAGCAGCCACGTGGGAGCTTTCCCACCCTGCAGAGGGGTGCCACTGCCCTCTCCCCACCCCAGCCCTGCTCCTGGGAGGCAGCGGTGATCCATCCCCATCCACGCATACCCCCTAGGACTGGTTCAAGTGCCCCCAGGGGTATGCATACCTCTGGTTGACAACCCCTGCCTTACACCAACACAGCTACAACCAACAACCCTGCAACAAAAAGGAAGAGGAAGAAGTGGCTTGTTAGTGATCTTATTGCTTTATTTAACAGAGATCAGGTGATAAATTATTTATTTAACAGAGAGCAGGCAATAAATGGGCTGGGAATCTTGGGTGGAAAAGCTATTGTTTGGTGAGAGGCTTATTCTTGTGTTCATTCATCCTATTTGTTATTGAGCAGGATTTTCTTTTTAATTCCTGCACTTGTTCAGGCCATTAAAAGGCCACATTATCAGTCATAAAGATTAAACAAATTATAGAAAAAATGTCACACAGCAAAAGGATATTTAAAGTCACAACAGTAGCTAAATGCAAACAAATTCATTAGCAGGTATAGAGCACTTATTACTTTGGATACAGGGAATGGCCAGTTAACCACAGTTTACTGTAGTTGAATTTCTTAATAGGCCTGGACTGGCTACATAAACACTTAATGTCTGAACAGGGATGTATCTGGAAGCCGTGTTGGTCTGAGACAAAAAGAAATGCAGAACTCTAGAACTCTTGGTTCAGAGATGATACCTTTTATTAGACCAACTAAGAAACTGCAAAAAAATATTAATTTGCAATGAAAAAAAAAAGGAAAAATATTAAGTTTGCAAAGAAAGAGAATTTTTTTTTGCAATTTCTTATTTGGTCTAATAAAAGGTATCATCTCTGAACCAAGAGTTCTAGAGTTCTGCATTTCTGTTTGAACATGGCTCTTCACTTCTCAAACACAGAAGACAAGGGGGGCCACTAGAAGGTGCACAAAATGGGATACTTACCGCATTCCCGTAGGCTGGGAGGAATTCGACTTCCATCTGCCCTTTGGCAGCCCACCCAAGGTCAGCACATTAAACAATGACGTGTTGACACTGGAACGCGAGCACGTGTCATGTGAGCACATTACCCCCCCACCACTCAGCGTCCAGCCGCTGGGGGTACTTAAGACTAAAAAAGGTTGAAAACCCCTGGTCTAAGGACATAGGCAGACAAGGTTCTTCAGGTAGATATGATATCTTTTATTAGACTAATAAAAGGACTTGCCCTCTTCCCTATGCTGGGCCAGGTTGGAGCTGCACCACACCTCCTCCTCCCACAGGGCTGGGTCAGGGCTGTGCCACGTTCCCTGTTCCCTCCACCCCTGCAGGGCCAGGTTGGGGTCAGCCCAATCCCCCTTCCACTGGCCAAATGTACCAAATGGCAGAACTGAGCTGAGAAGATTGGTGTTTTGACACACATAAAACCTGGATTGTGGGTTCCTGGCATGCTGTAGAAAACAATACATATAAATATCTCGTCCATATTTGTCAGAAAAGGCTTTCCCCCCAAACCTACCATTTCATTCCACTGCAGCCTTGTTTGCCATTGGCCGGGTGGCTTTGTAGAAATGAATTGTAGGGTAAATACAAATCCTGCAGCAGGTCTAAGGGCCTGGCAGCCAACTCATCATTTCCACGACAATAGGAGCACTGGAGCTAACAAATGGATTGTAAATCACCATTTTATAAAGTGTAGTTGGAGACAACAGTTGAGTTGTTAAGCTATGTAAAAGCACTCAGGTACATATCACAGTCAGATAATTCCTGGGTAATCAAGTCTAGGTAAACAGGCTTGTTTTTCAAGGGCAACAGAGAAACACATTTCTGTTCGAGATTACCACTGCTATGCAGCAGGTCAGGTAGTTATTCACACAGGTTGCCAGATTAAGTGACTAATGGGTTAATTAAACGAGCAAATGCACAGTCACTCTGTGCAAGCCCCCAAATTCTGCTCACCCGTGTGTTGCGCACAAGGATTTAGCTGGAACGGCCAAAAACCATTCGATTTTTCAATACACCAATACTTTTAAGACCTCCTGCTAGTAAAAATTGCTTGGGTGACCAACATCAAATGAAAACAAACCAAAGTAAAACCAGTGAAAGGGGAAGTCTCACCACTGAAGGCTTTTCTTTCTGGTGCACCTTGGAAATCTCCTTGCCCTCTAGGAGCTGCTGATAAGAAACCTCTCCTGGAAATCCTTCTAGCAGCCCTTCATTTAGTTGCTCAATTGGAAAGAAATACTGTGTTTTAAACATATTGGTAAGTTAGGAAAGGCAGAAGGTATGTCTCAGTGAGTGCATCTACACAAGATGCTAATGTTGCTGTAGGCTGCACATTAGCGTGGCTGGCAAAAACCGTGCTAATGCACTAATGTGCAGTAGAATTAATCTACTGGGCATTAGTGTCACATTAAAACTGATTGTCTGCACTAATGTGCAGTAGTGCTGGTTACTGCACATTTAGTGTCTGCAATGATGTAATTATGCCATAATTACTACATATTAATGGATGTGTAGTGACCGTGACACTAAAGTCATTTTATAACTCTGATATCTCCAAGTGATTTCCCTCACAGTTCTGTAAATTTTATGTTAGGGAAAGGAACTGAAGAAACCAAAGGGAATAACTCTCATTGGAAAAAGAACAAAACAAAACAAACAGCCCCACAATAATCTCAATGGGATCAAGTTAAAGCATGCGATTCCCTCTGTTATGCTAGTGAGCCCTCTTAGCCTTCAGCACAGCAGCCCAGCATTCACACAGCAGAATTGTTACTGTGTGTGGAGACTTACAGGCCTAGTGTAGAGACCTACAAGGAGGAAAAAACAGCTTGATCCTTGTTTCCAGGACTGCAATTTAGAAGAAACCCTCATCTTTGTCCTTGTTTACCAAGCATGTTTGATTTGGATTCACTGAAAGAGGGCCGCAGTGTGAATCTTACAGCAACACTCTTCCACGTACAGCCACAGATGCTGTGGTGCACAGGACATCCATTCACCCCTGCATGGCTGTCAGCTTCCTTGGTACACAGAGGAGAGTAACTAGGACCCACCAAAAGATTTGTGTAAAAGCTAGGGAAGCAGGGCTGGTCTCTGGTCTAGTCATAACTAAAAGCTGTTCTAAAGCATTTCCTCCCTCCCATCAGGTACTCTAAGTGTTATTTGGGTACAAGGCACATGCAGTCCTTTGACACTTACTTCTTTAGGTGGTATGCATTGAGAAATGCAAGGCTTTAGTTTTGAACAATGCATTTGCATGGTAATCATAACAATTCCTTTATGGATCAGCCTTAATAAAAATAGCAAGCACTATCAGTGTCTTGCTTTGAAGTTTATAGCTAAGCCGGGCAATGCAAAATCCAAACCTGGAACTGTATTTTACCATGCAATCAGCTTGGATTGGTTGAACCTGCCTAGTGTAAACACAGTTGCTTCTGCCTTGAAAGCAAATATTACACCCAAGACCATTTTCCTGGGAAGGGTTATGTAATGACTGTGTGCACATGCTGCTGATTTTCAGGAAATGCCTATAGCTTCAGGGAGATGCCCCCCCCCTCTCCCGGCTGACTAAATCCTGCATTCTGGGTTATTCAGCTGCCAGGGGGCCAGTGCTGAAAGCAATGTGCTGTTTACTGGGCTGTCCATGGTAACAGACAGAATCGGTTGCGTGCTAAGGGAGCGTGCAGAGAAAGGGTTTTCTCTGCCGAGTTGTGCAAACAATGGCTGTGCAGGGTTTGTGCCCGAGAAAGCACTGTGCATTGACCGTTACCAGCAGTTATTAGAGGAGTAATTTCCTTATCACCGCCCTTTAGACCCTGCTGAGGCTGATGTTATCAAATTTGGTCTTTACAAATGAGAAAAAGGAAAGTCTCTGAGGTGACATGACTTGCCCAGTCACACAACAAGACAGTGCCAGAAGTGGGAATAGAGCTTGGCCCCCAAGCTCCCATTTGAGGCTCCTCTCTGCTTGGCCCTGCTGCCCCCTGTAACGCTGTTATTCAAAGGAACCGGGACAAACGCAGGCCTGGTATCAGTCTACAGCTCACAGCTGAGTCACACCACAAAGGAGTTTGGCTCACTGCCACTATGACTCTTACCCTTTTCCAGGACAGCTCTGACCCTCAGTGCCATTTAAACAGGGTTTGCTTGCACTCAGTGGTGTGTCAATGTTTACAAAAGGGAGGGGGGAGGGATTTTGATTGCTGTCTACCCACTCTCACCCAGTAGGGTGTGGGAATGCTGCTGGTTTCCGGCTCCACCGGGTCACTACTCCACCAGGTCACTACTACACCCACGTGCTGCCCTCCCTGCCTGTGGGCTGTCACCCAGCACCAGGCACCCATGCCTGCATCCCTGCTCCAGCCCAGCACAAAGAAAACTGCAGCAAGATTCCTCATAGTCTGGCTGCTCTCCCAGGCTGCAGCGGGCAGCCGAGCCCATCCGATCCTTCATGAGACGCAGCAGCGTAGATGAGTGCACACAGCCGGGCAGAAGGAGCGAATGCTGCTGGAGCACTCCCATTTCTGTTTGCCAAGCCACATCCTGTGCAGCCCACACTGCCCCACTGGGTCCCTTTTGGCATCTAGGGCTGAAGCGTGTGTGCCCCCCTGCTCTCAGAGACAAGTGCTGAAAGCTGGCACCAGAACAAGGACTAGACGAGAGATGGCAAGAGAGAGGAGCAAGAGGAGAAAAGGGGGAAAAAAAGAGGGAACTGGGCAAGTGAAAGGAAGTGGAGGAAACAAAGTAGAAAGGGAAGGGAGGTGGGGAGACAGCGAGGAGAGAGAGAGGGAGGGAGAGCAGAAAGCAGACAGGCAACTCAGCCAGGACACTTACTTTGTAGAGCCCACCCAGCAGCCAGGCAGAGAGTTGCAATCCCCAGCAGGATGCCTCGTCTCCTGCAGCCCTGTAGGAGCCTCATTAGAAAGAAGAGAGAACCCCGGGAGCTGCATTTACCCAGGTGCGTGGGCCCACATGACAGGCTCCCTGCACCGCCTGGCTTGAGGGCTGTCAGGCCTCTTCCTTCCTCCTCTGCCGTCACCTCCACTGCCGCTGATCCTAGCCCAGACCCCGATGGGCTTGGTCTCAGGTTCTGGCCAAACCAGTTCTCACAGGCTTCTTCTCTGGGTCTGTCTTTGCCGGAGCCGAGCCTCTGCTGCCTGCTGCGCACACACATAAGCAAGAGGCTTCTCCCACGCTCACACCCTCCGATCCTCTGATATTGATTTAAGATGCCATTGGCTGAAGGGAGCAGCGAGAAAGGAAACTACTACAAAAGAGTCCTGCTGTCACACAGCCAGGAAATTAGCATCTAATGGACAGCTCGTTCTGCAGAGCTGCTGCTCCAGCTCACACTATTACCCCATCGCCACTCCAGAAATGGGCCAAACTCATTCCCGATGGAACTCTGCTGACTTCAGTGAAGTTACGTCAGGGAAGACTTAGTGCCACTTTCCTCCTCTGGGAGGAAATAGGCCACAGAGGAAATGGAACAGACTACGCTGGAAGTCACTTCTTGGCACAGACCCCTGACTTTGCCTGGCACAGATCCCTGACTTTGCCCTCCATCCACCTCCAGGCCCTATGTGAAGACTCTCAACCAGCTCAAGCAACAGCACTTCTGTGTTCCTTACTGCACAAAACCATCTCAACTACACAGGTGCAATAGAACCGGCCACCACCTGCAAACGCTCTGGGACAGAGGTGGGAGACTGTCCTAGCCCAGAGGTCACCACCACTCTCAGGCCATTCTTTCCCTCCAGAAGTCTTGGCACCTGCTCCTCTTCCTCAGTAATAAACCCTTATCAAGAGAACACATACACAGGGTGATGCAAGTTTATAAGCAGTTGGGGCCTGATCCTGCGTAGATGCTCAGTCACTCAAGGTCTGAGGGTTGGGTGGAGTGCCCTCAGACAGTGCCTCTGATGTGCCCAACCCATTGGCAATGCATAGGGGGTGCATGCGGGTGCACATGCACCCCCTGGAAGTGACAGCCGTGAAACCGGAAGTGCCAGTGGAAGTGCGCTTCCAGTTTTGCCGCTGGCTTGTCAATCGGCTACCGGGGGACCCTCCCCCTACCCGGGTCAGTGATCAGCTGCTGGGGGACCCACCCTCCCCCTGTCCATGATTTGGTGCCCTCCCCAGACTCAGGAGGCACCAGTCGCCCATGGCTCAACCTGCTGGGAAAAAAAAAAGATTAAAAGAAGCAAAAGCAACAGTTCTCTAGTTTCCAATTTGCCCATATCAAGAGACAGCATCCCTAGAGCTAAATTCAAGTCTAGCAGAAGCAGGGGCAGTTGCACAGAAGTCTGAAGTCCTTTTCTCATTCAGCACGTGAAAGGGTTATGCAATGCCACATGCACAACACCTCTGCATTCACTACACATATACAAAGACCAGCAGCACCCAGCATGGGATACCTGGCATCACATTTTCCTCAGTGAATAATATAGAATAAAAATAGAATTATCTTTTTCACTATGGTAACTAATATGATAATGGATGAACAAGAAGCAATGAAAAACATGAATAATCACAGCATATACATATATGCATTAGATCTCTTCTCAGTAGCAAATACACTGCTAACCAGCTTCACTGTTTCTGATACCCCTCATATTCTCAGTTTGGTTACTACCAGATCGAATTCACCTTCTCTGGAGCCTCTAGATCAGGGGTGGACAATTATTTTGGCTGGAGGGTTGCTTATGAGTTCTGGTGAGCTGTTGAGAGCACCACCCCTTGACACGTGCCTGCCCCCTGGCTGCCATTTTGGGAGCATAAGTCCCACTCCTAACCCCTGACCTTTGCCACTGGACATCCCTCCCCTTGCCCTAGAAGCACTCCTTTTGGAGCGGGGGAGGGGTTGCCATCTTGGAACCAGAAAAAAAAAAATCATATACTAAAAACCAAACATCTACTATAACATATTTTAATTTAAAAAATGTTTTGTTCTGATGTGTGTTTACGCATTATGTATCTAGAAGTGATTGCATAATAGCTCAAAATCAAGTCTTACTCTTGTATAATGTGTGGGGGGGTGTATTGGGGGTGTGATGTGTGGTTGGGGGAGTGTGTGGTTGGGAATTGGGTGTGGGAGGAGGTGTGGGTACGGTGGGGTTTGTGTGTGGGGGGAGTTGTGGGTGTATGGGCAGGGAGCGTGGATGTGTAGTTAGGGTGCGGGGTGTATGGGAAGCTCTGTGTGGGTGGGGCAGGGTCTCTGGAGACCCCAGAGTGAATGAGTCCCCAGAGCCACGTGGCAGCAGCAAGCAGCACCATCCCGGCCCAGCCCCATAGCATGCAGCTCCCTGCGCTCCTGCCCGAGTCCCTGGCCACATGTAACAGCAGGGAGCAGGGCCAGACCAGCCCCATAGTGCGCAGCTCCCACACTCCCGGTCAGGGCAGATGATAATTGTCTTTTGTCTTTCAGAGGGGCTCCGTGGGCCAGATGGAATTGCCTGGTGGGCCAGATCACACCTGTGGGCTGTATTTTGCCCGCCCCTGCTCTAGATGGTGTGCGGGCTGGGACCGATCCGGGCCCTTTTTCGCGCCGCGCAGGCTGTGGCCAGCAGCCCGGGCACTCTGGGTCGGAGAAAACAGGCGGCACGCTAGAATTAGGCACGGACGCTTAATGGTTGATTCAAGATTGTTTACTTACACCGAAGATGGTCGTGGTGTAGGCTGGACAGTTTCCCAGGCACAGCTCCGATTAAATCCTCATTTGAGGACTACAACAAGCTCGGGTCTCTCCCACGGAGTTGTTGAGGCGCCGTGGATCCTTTTGCGCGCAGGGAGAGGGATACGTCTAGGATTGCGCTCGGTGACGGGGAGAGGCTAGAGGCTGATCAGACCCCTGTTGCCTGCTTGAAATGCGCTGGGTCCGATAGGCTCCGCAGCACTTAGAGATCTTCACACAGCGTGAAGATCCCTCCTCCTGGTGTTCGTGGAGTCCTCCAACTTGGGCGGAAACCACTCAAGCTTTTTATACGTCTAGCAAGCCAATCACTAGCCACCACGTGTGAATAATTTAACGCAAGCCAATAATGGGGCTCGAATTATCATACAAATGGCGGGAACTCTTTGCAACGAGCATTTCTTAACTGCAAAGAAGAAATGCACACTGCAAAGAAAGCTACAAATTGGCGGGAAAATAATTCAGTGGTGCCAAAGCACACACAAAACAAAAAATCACACCCTTGGGTTGTGACAGATGGATCCGACCTACTTGTGTTATTTCTTCCCCGCAGGCACTTGGAACAGGACGCATGCCTTTGGCTGAGAGAAACATCATCCAAATTTCCCTCAACCTCCTTCAGTACCTGGACAGACACTGGACAGATTTGCTCACCCTGCCCTGATCAGTCAGTGGTTTCAATCAGCCAGTCTGATACAGGCTGTTAGACCCTGCTCCTGTGTTCAGACAGTTCCCTTAGCATGCGCCCACTGGGCCCCTAACATGGGTGCACCCAACCAAGTCTCCCTTACCTTCCCAAGATGGATGCATTTTGAAAAGTTCCCTTCTCAGCAACGAGGTAACATATGATGCAAAGATACCAGCTCTCATAATGTCTGGTGTATTTCTAAATGCCCAAACTCTGGGAATCAGATCATTAGGGGAGAAACTTGCCTATAATTTAAAACAATCTGTGTCTTGTCCTCCCAGAGACAGCTTGAGACTGGAACTACTACAGGTTAAAAAGGCAAATCAAAGAAATACACATTTATTATTTTGAAATCTCATGATTTTTGAGCCAGTCACATGACTCTTGCTTTTTAAGCAGTTGGCATTGTCAATACTGTTTGTACCTAGATGGTTTTCATGCATTTTATTTACCTACACAGTAATATAGCACACTACATGTGTGCGCCAAGGCTGTAGAAAAAGTAAGGGAATTCTAATATTTAAGAAATGATACAAGGTCTTGCAATTGAAGGCAGAGCAATGCATGTGTCCTTGGAGCAGAGTTAGTGATCTACACATCCATAAACCTGACTGGACAATTTAACACAATAGCCTTTTTTTTTTTTTTTTTAAATAGAGATGTTTATAACACTGAGGAGCAAATACAATTCTGAAGATACCATACTCAAGTGGGTGCAGATGTACTCTTGGATACCAAGACATGTGAATGGTATTTATTAAGGTTGCTAGCGAGTGGCATGAAGATAACCTCAGCCTAATATTGGTACAGCCACCAATGAGTGTTCATTGTTTTGCATTATATGCACCAGGTGCACCGAAGTGACCCTCCAGGGCAGCACCTCACTGGGAGGCAGAAATAATTCTTTGCAAGGAAAACATAACAATGTGATTCACTCTGGCCAACAACAGGGGCAAAGGTGAATGTATAAGGACAATCCTGGTCACTCTAGCAGGGCAGCCTGTATCATCACCAGTCAGAACATAATCCCAAACAAGAACTGAGAACAGGATGCCAAGTCACTCCAAGGAAGGTCAAGGTTATACTGAAGCATCAGTCTGTATGTTTAAAACAATCCTAGACCAAAGGCAACCAGATAATTGTGTAAGGGCAGAACTGTTTTCTTGTAGATTTTTTTCCCAGAGGGGGGGCACGGAGGATGCTTATATTTGGCAGGGAACAGTAATTGCATCTCTAAAGAGGCTGATGTGTTAAACAAAGTTAAATAATAGAAAACCTGTTGTTGACCTCAGTATTGGCTTCTCTTCCACCTGGTGGAGCCTTAACTGTTAAATGAAGCCTTGGTTGTTTAATTTTCCCTCTCTCTTCAGAGCAGCTGATTTGCTCTTAACAGACTACTGCAACCAGGGAGAGACTCTTCTTGTATTACTGAAGGCAGGATGTAAAAGGTTTTAAGGCTCATCACTATGCTGCTTTGTTAGTGACTAGTGTTCCCAGGGCAGAGTGGTTTTTGGAGTTGGTGTAGACTTTGTGTCCTGGTTGGAAGGCTACACTACAACAAGGGGAAGGTAGGGCTGGCTATTTTACTAATAAAACACTCCTGTTAATTATAGTTCCTCTTGCACCATGGCAGAAACTGCTCTCTTACCTGTCCCCCCACCCTTTTCCTAGCCTAACAAAGATGATCCAACTCGGGATGCATCTGTCTATGAAGCTTGCAGCACCCATAGGCATACTTGAACTAGGTTTAAAAGTAGTTAGCAGCCTAGCTGTTGAAAAGATCATCAAAGCAGTTTCTTGGGAGACTGTTACAGCCTGCATGAAGGCTATATCCACACCCCACGGTAGTTTGCATGCTCCAGTCCTGAAAACCTGGGTTGGACTGCTCTGAAGTGTTCCTCTGCAGCACAGAAACTGCAATCCCAGTCTCTGCATTCGTCCATTGCCTGATGCTTGGCAAGTGAATTGCGCTGGTTCTAAAGTAGCAGCTGAAGGGCTGTTTGCAAGGGAGCTGCAGCACAAAGGAGCTGTGGGTAGATACCTCTTTACAGCAGGGGTAAGTTGTCCTAGCAGAGACAAGCCAAAGCACTCCCCTCTCCAAGCCCAGGAACCTGGCAGCAGGGCTGAGTGGTCACTGTAGCTGCTCTCAAGTAGGGTTCAGGGGATTTTAGATCACAGCTATACTGCAATTCACTGTGTCAGTAGGTCAGCTGCATTGCCTTAGCACTGCTGTGCCTCAGGTTAGGGTCTTGCCTCCCTCTGAATCATTGTGCCAGTTATTACAGGGCCAATTACTGAGGCATTTTGGCGACATTCATCCTTCATGCAACTCAGCTGAAGTCAGTCTGTGCAGCCACACCAACCCCAGTATAATTAAAGGAGGAACTTAATTAGTTGGACTTTGATTCTTAAAGCTAATGCTTCAGTCAGAGAAGCCTCTACTTTTGGGACCTCTGGTTTTGAGTACTCTACTGTGGACATCATCAGAGCATGGTTTTTAGTGGGGCAGAGCACCCCCAAATACATGGCACCAAACTGCAATTTAAGTCTGCCTCCCGACACCCAAAAACAGAAGCCACCAAATGCAGAGTTTCTCTGACTGACATGTTGGCAGTGGTGTTTGCCATGGATCCTTATATTGAACAGCCTGGCCGAACAATTCCTTTATCCCATTGATGGATAAATTGGGATAAATTTTGTGGGTTGAAAGCAGAGAGCAAATTAACTCAAAGTCTAAGTAACTGCATCTATGATACCCTAATCTCATTAATAGCCTTTGGGCATTTGTACATGCCACAGCATTTTATCTTTGTTAATTTACTGCGCCTTAAAAATTTTAACCTGGGTTATTTTGGTGCGTTGTGTTTGTGTTTGGACACCGCAAGCTTTCGACTGATTTAAGTCCCTTGTGTAATTCCCTGCAGATTCCAGCAGGGGGAGCCAAATACCAATCTACCCCCAGTAATGTCTTTTCTAATGACTTACAGTAGGAGGCACCTGGCTGGTAAACTGAGTTCCCTGCACAGTCACTGCCTGCAGGAGTCTCACGCTAAGTCCCCACTCCTGCACCCTACTCCAAGGCATGGTCACCCCAAAACCCTGTCACTTGCACATGTCTAGGCTCTGGCCGGTCTCCACGATGATTCCCACGACAAGCTATATGAATCATCTCCTCCCGTCTCTTTCCCTTCCCCCATGTTACAAAATATTGAGAATTTATGTATATGAAAATTTTTGGTTTTAATATACAACTGATATGATATCAGAAATGTATGGTGTTAAGAGTAGTAGGAGGGTGGTGCCACCCCGAGTGGTTGGCTATTGCGGCTGATGGTGGTGGTGAGGTGGATCATGTTTCATGTTGTGTTGCTGTTCCACTGTGAATTTGTTTAGTGCAGCATACAGCTTTTGGAGGGGTGTTGTAAAATGTTGTTGAACTGGTGGTTTGTTGGTGGGCTTGGGGTGGAATATGCCGCCCCTGGCTGGCCAACGAGAGGTGTAATTAACCCTTCCACAGGACATGATTCAGACTGACTAGGCGCCAGTGTGTGTAATGAGCCAGCCCCCCCTACAGACCACTGCCAACCTCCAAGTAGCAACCCCCTACCCCAATCCACCTCCCTTCCATGCCCGCCTACTACCTTCCCCCACACACCCCTGCAGGCAGACACAGATGTTTATGTTGGAAGTAGTAAAATAATTTATTGTAGTCAAAAGAACAACCACTGCTAGTTGTTGTCAGCATCCATATCCATAATCTGTGCTGCCAGGCAATCCTGTACAAGGGTCACCTGACCATCTTCTCTTTGTGGCTATGTCCTCGTTCCCTGTGCTGCTGGCTGGCTATGTTTCTGTCTGGCTGCTGCCTGTTGTGCTTCTTCAGCCCATGAGTTGCTGAAAACCTCTCCATGGGTCTCATAGATGTTGTGGAGCATGCAGCAGGCTGCCACTACAAAGGCCATGATATTTTCTGGCTCTAGGCAGAGGAAGCAGTTAAGCACCCTCCATCATCCTTTCAGTCAGCCAAAGGCACATTCAGTGGCTTTAGGGGGGAGGCAGCATCCACTATTATAAGCGAGGGAATGGCAGCACCATGGATCACTACCTTGTGGACTCTGGGTGCATACTGTCCTTTCTCTACGAGGCCAGGCAGGGGAGAGTTTCTGAACATGAGTGCGTCATGTGTGATGCCAGCCCACCTGGTGAAAATATTCATGAACCAGCCCCGGTGGTCCACCATAGCTTGCAGGATCACAGAGGCAAATACTTTCCTGTTTCTGAAAGACCTCCCCTCCCCGAAAGGGACTGCACTGGGATGTGAGTGCTGTCTAAAGCCCCCACACAGTTAGGGAACCCCATGGCATTGAAGCCGCCTATGACTTCCTGAAGATTTCCCCAGGCAAATTAAATTGTTTGCAGTGATGTCCTGCAGCAGCTGGCATACCTTGCGAGTCACTGCCCCAGCCATGCAGGGAGCCATGCCAAACTGGTTCATGATGTAGCGGAGGCTGGATGGGGTGGCCAGTTTCATGATGAACATGGCTACCCTTTTGTCCAGTGGGATGGCCTGATGCATGTTAGTGTCCTGCCTCTCAATGTGTGGGGCCAGCATTGAGATGATTTGGTAAAACATCTCCCTGGTCATTCAGAAGGTCTCCAGTCCCTGATGATCATTTCAAGTGGTCAGCATGATTCGCTCCCACCAGTCCGAGCTGCTCTTGTGGGCCCAAACTATGCAGTTGCTGCTCCTGAGATTTCTCCACACAGCCCAGTCATCTTCCACTTCTTCACATGCCTCTTGGTTGTCCCACTCCTTGGAATATCTCCATTTTCTTTTTCACGAGGCGACTATGTGCAGCTGTGTCCTCATGTAAAGCTTGGAGAAATGCTAACAATGCATATGCTATCATTGTTATTTGGCGGTGCTGCATGTCTCATATTAGTTTCAAGGCCAGGAGTAGTTCAGTCAGTAGCACTATCACCTCCTCCTCCTCTGCCTGCTCACCCAAGTCCTCCAGATTCTCCACTGCGGAGGAGTATTCACTGTGTTCTTCTCCATTCTCCACTTCTCATTCCTCATGCATTTCGTCCTGAATCTCCATTTGGTCCCTCTCTGTCATCAGTCACTTCTCAGCTCTCACCTGTTTCTAAGATCACCACCATCCCCTGCACCAAGTGGGGAGCTGAGAGGGGGTATTGTGGTCTGGAGCTCTGTCTAGCTGCATTCAATAGATGACCACTGCATTTTCAACAAGTAACCCCAGGGCACTGGACGTTTGCACAGCGTTTGTTTGGTCCTGAGATAAGAACCAACTTCTATGTTCTGATGCATCAAGTCTTTGTTCAAGATAACTGTAATCAAGCTTGCAAACATTTAATTCTGCAATGGGACAGATAAGATTTTGCAATAGTCCTCTCCTGTTAATGTAGGAACAGCCAAACAGTATCCAACGTATCCTACTGGAGAGTAGGAGGAATAAGCCTGTTTATGTAACCATTGCAAAAGGAATGCAGGAGCGAGGGTACAACCAGGACTGGACCCAGTGCCCATGCAAGATCAAGGCCCTGAGATGTGCATTTCACTGTACCAAAGATGCAAACTCTCATTCTGGGGTGGGGTGCACAATTGCTCCTTTCTACAACAATCCTGGTATGCAGTCTTTCAGGACCAGGGTTGTGGAGGAGGAGAGCACACTGTCAGAGGTAGCTCCTCCTGAGGGTGAAATCGTGAGTATGTTGCAGGGGTACAGAGACTGCTCCATGCTCCTGGGTGACAGGGACTGCCAAGAAGAACAGCAGTACACCTTGAACTTTTTCTGATTCCGAGACCCAAGAAGATGTGCGACTGACCGGTGACTTGTAAGTATCTTATAATGTGCCTCTTGCCACTGCTAGGCACTGCTTGGGTTCACATGACTTGGGCTTGGGGGGCCGAGGCAGTGGGGAGAAATTCACGTGTTGCTGGAGGTGGGTGGCCATGCTCTTTTGGTGGTGGTGGATGAAGGGTATACGTCATTCTCTTTTGGGTTGGATAGCTCATAATATAACAAACTCCAAACTATTTTTCTAAATTTGTTTGCAGCTGGCAGAGGCAGTGGCAGCCATTATCATGGTTCTGAACCATTCACTTGTAAGTTTTGGACAGTATGAAAGGTGCCCTACTCTTGCAGGGCTTGTTTCCGTGCCTGCAGGCATTTTCTCCACTGCAGGGTGTGGGAGTGAAGTTTCCTCCTCTTGGGGGGAAGGTAATGTCATGAAACCAGGAAGACTTATTTAATTTGTTTACCAGCTACCGTGCCCGGTGGTGCTGGGAACGTGCCTCCAAAACTCAGACCCCTGCTTGCACTACAGCAGCGCACTCAAGGTATATACTCCACAGGCAGCAATGCTCCCAAGAAAGCTTGATGGAGGCTTTGTCAGAGTCGTCACGAGCCAGAGTGTCAGGCGCAGAAGCCTGGTGGGATGAACTCTGGGAGTCGATGTGGTCTGGGATAACCAACTTGCAGACAACACACTTACTAGACATGGCCATGGAGTCCTGTGTTGATTACCAGAGGTCACGGTGTTGACCTGGGACCTAATTAGGACTAATTAAGCACCCAATCAGTGGCTGTTAGCTAGTCGAGGTCAATGGGATGGGGGAGGGTTGACCCTGGGCTGGTTAACAGATTGAACAAGGTATTTTTGATCACCGTCTAGCCAACCCGGCAATTAGTGAGCTGTAATTAATTAGTACACTGACACAAATTACCAACCGACATGAATATAACAGTTTATTAAAAAGAAACCACACACACAAATCACAACAAACAGGTAAGTATAACAGTAAGAAACAAGAACATACACAACACCCCTACAAAAACTAATCCTATTCTTATAAACAATCCTAAAAACCAATAATCCAACTCCCCAACAATATAATTCAAGGAGTAAAGTGAGGGTGGAGACTATATTAAAAGCGGAGGACAGTTTTTATTATGCTTCGGCCCGCCAGTCACTGACTGTTCTCTCAGTCCTTAGGCAATGGCTGATCAGGGGCTTACCTTCCCCTATATCAGGAAGGGGTGACGGATAGAGGAATACAGAAGGCAAGGTGGGATGGGGTGATACTTATGGGAAAAAAGGCAGAGGGCCACTTAGTTACATGCAACGCGCACCCGGCAGGGATCATACACCTGGGAACCAACCCTTGCTGCCTTTGTAAGAGACGCAATGGTGGAAGACACAGATGAACAGGAGCCCTGCAGAACCTCTGAGTTGGAAGCGTTGTACCTCCACGGCACACCGCTATCTCATCTCACTCCACCACTCTCTCTCTCTCTCCCTGTCATCTCAGATGCATCCAGGTCCCTTAGGCCCACACACTTCACCTTCAAAGCACTTCAACTGTAGCAGAAAGCCCCCTTTTCCTCTTGCCTGCATTTGCTCTCCCCTCTTTGGATATGTTTCTCTTTTTCTACCTTTTCTTCCTTCCTCTCTCTTTCACTTTAAGATAAGGAAATGTGTTTTAAAATTTGTGTGTGGGCATTTTGTATCTCCCCTTGTATTTTGGTATTTTTATCTATTTGTGTGCCATGGCATTGGTAGCTTATATTTTATACTCCTCACCTTTCAACTTTCCACTGAATGTGTTTAGTTTCATAAGTAAAGTATACATTGTAATAATGTTAACAAGGGCAGGAATCAAACTGCCCTACCCTGTATCAGGCTGGCCCCTGAAAGAGTGAGTGAATCAGTGATTGAATGTATAACATGATTGAATGTGTAACATAGTAGCAGACAGCAATTATCACCTGGAAGCTGCAGATCAACCAAGGGAAGAACTCAATAGAAGACAATGTAACAACCGGGAAATCTCTAAACATCACTGATCAAGGGCTAGAAGCCCTGGCCTGAGTTAATCAACACCAGGGACCAACTTTTGGGCTGAATATCTCCAGATCGACCACTCCCAGAGCCCTATTCTAAATTCATCAATGGACTCCCAAACCTGCACGTTCATGCGGACGACCCCTGGGGCTGACAGATGCCATCCAGTAGCCACCGAGGGGGGGGGAAGTCCCATGAGGGTCAATGACCCCTGGATTGGGCATACCTGAAAACTGGGGAGTCACCAAAGTCTGCCAAGGACAGATAAAAGGCAGTGAAAAGTGACCCTCAGGGGCGCCCTCTTGATCTCCAACTCAACCAGACCTGTCTAGCCAGAAGGACCAGCCGGCGACCCCCTTCTGTCCAGCCAGAAGGACCAGCCGGCGACCCCCTTCTGGAGGATAACACCACACTGAAAGAAGCCTCGACTGGCCATCGATGGCAGACTCCAGCGCTTGTAGGATAGGTATACCTGACTCTGTAGCTTGCTACTGTGTGTGTGTATATGTGTGTGCATGTGTGTGTGGGGGGGGGACCAGCCCCAAGGTTTATGATTTAATTCATTACAGTGTTTCAATCCATCTAATAAACTAGAATTTTAAGGATCCCAAGTTGGGCATTTGTAGCCAACACAACTGCACAGTTCACACACCCACTCAGCCTCGCTTACCCCCCAGACAGACCCAAGCACGCACCAAGCTGTCAATCAAAGTGCCTTATATGTGGGTTGTGCACCCCACTCACAGGGCACTCCGCCCGACCCTCAGAAGTGCACACAACACTTCAACCTGGGTCTCAATAAGTAGATGACGTCACTTTACAAGTTGGAGGGTCATACAAAGGTCTCTGGGTGACCTACTTAACACTGAGTTCCATGATCTAGGCCTGAATTTGCTCTCAGCAGCAGGACTTGATAAGTGATGTCCTGCAGAAATTGCTGAAGCACCTCTTTAAAAAGTGGGTACCACCCCAGAAAGGGAAAAAAGTAGCTCCGCTCGGCTAGCCTCTGTCCAGGAGGTAGGCAGGAGCATTACAGCTGAGCCTGTTCCCCCAAATGCAGTGGTATTTCCCACCAAATGCAGTGATGCGTACGACTGCCAGCAGGGCCAGGCAGCCACCACTGCGGTTCAGGGAGCCGGGACTGGTTTAGGGGATGGTGGGGTGAAGGCAAAGAAGCCCAGATAACCGACTGCTTACAATATTGTGTTCCTTACAATAAAACCTCATGTTATCCTGGCTTTCTGCGTCTGGCTCCATATCTTTGAAGGACTGGCAAAATCCCCCCTCACACTGCTGGGTGGGGAAAGGGGATTTTGTTTGTTTGCTGGTTTAATTTTTTTTGCGTTTTTCTGCCTGCCGCTTTTCCTGGGCACTTGCTGCTTAGGGCACAGGGTGGAGGGGCTGGCAATCTCTTCTGCACAGGTACACAGGGGGGCTGCCTGAGTAGGCTGCCCCTTTCAAGTCTGGCTGGCCTGCTGGCCTGCCCACCACCAGTTTGCCAAGGCAGCACCCGCTCTGCAAAATCACTTTGGAGCCCAGGTTGTTTCTAATTTGACCTCCCTCAGTTTGGAGAAGGGAAGCATCCTACTAACCTTCACATCAAATGTAAGTGGTGTGTCACCCCTCACAAGCCTTGCTTGCATTTTGGCAAGCCAGGCACACTTTGCAAAGCTCTTTGGGGCTCATACCTGGCCAGTCTTTTCTGCCGTGGGGGGTGGATCTGGCTGGGTTATCCCTCACAAGCCTGGGTTGCACAGAAGCATTTTGCAAAGCCAGAAACTTTGCAAAGGCCCTTTTCCCGCCTTCTTTCTGCACTCTTTCCCAGCCCAGTGCCAGACTGTCTGGGGGATTTTTAACACCAAAATGAGGGTGGAGGGGGATGGTGGTTCCTGCCCCACTCAAGGACTATAAGTTGGGGGAGCAGTTATTGGGGTGTGCATTCACTGTATTGATGAGAGAGGTTTGAGGTGGATGAGAGACGGCAGTATGCCAGAGGCAGAAGGACTCAGCTCAGTGGTGAGAGTTGCCCCTGCGGGGCACTGGAATGCAAATCCAGTGTTCGAGAAAGCTGCAGGCTGCTGGAGTGGGGTGCAGTGAAGTTTCAAGTGCTGGATGAGTGCAGCTTTGCGATGTGAGACTTGAAAGTGGACATCGCTATGTGCTCCACAAGCGGCATCTTTACGCATAGGTAAGTGACACCTGGCACTTGCCTGTGCCCTGAGGGTGCAGAGATGCATTGTTTACCTCAACTTTCTTGCAAATCGGGTTGGTGAAATTGTTTTTCATGAAGGAAGGTACACGAGGTGCACAAGAGGCACTGTATGTTGGTTTTCCAATAAAAATTCCCATGCTCTTTCTATGATCTCTCCCTCCGATATTTAGCTCCCATTGCTAGTTGCACGCTGCTGCCAGTGGTGGTGATAACAGGTGGAAGAGAAGAGGAAGCGAATAGGAAGAGTTTGATGCCACTTCCTTCAGCATTCTCTCAACTATTATACTATTACAGTAAAACCTCTGTTATCCGGCATCCCCTGGGAATGGGGGATGCTGGATAACAAAATATGTGGTTAATTGAGCTGCCCCAGCTGCCACTTTTCCCACCTCGTCCATCCGCCCCTCCCACAGCATCTTTGCCTTGGGCTGTGGGGGCTTGGAGAAACCGGAAGTGCCATGGTGGGCACTTCCAGTTTCACTTTTCCTTACAAGCCAGCATGCCAATTAACAGAGCATGCCAGCTTGTAAGGTGCTGGTTATCAGAGAGTGTACTGTATATATTATAGTATGTATTATACTTATAGTAGACTTATATATAGACTTATATTATATATCCTTTCTATATTATATAGACTTATATTATATAGACTTACAATCAGTACAGTAGACTTATAGTATATTTATATATATATATATATATATATATATATATACACACACACTTAGTAATGATTGCGCTTCTTTGTAGCTTGTGGAGTGCAACCATCTCTGGTCTGGTTTTAATCACCATTTGACTACCAATGGCACTTTGCCCCGCCCCACTTGCAATACAGGTTGCTCCTACAGTTCTTAAGTGCAAAGATAACTAATTAACATTTTGATTGCCATCAAGGGACACCAAGACTACTATTGTGTGAGTCTCCCTTGAGGGCATTTAATTTATTGTGATTTATCAATCAAAAATCTGTCAATAAAAAACTGTCAAACAAAACTATACAATACCCACACAACTATACAATACCTATATACCTATACACTATCTATACAATATCCACTTTCTTTCCTGCATTGCTAATTTAATCTTTTTCCTGTTAGAAGAAAAAAAGAGCTGTCTTGCATTTTATTTCACAGCATGGTGCTTGTTTTGCATGCCAGAGTGAGAGCAACCTTCTTGGCTTTGTTTTTCCAAGACACTGATACATCCACGATTTGTGATAGCAAAGCAACCTCAGAAGGTTGAAAGTGTTGTGGGAGAAAACTCCCTGGTGTTCGTTGTTTAGCAGGCTTAGAGACCAGACAACATGGGTGAAGGGGTAACTGCAGTTTATTTACTCGAGTAAAGACCATAAAACAGCAAAGAGGTAAAATGGCCGCGACTTAAGGGTGAGGCCATCTTATATATATTTTCTAACAAAGAAACTACAAGGTTATTGAATATGCAATACTTACGGTAATCATCTCCTTACATGGTGCATTACAAATTTCAGTACTTTTTCAGAGGAAAAAGTTAGTGTTATCTTACACATTTCAATGTTTCCCTGTGCTCTGCTGTACCATCTTCTTCCCTCTGGGCCCCCCTTATCTTATCTCACTCCTAGCTGCAGCTGGTACCCAGTACACAGACTTAATTTCTGCTTTTTTTAACAAAATGGTTAAGGCACTTGACATAAGAAAATGGCTGGCTTAGAGATCATTCTGTCTTGTGGTCAGCAACATTGCTAGGCCACAGGTCATGCCTAGTGTTTAGCTACAAAGCTAATACTATTTAATAATCTAAATTATAGTTAACAGTATACTACAGAAAACTATTTTATTTCAGGGTAAAGACAAACTTGCCCATCACAATCCCCCCTTTGTTTCAAACTTTTAAAAGTTTTGGAACACACTTTTAAGTATTCATGTTCTTGTGGAGTTAGGCCTTGATGATTGTTGCTGGGTATTTGTATGAACTGACCATATATTTTTACTTGTTTTTGCATCATTTGTTGCCCCAAAGAACACAAACACTGAAAACAGCATAACAGGCAGATTATAGTTATAACTATTCCAATTATACTTAGCACAAAAGGTTTAAGCCATCTTGTAAGGGAAGGGAAACAACCAGTAAACCAGTTAAGAGATGTATCTTTGGGAATTTTAGCTACGTTTTTGGCATTTTGAATATGTACAGCTGCATCATTGAGGTGGTTTTGAACTATGGTAAAAGAGCTGTTAACCCATACACAACATTTTGGTTTGATGACTGCGCAAGCACCTCCCTGGGCAGTGAGGAGGAAATTAAGAGCTATGCGATTCTGAATTACCATTTGTTGAAGTTCCTCTTGAGTGTTAGCTAAAGCTGTGACAGCTTTTGAAAGAACTTGGTGGCCTACGCTGTATTCGTGGGCCATTATTTCAATTACAGCTTGGAGGCGCAAGGTGTATCGTTCAAGACAGGAAGTACCTACTCCAGGGAGTATAGCGGCTAGGGAGCACCCAATAAGTTTTCCTGAGGTAAGTGGTTCTTTGAAACTACCTTTTAGCATATTTTGGTTTTCCGACAAATCCCTCCTGTTTTGCCACCTGCCCCGTGGAAGGTGCGTGGCGAAGGACGTAGAGGGTCTTAGCAGTGCAGGATAGCAGATACCTTTTTCTTTGGCGGGGATTTTATAGTAGGCATAAGAGCCACAGACCCAATATTGCCCCGCTAATGCAGTGAGGCCTGAATACCTGTGGGGTAGATGGCCATCATTTTCTAATCCTAGCACTCCTCGTTTACCTTTTGATTTAAAGGAAGGATTTGCAGTTCCATTGAAAAAGCACTGTCCTCGGGAGGTATCATGATATGTACAATACCACAGGGCATTCTTTAAATTGGGGATAGGTTTGCATTCAGGATTAATGCCATTGGTTAAGTTTTCCTTGCTGTAAAAGTCATTGTAAGAGCTGCAAAAGGTAGGAGTTTGTGTATGATTATTACGCCAATCTCCTCCAGTAAAATCAGTATAATAATGACGACATGTGTTAGTATCTAAGTTTAAACAGGAACTTCTAGAACAGTTTACGTGGAAGTACCACTCTCCAACTACTGGTACAACTAAGTAGTACTCTTGTTTATTCGGTTCCCAAGTTTTGTTAGGGAGATTTGGGTCACTAGATGGATTTAGCAGTGATTCTACCAGTTCCAAGGGGGTAAGAATCATAGGGATCCCTCCTTGAGCGTGGAGTGGGAGATGGCTACATGCCCAGCAGTTACTTTGGTTTTCTGCCCTTGCAGCCTGTGATATATATTGGAGGTAAACATTGTTATTAAACCAAAGATAAGGATCGTTACTAGATATAGACGGGCTAGGGCTGACAGATGCGAAGGATTGAAGGCTTGAAGGCCAATCTTTGAGGATTGCAAACCAGAGTTCTGGGTCCGGCTTTACACACATTGCTGCCGTACCAGCACTGAGTTCATATTCTATTATAATTTCTTGACGCAAGCAGCATGGGGAAATGGGATGCAGGTGGACATTGATTACAGTTGACTTTGAAACTTTGTAGCTAGCCTTAGTGAGGGTTGTAAGCTTGTTTTGGGAACAAATACAACAGGTAGACATAACTGCTGGGTTCGATATACCTAAAAGAAAAAAGAACACAGATAATGATAATATAAGAGTTATAATGACAGTCTATTAAGTTTTCCGGGTAAGCTTGAGCTTTATGTCCGAAAGTGGGCTGCTAGTCCATGAATTATCTAGTATTTTGTTTGCTTCTGGTCTACCCTTGTCGCGGTCAGGTAGACAAGCGGTGCTTCCGCGAAGTCCGTTGTTGTCTTCTTCTGGCCTCCCCTTTTCCTGGTCAGGGAGGCTTGCGTTGGAGCTGGTCCTAGGCTCTGGTAAATTTTTTTTTTTTTTAGTGCGAGTGTAATGAATCCAGTTGTCCCTTTCTGCTACCTTGACCGCAGTGTGAGAAGTGAGGAGGACTTGATACGGCCCTTTCCACCTTGGTTCAAGGGGAGACCGTTTCCAAGTTTTTACATACACCCAGTTTCCAGGTTGGATGCGATGTGCCGGAACATCGGCAGGTAAGGGTTGGCTCAAAGCAGCGTACCTATGGAGAGATTTTAACTGAGACTGTAGAGATAAAACGTAAGAAGTGAGTTTTTCATCACCTAGAAGAGAGGAAGTGTGAGCCGGTAATAAAGGGAAATGTTGGGGAACAGTGTGTCCAAACAGCAGCTCGTATGGGCTGAGTTTGAGTTTTTCCTTGGGAGTAGTTCTGATAGACATAAGAGCTAGTGGGAGAGCCTTAGTTCATTTTAACCCACTCTCAGCACATAGCTTTCCAATTCTCTGTTTCAGGGTTTGATTTATTTTTTTTACTTGTCCTGAGCTTTCTGGGTGCCAAGGGGTATGGAATTTTTATTTTATGCCTAAGCAGCTGGTCAGAGTTTTGTTTATGTCAGCAGTAAAATGTGATCCTTGGTCGCTTTCAATGACGTGTGGTGGACCAAACCTGGGTATATAATTTTATTAAGGAGCACTTTTACTATTTGCTGTGCTGTAGCTCTTCTGGTGGGAAAGGCTTCTACCCACCCTGTGAGTTGATCTACAATTACTAGGAGATTTTTGTACCCATTGTCTTTAGGCATATCAGCAAAATCAATTTGTAGTCTTTCAAAAGGAGTATAGGCCCAGGGGCGGGCTCCAGGGGGCCCTAATTTTTCTCTTTTGATGTTAAACTTTTTACATATACTGCAGTGTTCTAAAAGTCTTTTTGTTTCCTGGTAGACTCCGGGTGCGTAGAACAGCCTGTTAGTGACTGCAGCAAGTTTTTCACAACCTAAATGTTCATTTAGGTGAAGTTGCTGTAGATAGGGTCTAAGGGCTACTTTAGGTAGCACTACCCTTTTATGTGGTAATTGCCATATTCTACCTTTTTTACAGGTGGCTCCAGCCGCTTTCCATCTTTGTTGTTCTAAGGGCGGAGCAGACTCATACATCTTTGGCTCTAGTAATATTCCCAAATACGCCTTTGATTGAGGAATTTGAGTTTGGAAGGCCAAAGCAGAGAGCGGCTGTAGGGCTGCTGTCTGGGCTGCTGTATCAGCCAGGGCATTGCCTTTAGAGACTTGATCTCTCTTTTTGGTGTGGGCTGGACAATGCATTACAGCTATGGCCTTTGGTAACATTATAGCCTGTAGGGGGTCATGGACTTGTTTGGCATTTGATATTTTAGTCCCAGAGGCTGTTAGAAATCCTCTTTGTTTTTACAATTGTCCAGTGGCATGACAGATTCCAAAGGCATACTTAGAATCAGTTCAAATATTTACAGTGTACCCCGATGCTAATTGACAAGCTCGTGTAAGGGCAGTAAGTTCGGCTGCCTGCGCACTCAACTGCCCAGGCAGTGGCTCGGCTTTAAATATTTCAAATGGAGTTACCACTGCATAACCTGTTTTTCTAACTCTATTAACTATTTTTGAAGAGCCATTTACATAAAAAATCAAGTCAGGATTGTCTAAGGGTATATCACTAAGATCTGCCCTTGGTTTATCTGAAAATGCTGTTACTTGGAGGCAATCATGGGAGTTTGGTTCACCGTCACTAGGTAGAGGTAATAGAGTAGCTGGATTCAGGGTATTGCATCTTTCTATAACTAGATTTGTGGCCATTAAAAGTGTGGTCTCATATTTATTCATTCTCTGATGAGAAAAATGTTGGGTATTTTTCTGGAGGAGGAGAAGGGCCACTGCGTGTGGAGCCTTTAGGATAAGGGGGTATCCAAGAACTAATTCCTAGGCTTTCTTGACTATTGTTGCAGCTGCTGCCACTGCACGAAGGCATCCCACTCCCCCCTTTGCCACTGGATCTAATTGTGCAGAGAAGTAAGCTATTGGGCGTTGGGTAGTGTCCAAGGGTTGGGTAAGTATTTCAGAGGCTACTCCTAGTTGCTCATGAACAAAGAGCGTGAAGGGTTTTCGATAATCTGGTAGCCCTAGGGATGGGGCAGAAATTAAAGCCGTCTTTATATCACTGAAACTGCGGGCGGCTTCATGATTCCAAAAGACTGGTTCTTCTGCATCTTTCGTGGTGAGCTGTACAAGTGGCTTGGTTAATTCTCCAAAGGCTGGAATCCAAGAACGACAGAACCCCACCATTCCCAGCAGACCTCTAACCTGGCGCTTTGTTATAGGTTGGGGAATATTAAGAATGGCTTGGATTCTGTCATCAGTAAGGCGTCGCTGTCCCTGTTTTAGAATATGTCCTAAATATTTGACAGTGGATTTACAGAACTGAAGCTTGCTTGGTGACACCTTGTGGCCTTTTGCAGCTAGTGCAGTAAGTAAGACGATGGTGTCCTGGGTGGAAGCCTCGGGTGAGGTAGAGCACAAGAGTAAATCCTCCACATATATTAGAAGGGATGAGGAATTAGGAAAGGTAACATCTTGTAAATCTTTGTGAAGGATTTGAGAAAAAATGCTGGGAGAGTCTACATATCCTTGGGGTAACTGTGTCCAGGTTAGTTGAGAGGAACCCCAGGTAAAGGCAAAAAGATATTGGGACTCAGGGTGGATGGGGATGCTGAAAAAAGCTGAACAGAGGTCTACCACTGTGTAAACAGCAGTGTTAGGAGGTATTGCAGGCAAAATAGTATTGGGGTTAGGAACAACAGGGTGTTGAGGAATGACATACTTATTAATTTGCCTGAGATCTTGAACCATACAATAAGCAAACTTTCCGTCTGGACCAGGCTTGGATTTCTTTACTGGAAGTATAGGAGTGTTGCAGGGTGACTGACAGGGAATCAAAATACCTTGTTTAGAGAAGTTTTCAATTAAAGGCTTGAGTTTCTCAATTGCCTCTACTTTTAAGGGGTATTGGGGTACTCTAGGTGGTTCAACATTGGTACGAATTAGAATTTTGACAGGATCTGCAGATTTTAGGAGTCCCACCGAGCTGGAGGTGAGACCCCAAAGCTCTGAGGGTACTTTTTCCTTTAGAATGGAAGGAAGAGACTCTAAGCTTGGGTCCTGGGCGGGTACAAGGACTGCAGCCAATGTAGGGATTTGAGAGGATGGGAATGTTAAAATGATTCCATTAGGTGAACACTGTATGGTGGCACGCAATTTGCAAAGAAGGTTTCTTCCTAGGAGGTTGACAGGACCATTTGCTAAAAGGAAAGAGTGTTCTGCTGAAAGGGGGCCAATCTTGATATCAACAGCTTGAGAAAAGGGACAACTGAAAGGTCTGCCCTCAATTCCCATGACTGTGACCTGTTTTCTGCTCGGGGAAAGGTGTCCTTTAGAAATGCTGGAAAAAGTTGCTCCGGTATCTAGCAGACACTCATAAACATGTCCTCCTATTTCTAAGGGTATCAAGGGATCCTGAATACTGCAGCTTAGGGTAACTTCCTTAGATTGAACAGAGGAAAGTTGTAAAAGGTGGCATGTAGAATCTCCCTCATCACGTCAATTTTCAAATTGGTCCCGGGTGAAATTCTGGGTAACATTAGTGAAAGGAGGGTTCTTTACTTTCTGGTCCTCGGGGTTATTGCTTGGGAACCTTCTTGGTTTTAATTTACAGTCCCTTTTCCAGTGTCCTTCTTGTTTGCAATAATGACATACATTAGGGTCATAAGGTTGGTGGGTACGGCCTGGAGGTTTAGGCACAAAGGGTCTCGGGCCATGGGGCAGGCTGGTTCTATAGGAATTCTGTGGTTGAATCACTGCTGCTAGCATACGAATGTTGGACTGGTCCTCTTTATATTTTTCTTTCTTCCTTTTCTCTTCCCTTCCATTAAAAGTTTTAGTAGCAATGGCTAATATTTCTGCCATGGACTTGCCTTCAACACCCTCAGTGTCATGTTGAAGTTTTTTTCTAATGTCTTTGCTAGCCTGATTTATAAATACAAGGCAGAGTGTCAGGTGTCTCAGGGTTCATGTTCCCAAATTGGCGTATAGCCTTACAGAGCCTTTCAAAATAATCTGAAGGGTGTTCTTCTGGACCTTGAACAGTAGATGTTACTCTAGACCAGTTCATAGTCTTATCTCCCGCTTTCCTCAAACCTTCCAAAATACTGTTCTTAAGCATTTGTATTGAATTTTTTCCCCTTTCATGATTATAATCCCAATTTGGGTCTTGTTTGGGTACGCCATGGGGCATAGGGTGGTCTGCAGGATTCTGACTGGCTAGATATTGGTCAGCATGGCGTAATACTTGGGTCTTCTCTTCTGAAGTTAAAAGACTTTCAAGAAGCTGCATAACATCTGACCAGGAGGGGTTATGAGTCATGAAAATGGTTTTAAAACGTCTGAGGACTATTTCAGGATCATCCCTGAGCCTAGGAGTGTTTTTTTGCCAATTTAAGAGATCAGTGGTGGAGAACGGAGTGTGTGTCCAGTGACTGATAACTTCTCCACCCTCACCAGGCACAGGGTATTCTCTTAGGGGAGCCAAAAGATTAGGGGCAGTTACCCGCTGTCGGAGGCGATTTGCTATGGGAGTGGTACTGGAAACCGGAGAGGGATCTCCTGATCCATCTCCGGATCCGGGACTCCGGGTTTCCGGGGGAGGCAGCCGAGATGGTGCCTCTCCAAGATTCCCCAGTCCTTCATCAGGTGGTTCTTGTTCGGCGTCCCGAAACTGTGGGTTATGAGGCCTAGGCATAGGTCTATAATCATCCTCTGAATATGAGGGTGGTGCAGATGGTCTGGGACATTGGAGGGGAGCTAACAAATTTAGGGGAGTACAGGAGTTGGGGTGGCTGATGAGAACTTAGACCGCTTACTGGCAATATTGCCCCACAAATACCAATAATCCATTTGACCGGGGCGGAGGTCCTCCAAGATTTTTCGCAAGGCAGTTAAACGATTTGAGTCTAATGATCCATTTTCTGGCCATTGTCTTCCCAAATCTAACTGAGACATATAAGACGTCCAGTTAGTCAAACAGAGTTTTGCCATATGAGACTTGGATAGTCCTGCCCGTCCCTCCAAGTGTTTCCAATTCCTAATCATATAATCAAGGGGTGAATCGGTAATAGCTTTTCCTTGGCCGGAACCCATGATGATATCTCAGTATCAGCAGTCTTATTCCCTAAGTCCTACCTGCCTAGGAGCTGCTTCATATACGTACAACAACTGGTGTTCTCGGACCCCACTGGCTTTCTCCGTGAGGAGGGGCGTCTTGAGTCCGAGACCCTAGTCATTGGCCGTTATAACAGCATTTTTACCTCTTATCCGTGTCTTTCGCCTTAGGCTAGGCTGCTGCCCTAATGGCTTTTAAATTAGCAGACGGATACCCTTAAAGACTGCTCTTAAAGTCCTTTAGAGAAATAAAGGTGGGACTCTAACCCACAATAAAACAAAACCAAAGGTGGGACTCTAACCCACAATAAAACAAAACCAAACCAAAGAATCTCTAAAGGGCTAATCAAAAACCAAAACCCTGGAGCAACCAGGAACCAGAAATTGAACCAAAAACCAAAAACATACAGACCTGAGGTACTCACCAGCACCGTCCCTTTACCCGATTTAAGAATCCTGCCTTATTGGTCCCGAGGGGACCGTCCACCTCCCGAGACTGACCCAAATAGGTGAACTCACCTGGTGCGCGCTGGGGTGTCAGGGGGTGGAGGTCTCCAAAGGCTCCAAGCTAGACGAGTCCCATCTGGGTCACCAAATTGTTGTGGGAGAAAACCCCCTGGTGTTCGTTGTTTAGCAGGCTTAGAGACCAGACAACACGGGTGAAGGGGTAACTGCAGTTTATTTACTCGAGTAAAGACCATAAAACAGCAAAGAGGTAAAATGGCCGCGACTTAAGGGTGAGGCCGTCTTATATATATTTTCTAACAAAGAAACTACAAGGTTATTGACTATGCAATACTTATGGTAATCATCTCCTTACATGGTGCATTACAAATCTCAGTACTTTTCCAGAGGAAAAAGTTAGTGTTATCTTACACATTCCAATCTGTTTCCCTGTGCTCTGCTGTACCATCTTCTTCCCTCTGGGCCCCCCTTATCTTATCTCACTCCAAGCTGCAGCTGGTACCCAGTACACAGACTTAATTTCTGCTTTTTTTAACAAAATGGTTAAGGCACTTGACATAAGAAAATGGCTGGCTTAGAGATCATTCTGTCTTGTGGTCAGCAACATTGCTAGGCCACAGGTCATGCCTAGTGTTTAGCTACAAAGCTAATACTATTTAATAATCTAAATTATAGTTAACAGTATACTACAGAAAACTATTTTATTTCAGGGTAAAGACAAACTTGCCCATCACAAAAGCATGCCAACAGACATACAGACATACATACATACATTCATACATACATGCATGCACACACACTCATGCTACATACATGCTTCACCACTTGACTACCAACCACACTCAGCACGTCTCAGCAAATGAATAAGCCTTCCACATTGTAAGATTTTCTTAAATGCATGAAAAACTGCATCCTAACTTCCCCACTCACTGCATGGTGGGCCTTCCAACACTCCCTAATGAGATTTCAATCTATTTTGATTTTCCAATAAAAATAACTGGCCACAAAGCCTTAATTTTAATCTATTGTGAGTTTCCAATTAAAATAACATTTGAGTTTATTGTGACACCAAGGACCAATTGTGCTTGGTGTCAGGGCCAGGGCCTGGGCCTGCCTGCTTATTAGAGTTCAGGCAAGGGAGGTACCACCTTCATGCATGAATAATGACTAGCATTGCAATTTATTGTGATTGAACAATCAAAAAACCTGTGAATTTGTACTGGCTCCTGTTTGGTCTTGGGGCTAGGCAGGTTCATAGAGTTCATATTTCATAGATTTCATAGACATTAGGGCTGGAAGGGACCTTGAAGATCATCAAGTCCAGCCCCTTGCCCCAGAGGCAGGAAGTCACCTAGGGTCAAAGGACCCCAGCAAGTTAAGAATCCAAGTGTTTCTTGAGTAAGTCCAGAGTAGGTGCCTGCACCACATCTGGAGGGAGTCTATTCCAGGTCTTGGGGGCTTGGACACTAAAGAAATTTTTTCTTATGTCCAGCCTAAAACGGTCTTGTAGGAGTTTATGTCCATTGGTCCTTGTTTTTCCCTGGGGTGGTCTGGTGAACAGACATTCTCCCAGATCCTGATGCACACCCCTTTTGTACTTGTAGGCAGCCACCAGGTCTCCCCTGAGCCTGCGCTTTTCCAAACTAAAGAGTCCCATGACTCTCAGCCTCTCTTCATAAGGCCTATTTTCTTGCCCTCTGATCATGAGTGTGGATCTCCTCTGGACTCTCTCAAGCTTCTCAACATCCTTCTTCAATTGCGGAGCCCAGAATTGGATGCAGTACTGGAGCTGCAGCTTCACCAAGGCTGAATACAGCGGGAGGATGACATCCCGAGATTTACTTGAGAAGCATCTATAGATGCAAGCCAGGGTTTTGTTTGCTCTACCAGCTGTGACATCACATCAGTGGCTCGTGTTCATCTTGTGGTCAATCATGACCCCCAAGTCTCTTTCTGCAGTGGTGCTAGAAAGCATAGCACTACCGAGCCTATAAATATGCTGCGGGTGTTTTTCCCCCCCACGAGGTGAAGAACCTTGCATTTATCAGTACTGAATGTCATCAGGTTTGTGTCCGCCCACTTATTAAGCTTATCCAAGTCATCCTGGATCACTAGCCTGTCCTCAGGTGTGGACACTATGCCCCAAAGTTTAGCATCATTGGCGAACTTAGCCAGTGTGCTTCTGACACCAATGTCCACATAGTTGATAAAGATGTTGAAGAGAACCGGTCCAAGGACAGAGCCTTGGAGGACGCCACTGGTTACGGAGAGCCATAATGACTCACTGCCATCGACCACTAGTTTCTGGGTCCAACCTCGGAGCCAATTTCCCAGCCATTGGACTGTAGTGTAGCCGAGGCCACATTTGGCCAATTTTTCCATGAGGAGGTCATGGGGTACCAGATCAAAGGCTTTTTTTTAAGTCCAGAGATATGACATCAATCTCTTCTCCCTTGTCCAGGTAATACATCACCTGGTCATAGAAGGAGATGAGATTGGTCAGGCAAGACCTACCTGTGACAAACCCGTGCTGGCTGTCCCTCAGGATGTGGCCTTCAGCCAGCTTGTTCAGAAGGGTCTCTTTGATCATTTTCTCAAGAACCTTACCAGGGTACCACACTGGCCTTCTTCCAGTCTTCAGGTACTTCACCTGAGCGCCACGAATTTTTGAATATTTTTGCCAGTGGTTGGGCTATGACACCTGCCAGCTCCTTGAGTACCCTAGGGTGTAATCTGTCAGGACCAGCTGTCTTTAAGGTGTCCAGCTTCTCAAGGTTATCCTTTACTAGATCAACACTGATGCTGGGTATAAATACGCCCTCACCCTGGCCGTCCCGCTTCTTGCCAGGCAGAGCAGTCCCATTGGACTAGGTGAGGGAGGTCCCACCTTTTTTCATATACATACATGCATGAATAGCATTCCAATTTATTGTGTTTCACCAATAAAAAAAATCTGTCAGGTCTCAGGGCCAGGGCCTGGGCCTACATGAATAGAAGTTCAAATTATTGTGATTTACCAATGGAAATAACATTGCAATTTATTGTGATTCATCAATCTGAATAACATTTCAATTGATTTCAGCTATTTTTGCTGCACTTGCAAAAGTATTCACCAGATACTGTCATTTAATGAAAAATGTATTGCCTTGTTTGCATCCCCTTCCCCCAATTGCTTGGCATCCCTGTGCCCAGGGCAGATGCACCCCACCCTGCTTTATTCTTTGTTTCTGCCCTTCAGGGGTGTGTGGGTAAGTGAGTATCTTGGTTCTCATTGTGAATACACTGAAATGCACCGTGAATGGACTGTGTATTTCCACACTGACTCGGGGTTTTACCAATGAAAAGGAAAATAAAAAGGTCAAAACATTAAAGGATTGTTATGTAAAAGAGAATGAATCGTTTCACTCACTGCTGTCTTTTGTGAAACTATTTGCAAAACCTGAGCACTGAGGAGCTTTTTGTAAAGCAGCACTAGCATTGGGTGGGTGGTTGGGTGTTGTTTTTGTGGTGTTGAGGTGGATTAATATTCATTGGGTACTGGGGATCCCACTGGTGGGGACCCCAGAACATTGCTCCACCTACACTGCATATGGGTTAATGGGAAATCTTATGGTGTGTACAAACGCCCTTTGATGTGAGACTTTGTTGAGGCTTTTTGGAAGTCAAAATATACTATATCAACCAGATGACACTGATCTGCATGCTTGTTGCTGCCCACAGAGAACTCTAACAGGCTGGTGATGAGTCATGTTCTTGCTTTAGCAAAGCCACGCTGATTTCTCCACATCAAATTTGTTTTACCCATGAACTGGACAACCCCATTTTTACTATCTTTCTACAGATTTCTCAGAAACAGAATTTAGCCTGTTCCCTCTAGTTGCCTGGTCCTGCCCCTGCCTATCCTGAGCCTTTTTTAAAGAGTGGAGTTAACATTTGCAAAACTCCAGTCCTCTGGGACCAAGGCTGTTTTTGGCGAAGGTTGCATGCTAAAGAGTTTGACAATTTGGAGTATGGACTCTAGGGTAAATGCCATCTGGTCCTGGCAATTGGTTGCTGTTACCAGCTTCAAACCTTATTTTCTGATAGCTCCATATGGGTCAGTTCCTAATGATTTGTCCCCTGGGAGGAGTGGCAGCTCTGGTGAGGAACCTCCCTCACATCTTCTACAACAAAGACAGATGCAAAGGATTAATTTCATTCTTTTGCAGTAGGCCTAACTTATTTCCAATCTGTTTTTACACCTTGATCATCCAGTGACTCAACTGACTCCCTGGCAGGTTTCCTGCTTCTGATGTACTTAAATAATTTTTTATTGTTTTATGTCTCCAGCAAGTTCTCCATTTTTTTTTTTTTTTTGTAGCTTGCCTTATTATAGCCCTACGGTTTCCTACCCATTTTGGTTAATTCCAGTTTTCTTTCTTGCCTCGTCTGTGTCCTCGCAGAGGATCTCATGTTTGTTCTCTCTTTCTGGTGTCATTAATAATGGAACAAAACCACAGTAACAAATGAAACAATAGATAGGAGCCAAATAGTTCCTTCTGCTGAGTGCTGGCTTTTTTGCTTTGATTTAACTTTGAAGATATAAGTGCATTGCCCTTGGCATTTGCTTGGGACAACTAACCTGTTCAGAGTTAACTTGTCAAGATACAGTCCCATTTCTAGAGTGCAAACACAGCATGTTAGAGGTTAATATTAATCTTGGGGAAGCCTCTTGGAGGGATAGAAAGGAGTACTTCTGTATACACTTTCCATAGCTTTCCTCGTCTCATTCTGGTTTCAGGGGCTCACAAAAACATCTAACATTTTTCCTCAGAAACTTTCTGTAGCTGTTGTGAGTGAACATGGAGCTGCCTGATAGAAGACATGACAGCAGCAGCAATGGCTCCTAAGAGCAGAAATGGATATCAAACAAAAGTACTGGAAAATAATGGGCAAAATTATGCAGGACTCCCCTCTTCCATTAAGACCACATGTTGCTTTATTCCACTTAAAAAAAGAGGAAGAAACAAGGAAATGAAAGTAACAAGGAGGCTGTTCAGTTTTCATTCACTTAATTTTTTTTCTGTATGGAAGCAGCAAACAATAAAGTCCTTGCTGATCTTGAGCTTGTGTTTTCTGGCAAGGCGCAGGTAACCAATACTTACATCCCCAAAATAATCAATATGCTGAAAGCAAAGATCTGTCAGCGTTCCTGGGCCTTTTAAGCTCTCTAAATGGCCTGAAACTTTTGTCTTAGTTTCTGGTCTGTGGTTCTGAGGTCACAAGAATGAAAAAAAAAAAAAAAAAAAAAAAAAGGAAATTTAAATTAAATTAGATTATGGAAACATACAAAAACATGTATAGGGGAGGAGGGAATTATTCAAAGCACAGGAAAAGGAGAGGTTTGGGAATGAGTCAAATAGTTTTACCAAACTAGAGGCAGGGAAAGCAAAAGCCAGTGCAGGTTGGAGCTGCATAAGCAGAAGCAAGGGATAGTTTCATAGATGTTAGGGGCTAGAAGGGACCTTACAGATCATGGGGTTCAGGTATAGCCCCCCTGGACTTGGGATAAGGGGATTTTTTTTTCCTAATACTGTCCATCCTGTAAATCTGTATGAGCAGATAGGTTGAGAAGTTGCAGTTGCACAGAAGTGATGACAGATGATTCAGTTTAATCACAACTAGGAATACTATGAAAGTAGAAGGGTGCATAGAGTGGCAGTCAGAGACAGCGCAGCCTCCAGATTTGTGCGCGGGGCAGAGGTGGGCTGCCCATTTCAGGCTGGGGCTCTGCATCCTGCTGCCTTTACCCCAGGAGCTGAGTCACGAGGCCAGCGTGCCTCCTGCTGTCTGGCAGGTAGCAATGGCATCATGCGGCTCTTGGGGCAAAGGCAACATGGTGCAGAGCCCCAGACCCACAGTGGGCAGCCCCTCTGCCCTGCGCACAAATCCGGGGGGCATATGCTTCCCCACGCCTCCCTCAGGGGTGCCCGCTCTGGGCTCCCTCTGTCATACAACCCACCCCAGCCCCCAGGGCCCCATTCATGCCAGCTCCTGCCCCACTTCCTCCCACACCATGGGGGCCTCAATCTGCACCCCCTGCCCCTTCCCCTCCACTTTCCAGCTGGGTGCAGTCTGTGTGTCTGCATGTGTGTGTCTGTGTGTGGGTGTGTCTGTATCTGCCCTTCAGCCCTAAGCCACAGCATACCCAGCCCTGCTGCTGCCCCTTACTCCTGACCCACAGTACCTTACATGCTGCCAGGGTATGCAGGGACCCCCTCTCCCCAGGCTCCAAACCTCAGACAGACACCCACAGCCCCCCCCATCTCTTTACAAATAACACTCCCCACTGCACACACGCACTTAAAAAATAGGATCTTATGATTTAGATGCCAAATCTCTTGATTTTTAAGAGTTTAATCTCATGATTTTTGACATGGTGGAGTTGGCAATACTGTTTCAATGACTGAGTAGGCCAAGAGAGACAGCAAAAAACTAAAGCATTGTGCTCTGTTTTGGAAACCGTGTTGTGGCCTGTGGTGGTGAGTGTTTTTTGTTCAGAAGAGAGAATGGGTTGAAATTGTGGCAGGGAAGGGAGAGGGAATTAATTGTAAAGGGGGAAAAAAAAGGAGTGACTTGTGGGAGAGAAGGGAAGGTGCTGTTCCTGGAGTGGGTGTGTGCCCACAGTGCAGACTGGGGAGGTCATTCGGCTTATTCCACCAGGACAACAGTCTCACACACACAGGCTCTACCAAGAAGGGCACCTCCTGGCTTCAGTGGCAGCCCAAATTCCTAGCAGCTGTCTCTGAACAGATCACCCCTTTTCTTTTCAATTCATCCAAAGAAGCCCAATGCCTACTGCAGAACTATTCCCCTGTCCAGTGCCTCTCACCCCAGCCTGCCTTCAGCAGCGTGCACACCCCATATGCTTTCCACCTCCACCCCAATTCCTGCCCTCCCCTGTCACTGCCAACACCCACCTCCAACCATTCACAGTAGCTTCTGCCACTCCCAGCCACAAGGTCTTCCTACCCCACCAAAGCACCTTACAGCAGCGTTTCTCAACCTGTGGGGTGCAAGCCAGAAGTGGGTCTCAAGAATATATGAAAGGGTTGTGAACAAACTTTAAAAATGGATTCTCCTTTGAAAGAGAAAAACATGGGAAACCTGGCTTTTTTCTTGCAGGCTGGCAGAGTTCCAGTCTGCGAGAGGCTGACTAGGGCCCCGCTATATCCTCCCCCCCAGCCTATATACTGGGGGCAGTGGGTCAGGAGTGAAGAGCACTAGGTCTGGACTGGCCATTAATGTTTACAGATGAGTCCTGGTACAAAAATAAATAAATAAATAAAGTTGAGAACCACTGCCTTAGAGCCCCCTGCCAGTACCCCCCACATTCCTCATCTATGACTGCCATCCCAATATCCCTCTCTCCTGTGTGCCCCATCTTCTTGCCATCCTGTTTCATCCCTGTTTCCTGCCCCTCTTGCTCCCCCCACAGTACCCACACCCCCAGCACTCCCCACATGCTGAGTCCCTGATGGCTTGGCCTTGTCCTGGTTTGCTAGTGTGGGGACCGAGGGCAGTCTAAAGCTAGGTGGGGTTTTTTCCATGACGGAGTAGAGTTAGGCACGGAAGCGTATTGGTTGTACAAAGAAAGCTTTACTTACACTGCCGATGGTCACAGTGCAGGACAGAAACTTGCTTGAGTTACAGTTGCACACAAACAAACAGAAGTGAGATCTTTCTCGCACCAAACCGAGATGAGTCGTTGATATACGACTCTACACGCTGAACACGGGGGATACGTCAAATTTTCCACTATGACAGGGAGTGGCTAGAAGCTGATCAGGCCCCTATATCCTCCTCCAAGACACACGCAGAGTTTGCTAGGCTCCACAGCACACTTAGAGCTCCCCTCAAGATGGTTATGAAATCCTCCAACTTGGGCAGAAACTGCTCTAACCTTTTATACGGCTAGCGAGCCAATTGCTAGCCGCCACGTAGGAATAATTTAGAATTGACCAATAGTGGGACACTAATTTGCATACATGTGGCGGGAACTCTTTTGCACCGGGGTTTTCTCTCTGCAGCTGAGAAATCCACTGTGCAAAGAAAGCTCCATGTGGCGGGAAAATTCCAATGTGTCGAGGCACTAAAAATCATTGGGTTATGACAGCTAGGTGCAGTACCATTAAGTTTAAAGAATCATCACAAGGAATACAACCAGAGCCTTTAATTGCTCTCAGCTGGCTGTTCAGACAGGCAGACTGCTAGAACAATTTCATTGTTGACACCTGTGTTACACAGCCAGTACCTGGAGAAACCAATTGGATTTTAATGATTAAATAACAAAACCCAATTACCTGTTAGCAGGCAGCTAGCCATACAGGTGTGACTTATTTCAGTACTTGGGCATGGGTGCTAATGAGTTGTCCCTACAGTGTTAAGTCTGTAAAGAGGGCTCTCCAGCTGTGATCTGCAAGGGTCTTAAAACTCCTTGCTCCCATGTTTTGAGAACCTGGCCAGGCCAGGTTTTATTTTCCAGGAAAGAAGCCTGGTTGGAACCTGAGGCCTTCCTCAAAATAAGCAGAAGGGGTGGGAGGGAGCTATGCTAGGAATTGAGGCCCTGTTGGGCCTCTAGTCAAACACCTACTGCCTGCCAAAGCACCCCCGCCTACCTAGTCCCTGTCTACTGCATGACACTGGTGCACCCTCTAATTTTCCCATGCCTGTGCCACCACCATCCCCTAGTTCTGCTCCAGCACCCCACTGCTCCCTCCCAGAATCCACCTGACCTCAGCACCCTGCCACAGTCAGCTGCTGAACACCCCTACTCCTGTAACGCAGGCCCCTGTGGCATGTGTAATGGCTGCTGGACTGGAGATTTCCCCCCATTGCCCAGAGTACAGGTGTCTCTGTGACACTGGCTAGGAAAGAAGCAGCTAAGCTGCAGTGTGCTTCCTCCCGGAAGGGGCTGGGTGGGAATGGGCAGTGTGCCACAGCTGCTGGAAGTGTGGCCTCAGCACTTCTGTGGGTGAAGGACTGAGACACAGCATTGTGGGGCATGTTAGCTGGCTGTGGACAAGACTGCAAGTTCCTTGTGCCCAACTCCTGGCTAAAGGAGCAGGATGCTAAGGGAGAGAAAGAAGGACAAAATCTCCACCCCAAGTTACATGGAGGTGCACACTGTGCAAGGCTTCAAAGGGCCTTTAGACAAGTGTGATAGTAGGTTGATGCTATGTGGGTGTCACCCTTCTGCTGGGCACGAGACGGCAGTAAGAAGGGCTGAGTTCAGCTTAGGGGTTTTATACAAATGTATTACCTTGGCTCAAACCCCCACCCAGAAACCTGGGAAAACAAAGTTCCGCATTTGCAAGCAATACCAAACTATAGCATGGTTTATTTTAGGGGGAAGGGAGTGGAACAACAGACATGGGAAACCCTTAAATAATCAGTGGTCCACTGCAACCATACAAACAGGTTATTACAGCCAATAAGTTCAGAGTTCTCTCAACATAGAGTGAATGTGGTAGCTAGTGTAGCTGCTCCACCATTACTATCAGTCCTCACCACCACTGTGGATCACTACATTTGAGGGCACTGCTCTGCTGCTGCCCACCCTCACTATGGATGCTTTTTCACTGCAGTGTACTGCCATTCCACTCTCCTTCTCTGGCTGCAAAGTAAAGAGCTGTTAGATCCGGAGCTAGTTCGAAGATTCTGTAGCTTTTTGGAAACCTAGGCACTTGACCTACTTGTGCTCCAAGAACTTTGTTTTGGGAAACAAATTGGTAACAGATCTCAGCCTGGATCCATTAAATGGATCTGTATATCACCGCATCTTACAAGCTATATAGCTAGCTGGTGAAGTGAAAAGACTCCTTTTGTTGTTGGGGAGTCCTGAGCACCCCTCATCCCATTTGGCTGTCCTGGGTGTGTCACTACCGTCCTCCTCCCAGACACTCTGCTCCCAGAATCAGTTCAGTCTGAATTGCAATGATTGTTAGCATGCGAGAGACTGTCAACAAGGGAGTTGAGATACAGAGGCCAGTGATTACACCAGGGGTCAGGCCAAAAATACCCCAGTCCTGACTGATGTCTTAATTTGCCATATCAGGAGCAGACCATGGGGGAGCCACAAGGGGCCTAATCCTCATTGTTTGCAGCAGCTGCACACATGCTTCTGGGCAGATGGCCTGGGTGGGGACCAGGGATTGTAATGCCCCCAGGCCTCTCCCCTTCCTCACGCCTTGAGGCACACAGCATTGAGCTGGTGCCAGGGCTCTGGAGCCCAGTGCAGCAGTTTGCAGCCTGCTTGTTGCAGCTGCCTAGAACCTGGGCCAGCTGTGGCTGGCAGCTGGGAGGCTGCAAACTGCTACACTGTCAGGAAACCACTGTACTGGCAGACAGCAGGAAAAGGGCCTGGGGCAGGGCAGCCCTGGCTCCTACATCACCATCCATCCATCCATCCATCCATCCATCGAGAAGCCTGTGTGCACCCAGTGCCACCACAGAGCTTGATGCAGCTGTCTGCAGCTTTTTAGCTTCAGCAGGCCAGTGCTCTGGGCAATTGCTGCCAGCCATGGAGCCTGGGCTAGCTACTTGCTGCAGAGCTTGCAGTCTCCCTATTGTCTGCTTGCTGCAAGCAGCCCCAGGCTCTGTGGCTGGTGGCAGCTGCCCAGACTCCATGCTCTGGCTCACGTGCCAGGGGTTTCCAATCCCTGGATTGCACCCAATTCTAATAAGGCAACCCTAAGAAAGAACAATGGTCAGAGGCTAGGACTTGGTTTCCCTGCTCTCTAATTAACTGCCCAATAAACTCTGGTTAATCTGCCTGTGGGGAGAATCCCCCACTAGGATTTACTTGTCTGTTGTTCAGATTCCATTGGGAGGAATTGGACTTCCATCTGCCTTTTGCCAGCCCACCCAAAGTCAGCACATCACGCAATGACATGTGGTGACACTAGAAACCAATTCTGGAAATTGCACTTTAATTTAATGCTTAGTCCTATCTCAATTGCAAACAACTGCCTCCCCCGCCCCCCTTTTGGGTATCTTTCAGGCAGGCCAAATCTACTGAATGGCAGAACTGAGCTGAGAAGATTGTAATTTCAGATGCAAATAAAACTAGGGATGTGGGTTCCTGACATGCTGCAGAGAACAATACATATACATATCTCATCCATATTTGTAAGAAAGGGCTTTTCCCCCAAACCTACCATTTTATTCCTCTGCAGTCTTGTTTGCCATTGCCAGGGTGGCTTTGTAGAAGTGAATTGGAGGGCAAATGCAAATCCTGCAGCCGGTCTAAGTGCCTGGCAATCAACTCAAGGTTCTTTGGGTAAATCTGATATCCTTCATTAAACTAACTCAAAAAGCTGGAAAAATTCTCTCTCAAACTATTTGAGTTGGTCTAATAAAAGAGAACAGATTTATCCAAAGAACCTGATTTGCCTGTCTTCCAACAGGGCTACACCCTAGACCCCTGGCACTCAACTCATTGTTTCCAGGATGTTAGGGGCACTGCAGCTAATAAACAGATTGTAAATCACCATTTTATGAAGTGCAGTCAGAGACAACAGTTACATTAAGCTATGTAAAAAGAATCAGGACTTGTGGTAGGGGTGATATCTTGTATTAGACCAACTAGATTTTTGCAAAAACACAAAAGAAAAACAAAAAAACTGAATGTAATTTTATCTGCAGACCATTACGGATACCTAAATTATGTAAAGGCACTCAGTTACAGGTCACAGGCAGATAATTCCCCGGCAACCAAGTCTAGGCATAGCAGGCTTGTTTTGCAAGGGCAACAAAGAAGCCCATTTCTGCTGAAGGTTACCACTGCCATGCAGCAGGTCAGGTAGGTATTCACACAGGTTGCCAGATTAACCGACTAATGGGTTAATTAAACATGCAAATGCACGGTCACGTGCAAGCACTCAAACTGCTCACCCTTCTGTTTGTGGTGCACAAGGACTTGAGAGGAAGGGGCAAACATTTGGTTTTTGAATATAGCCATACTTTTCAGACCTCCTGCTAGGAAAACATGCTTGGGAGACCGACACCCCCTTGCTTCATTAAACGAAACCAAAACAAACCAACAGAAAACCCGCGCAAGGAGAAGTCTCATCACTGAAAAGTTTTCTGTCTGATGCACCCTGGACCTCATCTTGTCCTGTGGGACCCGCTGGTTAGCAACCTCTCCTGGAAAGCCTTCTAGCAGCCCTTCATTTAATTGCTCATTTGGAAAGAAAGGCTGTGTTCTGGGAAGCTTGGAAAAGCAGAGGGTGTTTCTCAGTGACACTAGGGCTACTGTGATGTCAGGAAAAGGAACTGAAGAAACCAAAAAGAATAACCCTAACTGAAACACAAAAAAACTAAAACAAGCGCCTCCGCCCTACAATGATCCGAACGGGGTAAAACTGAAGCATGTTGCGCCAGCCGGGCCTCGTGCAGCAGCGCAGCTCCACCGGCAGGATTGTTCCCGGGGCAGAGACCCGCGGGCAAGGCGGAAGCCAGGTGGCGCCGCTTTCCCAGCAGGGCCACTGAGGGGAAGCCCCCGTCTCTGCGCAGGCGCCCGGCGCGGGGAGCGTGTGCGCGGGAGCTGGGGCTGCTCTCCTCTCCTCTCCGCTCCGCTCCGCTCCGCTCACGTGTTCGCGGCTCCCGGCCGCTTGTTTCCCGCGGATTTTCTTCGGGAAAGGCGAAGACCCCTCGCAAGGTTTGCCTTCGCAAGCTGCTGGAGGCGGCGGCGCCACGTCCGAGGTGCAGGTGCGCGCACTGGGGCCGGCGGCGCAGCCGGGAGCCGGAGCCAGGTCAGTGCGCGGGGCGCGGGGGGGGCGCCGGGACCTGCTGCCTCTGCTCGGCCCGCCGCGGGCTGGAGCCGCTGGGGGTCCGCGTGGGGCCGGAGCCCCTTCAGGTCGGGGCTACGTCGACTTTGTTTGGTTATATAACATAGAAGCACTGGTAGCTATTCCCATTGCTTCAGAAGTGTAAATGTATCGCCTTTAGCTGATCAACCTGTAGGTAGGTATGTGGCGTTTCATTGCATTTGTGGGGGTAAAAATGCAGATTTGGGAGTTTTCTGGTTGGAGAATTTTGGGTTTTTATTAATTGAAGGACTTGGGCTACTTAAACAGGTGGAAGCAGTTGGGACTCGCGGTAGATAGAGGTGATCTCTTTTATTAGAGCAACTAGATTATTGCAAGAAAGAAATGTCTCTTAATGGCAAGCTTTGACCAGAGGCACTGGTAGGCTTGTTAACTGCTTTGCAAGGCTGTGTCTGCATACCAGGGTGGTTTGCACGCTCCAGTCCTGGAAACATGGGTCTGGCTGCTCTGGAGCTGCAGTCCCAGTCCCTGCGGATGTCCATTGCTTGGTGCCTGGGGAGTGAATTGAGCTGGTTCTGAAGTAGCAGCTGAAAGACTGTTTGCAAGGGAGCTGCAGCACAAAGTAGCATGGGGTAGGCAGGTACCTTTTTTGCAGCAGGGGCAAGGTGTCCTGGTGGAGATAAAGGGGTGTGTTTTGGCCTCTCTAAGCCCAGGAACCTGGCAGCCGGGGGACTGGATTGGTGCTTTGCAGCTGCTCTCCGGTTGGGATTTGGACCACAGCTGAGCTGCAGTTCACTGTCAGCAGATCACCTGCATTGCCATTGCACTGTTGAGCCTCAAGTTAGGGTCTTGCCTGCCTGAATCCCTGTGGCAGTTGTTACAGGGACAGTTATTGAGGCATTTTGGCTGCATTCATCCTTTGTGCAACTCAGCTGAAGTCTATGCCAGCTACACGAATCCCAGTATAGTTAAAGGAGGAACTTAATTAGCTGGACTTGGATTCCTAAGGCTAATGCCTCAGAGAAGCTTCTACTTTTGGTGCTTCTGGTTTCAGGTACCCTGCTGTGGATATTCTTGGAGCATTTACAATATGGACCAGTATATCAGTGTACCTCTCTAGCTCAGTGGTTCTCAACCTCTTTTGTACCAGGACCTATTTGTAAACAGTGGTGGCCAGTGCTGACCCAGTGCCTCTCATTACTGCCTCTCATTACTGCCCCCAGTCCCCAGTGTGTGGATCATGGTGGGTGGGGCCGAAGCAGCCCTTTGCAGGCTGTCAAGAGTTTCAGCCTGCAAGGGAAAGACCACGGTTTCCCACGTTTTTCTCTTTCTTTAAAGGAGAATTAATTTTTAAAGTTTGTTGATCCGTTTTTAAAGCTTGCTTGCCAGGCTTTCATACATTGTTGCGACCCACAGGTTGAGAAATGCTGTTTTCTGTTTTAGCTCATGGCCTCAGATGTAACATCTCAGCTGCTAATCAATCCTCTCCATGCCTTTTGTGGCAGGGAAGTACTATATCACCCTATTTTTCAGATGGAAGCTGAGATAAGAGGGATGGACTGAGTGGTACAGAGTTGCATAGAAATGTGTGACAGAACTAGAGACAAAACCTAGCTTTCCCTATTCTTCCTGCTTTGACCATAAAGAATATCCTTTCCCTCCTGAGACTGCACTTTGAGTTGCACCCCAGGGAATTATGTGCCCATGTAATTTTGTGTGTAAACCTTTGACTAGGTGTAATCACATAATTCCCCCGGGGTATAGCTGGTGAGTGGGAAGGGAAGCTCCTGCCTGCAGGAGAAGGGCATGTGGGTGGGTGTGGGCCCCTTGCTGTTGCCTCCAGGATTCACTTTGCTGCTCCATGCCCCAGGGAGAGCTGTGGAGCTGTGCCGGGCTCTTCCCAAGAGGCATGTGCCCCCAGGTTTGCGCCAGACGACAGCAGGCTGCTGCTACTGGCTGTGGCTGGCAGTGGCATCAGGCAGAGTAAGCAGCTCCAGCGCCCCCATTTTCACCAAATTGAACTCAAGCCTAGAACACATTGTTGATAATCTGCTTTTCAGTGTTCAGTGGAATAATCTGGGATATGGTGTCATCTATTGAAGCACACTGCAAACAGTTCTTTGTGCACAGCAAACTATGTAAACACTTTGTAGCTGAGCCTCATCTAGTTTCTTCTGGCACTAAAAGTGCCTTCCCTTGCTTCTCTTTCTGCACTCTCTTTGGTGTGATTAACAATCACCCTGTTGCTAAATAACTTCACAGTCGCTTTGTAGTTTGCCAATATTGTCTTCATTGTACTCACCTTACCATGTCCTTTGCCAGAAGATTTAACCCATGAGCAAGATAGACAAATACTATTAAATGAGGATACTTTGCCTTTAACATCTGCCATGCAGCTTTCATGTTTACATTATCAGTTACAAGGGCTTGTACCCTGAAGGGACCTTCACTTTCAATTTCTTCACTCCGTAATTTGGCTATGTAGTCACCTGTATGACGAGAAGATTTGGTAGTAATTGCTTTTGGGAAAATTGGTCCAGGTGTTGCTAACATATAATATTCAATAAAGGATTTCCTTGTATATCAGTCCACCCCATCTGACATCAGAGTCGGTGATTCTGCTTGACCAATCCTTTGACTAACCATTGTTTGAACTCTGTCATACTTTCTAAGAGAGAATGTGATATATGCAATAATGTGATGGTAACTTGTATGATTGGCAAATAAGTTTGTGATGTTCCTCCCAGTATTGATTTCCAGTTAAGAAAGAGGTGTACCACTGGCAAATATAGCTTGAGCTAATGTCTCATCTGCTTTTTTTTATCTTTTGACATTTTGCCCACAAAGTTTGATTAAAAAGCTTGACTCCTGAGCAGCTACTCATGGTGGATTGCATATTTGGTGATGGTGATCTTGAAAGCAAGGATCCTGCTGTTTCTTCCCTCAGATCTGGCAGCTCAGCATTTTAATTTTCCTTTTTTTTTGCAAATCTGGTATTTCACTTGAGCTACAAAATTCCTGCAACAAAAGGGAGGAAAGACTTATGTTTTAAAACAATATAGATGCTGGTCTCTACTGTGTTGTTTAACATATACATTTGTTTACTTAGGATTCTTGAAGTAGACTTTTGTCAGATGATGTTGTTCCACCCTGTGACGGTACCACTTATGTCTGAGGTCTTATTTTAGCTTTTATTTCTCAGATTGCCCAGTGTTTGGACTCCTGCATTATATTTTGACTCTCACCTGCCACATCTTGATTAATTTGGATGTTAGTTGGGAGGTTGTACTGAAATCTCTTGGATAAACTGTGGTTATTTTCTGCTGTTGTATGTAACTCTTAATTTTTATATTAGAAATATTTAGCTGGATCTAGTCTCGGATAATAGACCATTTAGGGTAAAGGTAACAACCCATTCATGTGTGACCAGGATACTCCTTTTTTTTTTTTTTTTTTTTTGTATCTGTCTCTTTCTTCTAATTCCCTCTATTTCCAGGTAAGATCTGGTCTCTCTAGATCCCTTGGGACACTCCTGCTTCTTTTAGGTTAATATTTTTTTTTGTGTGTGAGGGGTTTTTTTTTTTTTTTTTTACCTTTTTAAGGGTGAGGGAGTAGTTGTCACAGGCTCCTTCTCTCCTCCAACCCCCTAGAGCTAGGCTCAGTGTCCAAAAACGAAGGAAACCATAAACTTAACTTTTGCTTGGACCTGAGGAATAGTCACTATTCTCTCCTTCTTGCAGCTTTGGCTTAGGCTCTTTTTCCCTGCGGAGTATATTTACTTTTATTTTTTATTTTTAAGATGAACTTACTTCACCGGTGACTTCCCCGCTTAATGATATCTGGTTAAGTCTTGTCTTCTAGTTGGGTCGGGTTCTAGGGATTCTCCATTTCCAGCAGTCTTTTTCAGCCTTTTTTTCTTAGGCGTTCTCTCTCTGTGTGCCACACCACCCATCCTGGGGTTTCTCTGTCTTAAAGGAGCAGCTGCTCTGGAAGCACTCTTCTTCCTGTCTTATCTTCGCTCTGCTCGGTTTCTTTCCCTGTGGTTAAGTATTTGATTTATGCCCAGTCCCTTGTCACATACCACTTAGTTGTATTAGCTTTCTGTATATGGCTTGTATTCTTTTAGGACAGTTTCTACATGTTGTTGCATGTTTTTTCATTTTTGTTGTTAGCATGCTCCTGCCCACAATATTTACATATACTCGCTTGCTTCCTTCCTTCAGTGGCTTGAACTTCACTATAAAGATGCCATGCACTTGTTTTTTTTGTTTTGTTTTTTTTCTGATTGGGCATTATGACTACTTGAAATCAAAAGCACTAAAAATCTAACAGATCTTATGCAAACACTTCCAACTTCCCCAACTCCAGAAAAGAAATGAGACACTGCTCCATGTGTTTGAACTGAAATGAAACAAATTAATCACAGTTCTAGTTTTGGTTTTGCTTTCACTTGCAGTTTTGAGATGAAATAAGAATTTTAGTTTTAGTTTTGATTTGATCTGCATGGCCAATTAAGTGAATTCATAACTTGATTTTGGGTTTGGATTATTATGCGAGTGTACTGTAGTTACCTTCCTGTTCACAAATCAATTTAACATGTATGTATTCTCTCGCACACTTTCTAGGGATAATTGCCTGAAAAACTTGTAATTAGAACTTTGAAACTGCCAAGCTTGCCTAATACTGTATTGGCATCCATTAATTTTTACTAATGAATTTTTAGAAATGGAAAATTTCCCATGGAAAAATGAAGCACTAGAAAACTTCCTGCCCTACATCTCGGGTACCAGGAATATCTTCTTTCTGCCCTGTTCTCTGAACCATTGTTTGAGGCTTCCTTTCTCCTCCACAGTTCCTTCTTTCGCTTCAAAACCTTAACCTACTCAAATGATGCCATTTTTGTAGATCTTGCTGTAGTTGTCTTCTATACACTTCTGTCTTTGCACATTCTCTCCCCACCCTCATAGAGTTCTTTCATGCCTTCCTTTAACCCATTTCCACAAGTCCATTCTGGATGGGAAATGCTCACTTTATTAGTAGAATCAAAGATCAAGTCTACATACGCAGTCATGTATTTGGTTTTCACATTCCTTTCCCTTCCTGCATTCTCTGTCCCTCCTCCAGTCTTGTGGTCAATAGACAATGATCTAATGAAAAGACAGGCTCTGTTGCTGCTTCCATCTTGCTTCAGTATTTAGATGTCAAAATATAATCGATTCGTGAAAAGGCCTGCCTTCTGCATCGTGCCATGTAAATGCCACTGCTTTCCCTGGTATCCTGTAGGTTGTCATATTAGAGTATTTGGTTCAAGATTTGCGTGGATTTCTCTATAGGCCCTTCTTGCCTTCCCATCTTTCATGCCCCATGCCTCATGCGCATAATTAAAATCCCCTACCTTAACATAGGGTTCTGTGTCTCCTGTAACAAACTCTAGCCTTTCCAGAAAACCACACCTCTCATCTCGTTCTGGTGGTGCATATAATATTAATGATCCTGAAAGCTGACCCATGGTCTTTGCACATCACTTGCAACATCCTTCCACCCACCACCTCTCTGATTCTTCTAATCATAATTCCCAGATTCTTGATGAATATAGCTACCCCTACTGCTCTGCTCATATTGGAACTGGACCAACCAAATGGTTCCAGTATCCAATGTCTTTCATACTCTACAGGCAACCCCCGCTTAGTGCACTTACTTGGTTCCTGAAAAACCAAGTGTTTAAGTGAAATAAGCAAAACCGAAAATTTCTGATGACCCAAGATGGCGACCGCACGTATTATAACAAAACTTGCTTAGTGCCAAGTGAAGTCAGGTATCAATTTAACACTGTTTCGTTTAGTGCTAATTTCACTATAATGTTCATTTTAAGCGCGGGTTGCCTGTATACAGTTCTTGTGTGGAGATTGTGCACTGTTGCGAGTAAATAATATCCACTTTTAAATATGCTTCAAGTATCCTCTACCCATCTTTGAGTTCTGATCTTGCATTCAGCAAGGCTTCTTCTACCGTTGTTTTGGAGGTCTTGGTGGTTCTTCGACTTTTACAGGTGTTGTTCCATTGACTCTGGCTGCTCTTTCTCCAATGCATTTTCCTCTTTCACTCAAAACTGGTCATCAAAACAACAAGCCTATGTCTAGTTGTTCTGTGTCCAGTTTTAGGAATCTTTCTGCCTAGTCTTCTTGGGTAGTAAAAAACACTGCCAAAATGTTTTAGGCTTGCCTGGCTTAATGGCTAGTAGGGGGTGGGGTAGATGGAGGATCTAGAAAGGAGCCTGTTCTGTCATTTTCATCTTCCCTGTTTGTTTGCCCCACATCCTTCTTCCTTTTACTACTAATTCCCAACCATTTCATTTTACCCTCCTCATTCTCCATACTACTTTACTTTACTCTTCTCCTCCCCACCTCTCAACTACCAGATCTATAGGAAGATTCACAGGCATGTGAATATAGTTGCAAGTGGTACACCTCTTCTTCCATAACTGAAAATCAATACTGGAAGGTTCATAGATTCATAGATGTTAGGGTTGGAAGGGACCTCAATAGATCATCGAGTCCGACCCCCTGCATAAGCAGGAAAGAGTGCTGGGTCTAGATGACCCCAGCTAGATACTCATCTAACCTCCTCTTGAAGACCCCCAGGGTAGGGGAGAGCACCACCTCCCTTGGGAGCCCGTTCCAGACCTTGGCCACTCGAACTGTGAAGAAGTTCTTCCTAATGTCCAATCTAAATCTGCTCTCTGCTAGCTTGTGACCATTGTTTCTTGTAACCCCCGGGGGCGCCTTGGTGAATAAATACTCACCAATTCCCTTCTGTGCCTCCGTGATGAACTTAAAGGCAGCCACAAGGTCGCCTCTCAACCTTCTCTTGTGGAGGCTGAAAAGGTCCAGTTTCTCTAGTCTCTCCTCGTAGGGCTTGGTCTGCAAGCCCTTAACCATACGAGTGGCCCTTCTCTGGACCCTCTCCAGGTTATCCTCATCCTTCTTGAAGTGCGGTGCCCAGAATTGCACGCAGTACTCCAACTGCGGTCTGACCAGCGCCCGATAGAGGGGAAGTATCACCTCCTTGGACCTATTCATCATGCATCTGCTGATGCACGATAAAGTGCCATTGGCTTTTTTGATGGCTTCGTCACACTGCCGGCTCATGTTCATCTTGGAGTCCACTAGGACTCCAAGATCCCTTTCCACCTCTGTGCCACCCAGCAGGTCATTCCCTAGGCTGTAGGTGTGCTGGACATTTTTCCTCCCTAGGTGCAGCACTTTGCATTTCTCCTTGTTGAACTGCATCCTGTTGTTTTCTGCCCACTTGTGCAACCTATCCAGGTCTGCCTGCAGCTGTTCCCTGCCCTCCGGCGTGTCCACTTCTCCCCACAGTTTTGTGTCATCTGCAAACTTGGACAGAGTACACTTCACTCCCTTGTCCAAGTCGCTGATGAAGACGTTGAAGAGTATCGGTCCAAGGACCGAGCCCTGTGGGACCCCACTGCCCCCACCCCTCCAGGTCGAAACTGACCCATCCACCACGACTCTCTGGGTACGACCCTCTAGCCAATTCGCCACCCACTGGACTGTGTAGTCATCCAAGTCACAGCCTCTTAACTTGTTCACCAGTATGGGGTGGGATACCGTATCGAAGGCCTTCCTGAAGTCTAAATATACGACATCCACCCCTCCTCCTGTGTCCAGGCATTTTGTAACCTGGTCATAAAAAGAGACTAGATTAGTCAGGCATGATCTACCTGCTACGAACCCGTGCTGGTTTCCCCTCAGCATAATTTGTCCTACCGGGCTCTTGGAAATGTGAGCCTTGATAATTTTTTCAAATACTTTACCAAGGATGGAGGTGAGACTGACTAGCCTATAGTTGCCCGGGTCCTCTTTCCTCCCCTTGAACATTGGGACCACATTGGCCCTTTTCCAGTCCTCCAGGACTTGGCCCGTGTGCCACGAGTATTCAAATATTCCCACCAGTGGCTGTGCAGTGACGTCGGCCAGTGCCTTCAGTACCCTTGGATGAAGCTCATCCGGGCCTGCCAACTTAAACGCATCCAGTTCCTCCAAGTGCCTCTGCGTCATCTCAGGGTCTACGCATCGTAGTCTGGTGCCTTACTGCTGCTGCCTCTCTACAACCCCAGTGAGAGCCTTGTCTTGCCCCTCGCTTAGGAACATTGAGGCAAAGAGCTCGTTGAGGAGTTCAGTCTTGCCCCCCCCGTCCGTCACCAATTGCTTCTGCCCATTTAGTAGGGGTCCTGTTCCTCCCTGGGCCTTCCTTTTTCCCCCCATATATCTAAAAAACCCAATTTTTTGTTATCCTTAATTTGGGATGCCATCCTCAGCTCCATGGTAGCTTTGGCCCGTCTAACTGCCTCCCTACAAGCACGAGCAGAGGAGGTATACTCGTCTTTGGTGATCTGTCCCTTTTTCCACTTTTTATGTCCCCCCCCTTTTGGCCCGTAGGCTGCCCTGGATTTCTCTGGTCAGCCAAGGAAGCCTCCTGGCCCCTTTCCCTCTTTTTCCTCGCATCGTGATTGTCTCCCTTTGTGCCTGAAGGATCATTTCCTTAAGGCACAGCCACCCTTCTTGGGCTCCCATCACTTCAAAACTCCTACTCTGCGGTGCGTCCTTGACTAATCGCCTGAGTTCGTTGAAATCAGCGTTCCTGAAGTGTGGCACTTTCACCCTACTAGTTACCTTACCCACTCGACGTCTTATGGTGAATTCTATTATTAGGTGATCGCTGTCCCCCAGATAGGGGACCTACAGATCGGTGGCCGACATATTATCTCCTGTTGCCAATACCAGATCCAGTAAGGCATTCCCCCTAGTGGGACTGTGTACCTCCTGCATCAGGTGGAGGTCTTGTACACAGGATAGGAACCTGCGTGAATGGTGGGACTTTGCTGGCTGTGTCTCCCAGCAGATGTCTGAGTAGTTTAGGTCCCCCATGACTACCGCCTCCTTAGGTTTTATGGTCTCCGAGAGCTGCCTCGGGAGCCCCGAATCTAGTTCCCCCCCTTGGTGTGGGGGTCTGTAGCAGACCCCTACCACCAAATCCCTTTCTCCTTGCCCCCCATGTAACCTAACCCACAATCCTTCTACTTTCTCATTCTTCAATTTGTGTCTTGATGAGGGTCGATGTATATTGCTCATTGACATAGAGCGCAACCCCTCCCCCTTTCTTCCCCACCCTGTCCTTTCTGTCTAGCCTATAACCCTCAATATGTACCACTCAGTTGTGGGACGAATCCCACCAGGTTTCTGTTAGCCCTACTAAGTCGTAGGTGTTTTCTGCAAGCAGGAGCGCTAGTTCATCCTGCTTGTTCCCCATGTTCCTAGCATTAGTATATAGGCACTTGAGCCCTGTGACTGGTGCCTTTGCTGCCCCCCAGCTCCGAATCCCAAGGGGCCCCTTATTTCTTACCTGCTTATTGCTTACCTGTGCTGTACTGCTGGCTGCCCCATAGCTTGCAGATTCCCAATGTTCTCTTTCTTCAGGCTGGGCTGTCCTTGTGGGTGCCACATGGTTTGGTGGTCCACAACTTGATCTGCCTTCATCTTCCCCTCCCCCCGACAAGCCTAGTTTAAAGCCCGCCGGAGGAGATCCACCAATCTAGAAGAAAACACACGCTTACCTTTGGGGGACAGGTGAAGCCCATCCCAACTGAGCATGTCCCTTGTTGTGATGTGCGGGTCGTTGTCCAGGAAGCCGAAGCCTGCCTTGAGACACCGTTGCCAAAGCCGCCAGTTGGTCTCCCTAATGCAGTTCTCATGCCGTCTTCTGCGTCCGCTCGCTGGTGGGATGGAAGAGAATACCGCCTGTGCACCGATCTCCCTCAGCACGCCGCCCAGAGCGTTGTAGTCATTGGGGTCATGATTGACCACACGATGAACATGAGCTACCAATGCAACACTGCAGCCAGCAAACCAAACGAAACTCTGGCCATTATCTTTTGATGCATCTCAAACCAAGACCTGGGAAGTCATCCTCCCACTTTACTCGGCTTTGGTGAGACCACAGCTGGGTTACTGTGTCTAGTTCTGGGCTCCACAATTCAGAAAGGATGTGGAAAAGCTTGAGGGAGTCCAGAGGAGAGCCACACAAATGAGTAGAGGACAAGAGAGCAGGCTTTATGAGAAGAGGCTGAGAGACATAGGACTCTTCAGCCTGGAAAAGCATAGGCTCAGGGGTGACTTGGTGGCAGCCTATAAGTATATAAGGGGTGTGCACCAGTAACTGAGAGAATGTCTGTCTGAAGAGTAGGTCCAACAGTCACAAACTCTTGGAAGACCATTTTGGCCTGGACATAAGGAAAAACTTCTTTCCTGTCTGAGTTCCCAGGGCTTGGAATGGACTCGCCCTAGAGGTTGTGCAGGCACCTACTCTGGCTTCCTTTTGAGAAGCACTTGGATGCCTATCTTGCTGGGATCATTTGACACCTGCTGACTGCCTGTCTTTTGGGCAGGGGGCTGGACCTGATGATCTTGTGAGGTCCTTCCAGCCCTGATGTTGATAAAATCTACTGTCAGCTACTTGTACTTCTCCCAGAAGGCGCTGTAAATTATTGGCCTTCCAAGAAGTAGCATTCTGTTTTATAGCCATCAAAAGCCACTACACGGTTCTAGTTTGCAGGGTCAACTTGTAGATGACTGAACAATACACAAGCCATGAAATTGGCTTGGCTCATGGAGGTGTAGTGCCCTTGATTCTTTCCTAGGTCAAGGGTCACCTATACCCACAATTTTATGGACCTTTTGGGGTCTTCTAATTTCCCACATCTGAAAACATTGACCCAGCATCTTCTCAGCTCCTTCTGCTCTGTCTCCGCAGGTAGCTCACTTTGCCTCCTGTTGCTTTCCAACATAGTCATCCAGACCTTCCCTTGCAAGGGTCTTCCTTTTCTTGCTGCCTCCTGTTGCAACCTTCCCATGGCACCCAATCAGGTGCTACTCCCTGGCCTCTGCCACCATGCCCATACTTTGCTCACCAGTCTGTGCTTCCATCCTGGCCACACCCTGGGTCACCACTCTAGCACTTCAGCCTTCACCCGCTTCTTGGCTTCCTCCATCCTCTCTCCTCCTGGTCCCTCATGGCCTGACCAAGAGGCATTGTGAAGCTTTACCAGGCTCAGGCTGCTGCAGCAGTCTTTCAGCACTGGTCCAGGTCTAAGCATAGCTGATGCACTTTCCAAGGTGGCGTATGGCATTGCAGGCTCAGTCCCACAGTGAGAAGTCCCTGCTGAACTTGCCCTCCAGTGAGCTGCTGAGGGAGGTGGCCAGATCACATCTGGTGGGTTGCTTCATGATCCTTTTGTGGGTGGTCTCCGCAAGGGCACTGGTGGCGATGATGCTTACTGTCAGGTCCAGGCAAGTCAGGAGGTGATTAGCATGGGTGACCACGGCAGTGTCAGAGGCTTCCCATGGCAGGGGATGTTGGCACTACCCTGCTGGTAGGGGACATGCAAGATCTTGTTGCTGGCCCTCAACGGCAGGTGCAGCCACTTCTTCAGCAGCTGCTGGATTTCAGTGTCTGCCTTCTTGAAGGGGGGACTGCTAAGCCTCTTGGGATGAATGTAACACGGCAGAAGAGGAAGGTGTTCACCGTGTTGATCTTCTGCCAGGGTGCCAGCAGAGATGAATCCAGCTTGTGGACGTCCTTCATGACTGTGTTGATGGTCTCTTCTGGTATCTGTTTTTGCCTCAGTGGCTGGTGTGTGTCCTGAGGTGGCAGTAGGCCTTGCCACCGTGCAGGTGCCTCATCACTTGGCCCTGGATTGTGAGGGTGGAGTCCAGGACACGGTGTTTCTTCTTGTAGTCTATGTGCAGGGAGGTGCACTTGGTGATGCTGAAGCGCAGGCCCAGCCACCTGGCTGCCTCATGCCATGTCCAGCATCTGCTGCAGCTGGGCAGCATTGCTGGGAAGGAGGACATGACTGTCAGCATAGGTTAGGACACTCAACTGCTGGTCATAAAGGCTGAGCCCACTGGGGTTGCCTGCCACAGCTTGAAGGAGCAGGTCCATGGTTAGGCTGAAAATGACAGAGCTGAGGGGATAGCCCTGTTTCACCTTTCACCTCTGATTGAATGGGGATCTCATCAGTCTCTCCGTCGGACCAAATGGTCATGGTGCAGCAGTTGTAGAGCTTCTGCACTAGGTTGACGATGCTATCTGGTATGCCAAGCTTGTGGAGGGTGCTGAGGATGCGGGGTGGGGCATGGAGCCTAAGGTGCTGGAGATGTCCAGCCAAGCCACTGTGCATTGCTTCCTGGTCCTCTGGGTGTTGTCCAGGGCCATCTGGAGGTCAAAGTTTGTGCTGGGTAGCAGCCCTCTGACATGAAGGCCTTTCAATTCAGGCTGATGGCCCTGCTGGTCACCATCCAGTCGGTGATGTGGGCCACCAGGCAGCTGGCATACAGCTTAGTGATGGTGGAGCACAGGAAGGTGGGTTTCTAGTTGCCTGGGTCAGTCCGGTCTCCTTTCTAGTGGATGAGGACCATCGTTGTCCTCTTCCAGGTGGTAGGCATGTGCTGGAACTCTCTGCACCTGTTGAAGAGGAAGAGGGAAACGAGGTAGCCCAGGTCGTGCTTCTTCAGGAGGCTGTACTGGATGCTGTCCTTGCCAGAGGTGGTGTCCCTGGATCTTCTGAGGTGGGCTTCTGTTCACTTCCTGCAGTGTGAAGGTGTCCTTGAGCCTCTTTGCAGGAGCAACAGGGGTCAGGGCTCTGATGGTCACAGGGTGTGGGGTTGTGGTCTCTGTCAGGGAGTTGAAGACCCTGCTGAAATAAGAAAATGGGGTCTCCCAGGGGACGTGGCAAAAGGCTGAGAGACCTTCTAGGGTCTTCTGTACTTCCTTGGGACAGTTGGCTTGGTACAGCTTCTAGGTCCAGGAGGCTGCTGCTTGGTCGTAGTGTTGGTTCTGGGATAGTCTTTGCTGCTTCAGTCTGTGCTCTTATTGTGTCGCTGGTCCATTGTTCCCCTGGAGCTGGCCAGCCACCAAGAGCTCCTCTGTAAGTTGGGCCACCAAGGCCTTGAAGGGAGAGCTCCAGCCAGAGTTTGTCAAGGGGTGGGCATCCTTGGCTGAAGAGTGGGCCATGCACCTGGAGGCCCTGAATTGCTTGGGAGATTGGGGGAGGGCTCCAGGTGGCTTAGGCTCTCCAGGTGGCTTTGGCATCCTTGGGGGCACTGGGTGGCTCTGGGGGTCTGACAGGGGGCTGTCGTCTAGTTGGGGGTCCCTGGGCAAAGACCTGTACGGTGCCATTGCTGGGGCAGGTCTCTCTTCCAAGGGAACCCCGGAGGTCTGGTCTGGTGGGGTCACTGGCAGTGTGGCCGGTTTGCTGGGCCTCTGTACCATGGCCTGGTTCTGGTGGGCGGGGGCAGTGGGCTTCACCGCTGTGCTGGGTCTCCTTCACCTCCCAGGCCCTGGCATCTCTCCTGGTAGTTCTTCAAGAGCTTTTAAGGCATTGAACTTGGTGCTGCAGGGGCATACAAGAATTCCAGGCACTTACAGATGCGCCGTAGATGTTTCTGCAGGTCATCGTATGACCTGCGTTCCCTTGGCAGGTGACAGGTCGGGCAGAGCAGCTTCTGTGGGAAAGGGCAGGAGAAAAAAATTAGTACTAGTGTGTCTATGCAGTCACCTGGGTTGCCAGTGGAGGGGGGGGGGTCTGATATCTGAGGGGAGGGACTGGGCTCCATCAGGGTAGGGAGCCTGTTCCTTGCTGCTGGGGGGCTGCAGGGGTTCAGAGGAGTCTGCTGTTGCTTGGGGTGCTCCACCATTGTTCAGGGGGGTGCTCTTGGGGTCCAGGTTTCTCTGCCTAAAGTTGGCTCATCGTGTGGGGTTCTGGACTCTGGGAGCATTGCCGCGTCTGGGGGGTCTGCTGATGGCCGGGTGTCCGCTAGTACCTGTTGGAGTCTCCTCATTGTGGGGAAGTGGTGCGTTGGGGTTTGTTGCTGACTTGGGGTTGCTGGTCCACCCTCCTGGGAAGGTCTTCTGTGGCCTGCAGTAAGCGGTCCACTCTAGTTGAGGGGTCTCCTGGTGTGCCTTGAGCATTCTTATCGGTGGACCCAGGGTGTCATTAGGACCTGGGGGTGTTTTGTCTGCATTCCCTTCTCCAAGCACAGGCATTCCCTTACTTCCACGCAGTCCCTGAACTTCAGCTACTGGCCTGGGCCAGGACTTTTGAGTCTTCAGGCCTGGCAGATTAACTGTCTGCTACTTGCTTGAGTGGTGCTGTTGCTCATGCTACTAGCGCACTTGTTGCGATGTACTGGTGGGACTGTCTTTCCTAGCCCATCAGGACTGATAAAAACCCATGCAGCACCAGAGTGGGGAAAAAAAGAGGGCTGCTAGTCATCTTTTTTTTTTAAATTTGACTTTCTGGCAATCTGCCAGACCACATTTGATGCTAGTCCTGGAAGCACTGCAATACCAGACCTGAGCATGGACTAAAAGGAACATTTTTCTGTCTTTCAGCAGGAAGCTTTCAACTTTGGATCTGGGTGGGACATTGCTCCCCTAGTGGGGGAGTGGGCATGGGGCCCAGAGGCACTGTAATACTGGTCTGATGCATGGAGCAGCTGGAGCATTGGTGCCAAAAATATTTTAATGCATCAGTCCTCACATTGAGGACGTATTGGTGATTTAAAATTGATGAATAGTGTTTTTTTTTTTTTTTTTTAAAGTAATAGGAAAATATTCAACATATATCTACCTATCCTTACACAGAGCTCCATCAAATATCCAACTCAACAAATATCAAAATACAGATGTTATTTGGACCCAAAAATACAACAAAAATTACCCAAACACATAAATAGTAACCATAACTTTGCAAACTCAGGATATTATACTCAAAAGAAACATCCTAAAGATCAATACTTCATACCAGTTCTGCATTTCCCAGAACTGTCACATCCAAAATACAATCATACATCGCCATTTTATCAACAACCCCACTCTATTACTCAATTCCTGCCAGATCAAACAATAAATTCCATCTAACTGCTTTCCATAACTCACTCATTTTCCCCCCTTTTCCTTCCTTTCCCATAGCCAAAGATCATCACCTTGTTATGGCCTCTTCGAGGATCATCACCTTGTCATGGTGGAGAGGCTTGCGTGTTCCAATGACCCTGAGAGCAATGCCGTCTGGAGCTCACACTCCTGGCAGGGCCACCCATGGTGGCAAGGTCGAGGGGGAGGTTCCAGACAAAGAATGATTCAAGAAGTCCTCAGTGGCCCCAATGGCTGTGAAGGTGGAAGAAAGCTGCAACAGAGAAGTGGCCCCAATCATTGTGGCTTGCCATGCCACCGAACCCAGCCAACAACCGCCAAGACCATGTGGGCCCGACTGTGCACCGGAGTCCCCATGTTAAACATACCATGTGCAGGCTTCTGCCCAGTCCAAAAGCCTTGTGGCGATGGAGGATTGGTGACGGGGGCAGGGCTGTGATACCTGGAGGCCCCTAGCCAAGGATCTGCACACTAGCGGCAGATGCACAATGGTCCTCGTGCTTCTGTGTTGGGACAGGGGTATCCTTTGGCAGCTGTATCCGTGACTGCTCAGTCCTTTTTAGGATTCCCTCTGCTCACCCTGATGGGGAGGGAGCTAGAAAAGGTGCCCCCCCAAAATAGGCTGTCCCATTTCTCCTGGCTGGGAAACCGCACCCAGTGGGATCACCATTCCTGTGGTTGAAATAAGAAAAAACTAATCTTTGGAACCGGGAATGTGAGAGAGCTTGTTGATAACCCAAAGAGGGATCACCTGGAAAGATGAATTGCCATTGTGGCTCAGGAGCTAGCAAGGCACAACATTGATATTGCTGTTTTCAGTGAAACCTGACTTGCCAGAGAGGTCAGCGGGGAGGGTACACCTTCTGGAAATGGAAACCAGACTGTGACCCCCATATCCACAGAGTCGGTTTCACCATCAGGAACAAGATCGCTGATGTGCTCTCCAAGCCTCCTTTGGGTGTCAGTGAAAGGCTGCTGACCCTTTGCCTGTGCCTCAGCCAAAACCAACAGGCTACTCTCATCAGCGCATCCGCTCCAACTCCGGATTCCGATGAGGAAGTCAAGAAAATGTTCTACTCTGATTTCGGCAACACCCTTGCCTCCACCCCAGGGATGACTAGGTCATTTTTCTGGGTGACTTCAACACCTGGGTTGAACGTGACCACGAAATCTGGAGTGGAACTGTCGGCAAGAATGGCATGGGGAAATCCAGTGCCAGTGGTATCCTGCTCCTGACCAAATGTGACCAACACAGTGTGATTGTGGCAAACACAGTCTTCTGCCAGAAAGACTAGCTCACGACCATGTGAAGGCTTCCGAGGTTGGAGCACTGGCACCTCTTGGACTACATCATCGTCTGAGGTAGAGACCTGAGGGACACGCTTGTCACAAGGGCCATGAAGGGCTCTGAAGACTGCTTGACAGACCACCAACTTGTGCTCTCAGTGATTTAAATAATGATCTGCCTGGCGACAAGACACTGGAAGACCCAGGAGGCCACCTGGAGATGGCTGAACGTCACAGCTCTGAAGAACCCTAGACAGCAGGAGGAGTTCTAGGCCTAGTTGTTTAGTGCACTGGAGCAAGTCCTTACTGCTGATGACCTCTCTATCCAGGCACACTGGAAGCAACTTGGGTCTGCTGTCCAAGATGATTGCTGCCAGACTATTGGGTTTGCATTGCGATGGAACCAGGAGTGGTTCCACGCCAATGACGCTTGGGTTTATGATGTCCTCAAGCAGAAGCATGCAGTCTTCATCATCTGGCAGAGCCATCCACGAACTCTTTGAAAGATGGCAGTGTACCACCAGCTGAAGGCTGAGGTCTTCCAGACTACCAAAACAACCTACGAACCCTGCTCCATTGGACAAAACCCCCTCTGATCACAGGATGGCTCCCGGCTCCTCAAGGACAATGGCACCACCTGTCTGCATTGGAAGGAGCATTTTCAAACTCCTCCTTAACCGAGAGTCCACTGTATCAGAGGAAACTGTCCAAGCTGTCCCATGATGCCCTGTGGTGGATTCCCTTGGCAATCCACCAACCATTGGAGAGCTGATATGGGCCATTCAACAGATGAAAACCAACCAAGCCTGAGGCTAGATGGTATACCCACAGAAGTCTACCATACTGAGGGCTTCCAGCTCATATCATGACTCCACCAGCTTATTGCCTGCCTTTTGGATGAAGAGGACATCTCCAGGGATCTCAAGAACGCTACCCACCCACTACTATCGTGACCTTCTACAAGAAGGGGGACAAATCTGACTGGGAACTACAAGAGGATTTTCCCTCCTGTGCATTTGTGGGTAAGATCCTGGCTTGCATCCTCCTGAACTGCCTTTGTCCTGTCGCTGAGGAGATCCTTCTCGAAACCCAGTGTGGCTTCAGACCATCCTGGGGCACTGTGAACACAGTTTTCACTGCCAGGCAGATGCAAGAAAAATGTCAGGAGCCAAAATCAAGAACTGTTCCTTGCCTTCATTGACCTGACCAAGGCATTTGATTCCTTTTAAATTGTGAAGCTCTATGGACCATCCTCCAGCTCCTTGGCTGCCTGCTGAATTTTGTCACCATGCTGAGGCTCCTGCATGAAGATATGCCCACCACTGTCCTTACTGGAAGATCTGAAACTGATGCCTTCCTCATCTGGACTGGGGTCAAACAAGGTTGTGATCAACCCCACCCTGTTAACCATCTACCTGACTATCATCATCCATCTCATCTGAGATGATGATTTACCATCCAGCATCGGTATCCAGTATTGACTAGATGGGAAGCTTTTCAATCTTGGGTGCTTATGGGCAAAAACAAAACTCGCCACCAAGGATGTCCACAGCCTTCAGTTTGCGGATGATTGCTGCATGATGGCTCACTGCACAGGATGTTCAAGCGACCTTGGCTCTCCTTAATGCCTCGTATAAGAGACTTGGCCTGTCCTTGAACATCACAAAGATGAAGGTTCTCCACCAACCCTCCCCAGGCCAACTGAACATCTTGTGTGCTATCTTCACAGACGGGGAGGCTCTGGAGTATGTGGAACACTTTCCGTATTTCAGCAGCCACCTCGCTAAATGGGCTACCATCAATGCAGAAGTCCTGCACTGGGTCAACTGCACCAGTGCCACCGCCTTCAAGCTGCAACAATGTGTCTTTGAAAGTAGAGACCTTTGGAAGGCGATGAAGGTCCTGGCTTATAAGGCTGTTGTGCAGACCACCCTCCTCTACTGCAGTGAAACCTGGACTGTTTACCGATGCCAGACTAAGACCTTTAAGAGCTTTCACCAGCTGTGCTTGTCAAATTCTGGGGATCAAATGGGACGACTGCCAAACCAGCACGAGCGTTCTCCACAAAGCTGTGTCCACCAGCATCAAAGCCTTGCTCCTGAGAAATCAACTCTGATGGATGAGCCACTGTGTCCGGATGTCTGAGAACCGCCTCCCTTGCCAGATTCTCCTTTCTCTGCTCTCAGTTGACCAATTCTCAAAGGGCGGCCAAAGGAAATGGTACCAAGATGCACTCAAGGTCACCCTAAAGCACGGAGGCATTGACATCAATGGCTGGGAGGGAGGAGCAAGCTGCTGACTGTTTGGTGTGGTGCCACCTGGTCCAAAGTATGCACTATTTCAAGGTCCAGTGTCTATTTAATCAGGCAGAACAGTGGTTGGTGGTGGTGGAGGAAGGAGGAGACCAACCCAGAACTGTGAATCCCACTCCCCTGCGCAACAACATGCCCCCATTGCTAAAGAATGTGCATTCAGAATCGGGCTCCTCAGTCATCCGAGGACCCATCAAGCCTGATGGATGTCATCCTTGATTTTGAGGGCCTGGCAACAATGACTCCTGCATTTCATAATACCCCAACTGAAGACAACCCTTTAGCAATCAAACACTGAACCTTCATGATCACCACCCACGTTCCTATCAAAAACACCCTAACCTCCCAACCCCTCTCCCCCTTTTTAACCAACCCATACACCACTCCCTCATACAACACCCCATCTCCCCACCCCATTTTCCTTAAAAAATGTCCTCACCCATCCCCACACCTTCCTTACAAAAACAAAAAATCCCAAAATATGTGATGAACTGTTTCCTCCCCAGCACATAACTCTCTCAGGCATTTAGCTGACCGTACTGACCACCATCTATACAAAACCTCCCTCACTGTTAGCACTCTAATTAACTATTTTTCATGCTACTTCTCTACATATTCTCTACCTTTTTATCTACAATTACCCTAAATACAGTTTTTTTTTCTTCTTGTAACCCCTCCACCCTAATAAATGCCACCAACTTCCCATAATGTTAGGAACACTTTTCCGCCCAGATCCCAGTCCACCTCTCTTCAAACGTTCCTAGTGCCCTCAAAAACCTCCCCCCCGCAGCACTTAGCAAATTTCCCTGCAGCCCCCTCTTCTCCCTTAGCCTCCTGCACTATTACTGCTATTCCATGCCCATACACAAATGTTTCTATGTTTGGAAAACCCGTGCCTCCCAACTCCCCGGCTTTATAAATTTTCCCCCTTGCCACCCTTTCTATCTTCCCACCCCCAAAAGTACACAAGGTCCTTCTGGAGCAGATAAACCCACCCTACAAACAAAATCCATTGGTAACAAAACCATTTTCACTAATTCCGCCTTCCACAGCATGGATAACCCCCTCATTCCCCATAACTTTAAAACCTTTCGTAACCTTGCCCCAATTCTTCCGATGCTCTTTCCCCTATTCCTTCATATTCAGAGTGGATCCCCAACACCTTCAGATTATCCCCCACCACCGATTTTTTTTTTTTTTTTTTCTACCCAAACATCTCCCCCCAAAACTCCCTTCACTAATACCCTACTTTGTACCCCATCGTACAGTGCCCTTGCCCACCCCACAAATCTCCCTGGAAACCCCATCCGCCCCAACACTGCAAACAAAAACCTGTGCTCTATACTGTCATAAGCCTTCTCCAAATCTAGGATACTCACCACCACCCTCCAGCTCCTCTCCCCCACATAGTGCATCATATCCCTCAACACCCACTGTGTATCCGTAATTCTCCTCCCCTTCACCGCGCACATCTGATTTTTTTTCCCCTCCCCCAACACCTTCCTCATCTGACTTGCCAGCTCTTTTGTGAACAATTTATAATCCACGTTCAATGAAGTGATTGGTCTCCAATTCCGAAGTGCCTCCCGATCCCCTTTCTTGTGTAACAACACCCCCACCCTCACTGCAAAACCCTCCCCCACCTTCCCTGTCTGCATAAACTCCCTGAACACCTCCACCACATCTCCTCCCACCACCTCCCAAAACCGTTCGTAAAACTCCATTGGTAACCCATCTAATCCTGGCATTTTCTCTCTTCATCCCCTCCCCCAACACTTCCCTCACTTCCTCCTCTGTTATGTCTCTTTCCAGATCCACTCCCTCCCCCTCCCCTAACCTCCTGTCCCACTCCCCCATAAAACTTTCCCTTGCCTTCCCATCTACCTCCCACCTCCTATGAAGCCCAGAGTAGAAACCCGTGACCTCTTGCAAGATGTCTCCCTGTTTCTGTATCTGCACTCCCTCCCCTGTAACCACCCCCCCACTTTCCTTCTTCCCTTCCTTACCCTCTCCGCAAAATATTTGCCCCATTCCTCTCCCTCCCCAACCCAAGGAGCCCGTGGCAAAAAAATCCTCTCCCATTCTCTACCCCGAAACCATTCCTCCACCACCTGTTTCACCACTCCCAACTCCCTTTTTACTTCCCCTCTGCTCATCGCCTCCCGAATCAATTTTTGCACCCTCCCCTGCAACCGCCCCACCTCCCTCCTCTTTTCCCATGCCTTCTGCTTTCCCACCCCTATAAACCATCTCCTAATCTTTTCTTTCACCACCCTCCACCACTCCCATGTAGATTTAAACAAAATCTTCAACGACCGCCACCCCTCGTATTCCTTCCAAAAAGCCCCACATACCCGTTCATCTCCCAACACCCTTACGTTTACCACCTCCTTCCTTTCCACCCCCACCCCTTCCGAAACCAACACGAAATCAATTCTCGAAACCTTCTGTCCCCTGGGGTCAATCCTCGTTCCCACCAGCTCTCCCTTCCAGACATCCATCAGCCCCTCTTCCTGAATCCACTTCCCCAAACACCTCCCTGTACTATCCAAACTTCCCCCGCCCACCCCCCCTTCCCTATCCCCTCCCTCGATAATGCAGTTGAAGTCTCCTACAAAAACTTTTTTCCCTCCCCCTCCCCCACATATCGCCAATCTCCGAAAGAATTTCCTCCGTTCCTCCTTCACCGCTGGTGCGTAGACGTTGAAAACCCCCACCTCCTCCCCCCCACACCTCCACCTTCATGTGTTGCAGGCGCCCCTCAACTAACACCTCCACCCCGGTTACTTTTACCCGTGTTTCATTCAGTAAGATCCCCACCCCTGCCGCTTTATTTCCACCTGCCCCGGCCCACCACGATCTTCCCTTATCCCATCTTCTCCGTAGCAACCCATAATCTTCCCACCCGATCCCACACTCTTGTAAACAAATAATATCAGCCCTTAACGCCCTCAAATACCCTCCCATCCTTTCCCACCGTTTCTTAGATGCCAGACTCCTCACATTTAAGGAGACTACACACAATGCCCCTTCCATGGCGAGTAACAACAATAAACTTCCCCTTTTTCACACTTCTTCCCCACTCTCACTCTCCGATGTCTCCAGCACAGATTCCACCCCTTTCCTCCATTTCCCAGGTGTTTTCAAACGCTCCCCCACCACTTCTGGGTTCAAAAATCCCAAAATGTCCGTCTTTTCCCTTTCCCCCTCTCTCTTCTCTTTCTTCTTCCCTTTCCCTCCTTTCTTTCCACCTTCGGTTTGCACCCCCGGCTTCTTCGTCCCCTTTTCCTCCCCGCTGGAGTTCTTCCTTTTCTTGAGACTCCCGTCCCGCCCTTGTTCGATTGCCTCCATCTCCTCCAGTTGTTCTGCCCACGCTTTCTCTTTTATGCAACTCATCTTTTGTCCCTTTCCATGTTGCATTTCCAATTCCGCTACCATGCCCCTCAAATGTTGCAATCCCTCATCCCCCCTTCCTTCCTCCTCTGTCTTCTGTGTCCGCATCTCCACATTCTCCTCCTCCACCAGCTCTTTGGCTGCCTCTTCGATCCCCTCGTAAACCTCCTCCTCTTAAATCTTTCCTCCACCTGTGTTTCTTCCACAAACATCTCATCCCCTTGCTCTGGCACAAACCTCTGTGCCGCCTCCTCCATTATTCTCACTTCCTCCCGGGCCTCCTCACGACTCCCCGCCCTCCGTACGCGGTTAGCGTAGGACGAGGGACACGCCTGCTGCGTGTGTCCCTCCTGCCCGCAACCTTGACACACAATGCTCCCCTTACAAAATTGAGCTGTGTGTCCCAGGCCCCTACAGCGGTAACACACAGTAAGGCGACAGAAGGCCGCCAGGTGCCCCTCTTGCCCGCACCGGTTACACAGCTTGGGCTGGTCGTGATATACCACGTAACCTCTGCATGGCCCAATTTGCACTGCCGAAGCTAAGTGCTTGACTGCCCCGGGCCTCCCCACCACCTCGCGGAGCGTCACCTTTGCTTTCCATGCCCCGGTCCACACCCCCCAGCGATCACACTCTCTCTCGACAAATGCCACCCGTTCCACCCTCTGCTCCAGCCATCTTTTAACTTCGTCTTTTTGGTCCACCTCAGTAAACATCTTGATGTATATAACTCTCTCTCGCTCTCTCCGCCCCATGTCAAAAACCAAGCCCTCCAGATCCCCTCTGTTCTGGGCCTCCTCATGTGCTTTCCAAAACGCTGCATAACTGTTCCCATTTTCAAAAGTGACATTCCAAACCTTTCTGTTATCAAATGCAATCACACGGTACAAGTCTCTTGGGTTCACTTTGAGAACCCTCAAAAGCACCTCTGCCACGAACTCCCCACGCCTCAGCGTCTTGTTTCCTTTATAGCCCTCATGGCTGAGAGTTACTTTCACCCTCCATTTTGTACCCTGGCCTCCATTTCCTGCTTCTTCAGGCTCTGCCTCTTCCTCTGGCCCTGGTATCTCCCAACGACTTCCTGCCGCCGGCGAGGCTCCTCCTCCATCTTCAGGGGTCTTCTGCCCCCCCCCCCCCCCCCCCGCTCCCACGTGGGCCTTACCTTTTCGTTGCACGTGGGTCCACCCCACCTCCTCCTTCTCCTCCTCCATCGCCATTTGCTCACCATCTCTGGTCTCCGCCCATTCACCGATATGATTCGCCAAAAGACGTCTCTGCTCCCGGACTCTCTCTGCCTCGGTTCCTGCCTCCGCCGTCATCTGCATACTCATCTGCATATCCGGCCTCACCTTCGAAGCAGCCATTATGCTCTGTACCACTGTCTCCTCCGTCTCTTGCGCTGCGCTGCTCATGGGCTTCTAGAGACCCCGCATGACTAGCGCATCAGTTCTCACACTGAAAACAGCCGATACTACACTTGATCTGAGCCTTCAAGAGGCCGAGAAGCAATAACCTGCTCGAGGCCGGAGGGGGAGCGGGCACCCCGGGCCGGCGGCCCAGGAGGGCCGGTGGCGGCCCCGGCGGCGGCCGGTCCCGGAGCCTGGCGACTGAGCGACTGGCTGGCTCTCTCTCCTGCGGGCGGGCGGGCGAACGGGGCTGGCTGGCAGGTGCGTGCCGCTCCTTCCTCGACTCGACGAGTTCATCGACGTTCGGGCTGGAAGGGACCTCGGAAGATCATCGAGTCCGTCCAGCCCCGCCTGCCCAAAGGGCCGGCCAGAAGGAAGGAAGGAAGGAAGGAAGGAAGTCCGTCCGCTGGGCTTAGTGGATCCCAGCAAGAGAAGCATCCCGTTTGCTCTCGAAGGGGTTCAAGGGAGGCTGGCGCTCGAACCGAACCGAACCGAACCACCTCCGGTGGCAGGCTGTTCCCGACAGACCTTGCCTTGGGGGCTCGGACAGGAAAGCAATTGTTCCTCGTGTCCAGCCTGAAACAGCCTTGTAGGAGTTAGTTAGTTGAGGACCGTTCGACCGGGTCGTCCTCCCTTCCCTTCCCTTCCCTTCCCTTCCTTGGGGCTCGCTCGCTCGCTCTGGGGAACAAACGCGTTCCCCCAGCTACTGGTTGGTGGTCAACTTCGAGGTGGCCATCAGACCGCCCCCGAGCGAGCGAGCGAGCCTGGGCTTTCTCCAGGCAGGCAGGCAGGCAGGCAGGCAGGGCTCTCAGCCTGTCATGGTAGGGTCGGCTTCCCTGACCTGTGATCGCGCGCGCGGCTGGCGTGGCTCTTCTCTGGACGGACTCTCTCCAGCTTCTCCACGTCACGCCCGTCCTTTTGGAATTGTGGAGCCAGCCCAAAACCGACCGAGCGACCGCAGCACTCCAGCCGAGGCCGAGTACAAGGGGAGAAGGACGGCCCGCCCGCCCGGGGTTTGCTCGAGAAGCATCTCTGGACGCAAGCCAGCGCTTGGGTCGCTCCACTAGCTGGCAGCATCGCGCTGCAGGCTCGACTCCACTCGGGACTCCTTCCTTCCTTCCTTCCTTCCTTCCTTCCTTCCTTCCGCTTGCCCCGGTCTCCGTCTACTGCTTTCATTTGACTTGCGCTTGCACACGTCCCGCCGCTCGCCCGCTCTGGCTTTGGGTGGCAGCGGCGGCGACGACGCTCGACGAAGGCAGCGTCTGGTCTTAAGGGGCCTCGCAGGCCGACGTGGAAAAAGAGGCTGCAAGGCCTGCCTGCCAATAGCCGGGAGGGCCCCGGCCTCCCCGACCCACCCTCCAGGCGCCGCTTCCGGGCCCGCGGCGGGCCCCGGCGAGCTGGGCGGGCTCCCGCCCCGCACCCCCCGCCCGCCTGCCCGCCCCGGCCCGGGCCCCGGGGCCCCGGCCTCCCCCCCGGCGGGAGGCGGCGGCGGGGCCGTGCTGCCTGCCGAGCAGGAGGGCGCGCGCTCCCTCCCTCCCTCCCTCCCCTGCCAGTGGGCTGCCCGCCCCGCGGCGGCAGCCAGCCCTTTGCATAGGGTCTGCCCCCTGGGGCCGCCCAGGGGCCCCGCCCCTGCTGCCGCTGCTTTTGGAACCCAGAGAGGAGGAAGGCGGCGCTCCCCCGGGAGGGGAGCGGGCACCGGGCCCGGAGGCACTGCAATACCGGGCCGATGCGTGGAGGGGCTGGAGCAAGCTCCGAGGCCCGCTCCCGGCACCAAAAATGCGTTTAATGCGTCGGTCCTCACATCGAGGACGTATCAGCGATTAAACTGATAAGAACAGATTTTTTTTTTTTTTTTTTTTTTATTAAAGTACCAAAAATATTAGAATCTCGACTCAAAACACAAAATCCTCATTTCAACATATCAATACCATGCAAACATTCCCGTAAACAACAAAAACATTAAGCCATCTTTCCCATTTCCACAGCTCAAAATCAATAACATTCACCCACACACCCTACATATCTACCCTCCTTCAATTTCTCATTTCATCCCCACACCTTAACATTTCATATAATCCCCATTACTTTTTGTTTGGTTCCACAGTTCCTAATACCAGCTTCCCCTTATCCGTTTTGCTTAGACTTGACTCCCCACACTTCATCACACTCGTTACTTTCTTCCAACCTTTCCGCAAACGCTGCTTCTCCCATTGCAACCTTCTCTCCTCCCAAGAATACACCTCATCTCCCCCTGACTCAAAACTGTCCTCCGACTCTTCCTCCGATTCACTTTCCTCCTCCTCCTCCGACCCACTACTTGAATCAGAAACCCTCACATTCTTCGGTCCCAACACCCCTTCCCGCATTTCTCCCACTTTTCCCTCCTCTCTTTGGGGTCTACTCGTCTCTTTAAGTTCCCCTTGTCCCTGCTGCCCCTCCACCCTTCCCCCTACTCCTACTATTCGTACCCGTCCTCCTTGCTTCCCCAATTCTTTCCCCCCTTTTAGTTCCCCTTGTCTCTGTGGCTTCGGCACACCTTCTCGTATCCCCACCTCCCCGCCCCCTCCCCCTTGCTTCCCCAACTCACTCCCCCGAATCAAATCTCCTCGTCCTTTTGACCCCTCCAAACTTCCACATGTACCCACCTTCTCTACCCCTCCCCCTTCCTCCTTCTTTGTCCGGCAGCCATCTTTACCTCCCTCAACATCCTCCATTTTGTTTCCCTGTTTGCTTGCCTGCGCACCCTCCATTTTGCGTACCCCTCCCCCTCCTTCCTCCTTGTTCTTTCGGCAGCCATCTTTGTCTCCTTCTTTCTCCTCCATTTTGTTTTCTTGTTTACTTCTTTCTCCCCCCTCCATTTTGTATCTCAGTTTGCCTCCTTCTCCACTCTCCTTTTTATCTTCCAACCCCTTCAAAATCCCTCCCTTACCCTCCTCCATCTCACGACCCTCTTCCTCCGACTCCTCGCTCGAAACCATCACTACCTCACTTTTCCCCGTCTGCTGCACTCCCACCCCCCCAATATCCATTTCCAAACTTTCCTCCACAATATCCCCTGCCTCCCCCCATTCTCTACTCCCTTCTCCCTCCCTTCCTTCCCTGGCCTTGTTTTACTTGCATATGAGAAGGGGCAGTTCCTCCTCACATGCCCTTCTTCTCCACACCACCCACAAGTAACTCTCTCAGTGCACATCCCCGCCCTATGTCCCTTCCCCCCACAACGAAAACACACAGTGAACTGGCAAAACGCCGCGATATGCCCCCCCCTTCCACATCTACTACACACTTTGGGTTGTCCAAAGTAACTAATATATCCCCTGTGCGGCCCTATCTGGATAGAGGAAGGCAAATGCCTTATTCCCCCTCCATCCTCCTCCCCTTTCAACACCACCCGTGCTCTCCATGACCCCGTCCATATTACATGTTTATCCAAAACCCTATCCACCCACAACACCCTTTTCACCATCCCTTCCAAAAAATGCACTATATCCTCTGCTTCCAGCACATCGTTAAATAACCTCAACAAAATAACCCGCTCCCGTGCTTTTTCCCCTTCTTCAAACTCCAACCCCTTTAACACCCCCTCCCTCACTAACTTTGCATGCACCCCCCAAAACTTTTCATACGCTTCCCTTCTCCAAAACGTAATTACCCACATCTTATAGTTCTCATACGCCACCACAGCGCTCAAGTCCTTCGGGTTTATCTTTAAGTCTGTAAACAGTACTCTTTCCATAAACTCCTGTCTTGCCAGGGTCCTCGCCCCCTTAAATCCTTCCTTCGATAAAGTTACGCGTACTCGAAGCTTGACCCACCTCCTTGGGTCTTCTTCCCCCCAAGGTATCCCGCCGTACTCCTCTTCTTTCTCTTCTTCTTCCTTCTCTCCTCCGTTCTCTCTCCTCCTCTTCTCCTCCCGTACTTGCCGCGCGTCCTTCTCACCCTCTCTCCGCTTCTCTTCCTCGGCTGCTCCACTGCTCTCCTTCCCCACCTCCTGGTCCTGTTGCCTCCCGGTAACCTCCTGCTTCCTCTTCCGTCCCGCCAGGCTCCAACCTCCCGTCTCCACGGCCTCCTTACCAGTCCACTCTCCGATTCCCTTCTCCTCGTCCGTCTTCCTTCGTCCGCTCACCGCTTCCGCCAACCTGGTCCCGATCTTTCCGCCACCATCCGCTACTGCTACCGCTCGATTCACCTCCTTCACTGGTCCGCATCTCCGCTCCAACCTCTCCTCCTCCGTCACCGATCCACGTCTCCGCACCAACGTCTCCTCCTCCTCATCCTCCATACTCCCGGCCTCTCGAGGCCCGACCAAGCAGCGGTCGGACCTCCGCCCGACCGCCACTTGATCTGAGCCTTCAAGAGGCCGAGAAGCGATAACCTGCTCGAGGCCGGAGGGGGAGCGGGCACCCCGGGCCGGCGGCCCAGGGGGCCCGACGAGCAGGGCCGGGGGCGGCCCCGGCGGCGGCGGCGGCCGGTCCCGGAGCCTGGCGACTGAGCGACTGGCTGGCTCGCTCTCTCTCTCTCGGGCGGGCGGGCGGGCGGGCAGGTGCGTGCCGCTCCTTCCTCGACTCGACGAGTTCATCGACGTTTGGGCTGGAAGGGACCTCGGAAGATCATCGAGTCCGTCCAGCCCCGCCTGCCCAAAGGGCCGGCCGGAAGGAAGGAAGGAAGGAAGGAAGGAAGGAAGGAAGTCCGTCCGTCCGCTGGGCTCAGTGGATCCCAGCAAGAGAAGCATCCCGTTTGCTCTGGAAGGGGTTCAAGGGAGGCAGGCGCTCGAACCGAACCGAACCGAACCACCTCCGGTGGCAGGCTGTTCCCGACAGACCTTGCCTTGGGGGCTCGGACCGGAAAGCAATTGTTCCTCGTGTCCAGCCTGAAACAGCCTTGTAGGAGTTAGTTAGTTGAGGACCGTTCGACCGGGTCGTCTTCCCTTCCCTTCCTTGGGGCTCGCTCGCTCGCTCGCTCTGGGGAACAAACGCGTTCCCCCAGCTACTGGTTGGTGGTCAACTTCGAGGTGGCCATCAGACCGCCCCCGAGCGAGCGAGCCTGGGCTTTCTCCAGGCAGGCAGGCAGGCAGGCAGGCAGGCAGGCAGGGCTCTCAGCCTGTCATGGTAGGGTCGGCTTCCCTGACCTGTGATCGCGCGCAGCGGCGGGCGTGGCTCTTCTCTGGACGGACTCTCTCCAGCTTCTCCACGTCACGCCCGTCCTTTTGGAATTGTGGAGCCAGCCCAAAACCGACCGAGCGACCGCAGCACTCCAGCCGAGGCCGAGTACAAGGGGAGAAGGGCGGCCCGCCCGCCCGGGGTTTGCTCGAGAAGCATCTCTGGACGCAAGCCAGCGCTTGGGTCGCTCCACTAGCTGGCAGCATCGCGCTGCAGGCTAGGCTCGACTCCACTCGGGCCTCCTTCCTTCCTTCCTTCCTTCCTTCCGCTTGCCCCGGTCTCCGTCTACTGCTTTCATTTGACTTGCGCTTGCACACGTCCCGCCGCTCGCCCGCCCGCTCTGGCTTTGGGCGGCGGCGGCGACGACGATGACGCTCGACGAAGGCAGCGTCTGGTCTTAAGGGGCCTCGCAGGCCGACGCGGAAAAGGTCCCGCCCCGCACCCCCCGCCCGCCTGCCCGCCCCGGCCTGGGCCCCGGGGCCCCACCCGGGGCCCCGGCCTCCCCCCCGTCGGGAGGCGGCGGCGGGGCCGTGCTGCCTGCCGAGCAGGAGGGCGCGCGCTCCCTCCCTCCCCTGCCAGTGGGCTGCCCGCCCCGCGGCGGCAGCCAGCCCTTTGCATAGGGCCTGCCCCCTGGGGCTGCCCAGGGGCCCCGCCCCTGCTGCCGCTGCCGCTGCTTTTGGAACCCAGAGAGGAGGAAGGCGGCGCTCCCCCGGGAGGGGAGCGGGCACCGGGCCCGGAGGCACTGCAATACCGGGCCGATGCGTGGAGGGGCTGGAGCAAGCTCCGAGGCCCGCTCCCGGCACCAAAAATGCGTTTAATGCGTCGGTCCTCACATCGAGGACGTATCAGCGATTAAACTGATAAGAACAGATTTTTTTTTTTTTTTTTTTTATAACAAAGTATCAAAAGCATAAAAAGCCAACTCACACAAAACAAAACACCAGCTTCTCCACCTTAAGCATCATTACAAACAAAAAAAACTCTTCTCCCTTATTTCAAAGAACAATACAAACATATCCCCTTATCACGTAAATTCCAAAACAAATCTTATTTACATAGTTAAGTCAGCAGAAAACTAAGCACCTTCTTTCTTATTTCAAAAATCAATACAAACATATCCCCATCATAAACGGAAAACCCAAAAAAAGAAACTTATTTACATAATTATTCCAGAGACAGAAATATAACACAAATATATACATCACCCAAAACATATTTCATTCTTCCTTTCCCACCATTCCTCCTACTGAAACAATATTTTCCAATCAAGATCTCCCCAGTCCCCTTCCCCTTTCTTCCGATAATATTCCGATTCCGTATACGCCAAATACACACATTCCCGTGAAGTAAAAAACAACCCCTTCTGTACCAACAGACACCTTGTTTTCCAGACCGCCACCCGTGTACACAACAACAAAATCCTAATTTCCCACTCCCTCACCTTACTCTTAACCAACCCATATAAAGCCCCCTCATAACATACACAATCTCCCCACCCTACAGCCTTACAAAACTTTGCCACCCTTTGCCACACCCTCTGTGCATAAAAACACTCCCATAAAACGTGCACCACCGTCTCCTCCCTCCCACACAGTTCCCTTGGACATTCCCCTGACCGCAACAATCCCCATTTCCTTTGTTCCGCCCGCACAGGTAATACCCTTCTTATCACCTTCCATGCAAAATCTTCATGTTCCCCCTTCCATCTCTTCCCTACTATCCCCTTCCAAATCCTCCCCACCTGCCCTTCCGCCACCTCCCCTATATCTGCCATTTTGTCCCTCCCCCGAATTTCCCCTAGCACCCTCCTCGACTCTCTCAAACCCTCCCACCCCAAACCCTCCAAACCCTTCGCCCTCAAGAAACCCCATCCCCGCTCATACCACCTTGCCGGCCTTTCAGCCCACAACTCCGTCCACCTCCCCCCATATAACCCCAGTCGCCTCAGAAACCTTCCCGCCCAATACTTAACCATTGCCCCCACTTTCCTCCCTTCCAAACCCCCAGCCCTCACCACCCCTTTCCAAAAATGCACATACAAAAAAACTTCCAATTCAGGAACACCCCAGCCACCCAAATCCTCCCTCTTATAAATCTCCCTCCTGGCTACCCTCTCAGTCTTTCCCCCCCAAAAAAACAAACACATTTCCCTCTGCACCCGCCTCACCTGCAACCAGGTGGGCGGGTACACCATCGCCACAAACAAAACCATTGGCAAAAAGCACTGTTTTATAACTTGCACTTTTCCTCTAAAAGATAAATTCCTAGTCCCCCATATCCCCGCCTTTTTCCTCACCCTCCCTCGAACCTCCTCCCACGCCCGCTCCCCCTTCCCCCTCACGTCCATATATACTCCCAAAACTTTCACCCCCTCCCTCTCTACCCGCCACCCCACTTCCTCCAAACCCATCCATTCTCCCACCGCCAGCAAAGTGCTTTTCCCTTTATTCACCCGTGGCCCTGCCGCTTCCCCATACTCCCTAATCCCCTCCACCACCCTCCTCAAAGCCCTCTCATCCCTTACCATAAAACCCACATCATCCATGTACAAGCTAACCCTCACCTCCCCCCCCCCCCGGTATCTGAATCCCCCTCACCCTCCCATCCCTCCTCACCCTCTGTGCTAGTGGCTCCATGCCACATATAAACAGACCCGGAGACAGGGGGCACCCTTGGCGCACCCCCCTCTCCACCCGAAATTCCTCCCCCAGAAATCCCTTCACCAAAATCCTGCTACGTGCTCCCCCATATAAAGCTCTCACCCACCCCACAAATTTCCCCGGAAAGCCCATCCGCCCCAGCACCCTGAACAAAAACCCATGTCCCAAACTATCATAAGCTTTCTCCAAATCAACACTCCCCATCACCACCCTCCACCCCCTCTCCCTCACATATTCTAAAACATCCCTCCACACCCATTGTGTATCGACCAATCTCCTACCCTTCACCCCGCACGTTTGATCTTCCCCCACCACTCCCCCCAAAAACCTCCCCATCCGCAATGCCAACACCCTTGTGAACAACTTATAATCTACATTTAATAACGTGATTGGCCTCCAATTAGTGAGGTCTTCCCTATTTCCCTTCTTATATAATAAAACCACCACCCCCACCGCAAAGCCCTCCCCCACTACCCCTTCCTCCATAATTTCCTTGAACACCTCCACCACATCCCCCCCCACCAAGCCCCAAAACCTTTCATAGAATTCTTTTGGCAATCCGTCCAAACCCGGTGTCTTCCCCTTTTTCATTCCCCCCAAAACCTCCCTCACCTCCTCCTCCCCCATCTCCCTTTCCAAATCCGCTCCCTCCCCTTCCCCCACCCTCCCTTCCAGTTCCCCCAAAAACCTCTCCCCCATCTCCTCATTAACCTCCCGCTCCCTGTACAACCCTGTATAAAAACCCGTTACCTCCCTCAGCACCTCCCGCTGCTCTTCAACCCGCACCCCTTCCCTCGTGACCACTGCCCCCACCTCCCTCCTCCCTTTCCTTACCCTCTCCGCAAAATATTTCCCCCACTCCTCCCCCTCCCCTACCCATGGTGCCCGTGCCAAAAACAACTTCTCCCTTTCTTTCCCCCGAAACCACTCTTCCACTGCCCGCTTCGCCTCCCCCAATTCCCACTTCACATCCTTCCCCCCCATCGCCTCTCACACCAACTCCTGTACCCTCCCTTGCCATCTCCCCAACTCCCTTTTCCTTTCCCACACTTTCTTCTTCCCCACACGAATAAACCACCTTCGAATTTTCTCCTTTGTTACCCTCCACCACTCCCACTTTGACCTAAAAAGAGTCTTTGTCGTCCTCCACCTCCTATACTCCTCCTCAAACTCCCCACACACCCGCTCCTCCCCCAATACCCTAGTGTTCAACCTCCACACCCCCCTGCCCCTTCCCCCCCCCCTTCCCCCACCCGCAAATCCACCCTCAACCACTTGTGGTCAGTGAACCCCACTTCTCCCAATTCCTTACCCTCCACCCTTACCCCCTCAGACACAAACACAAAATCAATCCTCGACACCCTTTTCCCTCCTGGATCCATCCTTGTTCCCACCCGCTCTCCCTTCCACACATCTTGCAACCCCTCTTCCCGAACCCAATTCTTCAAATATCGCCCCGTAGAATCCAGAACCCCCCCCCCCCAACGCCCCCTTCCCTATCCCCTTCTTCTATAATACAATTAAAATCCCCCACAAAAACCTTCTTTCCACCCCCACCCCCACAGATTCCCAACTTTTTCAAAAATCCCCTTCTTTCAGCTTTCACAGCTGGTGCATATACATTAAAAACCCCCACCTCCTCACCCCCCACCTCCATCCTCATGTGCTGCAAACGTCCCTCAATTAATGTTTCCACCCCAATTACCCGCACCCGTGTTCCATTTAACAAAATACCCACCCCTGCCGCTTTATTTCCTCCCGCCCCACTCCACCAAGACTGCCCCTTCCCCCAACGTTTCCTCAAAAAGCCATAGCCCCTCTCCCACCCTATCCCACATTCCTGGACACAAATCACATCTGCATCCACAGTTCTTAACCACCCCCCCACCCTCTCCCACCTTTTCCTTGTCAGCAGACTTCTCACATTTAAAGAAATAATCTTGCACACCATTTCACAATTCAATAGGAAACAAACCAAACCCGTTTGTCTTCTCACCCCTCCACCCCACTCCCGCTCCCACTCTCTATTTCACTTTCAGACCCTTCTCCCGCAAACACCATCCCAGGTCTCCGTATCCCTGTTGTGACGACCAGACCTTCCACCGCCCCAGGACTCAAGTATCCCCCCCCACCCTCGCTTCCCTCCCTCCCTATAAACGTTCGTCCCCCATTCCCTCCTCCCTCTTCCCCTTTCTCCCCCAGCTCCCCACCCTCCGTTTCCATCCCCACTCTCTTTTTTCCCCCTTTCAACCCCCAAAATTTTTTCCTTTTCTTTCTTTGTTCCACAGCTTCCATCTCCTCCGCCCAACTCCCTCCCTCAGCTGTGTCAACTTCCCCCAGACGCTCCACCATTCCTCTTAATTGTTTTAATGCTTCAGCCCCACCTTCCTCCTCTCCCTTCTGCTCCTTCTTTTCTCCTTCCAGACCCTCCTCCACTAATTCAAGCACTGCTTCTTCAATATTTTGTCTTCGTCCTCCCTCCCCCTCAGGTGTTTCTTCAATTGTTGTTATTCGTTCCTCCTCCTCCTCCTCCATTAGTGCCTCCACATGTTCCCCATTCCCTCGTTGTCCCATTCCTACCAAACTCTCCCTCCCCGCTCTTTCCTCCAGGTGCTCCCCATTCCCTTGCTCCCCCATTTCTTCCCGCTCTCCCCGGTCTTCTCGCCCCCGTGCTCTATTTGCGTATGAGAAAGGGCAATCCCTCTGGAAATGCCCCTCTCTTTTACACCCCGTGCACACCATTTTTTCTGTACAAAACTGTGCCCTGTGTCCCATCCCCCTGCACCGAAAACAAATTGTAAGTGCACAAAAAGCCGCCAAATGCCCCCCCTGCCCACACCTACTACACAGCTTCGGCTGGTCATTATACGTGACATACCCCTTGTGCATCCCCATTCTCATCACCGGCAATAAATGTTTAACACCCCCAGGGTTCCCCACTTCTTCCTGTAAAATAACACGTGCCCTCCACCCCCCCGTCCAAACCCTCCACCGGTCAAAACATTTCTCCACCGTCTTTACTCGCTGCACCCTACCCTCCAACCAGTTTACCACGTCACCCTCTTCCACCATATCCGTATACAACGTCACCCTCTTCCACCATATCCGTATACATTTTGATGTACAAAACACGCTCTCTTGTCCTCTGCCCCACCTCAAACTTCAACCCCACCAACTCCCCTCGCTCCATGGCCACTGCATGGGCCTCCCAAAATGCATTATATGCCTTCTCGTCCCAAAACGAGACATGCCATTCCCGATAATTATCGAACGCCACAACACAAACCAAGTCCACTGGTTGCACTTTTAACACACCCAGTAAAACCCTTGACATAAAGTCCCATCTGCTCAGAGTCCTCGCTCCTCGAAAGCCTTCTCGCTCCAAAGTTACTTTTATCTTCCACCGAACATCCCTTCTTCTCTCTTCCTCCGCACCCATCACCTTCGCCTTCGCCGTCCCCGCCGCCTCCTTCTCCTGCCCGACCTCTCTCCTCCGACCGCCCTCCTCCACCGCCGCTGCCGCCACTCTACCTTCTTCAGGGGTCTTCCCCCCCCGCTCCAGACTGCACCTTCCCCCGCCGACCTACAACGCTCCAACCTTCCGCTGCCGCCGACTGCTCCCCTTCTCCGGTGTTCCGCTCCCCTCCTCCGATGTTCCGACCGCTTCCTTCGCTCTCGCCCGAACCTCCTCGCCTCCTCTCCGCTCTCCTCTGCTCCCCGACCTCCGTCTCGTCCGCTCTCCTCTGCTCCCCGACCTCCATCTCCTCCGATGTTCTCTGCTCTCCGACCTCCATCTCCTCCGATCCACACTCCGCACCAAGCTCCGCCCTCTCCGATGTTCCTCGCTCACCAATCCGCCTTGTCCTCTCAATCACCACCACCGCTTTCCTTAACTGCTCCGCCATCTCCGCTCCAAATCCCGGCCTCTCGAGGCCCGACCAGGCAGCGGCCGGACCAAGGCCCGTCCGCCAACCCGATCTGAGCCTTCAAGAGGCCGAGAAGCGATAACCTGCTCGAGGCCGGAGGGGGAGCGGGCACCCCGGGCCGGCGGCCCAGGGGGCCCGGCGAGCAGGGCCGGGGGCGGCCCCGGCGGCGGCGGCGGCCGGTCCCGGAGCCTGGCGACTGAGCGACTGGCTGGCTCGCTCTCTCTCGGGCGGGCGGGCGGGCGGGCGGGCAGGTGCGTGCCGCTCCTTCCTCGACTCGACGAGTTCATCGACGTTCGGGCTGGAAGGGACCTCGGAAGATCATCGAGTCCGTCCAGCCCCGCCTGCCCAAAGGGCCGGCCGGCCGGAAGGAAGGAAGGAAGGAAGGAAGGAAGTCCGTCCGTCCGCTGGGCTCAGTGGATCCCAGCAAGAGAAGCATCCCGTTTGCTCTGGAAGGGGTTCAAGGGAGGCAGGCGCTCGAACCGAACCGAACCACCTCCGGTGGCAGGCTGTTCCCGACAGACCTTGCCTTGGGGGCTCGGACCGGAAAGCAATTGTTCCTCGTGTCCAGCCTGAAACAGCCTTGTAGGAGTTAGTTAGTTGAGGACCGTTCGACCGGGTCGTCTTCCCTTCCCTTCCTTGGGGCTCGCTCGCTCGCTCGCTCTGGGGAACAAACGCGTTCCCCCAGCTACTGGTTGGTGGTCAACTTCGAGGTGGCCATCAGACCGCCCCCGAGCGAGCGAGCGAGCGAGCCTGGGCTTTCTCCAGGCAGGCAGGCAGGCAGGCAGGCAGGCAGGCAGGGCTCTCAGCCTGTCATGGTAGGGTCGGCTTCCCTGACCTGTGATCGCGCGCGCGGCGGGCGTGGCTCTTCTCTGGACGGACTCTCTCCAGCTTCTCCACGTCACGCCCGTCCTTTTGGAATTGTGGAGCCAGCCCAAAACCGACCGACCGACCGCAGCACTCCAGCCGAGGCCGAGTACAAGGGGAGAAGGACGGCCCGCCCGCCCGGGGTTTGCTCGAGAAGCATCCCTGGACGCAAGCCAGCGCTTGGGTCGCTCCACTAGCTGGCAGCATCGCGCTGCAGGCTAGGCTCGACTCCACTCGGGCCTCCTTCCTTCCTTCCTTCCTTCCTTCCGCTTGCCCCGGTCTCCGTCTACTGCTTTCATTTGACTTGCGCTTGCACACGTCCCGCCGCTCGCCCGCCCGCTCTGGCTTTGGGCGGCGACGACGACGACGCTCGACGAAGGCAGCGTCTGGTCTTAAGGGGCCTCGCAGGCCGACGCGGAAAAGGAGGCTGCAAGGCCTGCCTGCCAATAGCCGGGAGGGCCCCGGCCTCCCCGACCCACCCTCCGCGCGCCGCTTCCGGGCCCGCGGCGGGCCCCGGCGAGCTGGGCGGGCTCCCGCCCCGCACCCCCCGCCCGCCTGCCCGCCCCGGCCCGGGCCCCGGGGCCCTGGCCTCCCCCCCGGCGGGAGGCGGCGGCGGCGGGGCCGTGCTGCCTGCCGAGCAGGAGGGCGCGCGCTCCCTCCCTCCCTCCCTCCCTCCCTCCCTCCCCTGCCAGTGGGCTGCCCGCCCCGCGGCGGCAGCCAGCCCTTTGCATAGGGCCTGCCCCCTGGGGCCGCCCAGGGGCCCCGCCCCTGCTGCCGCTGCCGCTGCTTTTGGAACCCAGAGAGGAGGAAGGCGGCGCTCCCCCGGGAGGGGAGCGGGCACCGGGCCCGGAGGCACTGCAATACCGGGCCGATGCGTGGAGGGGCTGGAGCAAGCTCCGAGGCCCGCTCCCGGCACCAAAAATGCGTTTAATGCGTCGGTCCTCACATCGAGGACGTATCAGCGATTAAACTGATAAGAACAGATTTTTTTTTTTTTTTTTTTATCAAAGTACCAAAATATTACAATCTCAACTCAAAGTACCAAAATATTACAATCCCAACTCAAAGTAACAACAACATCTTGATTAACCGTTCCAAGTTCAATTCCAACATAAATATCAATTATCACATATTTCTTCCACCACTTCAAAACCAATTTCATCTCCCTCCAACCAGTAACTCAACTCGGAACGGTCATCCACAACCCTTCCAACCTTCCAAATCCACCCATTCCCCATATCATTCCCTTTCCCGTTTATTACCCTACGCCGCCATCTTGCCAGCTATCCCTCTCCTCACTCAAAAAGCCTCCTCCACTCCAACCCTTCCCATTCCCCTATTCCCCTACTACGATAGTATCCCAATTCAGCGTACAACAAATAAATACACTCCCGTGATGAAAAATACAACCCTTTTTGCACCCACAAGCACCTCACTTTCCAAATCGCCACGCGTGCACAAAGTAATAACACCCTAACCTCCCACTCCCTCTTCCTACAGCCTACCAACCCATACAGTGCCCCTTCAAAATTCACACAATCCCCCCATCCCATTTCCCCACAAAAACTCGCCACCCTCCGCCAAACCCGTCGAGCGAACGCACATTCCCATAACACATGAACAATCGTTTCCTCCCTTCCACACCCCTCCCGCGGACACTCCGCCGACCTTATCAGGCCCCACTTCCTCTGCTCTGCTCTCACCGGAATCACCCCACGAACCACCCGCCATGTAAAGTCTTCATGTTCCCCCTTCCATTTTTTTCCAATTATCCCTTTCCAGACCCTCGCCACCTGCACCCCCGATAGTTCCCTTATATCCGACATACCATCCCTACCCCTGATCTCCCTTATCACCCGCTTTGCATCCCTCATCACCTCATACCCTACCCCTTCCAACCCCTTTGCCCTCAAAAACATCCACCCTCTTGTATACCACTTTGCAGGCTTTCCAGCCCACACCGCAGTCCACCGTCCCCCATACCAACCCAACCTCCTCAAAAACCTCCCCGCCCAATATCTGCAAAATTCCCCTACTTTCCTCCCTTCCAACCCCGCCGCCCTTACCACCCCCTTCCAGAAATGTGCATAGACAAAAACTTCTAGTTCCGGCACCCCCCACCCCCCTAACTCCTCCCTCTTGTACACCTCCCCCCTCGCCACCCTCTCCGTCTTTCCCCCCCCCAAAAATAAACAAACTTCCCTCTGTACCCGCCTCACCTGCAGCCAGGTAGGCGGGTACACCATCGCCACGAATAGTATCATCGGCAACAGAAATTGTTTTATTACACTCACCTTCCCCCGAAATGACAATTTCCTTGTACCCCATATCCCCACCACCTTTTTCACCCTCCCTCGAACCACCTCCCACGCCCGTTCCCCTTTTCCCCCCACGTCCATATAAACCCCCAACACCTTCACCCCCTCCCTCTCCACCTGCCACCCATGCTCCTCCAAACCCCTCCATTCCCCTATCCCCAACAACACACTCTTCCCCTTGTTCACCCGTAGCCCCGTCACTTCCCCATACTCCCTGATTCCCTCCACCACCCTTCCCAAAGACCCCCCATCCCTAACCACCAGGACCACATCGTCCATATATGCCATCACCTTTACCTCCCCCCCCCCCCGGCACCGGAACCCCCCTCACCCTCCCATCCCTCCTCACCCACTGTACCAAAGGCTCCATCCCGCATATAAATAGACCCGGGGACAAGGGGCACCCTTGCCGCACCCCTCTCTCCACCCGAAACTCCTCCCCCAGGACACCCCTCACCAACACCCTGCTCCGTGCTTCTTTGTATAATGCCTTCACCCACCCCACAAACTTTCCCGGAAACCCCATCTGCCCCAAAACCCCAAACAAAAACCCATGTTCCAAGCTATCATATGCCTTCTCAAAATCCACACTACCCACCACCACCTTCCATCTCCTCTCCCCTACATACTGCAACATATCCCTCATCACCCATTGAATATCTACCATCCTTCTACCCTCCACCCCACACGCCTGATCCCCTCCCACCACCTTCCCCAACACCCTCCCCATCCGCATTGCCAGCACCTTAGAAAACAACTTATAATCTACATTTAACAATGTGATGGGCCTCCAATTTTGGAGCGCCTCCCTTCTCCCTTTCTTATATAACAACACCACCACCCCCACCGCAAACCCCTCCCCCACTACCCCCGTCTTCGTCAACTCGTGAAACACCTCCACCACATCCCCCCCCACCACTTCCCAAAACCTTTCGTAAAATTCCACCGGTAACCCGTCCAAACCCGGTGTCTTTCCCTTTTTCATTGCTCCCAACGCTTCCCGCACCTCCCCTTCCGTCATATCCCTCTCCAAATCCTCTCCCTCCTCCCCCCCTACCCTCTCCTCCAGTTCCCCTAACCACCTCCCTTTTGCCCTGCCATCCACCTCCCTTCTCTTATATAACCCTGCATAAAAACCCGTCACTTCCCTCAACACCTCTTCCTGGTTCCTCACCCACACCCCCTCCTCAGTGATCACCGGCCCCACTTCCTTTTTCCCCCGCCTTACCCTTTCAGAAAAATATTTCCCCCATTCCTCGCCCTCCCCCACCCACGGTACCCGTGCCAAAAACATTTTCTCCCGTTCCTTCCTCCTAAACCACTCTTCCACCGCCCGCTTTGCCTCCCCCAGCTCCCGCTTCACGTCCCGCCCCCCCGCCCCTTCCCTCATCAACTTCTGCACCCACCCCTGCAACCTCCACAATTCCCTCCTTTTCTCCCACGCTTTCCGCTTCCCCATCTGCATGAACCACTTCTTAATCCTTTCCTTTGTGACCCTCCACCACTCCCACCTTGACTTAAACAACACCTTTGTCGTTTGCCACTCCGCATACTCCCTCCCAAACCTCCCACACACCCCTTCGTCCCCCAACACCCTTGTATTCAATTTCCACACTCCCCTCCCCCTTCCACCCCCTTCCCCTACCCGCAAATCCACCTTCACCACTTTATGATCAGTGAAACCCACTTCTAACACTTCCTTACCCTCCACCCTCACGCCTTCCGAGATCAGAACAAAATCAATCCTCGATACCTTCCCTCCCCCCGGGTCAACCCTCGTCCCCACCCGCTCCCCCTTCCAAACATCCACCAATCCCTCCTCCCGAATCCAATTCCCCAACCATCTCCCCGTACTGTCCAATACTCCCCCCCCCACACCCCCTTGCCTATCCCCTTCCTCTATAATACAATTAAAATCCCCAACAAAAACCTTCTTTCCCCCCCCTCCCCCACATATCCCCATCCTCTTGAAGAAATCCCTTCTCTCTGCCTTCACCGCGGGTGCGTATACATTGAAAATCCCCACCTCTTCCCCCCCAATTACCACCCTCATGTGTTGCAACCGCCCTTCAATTAAAACTTCCACCCCAATTACCCTCACCCGTGCTTCATCCACCAAAATCCCCACACCTGCTGCCTTATTTCCTCCCCCCCCCCGCCCACCACGATCGACCCTTCTCCCACCTTTTCCCCAAAAATCCATAATTCCCCTCCCAACCAATCCCACATTCTTGTAGGCAGATGATATCCACTTTAAGCGCTTTTAAGAACTCCCCCACCCTCTCCCACCTCTTTCTTGAAAATATACTCCGCACATTTACGGAGGCGATCCGGAAATTCCCTTCCATTTAGGTTCTTTACAGTGGCCCAACCCAGACACACCCAACCCCTTCACCCTTCCTCCTCACCCCCACTCTCCGAAGACTCCCCAGATGATTCCACAGCTTCCCTCCGTATCCCAGTCGTCTCCACAAGACTTTCCACCGCGCCCGGACTCAAAAATCCACCCTCCTTCTTCCCCTTCCTTTCCCCCTCCTTCCCTTTCCTTTCCCTTGTCTTGTTGCTCCCACCCTCCTCCATCCCCAATTTCTTCTTCCCCCCCTTCCCTTCCATTTCTTTTTTCCTTTTCTTCAGACCCCCCTGCTCCATTATTTCCATCTCCTCCGCCCAGTCCTTCCCCTTCGTTTGTTCCGTCCCCAGCTGTTCCACCATACCTCGCAATTGTTTTAATACCATCTCTCCCCCCTCCCCTTCCTCCCCCCTTCCCTCCCTTCTCTCCCCCATCTCTATTTCCTCTTCCAGCAACCCCCTTACCGCTTCTTCTATTTCCCCCTTATCACACTCCTCCACAGGTGTTTCCTCCACCACCATTTCCTCACCCCCCTCCTGTTGCTTCTCCTCCTCCACAACCCCCTCATCTCTTTCATTCTCCTCCTGGTTCCCCCCCCTCCGCACTCTACTTGCATATGAAAAGGGGCATTGCTGTTGTATATGCCCCTCTCGCCCACACCCCCTGCATGTTAACTTCTCCTTACAAAACTGGGCCCTATGCCCCATTCCCCTACAACGAAAACATATCGTTAGCTGGCAAAAGGCCGCCAGGTGACCCCCCTGCCCACACCTGCTACACAACTTCGGTTGGTCGTAATACGTTAAGTATCCCTTATAGGGTCCAATTTGCACCACTGACTTCAGGTGCCTCACCGCCCCCGGGTTCCCCACCTCCTCATGTAGGACCACCTTAGCTCTCCACGACCCCGTCCAAATTCCCCACCGGTCTCGCACTTGCTCCACGTAGACCACTCGTTGGACCCTTCCTTCTAACCAAAACCCCACCTCATCCTTCTCCAACATATCGTTATACATTTTGATAAATAACACCCTCTCACGCGCCTTCTGTCCAACTTCAAAATGTAACCCCTCCAACTCCCCACGCTGCACCGCCTCTCCATGGGCTTTCCAAAAAGCACCATAGTTTTTGTCGTCCACAAAAGTCACATTCCACTGTCTATAGTTGTCGAACGCCACCACACAGCTCACGTCCCTTGGGTTCACTTTTAAAGTAGAAAAGAGGACCGAGGCCATAAAATCCACTCGGTTCAAGGTCTTCAGTCCATTATGGCCCTCCTGGCCCAAAACCACCTTCAGCCTCCATTTTGTCCCCCTTCCTGCTCCTCCATCTTCTTTCGCCGCTCCTGACACTGCTGCTCCTCCCGCTGCCTCCTTCCCCTCCTCCGGCTGCTCCTGCCGTCCTCCTTCCACCACCAATGGCACTCCCTCTTCGGGGGTCTTCCTCCCCCCAGCTCCCACCTGGGCCTTCCCTCTCCGGTGCACCACGCTCCACCCTTCCTCCTCCGCCGAACGCTCACCTCGGCCTCCAAGCGCTCCTCCGACCTTCTGACCTCCGCTTCCACTCTCCCGCCAATCACGATCTTCCCGGGCTTCTCTCCTTTCTGCTCCCTCCTCCATCGCCACCTCCGTCACACCAGCCAACGCCACCGCTTTCCTCTCAGCCATCGCTGCCACCGCCGCCTCCGTCCTCCCCGGCGCCCGGCCTCTCGAGGCCCGACCAGGCAGCGGCCGGACCAAGGCCCGTCCGCCAACCCGATCTGAGCCTTCAAGAGGCCGAGAAGCGATAACCTGCTCGAGGCCGGAGGGGGAGCGGGCACCCCGGGCCGGCGGCCCAGGGGGCCCGGCGAGCAGGGCCGGGGGCGGCCCCGGCGGCGGCGGCGGCCGGTCCCGGAGCCTGGCGACTGAGCGACTGGCTGGCTCGCTCTCTCTCCTGCGGGCGGGCGGGCAGGTGCGTGCCGCTCCTTCCTTCCTCGACTCGACGAGTTCATCGACGTTCGGGCTGGAAGGGACCTCGGAAGATCATCGAGTCCGTCCAGCCCCGCCTGCCCAAAGGGCCGGCCGGCCGGAAGGAAGGAAGGAAGTCCGTCCGTCCGCTGGGCTCAGTGGATCCCAGCAAGAGAAGCATCCCGTTTGCTGTCGAAGGGGTTCAAGGGAGGCAGGCGCTCGAACCGAACCGAACCGAACCGAACCACCTCCGGTGGCAGGCTGTTCCCGACAGACCTTGCCTTGGGGGCTCGGACAGGAAAGCAATTGTTCCTCGTGTCCAGCCTGAAACAGCCTTGTAGGAGTTAGTTAGTTGAGGACCGTTCGACCGGGTCGTCCTCCCTTCCCTTCCCTTCCCTTCCTTGGGGCTCGCTCGCTCGCTCGCTCTGGGGAACAAACGCGTTCCCCCAGCTACTGGTTGGTGGTCAACTTCGAGGTGGCCATCAGACCGCCCCCGAGCGAGCGAGCGAGCCTGGGCTTTCTCCAGGCAGGCAGCCAGGCAGGCAGGCAGGCAGGCAGGCAGGCAGGCAGGGCTCTCAGCCTGTCATGGTAGGGTCGGCTTCCCTGACCTGTGATCGCGCGCGCGGCGGGCGTGGCTCTTCTCTGGACGGACTCTCTCCAGCTTCTCCACGTCACGCCCGTCCTTTTGGAATTGTGGAGCCAGCCCAAAACCGACCGAGCGACCGCAGCACTCCAGCCGAGGCCGAGTACAAGGGGAGAAGGGCGGCCCGCCCGCCCGGGGTTTGCTCGAGAAGCATCTCTGGACGCAAGCCAGCGCTTGGGTCGCTCCACTAGCTGGCAGCATCGCGCTGCAGGCTCGGCTCGACTCCACTCGGGCCTCCTTCCTTCCTTCCTTCCTTCCTTCCTTCCTTCCTTCCTTCCTTCCTTCCGCTTGCCCCGGTCTCCGTCTACTGCTTTCATTTGACTTGCGCTTGCACACGTCCCGCCGCTCGCCCGCCCGCTCTGGCTTTGGGCGGCGGCGGCGACGACGACGACGCTCGACGAAGGCAGCGTCTGGTCTTAAGGGGCCTCGCAGGCCGACGCGGAAAAGGTCCCGCCCCGCACCCCCCGCCCGCCTGCCTGCCCCGGCCCGGGCCCCGGGGCCCCGCCCGGGGCCCCGGCCTCCCCCCCGGCGGGAGGCGGCGGCGGGGCCGTGCTGCCTGCCGAGCAGGAGGGCGCGCGCTCCCTCCCTCCCTCCCCTGCCAGTGGGCTGCCCGCCCCGCGGCGGCAGCCAGCCCTTTGCATAGGGCCTGCCCCCTGGGGCCGCCCAGGGGCCCCGCCCCTGCTGCCGCTGCCGCTGCTTTTGGAACCCAGAGAGGAGGAAGGCGGCGCTCCCCCGGGAGGGGAGCGGGCACCGGGCCCGGAGGCACTGCAATACCGGGCCGATGCGTGGAGGGGCTGGAGCAAGCTCCGAGGCCCGCTCCCGGCACCAAAAATGCGTTTAATGCGTCGGTCCTCACATCGAGGACGTATCAGCGATTAAACTGATAAGAACAGATTTTTTTTTTTTTTTTTTTATCAAAGTACCAAAATATTACAATCTCAACTCAAAGTACCAAAATATTACAATCCCAACTCAAAGTAACAACAACATCTTGATTAACCGTTCCAAGTTCAATTCCAACATAAATATCAATTATCACATATTTCTTCCACCACTTCAAAACCAATTTCATCTCCCTCCAACCAGTAACTCAACTCGGAACGGTCATCCACAACCCTTCCAACCTTCCAAATCCACCCATTCCCCATATCATTCCCTTTCCCGTTTATTACCCTACGCCGCCATCTTGCCAGCTATCCCTCTCCTCACTCAAAAAGCCTCCTCCACTCCAACCCTTCCCATTCCCCTATTCCCCTACTACGATAGTATCCCAATTCAGCGTACAACAAATAAATACACTCCCGTGATGAAAAATACAACCCTTTTTGCACCCACAAGCACCTCACTTTCCAAATCGCCACGCGTGCACAAAGTAATAACACCCTAACCTCCCACTCCCTCTTCCTACAGCCTACCAACCCATACAGTGCCCCTTCAAAATTCACACAATCCCCCCATCCCATTTCCCCACAAAAACTCGCCACCCTCCGCCAAACCCGTCGAGCGAACGCACATTCCCATAACACATGAACAATCGTTTCCTCCCTTCCACACCCCTCCCGCGGACACTCCGCCGACCTTATCAGGCCCCACTTCCTCTGCTCTGCTCTCACCGGAATCACCCCACGAACCACCCGCCATGTAAAGTCTTCATGTTCCCCCTTCCATTTTTTTCCAATTATCCCTTTCCAGACCCTCGCCACCTGCACCCCCGATAGTTCCCTTATATCCGACATACCATCCCTACCCCTGATCTCCCTTATCACCCGCTTTGCATCCCTCATCACCTCATACCCTACCCCTTCCAACCCCTTTGCCCTCAAAAACATCCACCCTCTTGTATACCACTTTGCAGGCTTTCCAGCCCACACCGCAGTCCACCGTCCCCCATACCAACCCAACCTCCTCAAAAACCTCCCCGCCCAATATCTGCAAAATTCCCCTACTTTCCTCCCTTCCAACCCCGCCGCCCTTACCACCCCCTTCCAGAAATGTGCATAGACAAAAACTTCTAGTTCCGGCACCCCCCACCCCCCTAACTCCTCCCTCTTGTACACCTCCCCCCTCGCCACCCTCTCCGTCTTTCCCCCCCCAAAAAATAAACAAACTTCCCTCTGTACCCGCCTCACCTGCAGCCAGGTAGGCGGGTACACCATCGCCACGAATAGTATCATCGGCAACAGAAATTGTTTTATTACACTCACCTTCCCCCGAAATGACAATTTCCTTGTACCCCATATCCCCACCACCTTTTTCACCCTCCCTCGAACCACCTCCCACGCCCGTTCCCCTTTTCCCCCCACGTCCATATAAACCCCCAACACCTTCACCCCTCCCTCTCCACCTGCCACCCATGCTCCTCCAAACCCCTCCATTCCCCTATCCCCAACAACACACTCTTCCCCTTGTTCACCCCGTAGCCCCGTCACTTCCCCATACTCCCTGATTCCCTCCACCACCCTTCCCAAAGACCCCCCATCCCTAACCACCAGGACCACATCGTCCATATATGCCATCACCTTTACCTCCCCCCCCCCCCGGCACCAGAACCCCCCTCACCCTCCCATCCCTCCTCACCCACTGTACCAAAGGCTCCATCCCGCATATAAATAGACCCGGGGACAAGGGGCACCCTTGCCGCACCCCTCTCTCCACCCGAAACTCCTCCCCAGGACACCCCTCACCAACACCCTGCTCCGTGCTCCTTTGTATAATGCCTTCACCCACCCCACAAACTTTCCCGGAAACCCCATCTGCCCCAAAACCCCAAACAAAAACCCATGTTCCAAGCTATCATATGCCTTCTCAAAATCCACACTACCCACCACCACCTTCCATCTCCTCTCCCCTACATACTGCAACATATCCCTCATCACCCATTGAATATCTACCATCCTTCTACCCTCCACCCCACACGCCTGATCCCCTCCCACCACCTTCCCCAACACCCTCCCCATCCGCATTGCCAGCACCTTAGAAAACAACTTATAATCTACATTTAACAATGTGATGGGCCTCCAATTTTGGAGCGCCTCCCTTCTCCCTTTCTTATATACAACACCACCACCCCCACCGCAAACCCCTCCCCCACTACCCCCGTCTTCGTCAACTCGTGAAACACCTCCACCACATCCCCCCCCACCACTTCCCAAAACCTTTCGTAAAATTCCACCGGTAACCCGTCCAAACCCGGTGTCTTTCCCTTTTTCATTGCTCCCAACGCTTCCCGCACCTCCCCTTCCGTCATATCCCTCTCCAAATCCTCTCCCTCCTCCCCCCCTACCCTCTCCTCCAGTTCCCCTAACCACCTCCCTTTTGCCCTGCCATCCACCTCCCTTCTCTTATATAACCCTGCATAAAAACCCGTCACTTCCCTCAACACCTCTTCCTGGTTCCTCACCCACACCCCCTCCTCAGTGATCACCGGCCCCACTTCCTTTTTCCCCCGCCTTACCCTTTCAGAAAAATATTTCCCCCATTCCTCGCCCTCCCCCACCCACGGTACCCGTGCCAAAAACATTTTCTCCCGTTCCTTCCTCCTAAACCACTCTTCCACCGCCCCGCTTTGCCTCCCCCAGCTCCGCTTCACGTCCCGCCCCCCCGCCCCTTCCCTCATCAACTTCTGCACCCACCCCTGCAACCTCCACAATTCCCTCCTTTTCTCCCACGCTTTCCGCTTCCCCATCTGCATGAACCACTTCTTAATCCTTTCCTTTGTGACCCTCCACCACTCCCACCTTGACTTAAACAACACCTTTGTCGTTTGCCACTCCGCATACTCCCTCCCAAACCTCCCACACACCCCTTCGTCCCCCAACACCCTTGTATTCAATTTCCACACTCCCCTCCCCCTTCCACCCCCTTCCCCTACCCGCAAATCCACCTTCACCACTTTATGATCAGTGAAACCCACTTCTAACACTTCCTTACCCTCCACCCTCACGCCTTCCGAGATCAGAACAAAATCAATCCTCGATACCTTCCCTCCCCCGGGTCAACCCTCGTCCCCACCCGCTCCCCCTTCCAAACATCCACCAATCCCTCCTCCCGAATCCAATTCCCCAACCATCTCCCCGTACTGTCCAATACTCCCCCCCCCACACCCCCTTGCCTATCCCCTTCCTCTATAATACAATTAAAATCCCCAACAAAAACCTTCTTTCCCCCCCCTCCCCCACATATCCCCATCCTCTTGAAGAAATCCCTTCTCTCTGCCTTCACCGCGGGTGCGTATACATTGAAAATCCCCACCTCTTCCCCCCCAATTACCACCCTCATGTGTTGCACACCGCCCTTCAATTAAAACTTCCACCCCAATTACCCTCACCCGTGCTTCATCCACCAAAATCCCACACCTGCTGCCTTATTTCCTCCCCCCCCCCCGCCCACCACGATCGACCCTTCTCCCACCTTTTCCCCAAAAATCCATAATTCCCCTCCCAACCAATCCCACATTCTTGTAGGCAGATGATATCCACTTTAAGCGCTTTTAAGAACTCCCCCACCCTCTCCCACCTCTTTCTTGAAAATATACTCCGCACATTTACGGAGGCGATCCGGAAATTCCCTTCCATTTAGGTTCTTTACAGTGGCCCAACCCAGACACACCCAACCCCTTCACCCTTCCTCCTCACCCCCACTCTCCGAAGACTCCCCAGATGATTCCACAGCTTCCCTCCGTATCCCAGTCGTCTCCACAAGACTTTCCACCGCGCCCCGGACTCAAAAATCCACCCTCCTTCTTCCCCTTCCTTTCCCCCTCCTTCCCTTTCCTTTCCCTTGTCTTGTTGCTCCCACCCTCCTCCATCCCCAATTTCTTCTTCCCCCCCTTCCCTTCCATTTCTTTTTTCCTTTTCTTCAGACCCCCCTGCTCCATTATTTCCATCTCCTCCGCCCAGTTCCTTCCCCTTCGTTTGTTCCGTCCCCAGCTGTTCCACCATACCTCGCAATTGTTTTAATACCATCTCTCCCCCCTCCCCTTCCTCCCCCCTTCCCTCCCTTCTCTCCCCCATCTCTATTTCCTCTTCCAGCAACCCCTTACCGCTTCTTCTATTTCCCCCTTATCACACTCCTCCACAGGTGTTTCCTCCACCACCATTTCCTCACCCCCCTCCTGTTGCTTCTCCTCCTCCACAACCCCCTCATCTCTTTCATTCTCCTCCTGGTTCCCCCCCCTCCGCACTCTACTTGCATATGAAAAGGGGCATTGCTGTTGTATATGCCCCTCTCGCCCACACCCCCTGCATGTTAACTTCTCCTTACAAAACTGGGCCCTATGCCCCATTCCCCTACAACGAAAACATATCGTTAGCTGGCAAAAGGCCGCCAGGTGACCCCCCTGCCCACACCTGCTACACAACTTCGGTTGGTCGTAATACGTTAAGTATCCCTTATAGGATCCAATTTGCACCACTGACTTCAGGTGCCTCACCGCCCCCGGGTTCCCCACCTCCTCATGTAGGACCACCTTAGCTCTCCACGACCCCGTCCAAATTCCCCACCGGTCTCGCACTTGCTCCACGTAGACCACTCGTTGGACCCTTCCTTCTAACCAAAACCCCACCTCATCCTTCTCCAACATATCGTTATACATTTTGATAAATAACACCCTCTCACGCGCCTTCTGTCCAACTTCAAATGTAACCCCTCCAACTCCCCACGCTGCACCGCCTCTCCATGGGCTTTCCAAAAAAGCACCATAGTTTTTGTCGTCCACAAAAGTCACATTCCACTGTCTATAGTTGTCGAACGCCACCACACAGCTCACGTCCCTTGGGTTCACTTTTAAAGTAGAAAAGAGGACCGAGGCCATAAAATCCACTCGGTTCAAGGTCTTCAGTCCATTATGGCCCTCCTGGCCCAAAACCACCTTCAGCCTCCATTTTGTCCCCCTTCCTGCTCCTCCATCTTCTTTCGCCGCTCCTGACACTGCTGCTCCTCCCGCTGCCTCCTTCCCCTCCTCCGGCTGCTCCTGCCGTCCTCCTTCCACCACCAATGGCACTCCCTCTTCGGGGGTCTTCCTCCCCCCAGCTCCCACCTGGGCCTTCCCTCTCCGGTGCACCACGCTCCACCCTTCCTCCTCCGCCGAACGCTCACCTCGGCCTCCAAGCGCTCCTCCGACCTTCTGACCTCCGCTTCCACTCTCCCGCCAATCACGATCTTCCCGGGCTTCTCTCCTTTCTGCTCCCTCCTCCATCGCCACCTCCGTCACACCAGCCAACGCCACCGCTTTCCTCTCAGCCATCGCTGCCACCGCCGCCTCCGTCCTCCCCGGCGCCCGGCCTCTCGAGGCCCGACCAGGCAGCGGCCGGACCAAGGCCCGTCCGCCAACCCGATCTGAGCCTTCAAGAGGCCGAGAAGCGATAACCTGCTCGAGGCCGGAGGGGGAGCGGGCACCCCGGGCCGGCGGCCCAGGGGGCCCGGCGAGCAGGGCCGGGGGCGGCCCCGGCGGCGGCGGCGGCCGGTCCCGGAGCCTGGCGACTGAGCGACTGGCTGGCTCGCTCTCTCTCCTGCGGGCGGGCGGGCAGGTGCGTGCCGCTCCTTCCTTCCTCGACTCGACGAGTTCATCGACGTTCGGGCTGGAAGGGACCTCGGAAGATCATCGAGTCCGTCCAGCCCCGCCTGCCCAAAGGGCCGGCCGGCCGGAAGGAAGGAAGGAAGTCCGTCCGTCCGCTGGCTCAGTGGATCCCAGCAAGAGAAGCATCCCGTTTGCTGTCGAAGGGGTTCAAGGGAGGCAGGCGCTCGAACCGAACCGAACCGAACCGAACCACCTCCGGTGGCAGGCTGTTCCCGACAGACCTTGCCTTGGGGCTCGGACAGGAAAGCAATTGTTCCTCGTGTCCAGCCTGAAACAGCCTTGTAGGAGTTAGTTAGTTGAGGACCGTTCGACCGGGTCGTCCTCCCTTCCCTTCCCTTCCCTTCCTTGGGGCTCGCTCGCTCGCTCGCTCTGGGGAACAAACGCGTTCCCCCAGCTACTGGTTGGTGGTCAACTTCGAGGTGGCCATCAGACCGCCCCCGAGCGAGCGAGCGAGCCTGGGCTTTCTCCAGCCAGGCAGGCAGCCAGGCAGGCAGGCAGGCAGGCAGGCAGGCAGGCAGGCAGGGCTCTCAGCCTGTCATGGTAGGGTCGGCTTCCCTGACCTGTGATCGCTGCGCGCGGCGGGCGTGGCTCTTCTCTGGACGGACTCTCTCCAGCTTCTCCACGTCACGCCCGTCCTTTTGGAATTGTGGAGCCAGCCCAAAACCGACCGAGCGACCGCAGCACTCCAGCCGAGGCCGAGTACAAGGGGAGAAGGGCGGCCCGCCCGCCCGGGGTTTGCTCGAGAAGCATCTCTGGACGCAAGCCAGCGCTTGGGTCGCTCCACTAGCTGGCAGCATCGCGCTGCAGGCTCGGCTCGACTCCACTCGGGCCTCCTTCCTTCCTTCCTTCCTTCCTTCCTTCCGCTTGCCCCGGTCTCCGTCTACTGCTTTCATTTGACTTGCGCTTGCACACGTCCCGCCGCTCGCCCGCCCGCTCTGGCTTTGGGCGGCGGCGGCGACGACGACGACGCTCGACGAAGGCAGCGTCTGGTCTTAAGGGGCCTCGCAGGCCGACGCGGAAAAGGTCCCGCCCCGCACCCCCCGCCCGCCTGCCTGCCCCGGCCCGGGCCCCGGGGCCCCGCCCGGGGCCCCGGCCTCCCCCCCGGCGGGAGGCGGCGGCGGGGGCCGTGCTGCCTGCCGAGCAGGAGGGCGCGCGCTCCCTCCCTCCCTCCCCTGCCAGTGGGCTGCCCGCCCCGCGGCGGCAGCCAGCCCTTTGCATAGGGCCTGCCCCCTGGGGCCGCCCAGGGGCCCCGCCCCTGCTGCCGCTGCGCTGCTTTTGGAACCCAGAGAGGAGGAAGGCGGCGCTCCCCCGGGAGGGGAGCGGGCACCGGGCCCGGAGGCACTGCAATACCGGGCCGATGCGTGGAGGGGCTGGAGCAAGCTCCGAGGCCCGCTCCCGGCACCAAAAATGCGTTTAATGCGTCGGTCCTCACATCGAGGACGTATCAGCGATTAAACTGATAAGAACAGATTTTTTTTTTTTTTTTTTATCAAAGTACCAAAATATTACAATCTCAACTCAAAGTACCAAAATATTACAATCCCAACTCAAAGTAACAACAACATCTTGATTAACCGTTCCAAGTTCAATTCCAACATAAATATCAATTATCACATATTTCTTCCACCACTTCAAAACCAATTTCATCTCCCTCCAACCAGTAACTCAACTCGGAACGGTCATCCACAACCCTTCCAACCTTCCAAATCCACCCATTCCCCATATCATTCCCTTTCCCGTTTATTACCCTACGCCGCCATCTTGCCAGCTATCCCTCTCCTCACTCAAAAAGCCTCCTCCACTCCAACCCTTCCCATTCCCCTATTCCCCTACTACGATAGTATCCCAATTCAGCGTACAACAAATAAATACACTCCCGTGATGAAAAATACAACCCTTTTTGCACCCACAAGCACCTCACTTTCCAAATCGCCACGCGTGCACAAAGTAATAACACCCTAACCTCCCACTCCCTCTTCCTACAGCCTACCAACCCATACAGTGCCCCTTCAAAATTCACACAATCCCCCCATCCCATTTCCCACAAAAACTCGCCACCCTCCGCCAAACCCGTCGAGCGAACGCACATTCCCATAACACATGAACAATCGTTTCCTCCCTTCCACACCCCTCCCGCGGACACTCCGCCGACCTTATCAGGCCCCACTTCCTCTGCTCTGCTCTCACCGGAATCACCCCACGAACCACCCGCCATGTAAAGTCTTCATGTTCCCCCTTCCATTTTTTTCCAATTATCCCTTTCCAGACCCTCGCCACCTGCACCCCCGATAGTTCCCTTATATCCGACATACCATCCCTACCCTGATCTCCCTTATCACCCGCTTTGCATCCCTCATCACCTCATACCCTACCCCTTCCAACCCTTTGCCCTCAAAAACATCCACCCTCTTGTATACCACTTTGCAGGCTTTA